>NC_063180.1:18506262-19148762 GCF_023159225.1 Perognathus longimembris pacificus
CCAATCGTCATGCATCCCTCAAGAAGCACGAAATCCTACAAATGACTCCAAGAAAAAAATAAACACAAACAAGTAAACAGAAAACCCAGAGGGGAGGAGAGAGGTCCAGGCCGGGGGCCAGCCCAGGTGTAGGCTGGTAACCCCATTCAAGGTATAAATGTCTGCCAAGCCTTTGCTAATCCTTTCCCCCACCTCTTCCCCCTCCTAAATCAACAAGCAAAATTTCCATCCCTTAGCTTTTGTTCTTTGCCCTTTATTCTCCACACAGGACTCAGACTCCAGCACCCTAGAAGGAGTTGACGCAAAATGCAAGTGCCAGGCCAAGCCTGGGGTGCCAGCCTCACCCAACTTCCACCCATCTGATGTCGCAAAGCAGGTGGCAGACCTCTGCTGTGCCAAAAAAGTGTGCACAGAGCCTACCCCAGACCTCTGCCAAGGTCTATGACACAACCCACTTGGACTCAAACTCACAAGTTACATGGGGTCATCTTTAGACCTTCCCCAGGAAACTTTGGTGATCCTCTCCTGAATTTACTCTTTTACCACACAGGGAGCCAAGCTCAAGGCCATGTGACGTCCTCCATCTCTGGGGCTAGCTGACCCTGATAGGACAACTGTGCCAATCTCAGGACCCATCTAAGGGTGGGGGTGGGGTGGGAGGGAGGGAGTTCCAGTCCTCCCTTC
Source organism: Perognathus longimembris pacificus (assembly GCF_023159225.1). Taxonomy (NCBI): domain Eukaryota; kingdom Metazoa; phylum Chordata; class Mammalia; order Rodentia; family Heteromyidae; genus Perognathus; species Perognathus longimembris. The sequence continues at coordinate 18,506,947 of NC_063180.1, forward strand.
CTCACACTGCCTGGGTCACTTCAGTGGAGATGATGAGTCAGCATCTTCATTTCCAGTAACAATCAAAACATCTGGCAGCCAGGCACCCCTGGGCATGTCCGTCATCCTAGCAGATCAAGAGCTGAGATCTGAGATTTGTGGTTCAATGCTAGCCTGGACAGGTATGTCCATGAGACTCTGATCTCCAATGAACCGCCAGAAAACTGGAAGTGGTGCTGTGGCTCAAAGTGGTGAAGTGCTAGCCTTGAGAAAAAGAGTCTCAGGGAGAGTGTCCAGGCCCGGAGTTCAAGCTCCACAACTGACAAAAGTGTCTCTCACATTTGCATTCCAGGCAAAATCTCTGGGTTCTCTGCACAAGAAACCTATGTGTAAAATAGGGGGTAGTCATAAATAACCACAGTAATAGAAGTGATCTAATAAATGGAGTGCACTTGCCTAGGGGGTGGGAAATCCAGTCTGGGCTCTTTGCAAATTGGACCCCTTGGTAGCTAAGGTTTTCTGCCACATTGGTGGTTATTATGTCCTAGACCTAGCCTGTCCCTCAGCCCATTGTGACCCTGGAATTTTGTCTTCAGGGCTGTGTGGTGTTCCACTGAAATGTGACTCAGGTGGTGGATCACGGGCAGTGGGGGTCCTGGCTCCATGGCCCCATCATTATCTTCCACTTGGGGTCTCAAGAGACAGCACAGGGCTACAATCACAGCAGGTCCACACCTGGGCTCAGGTGCTCACTCTTGATACCGGCTGGGCTTTCTTCCTCCACATTCACAGTTCGGGATCGTTCTTAGCCCCTGACCCTCCAAGTCATCACCCTTGAATCCCCCAAATCTTACTTCACTAGAACATTCTCAAACCCATAACCACCTATCACCAATCCATCATTTGGATGAAACCCACACCTCTCCCAAGACCCTAAAAAATTTAACTTATGTTTATGTGAGGTCTTGGAGACCCACTATCTAAAGCTCAAAGAACTCTACCCAAGATTTGAAGGTAATGAATCCATAGTTTGGGGTGCTTCCTTCTCAAGTGCCACATACCCAGCCTGTTTCTCCTTAGTGTGATGGCTTCCCAGGTCTGTTACACTGGCTGTGTCTCAAACTTGGTAGGGTGCATGGTAGAGGATGGGTGGGTGGTGGAAAGGGGGACGTGTAAAAGGAAAACAAGACAGTTATACAACCCAGGCCAAAGGCCAGCCTTCAGTCCTGCAGAGTATAAAGGCAGCCGAGACGCTAGCTCAGCCACCGCCATTTGACTGGCACCCTGGTCGCCAGCATGCTGGCCTCAGGCATGTTGCTGGTGGGCGTGCTGGCCTTTCTGGCTGTCCTGGTGTTGATGTCTGTCTGGCAGCAGAGGAAGTTGTCAGGAAAGCTGTCTCCAGGCCCCAAGCCATTGCCTTTCCTTGGAAACTATCTGTAGTTCAACACGGAGCAGATGTACGACTCTCTCATGAAGGTGCGGTGGGCTGGGAGGTGGTGGGATGGAGTGATGGGACAGATGCGCCCATATCCACAGGGCAAGGGCGCTGACCACAGACTGCATGAGCCGGAGTCCTTATTTTATTTTATTTGCCAGTTCTCTAGCTTAAACTCAGTGCCTGAGCCCTGTTCCTGAGCTTCTTTTTGCAGATGTATGACTCTCTCTTGAAGGTGCGGCGGGCCAGGACGTGGTGGGATGGAGTGGCGGAACAGATGGGCCCAGATCCATAGGGCAGGGGCGCTGACCACAGACTGCGTGAGACAGAGTCTTTATTTTATTTGCCAGTCCTCCAGCTAAAACTCGGGGCCTGAGCCCTGTCCCTGAGCTTCATTTTGCTTAAGGCTAATGCTCTACCACTTGAGACACAGTGCCACCTCCAGTTTATTCTGTCTATGTGGTGCTGAGGAATCAAACCCATGGGGAAAGGGGGTGGTGGGGACCTTTAGAAGCCAATTTCTATCTTGGTACCATGGCTCCCTCTTTTTTTTTTGCCAGTCCTGGGCCTTGGACTCAGGGCCTGAGCACTGTCCCTGGCTTCTTCCCGCTCAAGGCTAGCACTCTGCCACTTGAGCCACAGCGCCGCTTCTGGCCGTTTTCTGTATAAGTGGTGCTGGGGGGTGCTGGGGAATCGAACCTAGGGCCTCGTGTATCCGAGGCAGGCACTCTTGCCACTAGGCCATATCCCCAGCCCCCCATGGCTCCCTCTTGGAATCCTAGCTACTCAGCAGATTCACATCTGAGAATTGTGGTTCAAAGCCAGCCAGGTCAGGAAATCCCGTGAGACTATTATCTCCCATGATGAGCCACTGGAAAACTAGAAATTGTGCTGTGGCTCCAAGTGGTAGAGTGCTAGCCTTGAGCAGAGGTGCTCAGGGACAGAGCCCAGGTGCCAAGTTTGAGCCCCAAGACAGGCACCAAAGAATAAAAATGTGTGTGTGGTTGCATGCGTGTGCTTGCGTGAGCACACGTTGTTGGGTATGTGTGTTGCTGAGCAGGATTAGACCACATGTGGGAACATTCAATCTATTGACTTTGCCAGGGTTTGGGGGAAGAAAAACCAATGCACCCCAGTATGTGCAAGCTTGCTCCTCAAATTATTCCCATTCGCCCTTTCCCATCTAAGCCATTGCTCCGTCCCCGGGTTCACGGTTCACCTGGGCCCTCGCCGGGTCATGGTGCTTTGTGGCTTCTAGTTCTCTGTGGATAGAAAGTATTCACTTTCCCCCTTTCCATCCATTTCAAACGTCACCTCTTGCCTTTCTGCCCTCCTCCACTCTTTCCCTCTCTCCTTACTCCCTCTCTCTCTGAGGGAGGGGGGCTGTCTCCCCTTCCCTGTCTCTTTCCCATGATCTGCAGAACTCGGGCCCTGAGTCTGGGGTTTCTTCCTGGCTCCCTTGTTCCCTCTCGGCCCATAGAGCTCCTCTCCCTTCTCTTGCTCTCTGCACAGCCCGGCCTACAGGCCTCCAGCTTCCCCAGCATCCCCAGGGTGCTCTGAGGGTCCTGGCCCCCACACATTTTGGGGGTCTCAGGTTCTGATCCTCCTGCTTTCTCCTCTCCAGGCGTGGCCTTCAGCAATGGGGAGCGTGCCAAGCAGCTGAGGCGCTTCTCCATCACCACGCTGCGGGACTTTGGCATGGGCAAGTGTGGCATTGAGGAGCGCATCCAGGAGGAGGCGGGCTTCCTCATTCAGGCTCTGTGGGACCCGCTCGTGGTGGGTGTCAGGCAGGGTAGGGTGGGGCCGAGTGGCTGAGCCCGGGTTCAGCCACCAACCAAAACCACTCCCAAAGGGTTAGACTGTCATCAGGTCACTGGATTGGTTCTTTTTCTGCACAGATCTTTCCTGGGTTCCCCTCTACTCCTGCAAACCCCTCACCCTCCACCCTTGCAAACCCTCCCTTCCTCCTCCACTCCTCACCTGCCACTCCTGAGCCCTCAGTCTCCACGTTTCACCCTCACCTTCACCCTGTAAACCCCTACCCTTCACCCCTGAAGGCTCCTCCATAAACCCCTCACTCTCCACCCTGCAGGCACCTTCATAGATCCCACCTTCTACCTGAGCAGAACCGTCTCCAATGTCATCAGCTCCATTGTCTTTGGGGACCGCTTCGACTATGAGGACAAGGAGTTCCTGTCTCTCCTACGAATGATGCTGAGCAGCTTCCAGTTCACAGCCATCTCCACCGGCCAGGTACCCATGCTGCCCCCCTGCCACGAGTGTATGAGCAACAGCCAGGTCATAGACATAACTTCAAAATGGCTGGGCTCTGATGGCTCAGCCTGTCATCCTAGCTACTAGGAAGGCTGACATCTGAGGATTATGGTTCGAATTCAGCCTGGCAGGAAAGTCTGTGAGACTCTTACCTCCAATGAATCCGCAAAACCTGGAAGTGGCGCTGTGGCTCAAAGTGGTAAAGCACCAGCCTTGAGCAAAAGAGCTCAGGAACAGCGCCTGTCCCCACCACAGACAGAACAAATGTGAAGGCCGTTTACTCATTGTAATCCCAGCTGTTCAGGAGGCTGAGATCTGATGGATGTTTGAAAACCATCCTGGGCAGGAAAGTCTATGAGACTCCAATTACCCAGTGAAAAGCCATGAAGTGCAGCTGTGGCGCATGTGATGGAGCAGTGCAGTCACCAGCTCAGTCCTGGGCAAGGTGCACCTGTGAGGCCATGAGGTTGGTTTGCTGCCACCTGCAGCCAAGGAACAGAGCGGCTGGTGGGGCCACACTCCCCCCCTCCCCCCCCGCCCCCAGGTTCTGTGTTCAGGCCCATGGGGGAAATGTCCACCTGTCTTCGGACACCTGCGTATTGGTCACTGACTCTGGGTCCTGGCACAGCTCTTCAGGTGTACACATGGTGGGCTGGTTTTGAGGGGACCTTGGGGGCAGGAGGATGACAGATGGGGGCCCCATGGCCTGTGGGCGTGCACTGACAATTGGGGGAGGGGTGTGATTGTGCTCTGTGTTCTACTGGAGTTTCAAGCCAAGACCTTGGGCATATTAGCCAAGCACTCTGTCCTTGTGCTATCTATTTTATCATTTTAAATTATTCACTCACTTATTTGATGCATGGTTTCCCCAAATATGAGACCTACCTCCATGCTCCATCTCCAGAGTAGCTGAGATTACAGGTGTGTGCTAAGATGTCAGGTGAATGTCTGTTTTTTTTTTTTTTTTTCCATTTTCTCTCTCCAGAACCCCCCACCCCACCCCAGCTCTATGATATGTTCTACTCCATCATGAAGCACCTGCCTAGACCACAGCAACAGGCCTTTAAGGAGCTGCAGGGGCTGGAGGATTTCATCACCAAGAAGGTGGAGCAGAACCAGCGCACCCTGGATCCCAACTCCCCGCAAGACTTCATCGACTCCTTCCTCATCTGCATGCTGGAGGTGCGTTCAGCAGCCCAGGGGAAGGGGGCGGGGCAGGCAGTTGAGTGCCATGGAGATTGGGCTAGGACGGAAAACCTAGAACTATGTCAATTATATAAATAATTCTCAGTGTGGATCATGGTTGATTATATAAAAATCCTCAATGTTCACTGAGCATGTTGCTTAGCGGAAGAGTGCTTGCCTAGCATGAATGAAGCCCTGGGTTCCATTCCTCAGCACTACATATACAGAAAAAGCCGGAAATGGCACTGTGGCTCATGTGCTAGAGTGCTAGGCTTGATCAAAAGAAGCTCAGGGACATTGCCTAGGCCCTGAGTTCCTACCACAGGACTCACACAAAAAAGTAGTAAATAGTATTCAATGTCAATCCTCAGATCTCAGCGTTTTGAGTAGCTGGAATTGCAGTCATGAGCCACTGGTGCCTGGCCCATCATAGCTATTAGGACCACAATGAGGAATCACAGCACTCAAACAGCATGGAATCTGTGTCTCTAGCTTACTCCAGGTCTGTTTCTGACACTGGTGCTTTAAGCTACCACACCAAATGAGAGTGAGTGGTCTAGAGTTCAAGCCCTAACATGGGTACACACACAGACAAACACACACATTCACATACACTCATGACTAGTATCCTAGCTACACAGGAGGCTGAGATCTGAGGAAAATCATTCAAAGCCAGCTAAGGCAGGAAAGTCCATGAGACTCTTTTCTCCAGTTAACGAGGAGAAAATTTGAAGTAGTGCTGTAGCTCAAAGGGGTACAGAGCTAGGCTTGAGTTCAAACCCCATACCTGACAAAAATCAATCAACCAACCAACCAGCCAGACAAAGGCAAGAGGTGCCTTTTGGGCCACAGGCAACATCCTGGCAAAGTTCTGGAAACAGGATGGAGAGCCTGGCAGATTGATGTTTTACCTGGACCTCACAGCAGTAGATGCCAAGAGCACATTCCAGAAGATCCTTCCAAGGAGTGGGAAGTGGGGTTTCTTGAAGGCCTTTCTCCCTGTAGGAGAAGGAGAACCCCAATATGGAATTCCACATGAAGAACCTGGTGCTCACCACCCTGAACCTCTTCTTTGCGGGCACGGAGACTGTCAGTACCACCTTGCGTTATGGCTTCCTGCTGCTCATGAAACACCCAGATGTGGAGGGTAAGGCTGGGCGGGGGTGGGGACAGAGAACTGAGGGGAGGGGGCAGGCCCTAAAAGTTCCCCTAAGTTATCTGCCATGTTCTCATTTCACATAGGCCCTGTTATGATCCAGACAGGAGAGAGTAGCTTGTGGACTTAGCTATCACAGTTGTAGCTATGAAAATAGTAGGAGCCAGGGTCTTGGCTCCTCCTGTCTTCCTAGCTATTCAGGAGGCTGACAGCTGAGGATTTACCTTTGGAATCCAGCCAAGGCAGGGAGGTCTGTGAGACTCGTATCTTCATGAAACCACTATAAAGCTGGAAGTGAGGCTGTAGGTCAAAGGGGTGGGTGCTAGCCATGAGTAAAAGTGCACAGGCACAGCCTTCAGACCCTGAGATCTAGCCCCACAGTGACAAACACACACACACACACACACACACACACACACACACACACATCTGCTTCCTAAACGGATTGGTAAATGGCTGATCTCTACCACAAGGACCCCACTGCCTCCTTCTCCAAGCCACAGCCTAAGACAGCCCTTGATACTGATAGGGCAGCGAGCTAATGCCCAATAGCTGTTGTGAATGAATGATGAGCTGTATGCCTGTCATTCATTTTTCTAAGACTGCACACCTTTCCTTTTCCTGCGTCCTACTTTCCTTCCTTCCTTCCTTCCTTCCTTCCTTCCTTCCTTCCTTCCTTCCTTCCTTCCGTCCTTCCTTCCTTCTTCCCTTCCTTCCTTCCGTCCTTCTTTCCATCTATCAGTTACAGGGCTTGAATTCAGGGCCTTGTGGCTGCCCATGAGCTTTTTTGCTCAAGGCTGGTGAACTACCACATGAGCCACAGTTCCCTTTCTAGTTTTCTGGTGGTTCATTGGAGATGAGAGTCTCTTAACTTTCCTGCCTAGGCTGGCTTTGAACCTGATCCTTGGATCTCAGCCTCCTGAATAGCTAGTATGACTGGTGTTAGCCACCAGTGCCAAGTTCTTTATTTATTTCTTTATTTATTTTAAGTTCTCCTCCCTGATTGAAAGACTTCAGATACCTAAACACATTTGCCCTTTCTCTACCACTCTCAGCTAAAGTCCACGAAGAGGTTGATTGGGTCATTGGCAAAAACCGGCAGCCAAAGTTTGAGGACCGAGCAAAGATGCCCTACACAGAGGCTGTGATTCACGAGATGCAGAGATTTGGTGACATGATTCCCATGGGGCTGGCACGCAGGGTCACAAAGGACACTAAGTTCCGGGAGTTCATTCTGCCCAAGGTGCCCCTTCCTGGGACCCCGCACCCTAACTCTGTTACACACTAACTACTCCCTGTCTCCCATTCTTAATCGAAGGCTTCCTCACCCACTGTGTCCCTTCTTCTTTTCTACTCAGACAACTCCCTGCCCCCCTTCCAGCTTCCCTGGATCAGGAGATCCAAGCCTTGACTTGAATCTTCCTAAAATGGAGCAATGTAAATCCCAGCACCAGCGACTCAGGCCTGTCCTCACAGGCATTCAGGTGGCTGAGATCTGAAGATCGAGACTGAAAGTCAGCTCCAGCAGAAACGTCTATGAGACTTAATAATTTTTTGGCCTGTGTTTGATCTCACAGCCTGGTCACTGTTCTTGAGTTCTTTTTGTTCAAGGTTAGCATTCTACCAGCCACAGTACCACCATAAGACTCTTTTGTTTTTTATTTTTGTTTTTGTTGCCAGTCCTGGGGCGTGGCCTCAGGGCCTGAGCACGGTCCCTGGCTTCTTTTTGCTCAAGGCTAGTACTCTGCCACTTGGGCGACAGCGCCACTTCTGGACTTTTCTATATATGTGGTGCTGAGGAATCGAACCCAGGGTTTCATCTATACAAGGCAAGCACTTTACCACTAGGCCATATTCCCAGCCCCCCACCATAAGACTCTTATCTACAGTGAACCACCAAAACTCCTTGAAGTGAAACTGTGGGCTCAAAAAGGCAGACTGCTAGCCTTGACCAAAAAAAAAAAAATCAGAGACAATGCCTTGGCTCTGAGTTCAAGGCCTAGGACTGAAACACACACACCAGAGCAGGGGTTAAATCTTATTTACCCAGACCTCTTGCTTAAGACCAGAAATCTCCAGTCCTCAATAGATCATTCCAGAAGGCCCAGAATCTCATAGCTCTGGCACATGTACCTGCCAAATCCCCTTGCCCCCCAACCATCTGCCTAGAGAGACAGGAGAGGTAGTTGTCCCAAACTGGATTCTGGAAGTCTCAAACCGGTGTCCACCATGCCCCTGGTAACAGAGAGAGGAACTTCTACTTACTCACAGAGACCTTAACCTCATGGTCCCTGAAGCCTCTCCCTCCCTCCTCCACTCCCTTGACTCCACTCCCTGCTCCCCCCCCACCTTGTCCCAGGGGACTTTCAGCACATTCATCTTCCAATTGCCTTTCTCACTCTCTCTTCCTCCTCTTCTTCTCAGGGTACCGAAGTGTTCCCCATGCTGGGTTCTGTTCATAAAGACCCCAAGTTTTTCTCTAACCCCCAAGGTTTCAACCCTCACAACTTCCTGGATGACAATGGACAGTTTAAGAAGAATGATGCTTTTGTCCCCTTTTCCATTGGTGAGTGATCAGCAGTGGCCACCAGGCCACAGCTCACGGCAAAGGGACAGCTGTGTGTGCCAGCCCCTCTCTGACCCACAAAATCATTAGTGCCTTTCCCTAGGTTGGAAGGTCTGATTGGATCTAGTCTGTGATCCCCTACCTGCAGCCCATCGTAATTCCCAAACATCCTGTTGGGGTACCAGGAATAAGAAAAGGGATCATCAAAGCTCATTCAGAAATGAGGAAAATCAAGAACAGAGTGAAGTACCCACATTGTCTCTGGCTCACGCTGCCATCCTAGCTACTCAGGAGGTTGAGATCTGAGGATCCCAGTTGGAATCCAGTCTGGGGAAGGAAAGTCCGTGAGACTCTTAGCTTTACTGTAGCACCAGAAAATTGGAAGTGCCATGGAGCTCAAAGTAGTAGATGAATAGCTTTGAGTAAAAAAGCTCAGGGTAGCACCCAGACCCTGAGTTCAAGCTCCATGACTAACTAAAAACTGTACTGTAATTGGGGCTGTGGCTCAAGTGCTACAGTACCAGCATGGAGGAAAAAAACTAAGGGATAACACCCAGTCCCCTCATGGATTAGGGAAACCCAGGCTCAGAGAAGAGGCTAGAATTTTACAGCTTTCCCTGCCCCACCATTAGAGAACTCAGCTGGGGACTTGGGGTTTGGGGGTTAGCTCACAGAGAGAGTTGGCTTTCAGCCCTGCCTGCCTCCTCTCCTCTGCAGGAAAGTGGTACTGTTTTGGAGAAGGCCTGGCTAGAATGGAGCTCTTTCTCTTCCTTACTACCATCATGCAGAACTTCCGCTTCAAGTCCACACTGCCTGCCGAAGACATCGACGTGTCCCCCAAACATGTGGGCTTTGCCACAATCCCACCAACCTATACTATAAGCTTCCAGCCTCACTGAGCACAGGGCTGTGCCAGGGGAGGGGGAGAGGAGGGGACTGAGCCACTGGTATGGCCGGAAGAAGGGAGGGGGCGATTGTCAGATGGGAACGGCAAACAGGCCAGACTGTTGACCTTGCTGAAGATGGGCGCTTCCAAGCTGGAATGCCAGAAATTGAGCAGTAATAAAAATAAATCAGTTCCTATTCACTGAAGGAATTTTGTGTGTCATGTTTATATCAGGTTTCTGATGATCTCTGTTCACACAACCTGAGCAAAGGGTTTGTGTCCGGGTCAGGAATCTTCTGCAGATTAGTGGCATGCTAAGGCTTAAGAATTCCTTGCTGTGGGCTGCTTCTCCATAGGCCTGTCATCCCAGCTACTCAAGAAGCCTATAGCTGAGGAACCCAGCTCAAAGCCAGCCTGGGCAGGAAAAGCCCAGCAGACTCTTCCCTCCAATGAACCAACAAAAAGTTGGGAGTTTAGGTGGGGCTCAAGTGGTAGAGTGCTAGCAGGCTTTGATTTCAAGCCCAGTGAGAGGGAGAGAGAGAGGAAAATGCCAAGAGAAACCACAAAAGCTTTGAAAGAAGTAATTAAAGCGAGAGGAGGAAGATGATGCTGTCACAATAGGGAGGCACCCCAACTTGCTCTAACCAAATAGTGAGCTGGGAACTCCAATACCCAATGCCTCATCTAGAGTCCAGCAAACCCAACAACCAGAACAAACAGTGAAACACAGGAAATGAAAAAAGAACAAAGAAGGAAAAGCCTATAATCTGCACGGAGCCGGAAAATCTCCCAGGTACTCTCTCCACCCGGGCCCAAACAGGGCCATGCTGGGAAAGTGGCCCTGGCGCGGGCGAACAGAACTGCAGACTGTCAGCGACCACACAAACAACAGTGGAAAAATCCTTCAGAGAGTGCAGAGACCAGACAGCAGGAGCTCCATGGGCCCCAGACTGCACGCAGACTGGACCGAGGCAAATGGTGGCATGGGACCGAATGGCCAGGACCAGACAACAACAGCAGGGGAACTGGGCGCTGCAGATGTGGAGAGCCGGGATGCTGCCGCCAAACTATAGATCAACACACCCCAGCCTGGAAAAGCAAAGAGCAGCGTGGGACACACACACAATCCAGTACCAGTAAGTTCCCCATTGCCCCCTCCCCCCTTAAACGGGAGATCTGCTCTGGCAGAGACCCAAAACCTGATGTAGAGCTCATCACAAGGGGACAAAGAAGCTAGAACTCCCTCCCTCTTCTTCCCTACCCTGATGGAACAAAGAGCCCCATGTCTGGTGGCTCTAGGACCCTACAGCCCCTGGGAGGACACAGGAACTAGCAGCAGTGAAGCAGGGCCCAACAAAGTGGCCCGGAGACATCTTAGGCCAGCATCCCCCAAAGCCCCAGCTGGGGAGCCTGAAGCTGTCTGCACCAGTCCCTCCCCCACCCCCCCAGAAGGGACCCGGGGTCTGGTAGGCATTTGACCACCACTTGAGGCACCCTGGTCTGTGGGGACTTTTTGAACAACAGTTACAGGCTTGCTGGTGTGCAATACCAGCCCACAGGGTCACCTGGGCCCAACACTGAGCCCAGACACTTGAACCTGCTTGGGGACCACACATAGGTCCCCCACAGTTGATTCGTGAGAGGGCACAAGCACCCTCAAACAGTCCAGGGCAGTGTGCCCCCCCAAAAGAAGCAGAAGAGCTCACGCTCACACACTCTCCCTCCCAGAGGGCCAGAGTGGGTCCTCGTGCTAGCCCTCCAGCAGGAGGGTACTGCACCCACTCCCCTGTGGGAGCACACAAGTGGGAAAGCTGCCCCTCAGCAGCAATGCCCGCTGTGATAGGCGCACTCTGCTCAGGTGGGCAAGCCGCCCCTCAGTGGCAATATTAAATCTGAGAGGCAAGCTCTCTTGACCCACATCATCTAGAGGGGAAATAATCAAAGAAGACAAAAGTCTCCATGCCATGCTGAATCAGCGACCCAAGAACCCACAACAGGGGCCCTAAAGGGTCAGCACAACACAGCGGCAGAGCACAGTCCTGCAGAGAAAGCCACAGAACCTACCCACCCCTAACTGAAGTGAGGGTAACTGCCTCGGCAACAACTAAGATGGTCACATTCACCCATAGGGCAGTAAGGTTCAACAGCCAAACTCAAACACAGAGCCAGTACAAACAAGTCCCTGCTGATGGACCAGCGGGAACCAGCACAAAGCCAAGCCAAGGCCGCCACCTACAGGCCCCTGAAAGTGCAAAAACTGCAGATGCGTAAGTCACAAAGAAATATTACAAGTTTCATGAAAGTTCAAGCTAACTCGCCAGCTCCAAAAGGCAGTACAACCAAAGAGGAGATGGAGAATAAAAAAAACAAATGAGGCTAAGATAGCAGAAATGATAGAAAGCCTCAGGAATGAATTCCGAAAACAATTCCAGGAGTTTAGAATAGAAGCCTCGAGGACCTTCAGGAAGTCAAGAAAGAAATGGAAGCAAAAATAGATACAGTCTACTCCTCTGTTAAAGAAGACCTTAACATCCTGAGAAATAAAATGCATGAAAAAATAGATTCAAAACACAATTCATTAAAAGAAGAAATTACCACAATGAGAGCTGATCTAGCAACCATAAACAGCTCACTCACCTCAATGCAAACCACACTCGAAGCCACATCACAAAGAATTGATCATCTTGAATCTCGAGTCTCTCTTTTGGATTCAGCTGATAAGGACCAGAAGATTATTGCACTCCAAGAAACTGTCAAAATCCGGGGCAGACTAATCCAGGAGATAGTGGACAGGGAGAAGAGATATAATCTGTGCATAATTGGAATAGATGAAGGAGAGGAGTACCAGAGCAGAGTTATACAACACATATTCAATAGAATTATTACAGAGAATTTCCCCAATCTCAAAAGGGAAAACCTCACCCAAATAACAGAAGCATATGGGTCACCTGGCAGACCGGACCCTAGAAGATCCTCCCCCAAGACATTATAATCAAGGCCTCAGATCGCAACAGTAAGGAGCAAATTTTGAACGCAGCCAAAACGAAGAAAGAACTATATTACAATGGAAAAACAATCAGAATCATGGCAGACCTCTCCACACAAACTTACAATGCAGGAATAGCCTGGAAGAATACAATCCAAGTCCTCCAGGCCAACAACTGCCAACCCAGAATTAGATACCCAGCAAAGTTAGAATTCACCTTTGAGGGAAAAACCAGATCTTTCCATAGCAAAGAGGATCTAAAGGATTATGTGACTAAAACCAGCTTTACAGCGAATTCTAAGAGGGGAACCCACCCAACAGAAAACGTACAGGACCCACAGACAGAAATAGAAAAAAACTACAATAGCCAGAGCCCAAGAGGAAGAGTGGCTGAATAACAACAAGAAAGAAGGGAGAGGACACACAGCCTAACAGGAAAATGGAAGGGAAAAAAAACCACATCTATCCACGATCTCTTTGAATATAAATGGTATAAATTCTCTGGTAAACAGGAACAGACTGACAGAGTGGATCCGTAAACAAAAAAATTGCTATCTGTTGTCTTCAAGAGACCCATCTTACAGCAAGGGACAAAAACAGGCTCTGAATGAAAGGATGGAGCAAGATCTTCCAAGCAAACGCACCTACCAAAACGGCAGGGGTAGCCATCCTGATTTCAGACAAGGTAGACTTTTAAAATCAGTTCAAAAAGATAAAGAAGGGCACTACAGTTTAATACAAGGAAAAATCCCGAATCAAAATATCATGGTGATAAATTTATACTCACTGAACAAAAAAGGCCCTAAATATGTCAATCAAATTCTTTCAGAACTACAGAACAAGATAGACCCAAATACAATCATAGTGGGAGATTTTAATACTCCACTCTCTCCAAGAGACAGATCCAACACACAGAGGATTAGCAAGGGAGCCGAAGACCTAAGTAACACCATACCTCACCTGGATCGGACTGTACAGAGTGTTTCACCCTACAGAGGCCCAATACACATTCTTCTCAGCAGCACATGGAACATTCTCCAAAATAGATCATGTCATAGTCCACACAAAGAATTTCAGCAAATACAAGAATATTGACATTATCCCATGTATTTTACCTGATCACAGTGGAATCAAGGTAACCCTCAATAACAAAGGATACCATAGAGACAACACAAATACTTGGAGGCTAAACCCCTCACTGTTATCTAACACTTGGGTCACAGAGCAAATGAAGGATAAAATTAACAAATTCATAAGCCACACAATAATGAAAATACATCACAAAGAAACCTATGGGATACAGCTAAGGCAGTTCTGAGGGGCAAGATCATTGCCCTCAGCGCACACATTAAAAGAATGGAATCATAACAGGTAAATAACCTCATGATTCAGCTAAAACATCTGGAGAAACATGAAAAAATTGAATCTAAAACAACTAGGAGGAGAGAGATCACAAAGATTAAAGAAGAGATAAATCTGATTGAGAATAGAAAGACCATTCAACAAATAAATAAAACTAAAAGCTGGTTCTTTGAGAAAATAAATAAAATTGACAGACCCCTTGAAGAGAAGAGACTCATATCCGTAAGATCAGGGTCTCCACCGGAACAATTACCACAAATCCACAGGATATTCAAACAATCATAAGGAACTATTTACAGAACCTCTACTCACTAAAGAACGAAAATTTTATAGAAATGGATCAATTGTTAGAGAAGTATAAACTGCCCAAACTGAATCAAGAAGAAATAAATCAACTAAATAAACCAATAACCTACAGCGAGATACAGGAGGTAATCAAGAGCCTCCCAACAAAGAAAAGCCCAGGCCTGGATGGATTCACCAATGACTTCTATAAAACCTTCAGTGAGGAGCTAATACCAATACTCCTCAACTCTTCCGCGAAATAGAAACAGAGGGAGAAATCCCAAACTCATTCTATGAAGCTGATATTATACTCATCCCCAAACCAGGCAAAGACCCAACAAAAAAAAGAACCACAGACCAATATCACTAGTGAACACAGATGCAAAGCTCCTCAACAAAATATTACCTAACAGGATCCAGAAACTGATGAAGAAAATTATACATCATGATCAAGTAGGCTTCATCCCACAGATGCAAGGATGGTTCAACATCCACAAATCAATAAACGTAATTGAACACATCAAGAGCTAAGACTAAGAACCACATCATCATCCCAACCGATGCCCAAAAAGCCTTTGACAAAATACAACACCCATACATGTTAAAAGCCCTGGAGAAAACAGGAATGGAGGGAACATTCTTTAAAACAATAAAAGCCATATGTTGGGCCTGGGTAACTGCAGCCATAATCAGGAAACAGGGGATGCAAGGCGAGTGAACCAATGCATATTTTATTTTCAAGAGGGCCAGGCTTTAAGTAGGGTTAGAAATCAACTTACAATTTCAAGGGTAAAAGGTTAACATAGCATGTGATCCATTATGATTATAAAAATTGAGGAATTCTGTTACTGGGAGGAAAGAAGCTAATACAGAAGTTTATCCACTACAAAAGTTTGCTGCTTCAAAGAGAGTTTACATATCTAAGGCTGAGCTATTTCCTAGCTATTATTTGCTCAGGACTTTGACCAGGACTCCATTCATCTAGAAGATACTTCCCTGTTTACTATGAAAAGACTGCCCAGAATCCCTGGGAGGAAATTTTGCTAATTACTAAGGAGAGGCTGTCCTTATTCATATTGAGAATCTACCACGTGAAGGCAGCTGGTCAAACTAGTCTCCTTAAGGAGACTTTGTATGGGGAAAGGGGAGATTCTCCTGACAAGGTGTGGCGTCCTTTGTCCCACAGACACAAAGAAACTTCCTTACTGGGAATATGTTCCCAAGTGCCTATTAGTATGCTAATAAGGCATCAAAGTAACTGTGCTGAGGCTAAGACTTCCACTTGGTCAAATAAATTAATTCTCCCACAGCCATATACAACAGACCAACTGATAATAACATATTAAATGGGGAGAAACTAAAACCATTTCCCCTAAACCCAGGAACAAGAGAAGGATGCCCACTCTCCCCACTTCTATTCAACATAGGGCTGGAATCCCTAGCCATAGCAATAAGGCAAGAGGAGGGCATCAAAGGCATCCACATTGGCAAAGAAGAAATCAAACTATCCTTATTCGCAGATAACATGATCTTATATCTGAAGGACCCCAAAAACTCAGTCCCCAAACTCCTAGACCTAATAAACCATTTTGGCAAAGTAGCAGGATAAAAAATCAACACACAAAAATCAGCAGCTTTTCTGTACACCAGTAATGTACAAGCAGAAAAAGAAATTATGGAAATAATACCATTTACAATAGCTAAAAAAAAGAATAAATTACCTAGGGATTAACCTAACTAAAGACATGAATGATCTATTTAATGAGAACTATAAAAATCTAAAAAGGAAAATCAAAGAGGACACAAGGAAATGGAAAGACCTCCCATGCTCATGGGTAGGCAGAATCAATATAGTGAAAATGGCCATATTGCCCAAAATGTTATCCAAATTCAATGCAATCCCCATCAAGATCCCAGCTACATTCTTCCCTGAAATATAGAAAACACCCCATAAATTCATATGGAACAGCAAAAGACCTAGGATAGCCAAAGCAATTAATCACAATACCAGACTTCAAGCTCTATTTTAGAGCCATCTTAACAAAAATAGCCTTGTATTGGTATAATAACTGATATGAATACCAATGGAATAGAATAAAAGACCCAGAAATAAAGCCACATTCTTACAGTCAGCTGATATTCGACAAGCTAAAGACATACAATGGAAAAAACACAGCCTCTCCAACTACTGGTGCTGGGAAAACTGGGCAGCCATATGTAGAAAACTCAAAGTAGACCCTAGCCTATCACCATGAACCACGATCAATTCACTATGGATTAAGGACCTCAACATCAGACCTGAATCCTTGAAACTACTGAAGGACAGAGTAGGAAAGACGCTAGAACTTATAGGCACAGGATTGAACTTTCTCAATATAGTCCCAGGGGCACAACAGATAGGGGAGAGACTTGACAAATGGGACAACTACAAAATAAAAAGTTTCTGCAAAGCTAAAGACATAGCCACCAAACTAGAAAGACAGCCAACCATATGGGAAAGGATCTTCACCAGCACAGCAACAAAGGCCTAATATCCGTCATCTACAGAGAACTCAAAAAACTAACCTCCTCCAAACCCAGTAAAGCAGTTATTAAATGGGCAAAGGAGCTAAAGAGAGACTTCACAGGAGAAGAGATAAAAATGGCAAAGAAACATGAGGAAATGTTCAACATCCCTGGAAGTAAAGGAAATGCAAATAAAAACAACCCTGAGATCCCACCTCACTCCAGTTACAATGGCCTACACTCTGAACTCAGGCAACAACAAATGCTGGAGGGGATGCGGGGAAAGAGGATCCCTTCTCCCCTGTTGCTGGGAGTGCAAATTAGTACAACCACTTTGGAGAACAGTATGGGGGGTTCCTCAAAAAGCTCAGCATAGATATACCCTATGATCCAGCCATACCACTCCTAGGCATCTATCCTGAAAAACAGGTCTGAGGATACATAAAGACATCTGCACATCTATGTTTATCGCTGCACAATTCACAAGAGCCAAAATATGGAAACAACCCAGATGCCCCTCTACAGATGAATGGATCCAAAAAATGTGGTACCTATATACAATGGAATAATACATAGCGATTAGAAATGATAAAATATTGGTATTCACAGGGACCTGGTCAGAACTTGAACAAATAATGTTTAGTGAGACAAACCTAGAACACATAGAAAAAGGGGCATGGTCTCCTTGATATATGACTGTTAACGTTGGGGGGGGGGCAGTAGTGACCAGGTCTGCCAAACAAAAAACTTCTTGTCAAATGGTATTTCCACAGGTTTGGGTCAGCGACCTTAAATTATGTATGAAAAACCAAACAACTACTAAACATAAAAAGGTATAAAATAGACCTCTCAGTGGCTCACAATAGCTCAACAGCTATGTATGTATGATCATATAAGTCAAGGATAAGCGAACCCTATTGTTGACGTTATATTTAAAGTTCTAGGTGAATTTACTTTGGTGTATGCCATGTGGCTACTGTATATGATTTTGGTACACTGGGTATTGTATATATGCCTACCTGATCTAGGGAAGGGAAAGAAAAACGAGGGTGTGAGATATCACGAGAAATGTACTCACTGCCCTATTATGTAACTGTACCCCTTTTGCACAACACCTTGTCAACAAAATTTAATTAATAAAAAAATAAAAAAAGAAGGGAAGACAGGGAGTCAATAGTGTGTAATAGAGTTGGGGTGCAGGGGTCCCAGGCAAGGGGCACCTTGGGCAGAAGAAACTCCCGGAACTTGGTGTCCTTTGTGACCCTGTGGGCCAACCCCATGGGAATAATGTCTACAAATCTCTGAATTTCGTGAATCACAGCCTCTGTGTAGGGCATCTTTGCTCGGTCCCCAAACTTGAGCTGCTGGTTTTTGCCAATGAGCTGATCAATGTCTTCGTGGACTTTGACTGGGAGTTGGGAGAGAAAGAAGAAATGTGTTTAGGTATTTGAAGTCATTGAATTAGGGATGAGAATCAAAGAAGAAGAAGAAGAAGAAGAAGAAGAAGAAGAAGAAGAAGAAGAAGAAGAAGAAGAAGAAGAAGAAGAAGAAGAAAAGAGTGGCACCTGTCATACTAGCTATTCAGGAGGCTGGGATCTAAGGATCAGGGTTCAAAGCCAGCCTAGGCAGAAAAGTTAAGAGACTGTAAATTCCAATATACAACCAGAAAACCAGAAGTGGATGTGTGGCTCAAGCGTTAGAGCACCAGCCTAAATCAAAAAAGCTCATGTATTGCATCAAAGCCCTGTGTTCAAGCCCCACCTGCCTCCGAGGTGCCCTCAAATCCAGCTCCCCATGTGTAAACCTGAATAGCTGGGCCAGGACCCAGAGTCAGTGATCATTGTGCAGGTCTCCGAGATCACCTAAACATTTCCCCCATGGGCCTGAAAACAGAGCCTGGGATGGGGTGGGGGTGGGAGGGGGGTCGTGTTCCACCTCCTGCTTGGCTCCTTGGCTGCAGGTGGCACCTAACCAACTTCATGGGCTGACAGCTGTGCCCTGCCCAGGGCTGGGCTGGTGAGTGGCTGCCTCTCCCTGGCGCTCCACCACGTGAACCACAGCTCCAAGTCATAGCTTTTCACTGGGGAATTGGAGTTTCATAGCCTTTCTTGTCCAGGATGGTTTCAACATCCATCAGATCTCAGCCACCTGTATATATGGGATTATAGGCTTCGGCAAATGGCCTTTAAGTTTCTTTTGTCAGCTGTGGGGCTTGAGCTTGGGGTCTGGGCGCTGTTCCTGAGCTCTTTTGATCAAGGCTGGCGCTTTACCACTTTGAGCCACAGCGCCACTTCCAGGTTTTGCTGATTCAATAGAGGTAAGAGTCTCACTGACTTTCCTGCCAGGCTGAATTCGAACCATAATCCTCAGATGTCAGCCTTCCTAGTAGCTAGGATGACAGGCATGAGCCATCAGAGCCCGGCCATTTTGAAGTTATGTCTATTACGTAGCTGTTGCTCATACACTCGTGTCAGGGGTGCGGCGTGGGTACCTGGCCCATGGAGGTGGCTGTGAACTGGAAGCTGCTCAGCATCATTCTCAGGAGAGACAGGAACTCCTTGTCCTCATAGTTGAAGCGGTCCCCAAAGACAATGGAGCTGATGACATTGGAGACGGTTCTGCTCAGGTAGAAGGTGGGATCTATGAAGGTGCCTGCAGGGTGGAGAGTGAGGGGTTTATGGAGATGTCTGCAGGGGTGAAGGGTAGGGGTTTTTAGGAGTGAAGGGTGAGGGTCTATGAAACTTGGAGAGTGAGGGCTCAGCAGGAGTGGAAGATGAGGAGTGGAGGAGAAATACAGGGCCTGCAGGGGTGCAGGGTGAGGGGTTTGCAGAAGTGGAGGGGAACCCAGGAAGATCTGTCCTGGAAAAGAACCAATCCCAGTGACCTGATGCCAGTCTGACCCTTTGGGAGAGGTTTTATGGGGAGGTTGAGCCCCGGGTCACCCACCCCCGGCCCCACCCTCTCCCTGCCTGGCACCCACCTCGCGTGTCCCGCAGCGCCTGGATGAGGAAGCCCACCTCCTCCTGGATGCGCTCCTCATGCTACGCTTGCGCATGTCAAAGTCCCGCAGCATGGTGATGGAGAAGCGCCTCAGCTGCTTGGCCCACACCCCATTGCTGAAGGCCACGCCTGGGGAGGTGTAAGGGGGAGGGTCAGAACCTGAGACTCCCAACGTATGTGGGGGCCGGGACCTTCAGAGCACCCTGGGGATGCTGGGGAAGCTGGAGACCTGGAGGCCGGGCTGTGCAGAGAGCAAGAGAAGGGAGAGGGAGCCAGGAAGAAACCCCAGACTCAGGGCCAGAGATCTGCAGATTATGTGGAAAGAGACAGGGAAGGGGAGACAGGCCCCTTCCCTCAGTGAGAGAGGGAGTAAGGAGAGAGGAGGAGAGAGGGGGACAGGCAGAAAGGCAAGAGGTGACTTTTGAAATGGATGGAAATGGGGGGAAGTGAATGCTTTCTGTCCACAGAGAACTGGAAGCAAGTGGGAAAGACGCTGGGAAGGTCTGAGGCAAGCCAGAAGCTTGAAAGATCCAGAGGAAACAGGCTGGGGAAACTGAGGCCACTAAGCCCTCCACTCCATGGCCCCTGGGCTCACCGTAGCCTTGGAAGAGCCAGTCGAAGGTGGCCAGCTCCCCACGCCCACTGAACTCCTCGGCTTGATCCACCAGTGCTTCCTTCACCGCATCCTGGCCATACAGCACCACGACCCGGCAAGGGCCCAAGTGAACCTTGAACACGGGGCGGAAGTGATGGCTCAGCTGGGAAAGACGGATGGGAAAAATTTGAGGAACAAGCTTGCAGGTACTGGGGTACATTGGGTTTTCCCCCCCAAATCCTGGGAAAGTCAATAGATTGAATATTCCCACATGTGGTCTAATCCTGCTCAGGAACACACATATTCATGCACTTACCAACATGCATGTGCGCATGTGCACGCAAACACAACACACACACACATTTTTATTCTTTGGTACCTGTCCTGGGTCTGGAACTTGGCACCTGGGCTCTGTCCCTGAGCACCTCTGCTCAAGGCTAGCACTCTACTGAAGAGCCAGACTTAGAAGTCAGGCCCCACTTTACTACGCAAACCCCACTTTACCACCTGAACCTGAGATAAGCAGGCCCTGTGAGCAAACCCAGGACAAGCTTATTAGGGCCCAGCCGGTCAAGAACTCTAACCGCCAAAAATGCTTAACTCTAACTGTCCCCCTAATGCCTCGAGCCCTGTGCCTTGAGCCCTGAGCCAATCAGATTTGTACCCGTGTCTTAATCTTGCTTGCTTGAACACCTGATTGCTGTAACTTTGTTTTTTGTCTTGCTTGAACACTGGATGGTTGTAATTTTGTTTTTTGTCTTGCTTGAACACCTGATGGCTGTAACTTTGTTTTTTTGCCGTTATAAGCCCTGTGCAATCGCAGCTCAGGGCTTCCTCCTAACCTCCGCTGTGTCGGTGGGTAGGATGAGGCTCGCCTGAATAAAGTCTTGCCTTGCTTTTGCATTTCGGAAAGTCTGAGTCTCGCTGGCCTTCTTGGTGGTCATTTCGCGACTTGCATAATATCTACAACTTTGGGCCACACACTACTTCTAGTTTTCCAGTGGCACATCATGGGAGATAAGAGGTCTCAGGGGCTTTTCTGACCAGGCTGGCTTTGAACCACAATACTCAGATGTGAATCTGCTGAGTAGCTAGGATTAGAGGATGGAGCCGTGGGGCTTCTAAAGATTCCCACCGCATCCTCTCCCCACAAAAAGAATTCGCTATTTTAGGCTCTGTCTCGGGCTTGGAATGTGATAGAGTGCTTGCTTAGCTTGCATGAAGCCCTGGGTTCGATTCCTCAGCACCACATAAATGGAAAAAGCCGGAAGTGGCGCCTTGAGACAAAAGAAGCTCAGGGACAGGGCTCAGGCACTGAGTTTAAGCTGGAGGACTGGCAAATAAAGACTCTGGCTCACGCAGTCTGTGGTCAGCGCCCCTGCCCTGTGGATATGGGTGCATCTATCCCGCCACCCCATCCCACTGCCTCCCGGCCCGTCGCACCTTCATGAGAGAGTGGTACATCTGCTCTGTGTTGAGCTGCAGATAGTTTCCAAGGAAAGGCAATGGCATGGGGCATGGAGGCAGCTTTCCAGAGAGCTTCCTCTGCCACCAGACAGACATCAACACCAGGACAGTCAGGCCAGCGCGGCCACCAGCAGCATGCCTGAGGCATGGTGGCAACCAGGATGTCACTCAGATGGTGGTGGCTGAGCCTGCATCTCGGCTGCCTTTATACTGTGCAGGACTGAAGGCTGGCCTTTGGCCTGGTTTGCAAAACTGTCTCGTTTTCCTTGAATACGACCTCTTCCCCTCAATCCCCTTCTGTGCATTCCACCGAGTTTGAGTCACAGCCAGTGACCAGGGAGGGGAGGATATCAGAGGTTAATGGGAACAGGCTGGGTGTGTGGTACTTGAGGATGAAGTACCCCAAGACTGTGGATCCACTACCTCCAAATCTTGGGTAGAGTTCCTTGAGCTTTAGATCGAAGGTCTCCAAGGCCAACAACACCGAAAGCATGGGTGAATTTTGTTTTTAGGGTCTCAGGAGAAGTGTGGGTTTCATTTAAATGACAGATAGGTGATAGGTAACAATGGGTTTGAGCATGTTCCGGGGGCTAAAAACGATCCCTATCTGTGAGTATGGAGGAAGAAAGTCCAGCCAGAATGGAGAGTGAGCACCTGAGGCCAGTTGCAGACCTGCTGTGATTGTAGCCCTGTGCTGTCTCTTGAGACCCCAAGTGGAAGGTCATGATGGGGGTCATGGAGCCAGGAGCCCCCACTGCCCGTGATCTACCACCTGAGTCACATTTCAGCAGAACACCACACAG
The DNA here is from genome assembly GCF_023159225.1 of Perognathus longimembris pacificus. Lineage (NCBI taxonomy): Eukaryota > Metazoa > Chordata > Mammalia > Rodentia > Heteromyidae > Perognathus > Perognathus longimembris. Next base: position 18,529,431 of record NC_063180.1, read on the forward strand.
CTCTGAAGACAACATTCTGGGGTCACAATGGGCAGAGAGACAGGCAATATTTCTAGGACATAATCACCACCAATATGGCAGAAAACCCTAGCTACCAAGGGGTCTGATTTGCAAAGAGCCCCGGCTGGATTTCCCTCCCCCTAGGCAAGTGCACTACATTTATTAGATCTCTTCTATTACTTTGGTTATTATGACTGCGCCCTATTTTACACATAGGTTTCTTGTGCACAGAGCCCAGAGATTAGGCCTGGAATGCAAACATGACCCTCTTTTGTCACTTGTGGGGCATGAGATAACAGTCTCACTGACTTCCTATCCTGGTTGGCTTTGAACCATGATTCTCAGATCTCAGCCTCTAGAATCACTAGGATTATAGGCATAAGATACCAGCTCCAGGCCTGTTTTCCTTTCCCTTTTTATTTATTTTTCTTGTGTCAGTCCTGAGGCTTGAACTCAGGGCCTGGGATATGTCATAGACCCTGGTAGAGGCCCCGGGTAGGCTCTGTGCACACTTGGTTGTCCCAGCAGAGGTTGTCCACCTCTTTCTGGAAATCAGATGGGTGGGTGAGGCTGGCACCCCCAGGCCTGGCCTGTCCCTTGCAGTTTGCTTCCACTCCTCCGAGGGTGCTAGACTCTGAGTCCTGTGTGGAGAGAATAAAGGACAAGAACAACGCCTAGAGTTGGAAAGGTTGTTTGTTGATTTGGGAGGGGGAAGAGGTGGGGAAAAGGAATAGCAAAGGCTTGGATGACATTGATGTCTCAGATTAGGGTTACCAGACTACACCGGGGCTGGCCCCTAGTCTGGGCTTCTCTTCTCCCCCTGGGTGTTTTATTTACTTGTATTTATGTCTTTCTTGGAGTCATTTGTAGAATTTTGTGCTTCATGAGGGATGCATCAGGAAATGGCCTGAGAGTGGAGATGGGCTCCACCTGGAAGCGGCTGGGTGAGGAAGGATAGGAGAGGGACCTAAGGATAAATAGGTCACGTGTGTTTGTGCTTATTTGTGTTTGCTCTTTGTTTGCTGTACTGATCTTTCCAGGAAAGGGGAAGGAGGATTGCTGGAAGGAGGTCTGCAGTCTCATGGGAGAGACACATCTCAGTCATGACTCAGGCAAAATGAGCAAGGGAGGTAAACACAAGAAAATCTCTTTCCCGACCCCTTGTTTGACTCTCAGTTTCCCTGAGGTTGAGAGCAAGGATGAAGCACGGATTTTAGAATGCTCTTGTGGGGGGTGGGGTGAGGGCTGGTTGTTTGATTTGAACTTGGGTCCTGGGTATTGTCCCTGATGTTCTTTGTTCAACACTAGTGCTCTACCATGAAAGCCACAGCCCTACTTTTAATTGGTTCATTGGTGATTAAGAGTCTCATAGAGTTTCCTGCCCTGACTGACTTTGAACCCTGATCCTTAGATCTCAGCCTCTAGCTAGGATTACAGGCCAGAGCACCAGTGCCTGGCTAGAGTCTTCTTTGTTCTTCATTGTCACGTGCCCTTGAAGAGATGATTTCAGTCTCTGAGCTTTATGGAGCCAAGGAGACCAGCTATCATGTCTTCAGCTGTTTTGATGAGATGTATATGAGTTGATACATACTTAATAAAAAGCATTTGAGAAAAGCCAGGTGCTGGTGGCTCATGCCTGTCATCCTAGCTACTCAGGAAGCTGAGGTTGAGGATCGAGGTTCTAAGCCACCCTGGGCAGGAAAGACCATGAAACTCTTCTCTCCAGTGAACCACCAAAAAGCTGTGGAAGTGTAGCTGTGGCTTGAGTGATGCAGCGCAGGCCTCAGGTGAAAACACTCAGGGAACTCTTGCAGGGCCCTGATTTCAAGCCCCAGTACCGGCACACAGACAAAAAAGCATATATTGAAGCTCCTTTGAACAATTGACATTTGTTAGGTCTGTCCTGGAGAAATGGCCCTTCCCTTGAGTCTCTCCTGGGGCACCCTAGTCCCTGCCAGCACCTGTCACCTAGGGAACTGACCTGCCTGGGGGGGGTGTCCCCGGGCTCTGGGCCACTGCTCATGGGGGCAGCCACACCCTCCTGCTTTCCCTGGTATGAGCCCTCTCTTCCCGCCTACCCTAGTGGTAGAGTGCCTGCCTAGCATGTTGGGAGGCCTGGCTTGATTCCCCAGTACCACATAAACAGAAAAACCTGGAGGTGGCACTCTGGCTCAAGTGGTAGAGCTCTAGCCTTGAGCAAAGAGCAGATCAGGGGTAGAGCTCAGGCCCAGAGTTCAAGGCCCACAACTAGCATAAAGAAGGTGGGGAGCATGATATCACACTGGGTGCTACACTATTTTGGGACCTGACCATCCAGTACAGTCCTGGCTGTCAAGAAAGACTTTCTTGTCATTGAACTCTGAGTCTGTGTCATCTCTCATGGGGGAGTCATCCCCTCCACATTTTGGAGGCCCTAGCTGTTGGAGAATAACTTTTCTGACCAGCAGGAAACTTAGCCTTGGCACAGAAGTTCTGATGCCTCATTTGCAAACTAATAGGCCTATGGGGAAAAATCTCCATTAAAGAAGTCTCCTGGGTTTGATGGTGAAAGGAAGCAAACTTTCATGAGACTTTTCCCTGCTCTATGGAGCCTCCCTGGGGAGATTTGTTTGCCCAGCTGCTCCAGGGAAGTCTTTTCACAGTAAATGGAGATGTCATGGTCAACGATAATTAGTCTCCAGGAAATAGTAGCTAGGTAATAGTTAAGAGTTCTGCCTTGACTGGTTTAATTCTTTGTTTTAGTATTAACAATCTTTGTAATAGCGAAGCCCTTTGTAATAGTCACCCTTTGTAGTAGCCTCGCAGTACCGACATCTCCAGCTTTTGTATTGATATGGATATCATTCTGTATTAATTTTACTCTTGAAGTTGTGAAATGATTTCTAACCCTATATAAACCCTGGCCCTCCTGAAATAAAGTATGCGTTGGTCCACTCGCTTCTGCATCCCCCGTGTCCTGACTACGGTTGCAGTTACCCGGGTCCAACACCCAGTGAGATCTCTAGGAGACAAGAACCCAGGCCCCAGGGTATTTCAGCAGGTGGCCAGGCACCAGGGAGATAAACTAGATCAATTCCTAGGTGAGACACCCCCTGAAACATTCCAGGGCCCCAGGAAATGCACTTCTCTCCTCCCTGCTGTTCTAGAGGCCCCCAAGGGTTCCATTCCAAATATTTTCATGAGACTTATGTAATCTCCATCCTCCTCTTCCTCCCTTACTCTTCTCCTCCTCCTCCTCCATTTCTCACTATCACACTAACAGTGGACAGTCTCCCTTCTTTTCTGGGTCCTCAGGTCAGGCATGGTCATCTCAAAGCGTACAGCTGGATGGTCTAGTCAGGAGGAGAAAAAAAAGTAAAAATTTATGCCCTGTCCAAGATTTTGGAAAAAGCTTGTAGTTAGCATATACTCTATGCCCTTCTCACCTTGAAGTCTGCCTGTACCACACTCTGGTATGTTTTTCTTCTCCATCTTTGTCTCTTTATTTTCCTTTTGTTTTCTGTCACTGATATTACCAAAATGTAGTCCCTCATCATATTGTCCTGTATTTCCATCTTCCTTCTCCCCTGTCCCCCAATAAAGTCAACACCAAAGTCAAGACTTAAATGTAAGCGACTGTGTGGTGCATCGTGAGAACACTCAGGTAAGCTATGCTAACACCTTGAATTTGAGACAGGAAAAGGAAGAAAACAAGGAAGGGGAGGAATAAAAAAAGAAGAAGTAGAGACAAGCCTTTCTGTATTATGTTTATTAGTGCAGAAAGGTCTGGGTTCACAAGAAAACCCCCAAGAGACCCCTTGAGGTCCAGGACCTTCAAGAAAACCGAGGTTGAAATGTCACTAACAGCCAAGTGCTGGTGGCCTATGCTTGTAATCCCATCTACTCAGGAAGCTGAGATCTGAGAATCAAGGTTCAAAGCCAGCCCAATCAGGAAAGTCTATGAGACCCTTATTTCCAGTGAACCAATGAAAAGTTTGAAGTAGAGCTATGGCTCAAATAGTAGAGTGGCAGCATTAAGCACAAAACCTTAGGGCCAATACCTAGGTCCTGAGTTGAAGTCCTACGTCCTCAGGGACAGTGTGCAGGTACTGATTCAAGCCCCAGGAGTGGCACACACACAAGATAATGACACTGACTAAATTCATGCTTGATCCTATAGTGTATTAATGCATGATATGTCCTTTATTTTGACCTTTTTTTGCACTTGCTTGTGTGTGTTTGTGTGTGTGTGTTGCCTGTCTGACTGTCTGTCTGTCCTGGGTTAAACTCAGGGCCTGGGCACTATCCTTTTAGCTTTTTGCCCATAGCAAGCCCTCTACTCCTTGAGACACAGCTCTGCTTCAGCTTTTGTGGGGGTTCACTGGAGGTAAGAATGTCAGGGGCTTTCTTGCCCAGGCTAGCTTCAAACTGCACCACTCAGACCTTAGTCTGCTGAGTAGCTAGGATGAAAGGTGTGAGCCACCAGTGCTCAGCTAATCAGTTCTATTTATTCTTGTTTTTGTTTTTAAACTGACTTTAGGATTTATGAAAAGGAGAAGGTGTGGGGCAGTTCATATGAGAAGTCCATGGCTGCCTACAATGTCTCTGGATCTGGAAATCTTCTGGGATGGGTAGTAACTGTGGTTTCAAGTCCGTATGCACCAAGTTGACGCTCTGAGCTCTGAGACTGGGGTGGGGTCTCTGGGGTTCATCCTGGGCCCTACAGAGTGGGCAGGGCAGAGCCTTGCTCCCCAAATACATAAAATGTGCCCATCTGCTTTCTCTGGGCCTAGGAGACAGGCTTTAGAAGAACACAGGCCTGTCGGAGCTGTTGATAGGCGGCTGGGGTTGGGGCTGGTGTGGAGACTGACTCATGTCTTCCATGAACACTTGCCTGTCTGCCTATAGCAGACTCCAAAAGAAGTATGGTGGCTTATTTGGCTCATCTATTGGGTGCTGAGGTGGGGTGGGGCCACATTCTCCCATTGGAAGCCAATCATTTGAGGCTAATTTCCACCCAGCCTGGGGGAACAGGGACAGGAGCCACCAGGGCTGTGTTTCCAGTGGTAGAGGGCCAGCCCTGAGTGAAAGAAAGCCATGCAAAAGTGCTGGTCCCTGAGTTCAAGTCTGTCATTCTGGTACTCAGGAGGCTAAGATCTGAGGATCCCAGTTGAAAGCCAACCTGAGCAGGAAAGTAACCATTGGGACACTTATCTCCAATGAGCCACCAAAAACGTCAGAAGTTGGAGGTGTGGCTCAAGTGGCCAAGTAGTATATATGAGCAAAACATAAAAAATAAAATAAAAAAGCTAGGAGACAGAGTCCAACCTGAGTTTAATACCTATGACTGCCACAAAGAAAGAAGAAAGAAAAGGAAGAAATACCCAAGAATGAAAGCTAGTCCCAGATCAAGGCATGCGTGCGTACACACACACACACACACACACACACACACACACACACACATACACAGATATGAATATCAGTCAACCAGGAGAGAATAAGTTTGAGAAGATCTATTATACATCATGGTGCTAATAATAATAACAACAAATTGGATATTCTTGAAAACTAAATGATTTTTCATCCTCTCACCTCAAAAAATCTGTGAGGTCATACACATATATATGCTAATTTGCTTGATTTAGCTACAGTGAATAATAAAAAGTATTATTGTTGCCTATCATATTTTTTATTACTCAATTAAAACTCCAAATTAAAAGAAAAAATTATTTCTCTCTGGATTCTGTTTCCTTTGTCCCTGTCCATTAAACTTCTTTCTCATCTGGCACTGGTGGCTCATGACTATACTCTTGGCCACTCAGGAGTGTGAGATCTGAGAATCACAGTTCAAAGCCAGTCCAGGCAGGGAAGTCCCTGAGACTAGCCAATAAACCACCAGTAAACCAGAAGTCGTGCTGTGGTTCAAAATGGTCGCGTGCTAGCCTTGAGCAAAAGAGTTCAGGGATAGATTGTAGGTCCTGAGTTCAAGCCCCATGACCAACAAAAAACAAAGTTCTTTCTCTTTTTTTTCCCTACTCTAGTACCAACCATTTCTGGGCAGGGAACATTCTGGTAGCTACATGTTTTATTTATCCAAACAATCAGTCAGAAGGAAAAAAAACCTGACTTTCTTCTCTTCTTTGGCTTTCTCCATCGTGACATTTCACCAACTCCTCTAGCTCCAAATGCTCAAAAAGGAACACCCCCACCCAAACTCTCAGAAACACAAATATTTTCAATATTCTGGCCTCAATCTCTTAATCCCCAGGCTCACCTTTCTCTTCTTTGGCCTGGCCTGGGACTACCTGATCCACTGGATTTTGGTTAGGAGTACATTGGCTCTGAGGCTTGAACTCAAGGTCGGGGAGCTATCCTTGAGTTTTGGTGCTCAATGCTGATGCTCTACCACTTGAGCTACAGCTCCACTTCTGGCTTTACGGAGATAAGGATCTCAACACACTTTCTTGCCTAGGCCGGCTTTGAACTGTGATCCTCAGATCTCAGCCTCCTGAGTAGCTTGGATTTCAGGCATGAGCCACTGATACCCAGCCTTAAGAGACATCTTCATTTTTTTTGCAGCGCTGAGGACCATCCTCAGGGCTCTGCACTTGTCAGGCAAGGGCTCTTCCACGGAGTGAAACCTCCAACCCCTAAGATCTTTTCTAACATTCTGGAATCTTCACTTTCATGTTTACAAGGATTCCCCCCATAACCCCCAGAACGACATGGAAAAAAGTAACAGATATTAAAAAAAAATAAAGCCAGGCATCAGTTTTATGTTATTCAGTAGACACTATGTGGAGAATGAATGATGCGATTTGTGGGCAGGGATAGAAAGAGGAAACTGAGGGAAAGCAAAAAGGGGTGACATTATCCAAAACAACAAATGTACTCATTGCCTGACTTATTTTTTTTTCAAATTTTTATTATCAAACTGGTGTACAGAGAGGTTACAGTTTCATACGTTAGGCACTGGATACATTTCTTTTACTGTTTGTTACTTTGTCCCTCATACCTTCCTCCCTCCTCCCACTTTCCCTTTCCCCCCCTGAGGTGTTCAGTTCACTTACACCAAACAGTTTTGCAAGTATTGCTTTTGTTGTTGTTTGTCTTTTTTTACCCTGTGTCTCTCAATTTTGGTATTCCCTTTCAATTTCCTACTTCTAATACCAGTATACACGGTTTCCAATATACTCAGATAAGATACGGAGATAGTGTAGGTACAACCACAGGAAGGTGATACAAGAACATCATCAATAATAGAAGCTACAGATACAGATGGGAAGTTGAAAGTAGTTACAACTGTGATATAACAATCGTTTCCATAACATGGAGTTCATTTCACTTAGCATCATCTTATGTGTTCATAGGGTATAGCTATTGGGCTCTTGTGATGCTCTGCTATGACTTGCCTAAACCTGTACTAATTATTCCCAATAAGGGAGACCATAGAGTCCATGTTTCTTTGGGTCTGGCTCACTTCACTTAGTATAATTTTTTCCAAGACCTTCCATTTCCTTCCAAATGGGGCAATGTCATTCTTTCTGATAGAGGCATAAAATTCCATTGTGTATATGTACCACATTTTCCTGATCCATTCGTCTACTGAGCGGCATCTGGGTTGGTTCCAGATTCTAGCTATGACAAATTGTGCTGCGATGAACATTGTTGTGCTGGTGGCATTACTGTGATTTTGTTTGTGGTCTTTTGGATAGATACCCAAAAGTGGGGCTGCTGGGTCATAGGGGAGTTCTATATTTAGCCTTCTGAGGAATCTCCATGCTGCTTTCCAGAGTGGCTGAACCAGTTTACATTCCCACCAACAATGAAGTAGGGATCCCTTTTGGCCACATCCCCTCCAACAGCTGTTATTGTTAGTTTTTTTGATATATGACATTCTTACTGGGGTGAGATGGAATCTCAATGTTGTTTTGATTTGCATTTCTTTTATGGCCAATGATGTAGAGCACTTTTTCATATGTCTCTTGTCCATTCTTATTTCCTCATCAGAGAAGTTTCTTTGTAAGTCTTTAGCCCACTTGATGAGGGGGCTATTGGTTCTTTGCGGTTTTCTTTTGGAAGAAGGTAATTTTTTTAGTTCTGCATATATTTTAGAGATGAGGCCTTTGTCCATTAAATGGCCGGTAAAGATCTTCTCCCAGTATGTGTCATTGCCTGACTTATGACACCTGTACAACACCTTATACTTATTATCAACAAAATTAAATTAAAAAAATGAAGTCCCCTTCTCCCAACCCAGTGTCTGCCTACTTTTTCTTCCCTATGGTCATATGAATTTAGGAAAGTAATAAAGGTATTTTAGGTTCCCCCCTCCCTCTTAAATTTTTTTTTGTCAGTCCTGGGACTTGAACTCAGGGCCTGAGCACTGTCCCTGGCTTCTTTTTGCTCAAGGCTAGCACTCACCACTTGAGCCACAGCACCACTCCTTGGGCAGTGTCCAGATGGTGGAGGCGGTGTAGGGCAAACTCTTGCCCAGTGGCCTTTCTTGTGATGCTTAATGCATGGTCCCAGTGGCATGCAGTGGGTGTTCCTTCTTTGAGGAGCCCTGAGGGCAACAGCCGGGATGGGTAATTTTTCCTATCATGGGCAGCCTGTTGGCTTTTATCTTTTTCTCTTGGTTGTGGAAAACCTTAAAGCCCAAGCTCACCAAATCTTGTTGGGTGGTGGAGGGGCGGGAGGTGTTGAGGCCATTATCATCTTTTTAAATTGTGTTTATACATCAGGAGCTCACTGGGAGACAAAGTGGGTATTATGGGCCACTTTACCTTCCCCTGAGTCTGCATCTAGCTTAGTATACCGCTGGTGGTCAGTCAAGGGATTCGGCTGTGTTTTCAGTGGGTCTCTAGGTAACCTCCCTTAATTTACCCTAGTTGACCACACGGTGGGCTGCCTTCTGGAGGCCATGCACTAGGCAGGTTACCACCCCGTTTCTGTTAACCCTCTGGGAGCATGATTTTGGTACAAATGGGCTCTTCCGTGGGCACAGTCATTGCCCCTCTGGAGAATGTTTAGGCTGTGGGTTCCATCGGCCTAGGCCTGGGCTTGAAGCTGAACCCTCTTCTTTTCCTCAAAGGTAAGGACGGAGGGCAGGATCGCACAGAGGTCAGGCCAAGTGAGGTCATAGGCCCGAGAGAGGTATTTTAACTCTGTGGTATAATTATTAGGGTCTTGGGAAGATGATCCCGGTCCAGTTGGTTCTCAATCCGGGAAAGACTGGTCATTGAAAAGGGAGCGACCCACAAACAGTTCCCTCTATCCCTGCCCGCAGAGCACATAAGGTGACTTTGAGCTGCCGGTACAGGATGGGGTGGGAACTGGGGGAGGGGAGGAAAAGGGAGAAGCAATGGGAGGAGAAAATGCAGAAGGCTTTGAAGGTTTAGGGAGGAGGAGCCGAGTCCTCGATGTCCCTGAAGGGACCGGCCACTTCACGTTCAGGAACGTTTGGGCAGAGACAGGCTGCTCCTGTGCCAGGGGGAGAGGGAAAGTTGGGCAGGGCCAGAAGAGAGAAGGGCAAGCAGGAGAGCAAAGGAAGCCCTAAACATAGGGATCTTCCAGCCATCTACCATTGCATTGGCAAAAACCAGCATAGATTCCTGGGAAGAGGGTCATCGTGCAAGGCTTAGACAAAATATCATTACAATCTAAATAATTTAGGTATCCAGAAGTCAGTGGAGCTAGGATACTTTGAGTCATTATTTATTTATTTATTTATTTTACATTCTCAAAGATTTATTTTCAACATTTTCCCTGTATATAGTCAATTTTTTTTTGAAAATTATAATAGATCACTGAATAAAACCACAATATGCATTTAGCTATAAGTTTTTTGCATTTTTTCAAATTTTTATTATCAAATTGATGTACAGAGAGGTTACAGTTTCATACTTTAGGCATTGGATACATTTCTTGTACTGTTTGTTACCTCATCACTCATTCCCTCCTCCCCCCTCCCCCTTTCTCTCCCCCCATGAGTTCTTCAGTTCATTTACACCAAACAGTTTTGCAAGTATTGCTTTTGTAGTTGTTTGTATTTTTTACCCTATATACCACTGTTTACCAGTATACATGGTTTCCAATATACTCAGATAAGATACAGAGATAGTTTAAGTACAACCACAGGAAGGGGATACAAGAGGATCATCAATAATAGAAGCTACAGTTACACATAGCACACTCACAGTAGTTACAACAGTGATACAACAATAGTTTCCATAACATGGAGTTCATTTCACTCAGCATCATCTTATGTGTTCATAAGGCTATAGCTATTGGGCTCTTGTGATCCTCTGCTGTGAGTTGCCTAAACCTGTGCTAATTATTCCCTATAAGGGAGACCATAGAGTCCATGTTTCTTTGGGTCTGGCTCACTCACTTAGTATAAGTTTTTACAAGTCTTTCCATTTCCTTCCAAATGGGGCAATGTCATTCTTTCTGATAGAGGCATAAAATTCCATTGTGTATATGTACCACATTTTCCTGATCCATTCGTCTACTGAGCGGCATCTGGGTTGGTTCCAGATTCTAGCTATGACAAATTGTGCTGCGATGAACATTGATGTGCTGGTGGCTTTAGTGTAATTTTGTTTGTGGTCTTTTGGATAGATACCCAAAAATGGGGCTGCTGGGTCATAGGGGAGCTATATGTTTAGCCTTCGGAGGAATCTCCATACTGCTTTCCAGAGTGGCTGAACCAGTTTACATTCCCACCAACAATGAAGTAGGGTTCCCTTTTGGCCACATCCCCTCCAACAATTGTTATTATTGGTTTTCTTGATATAAGACATGCTTACTGGGGTGAGATGGAACTCAATGTTGTTTTGATTTGCATTTCTTTTATGGCCAGTGATGTAGAGCACTTTTTCATATGTCTCTTGGCCATTCTAATTTCCTCCTCAGAGAAGTCTCTTTTTAAGTCTTTAGCCTACTTGATGAGGGGGCTATTGGTTCTTTGAGGCTTTGTTTTGGAAGAATGTAATTTTTTTTATTTCTGCGTATATTTTAGATATGATGCCTTTGTCCGTTGTATGGCTGGTAAAGATCTTTTCCCAATCTGTGGGCTTTCTGTTTATCTTGCAAGCTATGTCCTTTGCCCTGCAGAACCTCTGCATTCTGATGCAGTCCCATTTGTGCAACCTTTCTTTAATTTGTAGCCTTTCTGGGTCATTGTTAAGGAAGTTCTGTCCTGTGCTAAGCAGCCCAAGTGTTTCTCCTACTCCTTCCTTTAGTGTTTTCAGGGTATCTGTTTTGATTTCGAGGTCTTTGATCCATTTGGAATGGATTTTGGTGCAGGGTGATATATAAGGATCTAGTTTTAGTTTGTTGCAAGGTGTTGAACCAGTTTTGCCAGTGTTAGGTTTGTAAAGTAGGTAGCCGGTAAAGGAGAACACCACGCGGTATTCAGGCAGGAAAGAAAGTTTATTACCGAACTGCTGGCCTGTGGCCAAGATGTTCCATGGCCAGAGAGAAGGGAGAGAGAGAGCGACCCCCACCCAGCCCTGCCTTATATCTAGGGCAGGGGCAAAGGGTGTGGCCAGGTGAATTAGGATGTGACCTCAGGAAAAGGGGAGATAACTGCCTCCAGGTCTGCAGGTTACCCAGGTATCTGGGTGGAGACTTAATGAGGTGGGGGCATCTACATGGAGCCCTCAGGAAGAGGACCTAACATTCCAGCCTTTTAATAGTTATGAAAAAGGACGAAGACTCTCTCTGGCTGCTTCCTGCTGGCAAGGGGCATCGGCATTAGGGGTAAAAGGCAGAAATGTGGCCCCTCCTGGAGAAGGCGAGCAGCAGGGTCCTTTGGTGGTAGATGCTAGTCCTTGAATGAAGCCTGGAAGAAGTCTCATGAGGCAGGGGCTGGGCAAAAAACATATTAAGGCAAAAGGAAGGGTTTAGGGCACAAAATTAAAAATTGGATGACTTGGACAGTTCTTATACTCAGGCATGGACATTAGATGGACAAGCTACTATCTCTTGATCCCCCGGCTCTGATTAATTTTGAAAGGGCAAGACAAAGTGACTCCATTTAGGATGTGACATAGTTCTTCTCTTACTCCTCTCCATGATCCTTGTTCCCTGAACTGGCTGAGTCCCAGTGGTCTAGGTGCTTGTTGCTGGGATGGCTTGCCCCTGTTGGCATTCACAGTATTTGAACTCAGGGCCTGGGCACTGTCCCTGAGCACTTCTGCTCGAGGCTAACACTCTACCACTTGAGCCACAGCTCCACTTCCAGCATTTGGCTGGTAAGAGATCAATCTCTTCAGCCATGCTTCCAGCCTGGCTCTTTGCTGGTTAGTTGGAAGATGGAGTTTGAGAGATTTTTTGCCTGGGCTGGCTTTGAACTGCAATCCAAGGCGTCTTTGCCACAAAAGCCCTTTTTTATTTCCAATGAAAACAACAATGTGACCAAGGGGACTAGAGCTTACCTGTACCTTGTCAAGAACTGACCAAATACTTGCCAGAATTCTGCAATGACAAAACTCAGTAGATGTGATGAGTTTTAGCACAGATATATAGCTAGATGAACATATTAACAAATGACATTTACACAGACATACACACTGTGCACATAGGTTTTACAGCATGCAAAAATGAATTTCAGCAGTAGACTCTTTTGGAATTCCAATAGTAAATGACTTTTTTTTTGCCCAATATTTTAAAACCACGTGGTCAGTTAGAAAAACAATTTTGCTAGCAAACAACAATTTTCAGATTATCAAATGGAGAAACCATATTTTGATAAACTCCAGTGGGATGCCATGTTGAGGGGGGTGGCAGGACACAAACACACTAACAGAGAACACGTGGCATGGCATAATGGCGCCTGAGCTGATGCCTGTTAAACCCACTATTCACCACGTGGTCAATGCTAGAGAAAAGAACTTTTAGATATCTTTGCTGACAAAGCACATTGGTGGTCAAGCCTCAGTATCAGAGGTCTGTGAAAAGAGGCAGCTTTGTGAGAAAGGCACACAAGGATGGTACGACTTGGGAATTTTATAAAGTAAGCAAGTAAGCAGGAAGATGAGAGAGAGGGGGAGAAAAAGAAAGAGAAAGAGAGGAAAAGAGAAAGAGAGAGAGAGAGAGAGAGCCTGAATATAAGTGACTTCTAACCATTTACCATTGCAGTGGCAAAAACTGTATCTGAGTGAGTATTTCGAGCAGGCCTCATTGCACTCTCAAGAGGCGTGCTAGCAGTTTCCCGGCTTGGGTGTGACTATGATGCAAAACCCAAAAAGCACAGGAGAGAGGCGCCTGGTGAGTGGATGAGCTTACCAGGCAGAAGCGGCAGGCAGAAACGGCAGAAGTGGTGGACGGAGCTGCAGAGAACCTGAGCAGCAGCAGTTTCACTCACCAGGGTAGACAAGTGGTGTGGAGGTGGAGGTGGATGTGGATGCCCGCAATTGTATTAGTGAAAAGTGCCGCGGGCCACTTGCAGCAGTTCAGTTTGTGGAAAGAGGGCCATCAGGACTGGGGATACTCCCAGAAAAAGAAGACAAATAGATGGGAATTCCGCCTGTCCTGACTCTTAAGCCCCATCCGAGTCACGGCACCATATATGTTAGGTTTTTAAAGTAGGTAGCCGGTAAAGGAGAACACCACGCAGTATTCAGGCAGGAAAGAAAGTTTATTACCGAACTGCTGGCCTGTGGCCAAGATGATCCATGGCCAGAGAGAAGGGAGAGAGAGAGCGACCCCCACCCAGCCCTGCCTTATATCTAGGGCAGGGGCAAGTGGTGTGGCCAGGTGAATTAGGATGTGACCTCAGGAAAAGGGGAGGCAGGCAGACCTGCCTCCAGGTCTGCAGGTTACCCAGGTAACTGGGTGGAGGCTTAATGAGGTGGGGGCATCTACATGGAGCCCTCAGGGAGAGGACCTAACAGCCAGCACCATTTCTTAAGGAGGCTATCTTTCTTCCATCCTATTTTTTTTTAGCTCCTTTATCAAAGATCAAGTAGGCATAGTTCTGTGGGTTCATTTATGGATCTTCAATCTGTTCCCTTGGTCTTCAGGCCAGTTCTGGTGCCAATACCAAGCTGTTTTTATTACTATAGCTTTATAATACAGCTTGAAGTTTGCTATTGTAATTCCTCCAGTACTGTTCTTTCCACTTAGGATTGTTTTTGCTATTCTGGGTCTTTTATTGTTCCATATGAATTTCTGGATTGCTTCCTCTATATCATTAAAAAATGGTGTTGGGATATTAATGGGCATTGCATTGAATTTATAGATAGCCTTTGGCAATATTGCCATTTGATTATATTAATTCTCCCAATCCAGGAGTTTGGGAGGTTTTTCCATTTACTTAGTTCTGCCTTAAGTTCATTTTTCATGTTTTGAAAGTTCTCATCATAGAAGTCTTTCACTTCTTTGGTTAAGGTTATCCCTACATATTTTATGTTTTTTGAGGCTATTGCAAATGGAGTTGCTTCCCTGATTTCAGCCTTGGCATTTAGGTCATTAGCATATAGAAAGGCCATTGATTTTTGATGGTTTATTTTATATCCTGCGATTTTGCCAAAGTTTTGGATCAGCTCTAGTAGCTTGGGAATAGAGTCTATGGGGTTCTTTATGTATAGGATCATGTCATCTGTGAAGAGAGAAAGTTTGACTTCATCTTTTACTATTTGGATCCCCTTTATATTTTCTTCTTGCCTAATTGCTCTAGCTAGGAATTCTAGTACTATGTTGAAGAGAAGGGGAGAGAGTGGACATCCATGTCTTGCTTCTGATTTTAAAGGGAATGGCTTTAGTTTTTCACCATTTAGAGTTATGCTTGCTGTTGGTTTGTCATAAACTGCCTTGATTATATTCAGGAGTGTTCCCTGGAATCCCGGTTTTTCCAGGGCTTTTAGCATAAATGGGTGCTGGATTTTATTGAACGCTTTTTCTGCATCCAGTGATATAACCACGTGGTTTTTTAACTTGCTCTGGTTCATGTGGTGGATTACATTAATTGACTTGTGTATATTGAACCAACTTTGCATCCCTGGGATGAATCCTGTTTGATCGTGGTGTATGTTTCTTTTGATGACCTGTTGAAGTCGATTGGCCAGAATTTTGTTGAGAATTTTTGCATCTATCTTCTTCAGGGAAATAGGTCTATAGTTCTCTTTCTGTGATGAATCCCTGCCTGGTTTTGGGATGAGGGTTATACTGGCTTCATAGAATGTATCTGGTAGTGAACGTCCTCTTTCAATTTCATTGAAGAGTTTGAGAAATATTGGTGTGAGTTCTGTTTTGAAGGCCTTGTAGAATTCTGCTGTGAATCCATCTGGACCTGGGCTTTTCTAGCATGGGAGATCACTTATTGCCGTTTCTATTTCAATGCTGGATATAGGTCTGTTCAGAAGGTTTAAATCTTCATGGTTAAGCTTGTGGATATCAATTTTTTCTAGGAAATCATCCATTTCTTCCAAGTTCTCAAATTTGTTGGCATAAAGGTTTGAAAAATAATCCCTTATTGTGTTTTGAATTTTCGTTGTTTCTGTGGTGATGTTACCTGTTCCATCTCTGATCTTGTTTATTTGAGTGTGCTGCCTTCGTTTTTTGGTCAGGTTTGCTAGGGGGTCTGTCTATCTTGTTTATTTATTTTTTTTTTAAAGAACCAACTCTTTGTTTTGTTGATCCTTTCGATGGTTTTTTTTGTCTCTAATTCATTTAATTCTGATTTGATTTTAATTATTTGCTTCCATCTATTGACTTGGGGTTTGGCTTGTCCTCTTTCGAGGAGATTAAGGTGCTTCCTTAAATTACTGAGTTGCTGTTTCTCTAGTTTGTTGGTGTGTGCACTCAGAGATATAAATTTTCCTCTGAGTACTGCCTTTGCTGTGTCCCAAAGGAGCTGGTACTTTGTGTCCTCATCTTGGTTGAATTCCATAAACATTTGAATTTCTGTTTTATTTTCTTCAATGACCCACTGATGGTTCAGCAGTGTGTTGTTTAGTCTCCATGAATTGTAGGATTTTCTGCGGTGGCTGTTTGAGTTGAGTTTTAATTTTATTCCATTGTGGTCAGAGAGAATGCAGGGAATGGTTTTGATACTTCTGAATTTGTATAGATTTTCTTTGTGCCCCAAGATGTGATCTATTTTGGAGAATGTTCCATGTGCTGCTGAAAAGAATGTGTGTTCTGTTGTTGCTGTGTGGAATATTCTGTAGATGTCGGTTAAGTCTAGTTGGTCTATGGAATTGTTTAGTTCTGTGGTTTCTTTGTTCAGTTTTTTCCGTGTTTATCTGTCCAGAGGTGACAGTGGGGTGTTAAAGTCCCCAACTATCAATGAGTTTGGGTCTATGAGTGTTTTTAGAGTCAGTAGTGTTTGTTTGATGAAGTTGTGTGCTCCTGTATTTGGTGTGTAGATATTTAGTATGGTTATATCTTCCTGTAGGAGTGATCCCTTTGTTAGTATGTAGTAACCTTCTTTGTCTCTTCTTGCCATTTTTAATTTGAAGTCAATTTTGTCTGATACTAGGATTGCAACTTTGGCCTGCTTATGGGGACCATTTGCTTGGTAGATTTTATTCCAGCCTTTCACTTTTAGAAGATGTTTACTTTTGCTAGATAGATCTGTCTGTTGGAGGCAGCAGAAAGATGGATCTTGATTTTTGTTCCTACTTATAAGCCTATGTCATTTGATTGGAGAATTAAGTCCATTAATGTTGAGAGTTAGGATTGAGAGATGATCGTTTGTTCCTTTCATTATATCTATCTTGTTAAAAGCTGTGTCTTCCCATTTCTTGATCTGATATTCTGGTTTACTATTTAGGGTTCATTTCTCTGTCTGTATTGTGATCTTGATTATTTTCCCTGTACATTTTCGGGGATTTTCTGTAAAGCTGGTTTGGTGGAGATATATTATTTCAGTTTTTCCTTACTGTGGAAGACTTATTTGACCTTCGGCTATGAATGAGAGTTTAGCTGGGTACAGTATTCTTGGTTGGTAGTTATTTTTATTTAGGGTTTGGCATACCTCATTCCAGGATCTCCTTGCTTTCATGGTCTCTGCTGAGAAGTCTTGGGTAATTCTGATTGCTTTTCCTTTATATGTGATTGTTTTCCTCTCCCTTACAGCTTTAAGGATTGTCTCTTTGGACTCTATTGATCCTGTTTTGATCACAATATGTTGGTGGGATGTCCTATTCTGGTCTGGTCGGTTTGGTGTTCTAAATGCTTCTTGTATCTGTATAGGCCTCTCCTTCTGGGTTTTTGGGAAGTTCTCGGCCAATATTCTGGTAAGTAGGTTTTCTATTCCATTAACTTCTTTCTCCAGGTTTTCCTTAATACCTATTATCCTTAAATTGGGCTTCCTGATTGTGTCTTGAAGCTCCTGGAGTGATCTGTGTTGTCGATTGGATTGGTTTTGTATTGATTTTTTATCTTTCTCCACAGATTCTAGGGAATCTTCAGCTCCTGAGATTCGATCCTCTGCTTCAGTTAGTCGGGACTATAGGCTAGCTACTTGATTTTGAGTCTCTTTTCCTTCTGACTGGTCTTTCCTGATGATTTCCATATTATGTCTTAGGTCATGTATGGACTTTTTTTTACTTCATTAACTTCATTAATTTGGTTTTGAGTGCTGTCTCTCAAATCTTTTAGCTGGGTAGCTATCCATTTGACTCTAGAATTTCATTTATCTTTCTATTTGTCGAGGCCATGAAGTCGTCTATTACTTTACGGAGGGATTGCTGTATTGATTCAAGCTTTTCATTTGTCATTTTTATCAGTAGACTTTGTAGAGCATTTTGAGGGTTCTCTTCCATGTCTTTGATTGACTGCTCTGCTTCCTGCTTATTTTGACTGGGAGATAAGACTCCATTGTTTGCCATCTTTCTTGTGTTTTTCTGCCCATTTGGATTGGGGTTGCCAATCTACAAGCACCCATGAGCACCGTTTAAGACCCAAAGCAGACCTTACCAAGCACTGTTGTGTAAATCTTAGAAGTTCACAATTATATATAGATCCCTTGTATACCTGTATATAAAATTAGATTTGGTGTTCCTAAAGAATACAACTTAAATATAACAACTGATCCTGAGCCCTTTATTCAGTAGTTACTTATTTACTGTTACAACCCTATGAGCAATTCTTGTTCTTATATTAAGTTCTTTTAGGACTGGCTTTCTCTATGAACCCCTTTGATTCACTCGGATTAAGCAGGGATACCCTCTATCCAATAACCAGGAGTCAATGGAATCTGGAGGTCCTGGAAGTAAGTCAAGAGGGTAAGTTAGAGGTAGTAAAGAGAATAGAGTAAAATGTATGGAAGGGTGATGGTTTTGGTTTAGTTTTAGTGATGTGGAAATGTGGAGAAGAGTAGAATCAGTAGAAAGAACAATGTTAAAATGATAGACAATGGAGAGTTAGCAGAAAAGAGTGGAGGTGTTATTCATAGGAAAGTAATTTTTAAAGAAAGGGAATGCAAAGAGAGAAATAAAGAAAAAATACTGGAAGACAGATGCACAAATCCGAGAAAAATTATTTTAAAAAAATAAGGAAAAAACCCAGAAAAACGAACAACAACAACAAAAAAAAAAACAAAAACAAAAACTTGATAAAACAAACAGGTAAAAATGGAAAACAAAAAAACCAATGACATTTCAGAAGTGAAAAAATAAAAAAAATTTAAAAAAAGATTAAAAAATGTTTGAGAAGAAAAAAAATGGAGTCTTCCTTGTTAGGGTGGGCTTTCTACCGTCTCTGGTTTTCTTGCAATGGTCTGCAGTCTATTTTGCTGCTTGGCTGGTTTGACTTGCTTTCAGTTTGCAGGGGGTGGATCTGCTCTGACCCTCCTCCCCTGTTAATGAAATCCTGGGTCTCTGTGGTTCGCAGAGCTTGCAGGTACGCCTCGGGCGTCCACTGTAGATGGGGACATGAACAGTCTTGGGAACCGTGCCTCCTCCATCTGTTGTGGGGCCGCTGCCTTTAACGCCTGGCTTTGAATAGACTGTGCACTCAGCAGGGTGGGGCGCCTCTGGCCTGGTTTACCCGGCTGAGAGTTGCTTGCCTGGGGGAGGTTCCTCCCTCCTGGGTGGGGCGGCCTCCTGAGTGGAGGTGGTTATGGAATTCAGCTCCCTTTTGGGCTGGGAGTTGGGCTTCCTCTGTGATAGGACCATTTATCTGTCTCAGGAACTGTTTGTTCTCCCGTGTGGCTGTGCCCTGCTCCTGGTAGCTGCTCGCTGCTTTCGCTTTTAATTTAGGATTTCCGGCGGGCAGGGCGGGGCATTCTCCTGGGCGGAGCTGGCTCTCACTGATTGGTCCCTCTTGCCCTTTTCAAGGATGGCCACTTTGTCCTCGCTTTCCCCAGGCCTGCTTTAGTTCCAGTCTGGTCAGACCCTATGCCAGTGTCAAAGATGGCCCTTTGCTCTGGCGGTGGGGGAAGGGCTATGTCCCAGAAGCTGCTCTGTGGGCATGAGTGAGAATGTCTTTCATGGGGTACTCATGCTTTCTCAGCGATTTCGGCCCGTCCATGCTCAGCCTGCGATCCACGTATGTCTGCCACCGTCTGTAGGATTTCTTCCTGGTCTACACTGTGTGCTTTAGCCTTGCGGAGTGCGGGTCCCTGTGCCGGGCACTGTGCTGGCGCCCGCACTGGTGTGGCAGCAGGACCCTGCACGAAGCTCAAATCTGTGATTTCAGGCCAGTAAAGTCAATTTTTCCTTCCTGGCCAGAATCCCTGTACTGTTATAACTTACTTGGGCTGTCTTTCTAGAAGTAAAATTTTCTCTGGAATAGGAAAACTGCGAAGTCGGAGGGAGTTCAGCTAGGTCTCTGCTGCTCCTCCACTGTCTTCCCGGAAGTCTCCTATTTATTTATTTTTCAATTTTTTTATTTATGTATTTTTTACTGTCAAACTGACGTAAAGAGAGGTTATAGTTTCATAAGTTAGGCCATGGGTACATTTCTTGTACTGTTTGTCACCTCCTCCCTCATTCCCCCTCCCCACCCCATGAGTTGTTCACTTCATTTACACCAAACAGTTTTGCAAATATTGCTTTTGTAGTCATTTTTCTTTTTTACCCTTTGTCTCTCGATTTTGGTTCCCTTTGATTCCCTTTCTATTTCCTAGTTCTAATACCAGTATACAGGGTTTCCAATGTACTCAGATAAGACACAGAGATAGTGCAGGTACAACACAGGAAGGGGATACAAGAGGATCATCAATAATAGAAGCTATGGTTTCACATCACATGTTGAAAGTAATTACAACAGTGATATAACAGTCGTTTCCATACCATGGAGTTCATTTCACTTAGCATCATCTTATGTGTTTATAAGGGCTATTGGGCTGTTGTGATCCTCTGCTGTGACTAGCCTAACCCTGTGCTAATTATTCCCTATGAGGGAGACCACAGAGTCCATGTTTCTTTGGGTCTGGCTCACTTCACTTAGTATAAGTTTTTCCAAGTCCTTCCATTTCCTTATGAATGGGGCAACGCCATTCTTTCTGATAGAGGCATAAAATTCCATTGTGTATATGTACCACATTTTCCTGATCCATTCGTCTACTGAGGGTCATCTGGGTTGGTTCCAGATTCTAGCTATGACAAATTGTGCTGTGATGAGCATTGTTGTGCTGGTGGCTTTAGTGTGTTCTTGTTTGTGATCTTTTGGGTAGATACCCAAAAGTGGGACTGCTGGGTCATAGGCAAGCTCTATGTTTAGCCTTCAGAGGAATCTCCATACTGCTTTCCAGGGTGGCTGAACCAGTTTACATTCCCACCAACAATGAAGTAGGGTTCCCTTTTGGCCACATCCCCTCCAACATTTGTTAATGTTTGTCTTTTTTTTCTTTTTCTTTTGTAATTTATTTATTAATTAAAGAAAAGTTTTTTTTGACAAGGTGTTGTGCAAAAAGGGTACAGTTACATAGTAGGGCTGTGTGTACATTACTTGTGATATCTTACATCCTGTTTTTCTTTCCCTTCCCTAGGTCGGTAGACATATATACAATATACAATGTACCAAGAACATATACAATAGCCACGTGGCTTACTCCGAAGAAAATTCATCTAGGGCTTTAAATATAATGTCGACAATAGACAATATGTCGACAATAGTCTTATATGAATGCACATACATCGCTTTTGAGCTATTGTGATCCTCTGAGAGGTCAATTTTTGACCTTTATGTGTTGCGGAGTTGTTTGGTTTTAGTTACATAGTGTAGGGTCACTGACCCAAAGCTGTGGGAAATACCATTTGGCAAGAAGTTTTTGGTTTCACACACCTGGTCTCTATTGTCTCCCCCTCCCCCCACCTTAACAGTCATATATCAGGGAGATCATGCCCCTTTGTTTTCTGTATTCTAGGCTTGTGTTGCTCAACATTATTTCTTCTAGTTCTGACCATTTCCCTGCGAATGCCAATATTTCACCATTTCTAATCACTATGTAGTATTCCATTGTGTATAGGTACCATATTTTTTGGATCCATTCATCTGTGGAGGGGCATCTGGGTTGTTTCCATATTTTGGCTATTGTGAGTTGTGCAGTGATAAACATGGAAGTGCAGATGTCTTTTTGATATCTTGGGGCCCGTTGTTCAGGATAGATGCCTAGGAGTGGTGTGGCTGGATCATAGGGTATATCTATGCTGAGCTTTTTGAGGAACCCCCCATACTGTTCTCCAAAGTGGTTGTATTAATTTGCACTCCCACCAACAATGGAGGAGGGTTCTGCTTTCCCCGCACCCCCTCCAGTATTTGTTTTTGCCTGAGTTCAGAGTATAGGCCATTCTAACTGGAGTGAGGTAGTATCTCAGGGTTGTCTTTATTTGCATTTCCTTTACTGCCAGGGATGTTGAACATTTCCTCATATGTTTCTTTGCCATTTTCATCTCTTCTCTTGTGAAGTCTCTCTTTAGTTCCTTTGCCCATTTCCTAATTGGTTTACTGGGCTTGGAGGGACTTAGTTTTTTGAGTTCTCTGTAGATGACAGATATTAGGCCTTTGTTTCTGTGCTGGTAAAGATCCTTTCCCATATGGTTGGCTGTCTTTCTAGTTTGGTGGCTGTGTCCTTAGCTGTGCAGAAACTTTTTAATTTGTAGTCGTCCCATTCGTTGAGTATCTCCCCTATTTGTTGTGCCCCTGAGACTCTATTCAGGAAGTTCCTTCCTGTGCCTATAAGTTCTAGCGTCTTTCCTACTCTATCCTTCAGTAGTTTCAAGGATTCAGGCCTTATATTGAGGTCCTTGATCCATTTTGAGTTGATCTTCGTGCATGGTGATAGGCTTGGGTCTACTTTGAGTTTTCTGCATATGGCTGCCCAGTTCTCCCAGCACCAGTAGTTGAAGAGGCTCTGTTTATTCCATTATATGTCTTTAGCTCCTTTGTCAAATATCAGCTGACTGTAAGAGTGCAGTTTTATTTCTGGGTCTTTAATTCTATTCCACTGGTCTTCAGGTCTGTTTTTGTACCAATACCAGGCTGTTTTTGTTATGATGGCTCTATAGTAGAGCTTGAAGTCTGGTATTGTGATACTTCCTACACTGCTTTTTTTTTTCACCTAGAATTGCTTTGGCTATTCTAGGTCTTTTGCTGTTCCATATGAATTTATGGGTTGCTTTCTCTATTTCACTGAAGAATGTAGCTGGGATTTTGATGGGGATTGCAATGAATTTGTATAACAATTTGGGCAATATGGCCATTTTCACTATATTGATTCTGCCTACCCATGAGCATGGGAGGTCTTTCCATCTCCTTGTGTCTTCTTTGATTTCCCTTATTAGATTTTTATAGTTCTCATTAAATAGTTCCATTACGTCTGTGGTTAGGTTGATCCCTAGGTACTTTATTCTTTTTTTGGCTACTGTAAAAGGACTTATTTCCACAATTTCCTTTTCTGCTTGTATATTGCTGGTGTACAGAAAAGCTGCTGACTTTTGTGGATTGATTTTGTATCCTGCTGCTTTGCCAAAATGGTTTATTAGGTGTAGGAGTTTGGGGACTGAGTTTTTTGGGTCTTTCAGATATAAGATCATGTCATCTGCGAATAGGTATAGCCTGATTTCTTCCTTGCCGATGTGGATCCCTTTGATGTCCTCCTCTTGCCTTATTTCGATGGCTAGGGATTCCAGCCCTATGTTGAATAGAAGTGGGGAGAGTGGGCATCCTTGTCTTGTTACTGAGTTTAGGGGGAATGATTTTAGTTTCTCCCCATTTAATACAATGTTAGCAGTTGGTCTGTTGGATATGGTGTTTATTATTTTGAGGAATGTTCCATCTATTCCTGTTTTCTTCAGAGCTTTTAATAATTATGGATGTTGTATTTTGTCAAAGGCTTTTTGGGCATAGACTGAGATAACAATGTGATTTTTGATTTTAGTTCTGTTTATGTGGTGAATTTCATTGGTTGATTTACAGATGTTGAACCATCCTTCTGACTGTGGGATGAAGCCTACTTGGTCATGATGTATAATTTTCTTGATCAGTTTCTGGATCCTGTTAGGTAATATTTTATTGAGGAGCTTTGTGTCTGTGTTCATTAGTGATATTGGTCTGTAGTTCTCTTTTTTTTGTTGGGTCTTTGCCTGGTTTGGGGATGAGTATAATATTAGCTTCATAGAATGAGTTTGGGATTTCTCCCTCTGTTTCTATTTCACGGAAGAGTGTGAGGAGTATTGGTATTAGCTCCTCACTAAAGGTTTTATAGAATTCGTTGGTGAATCCGTCTGGGCCTGGGCTTTTCTTTGTTGGGAGGCTCTTGATTACTCCCTGTATTTTGCTGTAATTATTGGTTTATTTAGTTGATTTATTTCTTTTTGGTTCAGTTTGGGGAGTTTATACTTCTGTAAGAATTGGCCCATTTCTGTAACATTATTGTTTTTTAGTTAGTAGAGGTTCTGGAAATAGTTCCTTATGATTGTTTGAATATCGTGTGTATTGTTGTAATTTTTTCCAGTGGAGTCCCTGATTTTACGTATATGAGTCTCTTCTCTTCTTTTTTGTGTAAATCTTGAGAGGAGTCAGTCGATTTTGTTTATTTTCTCAAAGAATCAGCTTTTAGTTTTATTTATTTGTTGAATGGTCTTTCTGTTTTCAATCAGATTTATCTCTTCTTTAATCTTTGTGATCTCTCTCCTCCTAGTCATTTTGGATTTGATCATTTCTTGTTTCTCCAGTTGTTTTAGTTTCATTGTGAGGTTATTTACCTGCTCTGCTTCCATTCTTTTAATGTGAGTGCTGAGGGCAATGATCTTGCCCCTCAGTACTGCTTTAGTTGTATCCCATAGGTTCCTTTGTGATGTATTTTCATTGTCATTGTGGCTTATGAATTTGTGAATTTCATCATTAATTTGGTCTGTGGCCCTAGTGTTAGATAACGGTGAGTGGTTTAGCCTCCGAGAATGTGTATAGCCTCTGTGGTAACCGTTGTTATTGAGGGTTACCTTTATTCCACTCTGGTCACATATAATACATGGGATGACGTCAATACTTTTGTATTTGCTGAGGTTCTTTGTGTGGGCTATGACATGGTCTATTTTGGAGTATGATCCATGGGCTGCTGAGAAGAAGGTGTATTGGGTCTCTGTAGGGTGGAAGATTCTATATAGGTCTGTCAGATCCATTTGGGATATGGTGTTACTTAGGTCCTCAGCTCCCTTGCTAATCCTCTGTGTGTTGGCTCTGTCTCTTGGAGAGAGTGGGGTATCAAAGTCACCCCCTATGATTGTGTTTGGGTCTATCTTGTTCTGTAGTTCTGTGAGAATTTGCTTGACATATGTAGGGCCTCTTTTCTTTGGTGAGTATACATTTATCACCGTGATGTCTTGGTTCCTGATTTTTCCTTGTATTAAAATGTAGTGTCCTTCTTTGTCCTTTTGAGTTGACTTTAATGAGAAGTCCAGCTTGTCTGAGATCAGGATGGCTACTCCTGCAGTTTTGGTAGGTGTGTTTGCTTGGAAGATCTTGCTCCATCCTTTCACTCGGAGCCTGTTTTTCTCCCTTGCTGTAAGATGGGTCTCTTGTAGACAACAGATGGCCACTTTTTGTTTGTGGATCCACTCTGCCAGTCTGCTCCTCTTTATCGGAGAATTTATACCATTTATATTCAAAGAGAGCAAGGATAGGAGTGTTTTTTCCCCTTCCATTTTCCTGTTAGGCTGTTTTTCCTCTGTTTTTTTTTTTTTTTTTTTTTCTTGTCTTTAGTGAGCTGTTCTTTCTGTTGGGTTCTGGCTATTGTAGTTTCTTTCTGTTTCTGTCTGTTTTTTCCTGTAAGATTTCTGTTGGGTGGGGTTCCCCTCTTAGAATTTTCTGTATGGCTGGTTTTTTATTCACATATTCCTTTAGATCCTCTTTGCTATGGAAAAATCTGGTTTTTCCCTTGAATATGAACTCTAGCTTCGCTGGATATTTTATTCTGGTTTGGCAATTGGATGGTGTTCTTCCATTCTCTTTGCGTGTGGTAGGTTTGTGTGGAGAGGTCTGCTGTCATTCGGATCCTTTTCCCATTGTAATAAATTTCTTTCTTCACTTTGGCTGAATTCAAAATTTGCTCTTTATTCTTGAGATCTGTAGTCTTGATTATTATGTGCCTGGGTGAGGATTTTCTAGGGTCTGGTCTGCCAGGCATCCTATAGGCTTTGGTTACCTGGGTGAGGTCCCTTGTGAGATTGGGGAAGTTTTCTGCAATCACTTTATTGAAAATATGTTGAAGTCCTCTGCTCTGGTATTCGGCTCCTTCTTCTATTCCAATTATGCGCAGATTATATCTCTTGTCTTTGTCCACTAGCTCGTGGATTAGTCTGCCATGGAGCTTTACCGTTTCTTGGAGTGTGGTAATTTTCTGGTTCTTGTCAGCTGCATCATTGTCCAAGAGAGAGATTCTGGCTTTAATATGGTCAATTCTTTGTGCTGTGGATTCAAGTGTGGAGTTTATGGATGTCAAGGAGCTATTTATGGTTGCCAGATCAGCTCTGATTGTGGAAATTTATTCCTTTAAAGAGTTGTATTTTAAATCTATTTTTTTTTCATGCATTTCACTTTTCAGGATGTTAAGGTCTTCTTTAATGGAGGTTTGCACTATACCCATTTTTGCTTCCATTTCTTTCTTGGTTTCCTGAAGGTCCTTCAAGACTTCCATTCTAAACTCCTGGAATTGTTTTGTGATTTTGTTCCTGAGGCTTTCCATCAGTTTTGCTATCGTAGCCTCGGTTGCTTTTTTATTCTCCATCTCCTCTTTGGTCGTACTGCTTTTTGGAGCTGGCGAGTTGGCTTGCCCTTTCATGTAGTTTGCAATATTTCTTTGTGATTTGTGCATCTGGGGATCTGTAGGTGGTTTCCTTGTGTTGGCTTTGTGCTTGTTCCCTCTGGTCCATCAGTGGGAGACTTGTTTGTGTCCTGGCTCTGGGTTTGAGTATGGCTGTTGAACCTTACTGCCCAATGGGTGAGCATGACCGTCTCGGTTGTTGCTGGGGTGGTCACCCTCACTGCACTTGGGGGTGGGTAGGTTCTGTGTCTTTCTCTGTGGGATAGTGTCCTGCCGCTGTGCTGTGCTGACCGTAGTGTGCCCCTATTGGGGGTTTGCGGGTCCCTGATTCAGCGTGGCGTGGAGGCTTTTCTCTTCTTTGGTTCTTTTTTCCACTCGGTACCTTGGTCAGAGGAGTTCACCTCTCAGATTAAGATTTGCCGCTGAGAGGCAGTTTGCCCACCTGTGTGGGTTGCTCTGGGGCCAGTGTTTTGGGGGGCGGCCCACCCACCTGTGCGAGATGCGCCTAGCAGAGGGGTGCTGCCGCAGGGGAGCCCTGCCCACCTGTGCAGAGTGCTTCTACCAGAGCGGGTGCTGCCGCTGGGGGGCCCTGCCCACCTGTACGAAGCTCCTGCGGAGGTTTGGGCTGGAGGTCCTCTTGCTGGAGGGCTAGCACACTGGCCCACGCTTGCCTTGTATGTGTGTGTGTGTGTGTATGTGTGTGCACTCTAGTGCTTCCTCTGGGTGTTTGCTGCCCTGAGGTATTGGAGGGTGCTTGTGCCCTCTCACGAGTTTGCTGTGGGTGGTGGTATGCGTGAGCACCAGCTGGGCCACGTGCCCAGGTGTGGGTTGGTGCCCACAGACTCTGTGCCTCAGCTGTGAGGGGGGCATGTGTTCGGGCCCAGTGAGCCTGTGATTGCTGTTCAAAAAGTCCGCAAGGACCAGGAGCCTCAGGTGGGGCTTCCAATGCCCACCGGTCCCTGGGCCTCTGTTGGGGATGGGGCAGGGCCGGTGCAGCCCGGCTCAGGCTCCTCTGCTGCCTTGGTGCCGCTCCTCCCCTGCAAGCTCCTGTGTCCTCCCAGAGTCTGTAGGGACCTTTTGCAGCCTGGTTTGTGGCTGGCTCCTTTGTTCCCTCAGGGTAGGAAGTGGGAGGGAGGGAGCTCTAGCTTCTTTGCAGGTTTTGGGTCTCTGCTAGAGCTGGTCTCCCATGGGGGTGAGTAATGGGGAACTTACTGGTCCTGGATTGTGTGAGCATCCCGCACCACCGTGAGTTTTTCGGGGCTGTGGTGGTGGGGTGCAGCGATCGGTTGTTTGGTGGTGGTGGCCCCGGCACTCCCTGTCTGCACCTCCCGGTTCCCCTGCTGCTTACGTCTGATCCCAGCCGTTCAGTCCTGCAGCTCCGGTGTCTCTGTCGGTCTGCACTCAGTTCTGGGGTCCATGGAGCTCCTGCTGTCTGGACTCTGCGCTCCTGGCATGACTTTTCGGCTGTTGGTTTGCTGGTGCTGGTTCCCCTTTCCCAGTCTGGCCCTGTTCAGCTGGGGTCTGCGGGTGGGGGAGGGGTATCCCGGAGATTTTCCGGCTCCGTGCAGGTTATAGGCTCTTCTTTTTTTGTTCTTTTTTGTTTCCTGAGTTCCTCTGTTACTTCTGGTTGTTGGGATTTCTGGATTCTTGATGGGGTGTTGGGTGCTAGAGCTCACTATTCAGTTGGAGCGAGTTGGGGTGCCTCCCTACTGTTTGAGTCATTATTTAAAACATACCCACGGCCTTGCCTAAATAATTGAACTTGAATAAAACTGTTTTACTTTCCCACACATAGGGAGTTGAAATCATTCCCTCTCAGCCACAGCCAACTATTAACAATGTTAATCCCTGGCAGCTATTCTTTGAAAATGCAAAGCCTATTTCTAACCTTCTTTTGCGGTAAACTCCCCAGCTTCAGCCACTCAGCAGGTGGCGGAGAAGGCCTCCAGGTCCAGCTGCTTCTTCAGGCAGCAAGATAATGGCTTGACAGCCCTACAGTATGTCATGAGGGCCTAGACCATGGACCTAAAGTGACCTCCCCCATGAGCCAGCCAACCACCTTTTCCAGACTTGTTTCCCCACACCGGCTGCACCAACCAGCTTTTGAAGTTGTTTTATGATTTTCCCGCAATACAATGTAATTTGCTATATGATACTATGATGCATGGAACTCCCCTGACAACCCTATAAAAACCCTGCTAGGTGGAGGGGCAGGGCTCTCAATCCAGATCCTCTGTGTCGGTGAAGGTTGTGAGTCCTGGCTCGAGCTTGCAATAAAGACTCTCGTGCACTTGCAGCAGAATCTGCTCCTTGGTGGTCTTTGGGGACCCCTGAAATCTGGGTTTAAAAACCAGTAGTCCCGTTTGTGGGCCTTTGAGACTGTTTGTCTCTGGCCTATGCTTTGAGCAGACTCGACCTCAATAAAAGAGGAGCCAGTTTGGCTTTATGGATTCCGTGAGTAAAAAGCATCAAGAGAGGGTCCAGGACATCCACAGGGGTCGGTGGCATGGGGGAGAGGGAAGAGATGGAACAGCAGCAAGAAACAGGACAGGAAGGGAGGAGATTGGGGGAGGGTGGGGGCGGAGCCAGTGAGGAGCTATTCTGAGAGGATGTGGGGGGCGGAGTCAGTGAGGATGGGGGCGGAGTCGGTGAGGATGAGGGCGGATTCTGTGAGGATGGGGGCAGAGTCAGTGAAGAGGTTTGGGCGGAGTCTAAGAGGATGAGGGCAGAAGATGTGAGGACATAGGGAGCTACTGAGGAAATAGGGGCGGGGCCTATGAGGATGAGTGGGCAGAGTCAGTGAGGACATAGGAGGGGAGTCAGTGATTAGGTAGGGGCGGGGCCAATAAGGATGTGGGGGCGGAGCCAGTGAGGCAGAGGAGGCGGAGTCAGTGAAGATGTGGGGTCTGCTAAGGTGGAGCTGGGAGGGATTGCGACGGACCACAGCGGATTTGGGCGGTAACATGGACACAGCCCGAGAGCCGGTGGACTGGAGTCTTTCACCAGTTGCAGACGGGAAACACTGGAGCAGCTGCGTGGCCAGCAGTGGTCAAGGCCGGCATTTTCTTCCTCCATTGGGGGTGGCAGGAGGCGGATGGACCCTCGGAAAGAAGAGCGGGTGGATGCCGTGACTCCTGACCCAGTCCTCCTCCTCCAGGTCACCACACCAAAGGCAGGGTGGCCGAAGGGCACAAGGAGTGCCCCCGGGGCTCCGGGGAAGAGGGTGCATGGAGAGAGGGAGAGGCCAAGCTTGGGGCCCACAACAGGGAGTGGGGCCGAGCAAGGGAGCCCATGTCAGGAGGAGAGAGATCAGAACCTCGAAGGTGGGAGGAGAGGGATCATAGGAGATTACACCAGGGTAGGCGGGAGGAGAGGGATCATACCAGGGAAGGAGGGAGGGCATGGCTGCCCCCCATGCCCAGGTGACTTCAGAGGATGGGTCAGTGACCCAGACCAAGGTGACCCCCCTACCACCCTCAGAGAGGCCAGTTCCACAGGTGACAGGTGGGTCTGGGGTGCCCCAGGAGAGACTCAAGGAAAGGGGCCATTTCTCCAGGACAGACCTAACAAATGTCAATTGTTCAAAGGAGCTTCAATATATGCTTTTTTGTCTGTGCGCCGGTTCTGGGGCTTGAACTCAGGGCCTAGCAACAGTTCCCTGAGCGTATTCACCTGAGGTCTGTGCTCCACCACTCAAGCCACAGCTACACTTCCACAGTTTTTGATGGTTTACTGGAGAGAAGAGTTTCATGGTCTTTCCTGCCCAGGGTGGCTTAGAAACTCGATCCTCAACCTCAGCTTCCTGAATAGCTAGGATGACAGGCGTGAGCCACTAGCACCTGGCTTTTCTCAAATGCTTTTTATTAAATATGTATCAACTCATATACATCTCATCAAAACAGCTGAAGAGATGATAGCTGGTCTCCTTGGCTCCATAAAGCTCAAAGACTGAAATCATCTCTTCAAGCGCATGTGACAGTGAAGAACAAAGAAGATTCTAGCCAGGCACTGGTGCTCTGGCCTGTAATCCTAGCTAGAAGCTGAGATCTGAGGATCAGTGTTCAAAGTCAGTCAGGGCAGGAAATTCTATGAGACTCTTAATCGCCAGTGAACCAATTAAAAGTAGGGCTGTGGCTTTCATGGTAGAGCACTAGTGTTAAACACAGAACATCAGGGACAACACCCAGGACCCAAGTTCAATCAAACAACCAGCCCTCACCCCACCCCCCACAAAAGCATTCTAAAATCCGTGCTTCATCCTTGCTGTCAACCTCAGTGAACCTGAGAGACCAACAGGGGGAAAGATTTTCTTGTGTTCACCTCCCTTCCTCATTTTGCCCTGAGTCATGATTGAGATGTGTCTCTCCCACGTGACTGAGGGCACTAATCCTCCTTCCACATTCCAGGACAAACCAGTACAGCAAACAGAGAGCAAACACAAGAGCAAACACAAACAAGAGCAAACACACGTGACCACTTTGTCCTATGTCCTTCTCCTATCTGTCCTTACCTATCTGTCCTTCCTTCCAGGAAGGGTTCATGGGAGCCCATCTCCACTCTCAGGCCATTTCCTGATGCAACCCTCATGAAGCACAAAATTCTACAAATGACTCCAAGAAAAACATAAATATAAATAAACAAAACACCCAGAGGGGAGAAGAGGGGCCCAGCCCAGGGGCCAGCCCAGGTGTAGTCTGGTAACCCCAATCTGAGACATTAATGTCTGCAAAGCCTTTGCTAATCCTTTTCCCCACCTCTTCCCCCTCCTGAGTCAACGAACAACTTTTCCACCTCCCGGTGTTGTTCTTGTCCTTTATTCTCTCCACACAGGACTCAGAGTCCAGCACCCTAGAAGGATAGGAAGCAAACTGCAAGTGACAGGCCAGGACTGGGGTGCCAGCCTCACACACCCATCTGATTTCCAGAAAGAGGTGGACAACCTCTGCTGTGACAACCAAGTGTGCACAGAGACTACCTGGGGCCTCTACCAGGGACTATGACATATCCCAGGCCATGAGTTCAAGCCCCAGGACTGACACAAGAAAAAAAATAAAAAGGGAAAGGAAAACAGGCCTGGAGATGGTATCTTATGCTTATAATCCTACTGATTCAAGAGGCTAATATCTGAGAATTGTGGTTCAAAGCCAACCAGGATAGGAAAGTCAGTGAGACTGTTATCTCATGCCCCACAAGTGACACAAGAGTGTCATGTTTGCATTCCAGGCAAATTCTCTGGGCTCTGTGCACAAGAAACCTATGTGTAAATAGGGGACAGTCATAAATAACCATAGTAATAGAAGTGATCTAATAAATGGAGTGCACTTGCCTGGGGGTGGGAAATCCAGCGGGGGCTCTTTGCAAATATGACCCCTTGGTAGCTGGGTTTTCCTGCCATATTGGTGGTTATTATGTCCTGGACCAGCCTATCCCTCTGCCCACTGTGACCCCAGAATGTTGTGTTCAGGGCTGTGTGGTGTTCTGCTGAAATGTGACTCAGGTGGTGGATCACGGGCAGTGGTGGGTCCTTTCTCCGTGGCCCCCATCATGACCTTCCACTTGGGGTCTCAAGAGACAGCACAGATCTTCAATCACAGAAGGTCTGCAACTGGGCTCAGGTGTTCACTCATGATTTCTGCTGGGCTTTCTTCCTTCATACTCATAGTTCAGGATCGTTTTTACCCCCGGGAACATCCTCAAACCCATTACCACTTATCAACTATCATTTGAATGAAACCCACACCTCTCCTGAGACCCTAAAAACAAAATTCACCCATGCTTTCGGTGTTGTTGGCCTGAGAGACCTTCGATCTAAAGCTCAAGGAACTCTACCCAAGATTTGGAGGTAGTGGATCCACAGTCTTGGGTACTTCATCCTCAAGTGCCACACATCCAGCCTTTTCCCTGTTAATCTCTGAGATCCTCCCCTCCCTGGTCGCTGGCTGTGTCTCAAACTCGGTGGGGTGCACGGTCAGGGATTCATGGGAAGAGGTCGTATTCAAGGAAAATGAGACAGTTTTGTACCCAGGCCAAAGGCCAGCCTTCAGTCCCACAGAGTATAAAGGCAGCCGAGACGCTGGCTCAGCCACCGCCATCTGAGTGGCATCCTGGTTGCCACCATGCTGGCCTCAGACATGCTGCTGGTGGCCGTGCTGGCCTGTCTGACTGTCCTGGTGTTGATGTCTGTCTGGTGGCAGAGGAAGCTCTCTGGAAAGCTGCCTCCAGGCCCACGCCATTGCCTTTCCTTGGAAACTATCTGCAGCATAACAAGGAGCAGATGTACGACTCTCTCATGAAGGTGCGGCGGGCTGGGAGGCGGTGGGATGGGGTGGGGGGACAGATGGGCCCAGATCCACAGGGCAGGGGCGTTGACCACAGACTGCGTGAACCAGAGTCTTTATTTTATTTGCCAGTCCTCCAGCTTAAACTCAGTGCCTGAGCCCTGTCCCTGAGCTTCTTTTTGCTCAAGGCTAATTCTCTACCACTTGAGACACAGCACCACTTCCGGCTTTTTCCGTTTATGTGGTGCTGAGGAATGGAACCCAGGGCTTCATGCATGCTAGGCAAGCACTCTACCACTAGGCCACATTCCAAGCCCAAGGCAGAGTCTTAAACAGGGAATTCTTTTTGTGGGGAGAGGATGTGTTAGGAATCTTTAGAAGCCCATTTCTATTGGGATACCATGGATCTCTCTAATCCTAGCTACTCAGCAGATTCACATCTGAGGATTGTGGTTCAAAGCCAGCCCCGTCAGGAAAGTCTGTGAGACAATGAGCCACTGGAAAACTAGAAGTGGGGCTATGGCCCAATGTGGTAGAGTGCTAGCCTTGAGCTGAAGAGCTTAGGGACAAAGCCCAGTTGCCAAGTTCCAGCCCCAGGACAGGTACCAAATAATAAAAATGGGTTTGTGTGTGTGTTTGTGTTTGTGTGTGTGTGTGTGTGTGTGTGTGTGTGGGTGTGCATACGTGCACATGCCCACTTATGTGGGTGGGTGGGTGAGTAGGTGTGGTCCTGAGCAGGATTAGACCACATGTGGGAATATTCAATCTCTTCACTTTCCCAGGGTTTGGCGGGGAGTGGGGGGGAAGCCAATGCACCCCAGCTTGCTCCTAAAATTTTTCCCATTCCACCCTTTCCCAGCTGAGCCATCGCTTCGGCCCCGTATTCATGGTTCACCTGGGCCCTCACAGGGTCGTGGTGCTGTGTGGCCAGGATGGGGTGAAGGAGGTGCTGGTGGATCAGGCTGAGGAGTTCAGCGGGCATGGGGAGCTGGCCACCTTCGACTGGCTCTTCCAAGGCTACGGTGAGCCTATGGGCCATGGACTGGAGGGCTTAGTGGCTTCAGTTTCCCCAGCCTGTCTCCTCTGGATGTTTTAAGCTTCTGGCTTGCCTCAGACCGTCCCAGTGTCTTTCTCTCTTGCTTCCAGTTCTCTGTGGACAGAAAGCAGTCACTTCCCTCATTTCCATCCATTTCAAAAGTCTTCTCCCACCTTTCTGCCTCTCCCCTCTCTCTTCCTCTCTCCTTACTCCCTCCCTCTCTGAGGGAGGGGGGCTATCTCCCCTTCCCTGTCTCTTTACCGATGATCTGCAGATCTCTGGCCCTGACTCTGGGGTTTCTTCCTGGCTCCCTTGCTCACTCTTACATCC
The DNA here is from genome assembly GCF_023159225.1 of Perognathus longimembris pacificus. NCBI lineage: Eukaryota > Metazoa > Chordata > Mammalia > Rodentia > Heteromyidae > Perognathus > Perognathus longimembris. The sequence goes on from NC_063180.1 coordinate 18,563,278, forward strand.
ATAGAGCTCCTCTCCTTTCTCTTGCTCTTTGCACAGCCTGGCCTCCAGGCCTCCAGCTTCCCCAGAATCCCCAGGGTGCTCTGTGGGTCCTGGCCCCCACACACTTTGGAGGTCATGGGTTCTGATCTTTCCTCTTCCCACTGCCCAGTTGTGGCCTTCAGCGATGGGGAGCGCGCCAATCAGCTGAGGTGCTTCTCCATCACCACACTGCGGGACTTTGGCATGGGCAAGCGTGGCATTGAGGAATGCATCCAGGAGGTTGAGAGCTTCTTCATACAGGCGCTTCGGGACACGAGAGGTGGGTGCCAGGAGGGAGAGGGTGGGGCCAAGGGTGGGTGACCCGGGGCTCAACCAACCTATAATACCTCTCCAAAAGGGTCAGAGTGGCATCAGGTCACTGGGGTTGGTTCTTTTTCCGGACAGATCTTTCCTGGGTTCCCCTTCACCCCTGCAACCCCCTCACTGTCCACACCCTTCACCCTCCACTCCTGCCTACCCTCAATTCCTCCTCCACACCTCATCTCCCACTCCTGCTGCACCCTCACTCTCCAAGTTTCATAAACCGTCACCCTTCACCCTGAAAACTCCTACCCTTCACCACTGCAGAGAGGAGGAACTTCTACTTACTCACAGAGACCTTAACCTCATGGTCCCTGAATCCTCTCTCTCCCTCCTCCTCTCCCCTGACTCCATCCCTGCTCCCCCACCTTGTCCAAGGGGGCTTTCATCACATTCATCTTCCATCTGTCTTTCTCACTTTCCCTTACTCCTTTTCTTCTCAGGGTACCAAAGTGTTCCCCATGCTGGGCTGTGTGCTTAAAGACCCCAAGTTCTTCTCTAACCCCCGGGATTTCAACCCTCACCACTTCCTGGATGACAGTGGACGGTTTAAGAAGAATGATGCTTTATGGGGCTGGGGATATAGCCTAGTGGCAAGAGTGCCTGCCTCGGATACACGAGGCCCTAGGTTCGATTCTCCAGCACCACATATACAGAAAACGGCCAGAAGCGGCGCTGTGGCTCAAGTGGCAGAGTGCTAGCCTTGAGCGGGAATAAGCCAGGGACGGTGCTCGGGCCCTGAGTCCAAGGCCCAGGACTGGCCAAAAAAAAAAAAAAAAAAGAAGAATGATGCTTTTGTCCCCTTTTCCCTTGGTGAGTGACCAGCAATGGCCACTGGGCCACGGCTCACCGCAAAGGGACAGCTGAGTGTGCCAGGCCCTCTCTGAACCACAAAATCATTAGTGCCTTTCCCCTGATTGGAAGGTCCTATTGGATCTAGTGTGTGTTCCCCTACCTGAAACCCATCGTAATTCCCAAACATCCTGTTGGGTGGCAGGCAAAAGAAATGGGATTCTCAAAGCTCATTCAGAAATGAGGAAAATCAAGAACAGAGTGAGGTAGCCACATTGTCTGTGGCTCATGCTGCCATCCTAGCTACTCCGGAGGCTCAGATCTGAGGATCCCAGTTGGAATCCAGCCTGGGGAAGGAAAGTCCGTGAGACTCTTAGCTTTACTGTAGCACCAGAAAATTGGAAGTGCCATGGAGCTCAAAGTAGTAGATTACTAGCTTTGTGTGAAAAAGCTCAGTGCTACACCCAGGCCCTAAGTTCAAGCTCCATGACTGACCAAAAATTGTAGTGTAATTGGGGCTGTGGCTCAAGTCCTATAGTTCCAGCTTGGAGGAGAAAAACTCAAGGACAACACCCAGCACCCTCATGAACTAGGGAAACCCAGGCTCAGAGAGGAGGCTAGAATTTTACAGCTTTCCCTGCCCCACACTTAGAGAACACATCTGGGGACTTGGGGTTTGGGGATTAGCTCACAAATAGAGTTGGTTTCAGCCCTGCCTGCCTCCTCTCTTCTGTAGAAAAGCGGTACTGTTTTGGAGAAGGCCTGTCAAGAATGGAGCTCTTTCTCTTCCTCACCACCATCATGCAGAACTTCTGCTTCAAGTTCACCCAGGCTGCCCAAGTCATCGACGTGTCCCCCAAACATGTGGGCATTGCCACAATCCCATCAACCTATACTATAATCTTCCAGCCATGCTGAGACCAGGGCTGTGCCAGTGGAGAGGGAAAGGAGGTGATGAGGGGCAGAGGGGGCGAGAGGGCCCTGGGCCACTAGGAGGGTTGGGAAGATGTGAGGGGCTGATTGTCAGATGGGAAGGGCAGACAGGCCAGATTGCTGACCTTGCTGAAGATGGGTGCTTCCAATCTGGAATGCCAGAAAAGGCATTTTTTCCGGTGTGAGCAGTAATAAAAACTAATCAGTTCTTATTTATTAAAGGAATTTTGTGTGTCACGTTTATATCAGGTGTCTGATGATCTCTTGTCATACAACCTAAGCAAAGAGTTTGTGCGTGGCTCGGGAATCTTCTGCAGATGAGAGGCATGCTAAGGCTTAGGAAGTCCTTGCTGAGGGCTGCTTCTCCATAGGCCTGTCATTCTGGCTACTCAAGAGGATGAGAGCTGAGGATCCCTGTTCAAAGCCAGCCTGTGCAGGAAAAGTCTGGAGTCTCTTCCCTCCAATGAACCAACAAAAAGCTGAGAGTGGAGGTGGGGCTCTAGTGGTAGAGTGCTAGCAGGTTTTGAATTCAAGCGCCATGAGAGAGAGATGAGAACAGAGAGGGAGACGGAGATAGAGGAAAATTCCAAGAGAAAGCACAAAAGCTTTGAATGACATAATTAAAGTGAGAGGAGCAAGATGGTGCTGTCACAATAGTGAGACACCCCAACTTGCTCCAAACAAATAGTGAGATGGGAACTCCAACACCCAATGCCCTGTCACGAGACCAGCAAACCCAACAACCAGAACAAACAGAGAAACAAAGAAAATGAAAAAGAACAAAGAAAGAAAAGCCTATAATCTGCCCAGAGCCGGAAAATCTCCAGGGTACCTTACCCACCCCGGCCTGAACAGGGCCAGTCTGGGAACGCGTCTCCAGTGCCAGCGAAGGGGACCACAGATCGTCAGTGACCACAGAAGCAACAGCAGAAAAGTCCTGCAGTGAGTGCAGAGACCAGAGAGGAGGAGCTCCATGGGCCCCAGACTGCGAGCAGACTGGACTGAGGCAGACAGTGGTGCAGGACTGAATGGCTGGGACCAGACAATAACAGCAGAGGTACTGGGTGCCAAGGATGTGGAGAGCTGGGACGCTGCCACCAAATGATAGCTTGCCATACCCTGGCTCAGAAAAGCCCACAGCAGCATGGGACACACTCACAATCCAGGACCAGTAAGTTCCCCATCCCCCCACCCCCCCAATGGGAGATCAGCTCTGGAAGAGACCCTAAACCTTATGTAGAGCTCATCACAAGTTGACAAAGAAGGTAGAGCTCCTTCCCTCCCCCTCCCATCCGGAGGGAACAAAAGAGCCCCATATCTGGCGGCTCTAGGACCCTACAACTCCTGGGAGGACACAGGAGCTAGCAGCGGTGGAGCAGTGTCCAACAAAATGGCCGAGAGGCACCTTAGGTCAGTGTCCCCCCATACCCAGCTGAGCAGCCTGAATCTGTCCACACCAGCCCCCCCCCAGCAGGGATCCAGAATCTGGTAGGCATTTGACCACCACTTGAGGCACCCTGGTCTGCGTGGACTTTTAAAACAACAGTCACAGGCTTGCTGGTGTGCAATACCAGCCCAGCAGGGTCACCTGGGCCCGAGCACATGCCCCCCCCCCAGCATGGGCGCAGAGAGTGTGTGAGCACCAACCCATGCCCAGACACTTGAACCTGCTTGGGACCATGCATAGTGCTCCCACAGTAGATTCATGAGAGGGCACAAGTCCCTTCCAACAATCCAGGACAGTGTGACCTCCCAAAGAAAAGAAGCACAAGAGCTCACATGGATGCACCCCCTCAGAGGGCCAATGTAGGTCAGTATGCTAGCCCTCCAGTAGGATTATCTCATGCCCACACCCCGTGGGAGAACATAGCTGGTCATGCTGCCCCTCAGCAGCAATGCCTGCTCTGATAGGCGCACTTAGCACAGGTGGGCAGGCCAACCCTCAAGAGTAACACTTGCTCTGACACACTCTGCACAGGTGGATGAGCCATCCCTCAGCCGCAATACTCAATCTGAGAGGTGAGCTCTCTTGACCCACAGCAACTAGAGGGGAAAGAATCAATGAAGAGAAAAGTCTCCATGCCACGCTGACTCAGCGACCCAGGAATCCCCAACAGGGGCCCACAAGGGTCAGCAGAACGCAGTGGCAGAGCACGGTCCTCCATAGTAAGCCACAGAACCTACCCACCCCTAACTGCGATGAGGGCGTCGGCAACAACTGAGACAGTCAGGCTCACCCATAGGGCAGTAAGGTTCAACAGCCGAACTCAAACACAGAGCCAGTACAAACAAGTCCTCGCTGATGGACCAGCAGGAACCAGCATTAAGCCAAGCCAAGGCCACCACCTGCAGGCCCCTGAAAGTGCAAAAGTTCCAGATGCATACATCACAAAGAAATATTACAAATTTTAGGAAAGGTCAAGCTAACTTGCCAGCTCCAAAAAGCAGTATGACCGAAGCGGAGATGGAAAATAAAAAAACAACTGAGGCTGAGATATCCGAAATGATCGAAAGCCTCAGGAACGAATTCCGAAAACAATTCCAGGAGTTTAGAATGGAAGTCGCGGAGGACCTTCAGGAAGTCAAGAAGAAAATGGAAGCAAAAATGGATACAGTCTACTCCTCCATTAAAGAAGACCTTAACATCCTGAGAAACAAAATGCACGAAAAAAATAGATTCAACAACACAACTCATTAAAAAAAGAAATTACCACAATGAGAGCTGATCTGGCAACCATAAACAGCTCACTCACCTCAATGCAAACCACACTCGAAGCCACATCACAAAGAATTGATCATCTTGAATCTCGAGTCTCTCTTTTGGATGATGATTCAGCTGATAAGGATCAGAAGATTACCGCACTCTAAGAAACTGTCAAAATGCGGGACAGACTAATCTAGGAGATAGTGGACAGGGAGTAGAGATATAATGTGTGCATAATCGGAATACATGAAGGAGAGGAGTACCAGAGCAGAGTTATACAACACATATTCAATAGAATTATTACAGAGAATTTCCCCAATCTCAAAAGGGAAAACCTCACCCAAATAACAGAAGCATATGGGTCACCTGGGAGACTAGACCCTAGAAGATCCTCCCCCAGACACATTATAATCAAGGCCTCAGATCTCAACAATAAGGAGCAAATTTTGAACGCAGCCAAAATGAAGAAAGAACTATATTACAGTGGAAAAAAGATCAGAATCATGGCAGACTTCTCCACACAAACTTACAACGTATGAAGTGCCTGGAAAAACACAATTCAAGTCCTCCAGGACAACAACTGCCAACCCAGAATTAGATACCCATCAAAATTAGATCTTTCCATAGCAAAGAGGAACTAAAGGATTATGTGAGTACAAAACCAGCCTTACAGTGAATTCTAAGAGGGGAACCCCACCCAACAGAAACGTATAGGATCCCCAGACAGAAACAGAAAGAAACTATAATAGCCAGAGCCCAACAGGAAGAGCAGCTCAATAAAGACAAGAAAGAAGGGAGAAAAAACAGCCTAACAGGAAAATGGAAGGACAAAAACCACACCTATCCATGATTTCTTTGAATATAAATGGTATAAATTCTCTGATAATCAGGAACAGACTGACAGAGTGGATCCATAAACAAAAAATTGCTATCTGTTGTCTACAAGAGACCCATCTTGCAGCAAGGGACAAAAAGAGGCTCTGAATTAAAGGATGGAGCAGGATCTTCCAAGCAAACACAGCTACCACAACGGCAGGGGTAGCCATCCTGATTTCAGACAAACTAGACTTCTCATTAAAATTAGTTGAAAAAGAAAATGAAGGGCACTACATTTAAATATAAGGAAAAATCCAGAATCCAGATACGGGGATTCTGGCTGTATACATAGAGGGGGCGGTCCTCAACTGACCCTCCCCTCTTCCTTCCCTGGGGCTGCATGGCTGGAAGCCACTCCTACGCCTTCCGGGTCTGAAACTGGAAGGAGTAGTTCTGGATCAGCCCTGCCTCCCGTCTTGATCTCAGATCCACATGGATGCCTCCAAGATGGCGACGCGGCGGCCCAGGGGTGGTTCTATTGGGGTCTGACATCAGCCCCTGAGGGAAGTCCCAGGGTGCCACTCTTGTCGAACAGCCCAGTTCAGCCAATTGCTAACTTCCAGCTAGTCACCCCAAGTCCCTCTCCTTCCCGCCGTCACCACTGTAGTAAATTCTTCTGCCCTCCTTCTGAATAAATTTGAGGCTGGCAGTTCATCGGACCAGCTCCCCGAGATCTTCGTGTCTGTGTCTGCTCTTATATGTGAGAGGGATTGGGACCGGGGGTTTTGGCAGCCCTACCTCAGCTTGGCTTAGCCCGACAGGGACATGCTCCGCCCCTCCTGCTGGCAGGAGAAGCAGATCCGAGTGTCCTTCAAAATTTGGGGCTTGGCATCTCCCCCGGAAAAGGGGGGGGACGTGGAATTGAAGCACCACAAATTGGTGTCCAGTTGCGGGGCAAAGGAATGCATGGCTGGTGATTTTGGGGTTTAATAACCCCACAGGCTATGCTGAGTAATTCGTCTTTCAGGGGTAGGGCGTGCCCATCCAGATGGGGCAAACGCAAAGCCAGTGGAGTGAACTGACTGTTAAGATATTACAGTTCATGCTAAAAAATACTGGACAGACTATTTCAGATTCTGCCACCAAGTAGATTTGGGAGAAGCTGACCCTGGACGTCCCATGGTTGGTTAAAGCCAACCCATTCTCGTGGGAAACCTGGGACCGACTGGGGACGGAGCTGGATGGCAAGGAAGAGGAGTTGGGAGACGACTCCCTCTTGTGATCTTCCCAATCATCACCTCTCTTAAAGCTTGCTTTTCCACAGGAGAGCATCCATTGGGTCGGGCGGGGGCTGCAAAGGAGAGCCCTGAGGGGGAGGGAGGTGGCCCTCCCGAGGATCCGCAGGAGGAGGGCTCAATGCCCTGTCCCGATGGGCCCCACAGATGGGCATTGGCTCCATCTCGATTATGAGCCTGGCTTCCAGGATCCTGGGCTAGATGCCACATTCCCGGGACACGCTGTGGGGGAGTTGGGTAGCCGGCAGCTTCTGCCACCGCTCCACCCCTCCCCACCGGACACTCTGCCCTGAACCCGAGAAAGCCCGCTGCACTGCCGCCGCAGCCACCACCACCACCGCCGCAGCCGCTGCTGTACTTCTTACCAAGCATGGACGACATGGTAGATTTTGATGTGGGAAGCATCACGATCGGTTGGGAACCTGGGGAAGTCAAGGAATTTTGAGATCTTAGAACAGTGGTCGCTGAAAAGGGACTGAGCTCTTCTTTGGCTCACATCCTCCTCCGTGGCCTGAACCATCGGTTTTCCACCGCACAGGCGTGGAGGAGCTTAGGTCAGACCCTGCTTCCTAGAAAAGAGTACCTGCGATGGTGTGCCTCTTTTAGGAATGCATGCTATGCCCAGGCGGAGAGATATCAAGCAGCCAAGCCCCCAATCCCCATAACCTTTGAAGTGCTGTTTGGGCCCGCCAATCCATATGTTACAAACTTTCAACAGGTCCCTCTTCCCACCCCCTGTCGGGGATGGGTGTGGACCCTGGGGATGATGGCATGGAGATACTTAGGGAGAGAGCCCCAAAAGACCCCGACACTAGTAGTTACTCAAGAGACAACAGAGGACATTGCCTCCTTTGTTGAGAGGATGGAGGGAAGTATTCAGGAGAAGGCTCCTGGGTCCCAGCTGGATGAACTTGTCAGGGCCCTGGTGTGGGACAGAATGAACCTAGACCACACTAGCTTGTGCAGGAATGAAGGATAGGCCTCTAGAAAGCTGGATATTTGCCTGTTGGCATCTCAGTACTCAGTCTGCCAGACACAGGCACTGACTGCCTCACTTGCTGAGGATCCCGCTCCTGTCCTGGTCAATGAGGTAAGCAGAGGACGCTGTTACAGGTGTGGTGGCCACGGCCATTTCAGGAGAGAGTGTCCTTCAGGCTCCGTAAAACCTAGTGCCTAATCAGGACGACCCTCAGGCCAGACTAAGGTGCCCCCGGTGCAAGAAGGGATATCATTGGCAAAACAAGTGCAAGTCCAGGTTTGATGCTGGGGGGAAGCCTTTCAACTAGCAGTGGGGCACCCTCCAGCCCCGTCACCCAAAGGAGGCGACCAGTCTAGCGACCAGCCCTGTGACCAACCCGGCGACTGGCCTAGTGACTAGCCTGGGGCCTCTCTGGGCAGTCCCGATAGTCCCAGAAATTAGGCCAAATATGGAGGTTACTATAGCCAGAAAAAGGTTCCGATGCCTAATTGATACCGGAGCTGACCGGACTATATTAAGAAAGGAGGAGGTTCCTCCATGGTGGGACTTGATCTCCAGGCCCCAGATGGCAGGAGTGGGGGGCAAAGCTGAGAGTGAAGTAACTAGGAAATGGCTTGCCTGGGATGATATGGACGGTAATAAGGGAGAAGTGCTTCCCCTGATAATGACAGGCTTACCAGATAATCTGCTAGGACGGGACATCTTAGGGAAGGCTGAGGCCTCAATCACGACAGGCCATGGCCTGTCAGGTGGCTCTAGTGGCCATCAGGGAGTGCCTCCTTCTGAGACCTCGGGGCGGGAGGCCTCCGTTTCTTCTACAGGGCCTCACCCCCAATTCTAAAGGCCACTGTTCCTACCGTCTCTGCCATTCGATGGCTCCTGGGTACTCTGGTGTGGGTGGAACAGTGGCCACTCCCCTCAAACAAGTTAGAGAGATTAAAGGAAATAATATCAGAACAACTGTCCCTAGGGCATATTAGACTTTCGCTGAGCCCTTGGAACAGCCCTGTATTTCTTATACAAAAGGCCTCAGGTAAATGGAGGATGGTATAGGACCTAAGAAAAATTAATGAGTGGATAATCCCCGCAGACACACCTTTACAGGGGCTGCCATGGATCCCTCCATTCCTGGGGATCTGAATTTCATTATAATTGACATCAAGGACTGTTTCTTTTCCATTCCCCTTTACCCCGAGGACTGTGAAAAGTTTGCTTTCTCTGTGCCCTCAGTTAACTACCAGGGGCCAGACCAGAGGTATGAGTGGGTAGTCTTACCTCAGGGCATGGCTAGTAGTCCAGCCTTTTGTCAGCATTATGTGTCACAAGTCCTTCAACCTCTTCAGAGCCAGTCAGATATTATTCTATATGTCTATATGGATGGCATCATTATTGGGGCAGCAGATGCCCAAGTGCTGGACAATGCCTATAGGGAACTACAAACACTCCTACAAAGAGGAGGACTGCATATAGCCAGTGACAAGGTTCAGAAGGTATTCCCCTTTAAGATCTTGGGGGCAGAACTTAAACTAGACTCTGTTTGTCCCCTTAAACCCCAGTTATCCTTCCAGTCATCTTATACTTTGGTGGAGATGCAGAGACTGTTGGGTGAGATTAACTGGTTAAGACCCTGGCTTCACCTGCCTACAGAGGAGCTGCTTCAGCTCCATGAATCCTTAAAGGGCAAAGCGCCCACTGATGTTATTACGATAACTCCATCACCTCAACTAACAGTCCAGAAAATCCAAATGGCCCTAAATATGGCACAGCTAGTGTGCTACAAGCCTGATTGTCCCCTCTGCCTTTGGATCCTCCCTGGGTCTGAGCTTTCCTCAGCTGCTATTACCCAGTCAGGCAAGCCACTTCAGTGGGTGCATGCATCGGTGGGAGGAGCTCCCAGAGTTTATTCCCAGCTGGACCAGCTAGCTGACTTGATAATTAAGGGCAGGGATACCTCCCTGAGGCATTATGGGTGCGATCCCGATGTACTAGCCATTCCTTACCGGCTGTCAGATTTTGAATGGGTCAGAAGGAACCATGACTGGGTGTCTAGTGCCTTGGAGGGTTTTATGGGGAAGTTAGATTGCCATTATGAAACTTTGAGGTGGGTGACCTCATTTTCCAGGCTGCAATGGACCCCACCTGTGCTTTTCTCTACCAGGCCTCTTGTCAAGGCTGCAAATGTTTTTACAGATGGAGGAAGGTCGGGGTCTCCATGGTGGTATGCTTTGCCTCCCCCCTGCCGATGGGAAAGGAAACACCCATTATTTTGAAGCAGTTACCCGGTCTGTGCAGTTTAAGGAGCTATATGCAGTTGCCCTGGCACTGACCCATGTCAAACAGCCAAGGAACCTGTTTTCTGACAGTTTGTATGTGGTTAATTTGTTACCAAACTAGTGTACTCATATATTAAAATAGATGAAAACCCAATCAGCTCTCTGATGATCCAAGTCAGGTCTCTGTTAAAAGAGCGGGCTGAGCCTATATTCTTACAGCACTTTTGCGGACACCAAGGAGTACCTGGGAACCTGTTGCAAGGTAATCAAGCGGCTGATCATCTGGCCATTAATGGGATTATTATAGCTATGGCTGTTTTACAGCCTCAAAATCTTCAAATGGTCCAAGGACTCCATGAGCATACGCATTTAATCTGGAGAGGGCTGCATCAGGGATTCCCTTCAGTTCCTGTGAAGGATTTAAAAAAAGATTATAAGGACTTGCAAGTCATGTATGCCCTTTCTGCAAGTCCCTCCTCTGCAATCTCCTGGGGTCAACCCCAGAGGTCTCAAGCCTAATGTTATCTGGCAAACTGATGTAACTCACTATGCTCCTTTTGGAAGGTTAAAATATATATTTATGTCCATAGACACTCACACGTGCGCTGGCCAACTGCCCATTCGGGTGAAAGGGCCCCGCATGCTGAGAGCCACTTCTTATAATGTTTTGCTACACTGGGGTTTCCCCTACCAGTGAAGACAGATAATGGAACTTTTTTTTTTTTTTATCAGCAGGCCTTTACAGGCCTTTTTCCAGATGTGGAATATTAAACATACCACTGGAATACCATACAACCCAAAGGGTCAGGCCATAATTGAGAGGCATAATAAGACCCTGAAGGATCAATTATAAAAACAAAAAGGGGGGGGAAGCCCACATGACCAGCTGAGGACAGCGATGTTTACATTAAATAATTTAAAATTTTCCAAGGACCAGCTTCTGTCGGCTTTCCAGAGACATTGGTCAAGCCAAACACCTTTACTTAAAGGTGGAAGTCTGATGGGAACCCCACGAGGTTAGTCATAATGCCCATTAGAATCTGCTACTGGCCGGGGCCCTCAGGCATGAGGCAGAAACATCAGGGCATTCTTTCGAATGCCAATCCCACTCTCCCTGTGTTCTCCCATCGGGCTAGCCACCCTGCAGGTAGGTCAGCCTGAAGTGCTAGTGCGTTTTAGCCCAGGTTGGGTAAGACCTCCCATGGGGGAGGCAACCTAAGACATGGCATGCCCTCGAGTAAGGTGCCTCCTGCTGTTCAAAAAATAAAAGAGAAGGAGTTCTGGGGATTCTGGCTGTATACTTAGAGGGGGTGGTCCCCGACTGACCCTCCCCTCTTCCTGCCCTGGGGCTGCATGGCTGGAAGCCACTCCTATGCCTTTCGGGTCCAAAACCGGAAGTAGTACTGGACCAGCCCTGCCTCCTGTCTCGATCTCGGATCCATGTGGATGCCTCAAAGATGGCGCCGCCAGGGCCCAGGGGTGATTCTATTGGGATATGACGTCAGCCCGTGAGGTAAGTCCCAGGGTGCCACGCTTGTCGAACAGCCCAGTTCAGCCAATCGCTAACTTCCAGCTAGTCACCCCAAGTCCCCCTCCTTCCTGCCGTCACCACTGTAATAAATTCTTCTGCCCTCCTTCTGAATAAATTTGAGGCTGGCAGTTCATCAGACCAGCACCCCGAGATCTTCGTGTCGGCGTCTGCTCTTACACGTGAGAGGGATTGGGACCGGGGGTTTTGGCAGCCCTGCCTCAGCTTGGCTTAGCCCGACAGGGACACGCTCCACCCCTCCTGCTGGTGGGAGAAGTAGAGCCGAGTGTCCTTCACAATTTGGGGCTTGTCATCTCCCCCGAAAAGGGGGGGGGGACGTGGAATTGAAGCCCCACGTCCAGATATCATGGTGATAAATTTATAGTCACCGAACAAAAAAGGCCCTAAATATGTCAAACAATTTCTTTCAGAACTCCAGTACAAGATAGACCAAAATACAATCATAGTGGGAGATTTTAATACTCCACTCTCTCCAAGAGATATATCCAACACACAGAGGATTAGCAAGGGAGCCGAAGACCTAAGTAACACCATATCCTACATCGATCTGACAGATCTGTACAGAGTGTTTCACCCTACAGAGACCCAATACACATTCTTCTCAGCAGCCCATGGAACATACTCCAAAATAGATCATGTCATAGTCCAAACAAAGAATCTCAGCAAATACAAGAGTATTGACAAGAATATTGGCATTATCCCATGTATTTTATCTGATCACAGTGGAATCAAGGTAACCCTCAATAACAAAGGATGACACAGAGACTACACAAATACTTGGAGGCTAAATCCCTCACTATTATCTAACAATTGGGTTACAGAGGAAATTAAGGAAGAAATTAATGAATTCATAAGTCACAACTGTTGGATCTGGACGATCCCTTTCTCCCCCCCCCCCCACGGGGAGAATGGTAACCACAAACTCTATGAAAGAGCACTCAGCCTGGCCCTCCGCCAGCGGAAGGCCAAAGGCGTGCTCACATGGGCAAGCGCTAAGTTGAGGAAGGGTTGCTGATGCTTCCCATCCCCCCAGTCCCCCCACATGTTACCAAGGGCGGAGGGGAAAAGGAAGGCATCAGGGACACGCTGCGGTGGTGGGAAGCGTCTCAAAGACTTTAATATGGAAGGGCACGTATATAGAAGTAATGGCGGGAAAGAAAGGGGGCTGGCCAAAGGACCAGTCATAGGCTAGGGACCACGTTCATCAAGTGACATCACAAAACTTCCCTTTGTGGGCGGGACAACCCCATCATGGTGGCACCCACGTGTTCACCTCCCAAGGGGTGGAGGCCAGAAGGTGGGAGGGACTTTCATTGTCCCAAAGCTGGGCAGCCTTCCCAAGGCCTGTGTTAGGGTGACGACTGTGAATGGCAAATTTCCAATTGGTGATCTCAGCAAGAGATGTTACTCTGTCGAAAGACACTTTTGAAAAGGTCAGACAAAGTATTGACAAGTTCTCAGAGCTGGTTGGCATGAATGGCATAGAACACACCCTGGGCATAAGCCAGGAACAGTTCCCTTTTGGAGCATAAACCCAATTGTAAAGTGAACGAGTAAGGAGAAACGACTGAAAGAAGTGTTTAATGATAGAAAACTGGTTTGGCATAGCCAGTCAGAGGCAAAATAAATAAATAAATAAATATATATATATATATATATATATATATATATATATATATATACACCTATATACAACTGGCAGAAAAGAAGAAAATGGACAGGAATTATCTCTCTCGATTTCCCGGCTCTGATCCATTTTGAAAGGGTGAAACAAGGCAGCTCCCTTTAGGATAATATGGCACCATTCTCCTCTCACTCCATTCCACCTTTCCGTCTCCTGGACTGGCTAAGTCCCAGGAATTTTAACGTTTGTGGCTGGAATTGTATTTTCCCATCCGCGTTTGAACTCGGGGCCTGGGCACTGTCCATGAGCACTTTTGTTCAAGGCTAGTGCTCTACCACTTGAGTCACGGTGTTGCTTCAGCCTTTTGCTCGCTCTCTGTGGTTGAGCTCTCAATCTGGCTCTTTGCTGTTTTAACTGGGAGGTGGGATTTTGGAGAGATTTTTTTCCTTTTGCCCGGGCTGGCTTTGAACTATCCAGGGAGTCATAGTCCTACAAGCCCTTTTTATTACCAATTGAGCAACAAGGAAAAAACACAACAGAGATAATCCATTTGTAATTCGTTGAGAACTGACCAAAAACTGCTTGTGAAGGTTTGGCTATAACACTTAGAGAACATGAGATTTACATGCCATCAACTTGAATCACGCCATTGAATCCCACTGGCAAGTGAAAGAGAACACAGATAAATGACAACCAAGGGCAAAGGGTTAAAGCATTGTGGAATCCTCAGTCTCGGAAGTGACTGCGTCCCTCATCCCCATTTGGCAAGTTCCATGCCATGCAATGGGGAACTCTAGGCAAGGCTGCAGTGGCATCTCTGGATCGACTCATGTCTTGCTCTGGGTTGCCTGCAAGATTTCTATATAGATTGGTTAGGGTGTTTAGAATTTTTTCCAACATTTTTGGCTCTGGTATATCGATGCCCTTCTGGTTTAAGCAGGGTGAAAAGACTTTTTTAATCACAAAATTCGAAGACTTTCTTAATCACAAAATTTACCTGGCTAGCTGTGACCACTAACATAACTATGGTGATTTAACCTGGAGTAACTGTTAAGATGGAACTATTCACATCCTCACAAGGCTCATAAATCATTCGAGCAGCTTCCAATGGGAGAGAGAGCAAAGAATCATTAGTAGTGAAACCAGGCAGTTTGGGAACAGACTGTGGTGGCAGCTTCCCGTATCCATGGGCTGCCACCGTCCATGCGGCTAGCACATCTGTCCACCTGTATCCTATAAAGCAATATATTAATCCTGGGTCAGGAAAGTTGAGGTTAATAGTCACATTTGTATGAAGCAATCTCAATTCCTTGATCTTGAGAGTTTATGAGAACACAGGAGAGAAAAATGGGAAGGTAAAATCTTAATTTATGCCAAGAGTTGTTAAGACTAGATGCACACTTAACTTTTAACACACTGAATATAAAATAACACTGATTTTATACCATTGTGCTTTTACCACATGCTGCATATTTGAACCTTATGGAAACACACTGAATATAAAATAACATACTGGTGTACTTTTACCACATGTTGCATATTTGAACCTTATGGAAATTTTTATAGGCACCTTTATCTGCATCGAACATTGGGATGAAAACCTATTGTTATGCTTTTAAATCTTACCAACAACCACACGCACGCGCGCGCACACACACACACACACACACACAAATACCTGAGCGCTCTTTAAAATTGCTTTGATTGGCCATTTAAATTTTCTGGAATTCCAGCGGCAAATGATATTAATTTGCCCATTATAGAACCACGTGGTTGAATAAAAAACAAAAGGGAAACCTGTTAATTACACACTCCCAACATGACAATTTTTAAATCACAGTGGACAAGTAAACCCTTTTATCCATCTAGAAAAACTCCAGTTGATTTCATCTTTGAACTGGTAAACATGGAAGTTCAATCAAATTACCTATTGTTGTATCAAAACTCTTTGTTTTCCTTTTAATATTCCATTTTAGTTTATAATTTGAGACTTTCCTGGTTCCAACCCCGTCTGCAGCTGTAAGTCTGACACAGAGAGAAAACGTGCAGGCAAGCACAGCGGGGTGCTTGCCTCTCTCAGCTGCAGCGCAATCGCCCAGCCCAGGGGAGTCTGGCACACCCCTCACCTGGGGGGAATGGGTGGGGCCCCGCCTCCAATATGGCATGCCCCATTGTGCTCCACGTGTGTGTTAAGTCAGAGAAATCAGGATTCAACCAACTCACCCTAATTTCTGAGCTTAACGACCATCGGCGGGCATAAAGCAGTTTGCCGGGCTGCAGCAGGTCCAGCCACTCCGGGGCTGCTGCCGCCGCTGCTGCCGCCCACGCACCCCAACTGGGACGCCGGCCCATGGCCTAAACTGCACGCCACGCCTTTTTTTTTTTTTTAACTCTATCCGCAGGCTGGGGCTGCAGGCAAGCTGCTGGCTCCAGCCCAGCCACTGTAAATACAAGCCTGGCCAAAGCAGCAGCGATCCCCAACGCTCTGCCGCCGCCATGCCACAGCTTCCCACATGGCGGAACCGCGCTACCGCCACGCCGTGCTCGGCCCGCCACACTCGGCTGCCCAAATGCTACCGCAAAAGACGCCTGGTGCCGCCCGGGGCCACGCGGGCCCCAGCGCACACAGCTCGCAAACCCGGGGCGGCGCAGAGCCCAGTGTACTCACGCTCAGCCCGCCCAAGCCAAACCGCTCCGGCGCTCGGCCACCCACTGCTTCTCAAGCACCACTGCAGGTGCCTGCCGCCGTCTGGCCCGGGGCGTGCAGAGCAGAACCGACCCCAGCCTGGGGTCACCGTCCTCTCACTCCGGCATTGACACGTTTCCGCGGGAGGCGCGCCCCGCTCCCTCCGCCGCCTGGCGCCAAATCGCCACGGCGGGGCAACTCTCTGGCCGCGTCCCGCGAGCCCATGTCTGGCCTGTCTTGTCTCCATGCTTCTGCCCCGTCTGGATGGGCAGGACCCTCCTCTAAAACCCTACTTAGCACAATTCTGTGGGGATACTGTACCCCGAACTTCTCGGCCATACGATTCGGTCCCTGTCTGGGCGCCATTATGTTGGATCTGGACGATCCCTTCCCCCCCCCCCCCCCCCACGGGGAGAATGGTAACCACAAACTCTATGAAAGAGCACTCAGCCTGGCCCTCCGCCAGCGGAAGGCCAAAGGCGTGCTCACATGGGCAAGCGCTAAGTTGAGGAAGGGTTGCTGATGCTTCCCATCCTCCCAGTCCCCCCACATGTTACCAAGGGCGGAGGGGAAAAGGAAGGCATCAGGGACACGCTGCGGTGGTGGGAAGCGTCTCAAAGACTTTAATATGGAAGGGCACTTATATAGAAGTAATGGCGGGAAAGAAAGGGGGCTGGCCAAAGGACCAGTCATAGGCTAGGGACCACGTTCATCAAGTGACATCATGAAACTTCCCTTTGTGGGCGGGACAACCCCATCATGGTGGCACCCACGTGTTCACCTCCCAAGGGGTGGAGGACAGAAGGTGGGAGGGACTTCCATTGTCCCAAAGCTGGGCAGCCTTCCCAAGGCCATAATAATCCCCAACAACAACGACAATGAAAATACATCACAAAGAAACCTATGGGATACAGCTAAGGCAGTGCTGAGGGGCAAGATCATTATCCTCAGTGCACACATTAAAAGAATGGAATCAGAACAGGTAAATAACCTCACAATGCAGCTAAAACATCTGGAGAAACAAGAAAAATTTGAGTCTAAAACGACTAGGAGGAGAGTGATCACAAAGCTTAAAGAGGAGTTAAGTGTGATTGAGGATAGAAAGACCATTCAACAAATAAATAAAACTAAAAACTGGTTCTTTGAGAAAATAAATAAAATTGACAGACCACTTGCAAGACTTACCAAAAAAAAAAAAAAAAAAAAAAAAAGAAGAGAAGAGATTCATATCCATAAGATCAGGGTCTCCACCGGAATAATTATAACAATTCCCCAGGATATTCAAACATCATAAGGAACTATTTCCAGAACCTCTACTCACTAAAGAACGAAAATTTTACAGAAATGGATCAATTGTTAGAGAAGTATAAACTGCCCAATCTGAATCAAGAAGAAATATATCTACTAAATAAACCAATAACTTACAGCGAGATACAGAAGGTAATCAAGAGCCTCCCAACAAAGAAAAGCCCAGGCCCGGAAGGATTCACCAATGACTTCTATAAAACCTTCAGTGAGGAGCTAATATCAATACTTCTCCATATCTTCCGAGAAATAGAAACAGAGGTAGAAATCCCAAACTCATTCTATGAAGCTAATATTATACTCATCCCCAAACCAGGCAAAGACCCAACAAAAAAAGAGAACTACAGACCAATATCACTAATGAACACAGATGCAAAGCTCCTCAACAAAATATTACCTAACAGGATCCAGAAACTGATCAAGAAAATTATACATCATGATCAAGTAGGCTTCACCCCAGAGATGCAAGGATGGTTCAGCATCCACAAATCAATAAACATAATTGAACACATCAACAGAGGTAAGACCAAGAACCACATCATCATCTCAGCCCTTGCCTAAAAAGCCTTTGACAAAATACAACACCCGTACATGTTAAAAGCTCTGGAGAGAACAGGAATGGAGGGAACATTCTTTAAAATCATAAAAGCCATTTACAACAGACCGACTGCTAACATCATATTAAATGGGGAGAAACTAAAACCATTTCCCCTAAACTCAGGAACAAGACAAGGATGCCCTCTCTTCCCACTTCTATTCAACATAGGGCTGGAATCCCTAGCCATAGCAATAAGGCAAGAGGAGGGCATCAAAGGCATCCACATTGGCAAAGAAGAAATCAAACTATCCCTATTCGCAGATAACATGATCTTACATCTGAAGGACCCCAAAAACTCAGTCCCCAAATTCCTAGACCTAATAAACCATTTTGGCAAAGTAGCAGGATATAAAATCAACCCACAAAAATCAGCAGCTTTTCTGTATACCAGCCATGTTCAGGAAGAAAAAGACATTATGGAAATAATACCATCTACAATAGCTAAAAAAAGAATAAATTACCTAGGGATTAACCTATCTAAAGACATGAATGGTCTATTTAATGAGAACTATAAAAATCTAAAAACGAAAATCAAAGAGGACACAAGGAAATGGAAAGACCTCCCATGCTCATGGGTAGGCAGAATCAATATAGTGAAAATGGCCATATTGCCAAAAATGTTATATAAATTCAATGCAATCCCCATCACGATTTAGCTACATTCTTCACTGAAATAGAGAAAACACCCCATAAATTCATATGGAACAGCAAAAGACATAGAATAGCAAAGGCAATTAATCACAACACCAGACTTCAATCTCTACTTTACAGCCCTCTTAACAATAACAGCCTGATGTTGGTATAAAAACAGACCTGAAGACCAACGGAATAGTATAGAAGACCCAGAAATAAAGTCGCATTCTTAGAGTCAGCTGACATTCGACAAGGATCTAAAGACATACAATGGAAAAAACATAGCCTCTTTAACTACTGGTGCTGGGAAAACTGGGCAGCCATATGTAGAAAACTCAAAGTAGACCCTAGCCTATCACCATGAACCAAGATCAATTCAAAATTGATTAAGGACCTCAACATGAGATCTGAATCCTTGAAACTACTGAAGGACAGAGTAGGAAAGGCATTAGAACTTATAGGCACAGGAAGGAACTTCCTGAATATAGTCCCAGGGACACAACAGATAGGGGAGAGATATAAAAAGTTTCTGCACAGCTAAGGACATAGCCACCGAACTTGAAAGACAGCCATCTATGTGGGAAAGGATCTTCACCAGCACAGCAACAAAGGGTAATATCCTTCATCCACAGAGAACTCAAAAATCTAACCCTCTTCAAACCCAGTAAAGCAATTATTAAATGGGCAAAGGAGCTAAAGAGAGACTTCACAGGAGAAGAGATAAAAATGGCAAAGAAACATATGAGGAAATGTTCAACATCCCTGGAAGTAAAGGAAATGCAAATAAAAACAACCCTGAGATACCACCTCAGCCCAGTTACAATGACCCTCAGTGGGTCACAATAGCTCAACAGCTATATACACATGATCATATAAGACAAGAATAGCAAACTCTATTGTTGACGTTATGTTTAAAGTTCTATGTTGGGGGGTCAGTTTTGGCCTTGGTGGGGGAAGGGCCCCAAGAGTGAGACGCTGCCCTTCCCCCAGCCCTGGGACAGTGTGGGAGGGAGCCCCTCCCACCTTCTGGCCTCAACCAGAAAAGAAGCCCCCCGCTCCCCTGGGAGGCGAACACGTGTGTGCCATCATGATAGGGTTGTCCAGCCCACAAAGGAAGTTTCATGACATCACCTGATGGGCAGCCCGGCTTAGCCATGGCCCAAGTCCTTCCCTTTCCCGCCATTACCACTATATAACACCCCCTCCCAATTAAATCCTTTGAGACTAATTCAACCATCCAGCTGTCTCCCCGTTTGTTATCTTTGTCCTGCAGTTCCTGACACATTATGGGGGGCCAAGGAAGGGATTTCGGCATCCCACTTCATCCTAGAGAAGTCCAGAGAGGACACGCCTTACTCCTTCTGCTTGTATGAGGGGTAGGGCGGAGTTTCTTCCATAGAATTGAGGTTCAGGCATCCCCCCCGGGAGATGGGGGGAAGGGTTCCTCGAGACCCCAACATTTGAGCATCTCCTCCGGAGAAGTGAGGAGACGAGGTCCTCAGAGATCTTGACAGATGGCGCCCACGCAGGACTTGAATGCACTGCCGGGAATATTGGGGTTCAGCGACCCCCATAGGCTGCTCTAAGTACATGGTTTTCAGGAGTGGGACGTGTCCTCCAAATGATGGGGCAAACGCATAAAGAGCAGGTGGGCTCGTGGGGCTCCGTGGCACCTGAGGGACTTCCCCGCCGTGGAGATTTGGTGCCAGGTGGGTGAGGGAGCGGGGTGTGCGTCCCACGGAGACACGGCAGGGGAACGCTGGGATGGCTGCACGGGCTCTCGCCCGCCTGGCATTTCTGAGTCCCTATCTGTGAATGGGTCGCGGGCCGGGCGCAGAGTGCAGTCTGAGCTCCGCGCGACCCCGGGTTTGCGAGCAATGGCTTGCACTGGGGCCCGTGTGGCCTCGGGTGGCGCTGGGTATCTAGTCTTTGGCCAGCCAAGCG
The DNA here is from genome assembly GCF_023159225.1 of Perognathus longimembris pacificus. Classification (NCBI taxonomy): domain Eukaryota; kingdom Metazoa; phylum Chordata; class Mammalia; order Rodentia; family Heteromyidae; genus Perognathus; species Perognathus longimembris. The sequence continues at coordinate 18,583,748 of NC_063180.1, forward strand.
TGTCGGGCCAAGCACGGTACGTCGGAAGTGCAGTTCCGCTGCAGTAGCTGGGCGGGGCCCCAGAGCGGTCTGTGAAAGGACCCCTACTGCGTCTGCCTTTCATTTGCAGGCTTGAGGCTGCCAATGGCATTAAAGAAAAAAAAAGAAAAAAAAGGGTTAATGTTTCTTAAGCTCAGAGATTCAGTTAAGTTCTGCCTAAATCCTGTTTTCTCTAGCTGGTCAATGCACGTGGTGGGCAATGGAGTGCTCCATCTTGAAGGTGGAGTCCCACCCATTCTCCCAGGTGATGGCATGCCAGACTCCCCTGGGCTGGGTGGGGAATCAGACTAACAGGCCTCCAGCAATTGCGCTGCAGCTGGGAGGGGCTAGCACCCCGCCGTGCTTGTCTGCACGTTTTCTCTCTGTGTCAGACTTACAGCTACAGACGGGGTTCGAACCAGGAAAGTCTCAAATTATAAACTAAAATGGAATATTAAAAGGAAAACAAAGAGTTTTGATACAGCAATAAGTAATTTGACTGGATCTCCTATAATTACCAGTTCAAAGATACAAAAAAACAAAAAAAAAAACAAAAAAAAAACTCGAAGAGTTTTTCTGAATGGGTGGAAAAGTTTGCTTGTTTGGTGTGATTTAAAAAAAATTTTCATGTTGGGAGTCACAGATTCGTCTTAGGATTGGGTGACTAGGAGAGGTTTCGTTTTTGTTTTTTATTCAACCACGTGGTTCTATTATGGGCAAATTAATACCATTTGCCACTGGAATTCCAGAAAACTTAAATGGCCAATCAAAAAAGCAATTTTAAGAGCGTTCAGGTTTATTATTTTTTTTATGTGTGTGTGTGTGTGTGTGTGTGTGTGTGTGTGTGTGTGTGTGGCTGTTGGTAAGATTTAAAAGCAGAACAAAATAGGTTTTCAGCCCAAAGTTCAGATGCAAACAAATGGGCCTAAGAGAAATTCCATAAGGTTCAAACAGGCAACATGTGGCATAAGTACGGTGATGTAAAACCAGTGTGTCATTTTTATATTCAGTATGTTAAAAGTTAAGTGTGCATCTAGTCCTGACAATTCTTTGGCATAAATTAAGATTTTACCTTTCCATTTTTTGTTTTGTTTTGTTTTTGCCAGTCCTGGGGCTTGGACTCATGGTCTGAGCACTGTCCCTGGCTTCTTTTTGCTCAAAGCTAGCACTCTGCCACTTGAGCCACAGCGCCACTTCTGGCCATTTTCTGTATATGTGGTGCTGGGGAATTGAACCCAGGGCCTCATGTATACGAGGCAAGCACTCTTGCCACTAGGCCATATCCCCAGCACCTACCTTTCCATTTTTTCTCTCCTGTGTTCTCATAAACTCTCAAGATCAAGAAATTGAAATCATTTCATACAAATGTGACTATTAACCTAAATTTTCCTGATCCAAAATTGACATTTTGCTTTATAAGATACAGGTCCAACGTGTGTGTATTAGTTGCATGGACGGTGGCAGAGAGCCACCACAGTCTGTTCCCAAAGTGCCTGGTCTCACTACTAACGATCTTCTCCCAAAATTAGAGTTGGGTTCATAAATAGTCCTCTCCTAACAGTTACTCCAGGTTAGATTACCATAGTTATGTTTGTGGCCACAGAGCTAGCCAGGTGGATTTTGTGATTAAGAAAATCTTTTCACCCTGCTTAAACCAGAAGGGCATCAGCCTACCAGAGCCAGAGCCAGGAATGCTGGGGGGGGGGGGTTAAATATCAACCAGTCTGTATAGAAATTTTGCAGGCAACCCAAAGCAAGATGTGACAGTCTATCCAGAGATGCCATTGCAGCCTTGCCCAGATTTCTCCATCCCATGGCATGGAACTTGCCAAATTGGGATGAGGGATGCAGCCACTGCTAGGACTGAGGATTCCACACTGCTTTTATCTGTGTTCTCTTTCACTTGCCAGTGGGATTAAATGGCGTTATTCAGGTTGATGGCATATAAATCTCATGTTCTCTAAGTGTTATAGCAAAACCTTAACAAGCAGTTTTTGGTCAGTTCTCAATGAGTTACAAATGGATTATCTCTGTTGTTTTTCCTTGTTGCTCAATTGGAGATAAAACAGGGTGTGTATGACTAACACTCCCTGGATACAGTTCAAAGCCAGCCCGGGCAAAAGAAAAATCTCTATAAAATTCCACCTCCCAGTTAACCAGCGAAAAGCCAGATTGAGAGCTCAACTACAGAGAACCAGCAAAATGCTGAAAGCAGCACCGTGACTCAAGTGGTAGAGCACAGAAGTGCTCAGGGACAGTGCTCAGGCCCCAAGTTCAAATACAGATGGGAGAATGCAATTCCAGCAACAAACACTGAAAGTCCTGGGATTTAGCCAGTCCAGGAGACAGGAAGGTGGAGTAGAGTGAGAGGAGAATGGTGTCATATTATCCTAAAGGGAGCTGCCTTGTTTCACACTTTCAAAATGGATCAGAGCCGGGAAATTGAGAGAGGTAATACCTGTCCATTTTCCTTTTCCTTTTCCTTTTTCTGCCAGTTTGTGTGTGTGTGTGTGTGTGTGTGTGTGTGTGTGTGTGTGTGTGTGTGTGTGTATTCATTTTGCCTCTGACTGGCTACGCCAAATCGGTTTTCTATCACCAAACACTTCTTTCAGTCATTTCTCCTTACAATTGGGTTTATGCTCCAAAAGTAACTTTTCCTGGCTTATGCCCAGGGTGTGTTCTACGTCATTCATGCCAACCAGCTCTAAGAACTTGTCAATACTTTGCCTGACCTTTTCAAAAGTCTCTTTTGACAGAATAAAATCTCTTGCTGAGATCACCTCCTGGGAATTTGCCGTTCATAGCTGTCACCCTAACACAGACCTGAACCCTGGATGCACCAGCCTTGGAAACTTCTGGGTATGCCCAAGATGCCAGAGGAAACCATAGCACTCTCCGGCCCCAGTGACCATTCTCGTGGTAATGATGGGAACTTTTGCCAGCCACACTGGACGGTCCCAGGCTGAGGGGCCCTTGATTATGACACATCACCCCCTTGACAGCAGGAAGTAGCTACAGAAGAAGAGACCTCCACCCATACTCCCTGCCTGGTGCCTGCCGGTGTCATAATTTTAAAAAAATAAAAGAGGGGTGGTATTCCCCAGGATTAATTAATTAGTTATGCTTATGTTAATTATCAAGAAATTTTAAATCATCCAGAATCAGTGTGGGATGTAGTACTGTATATGTGTTTTTCCAGATTGGAAAATTAAACCCAGAGCACCCTCTCTGGAGATATGTTTTCTTCTTATTCTCTCCAGGAAAAGGAGGACCATGTTGGACTTCTGCTCTTCCATGGAAATATGGAAAGTATGACTGCATATGGCAGGAGACCGGTAGGAGGCAACAAAGCTTCCTTTCCTTGCTTGCGTTCTAGATTCTTTCTTGATTGCCTCATGGCACAATGTTTTTGCCGTGGTGATATTCTCCACAGCGTTGCACAAAAACTAAAAAAATTTTGCACAGTGTTTTTTCCTTTCCTCTGCTCCTGCTGCTAGACTTGGGGAGTCCTGTTGGAAAGAAGATAGGAGTTGAGGGTATTGACACTCAACCCCAATGTTTTATGATAGAAATGTTTGAGAAAAGTAAGCGCCAAGGTTTAGCGCCTTCGCTTCAACGTTTATATATAAAAGAATGTTTTACTAATCACTTATGTCTAAGTTATCAGCTACTGTGAACTACCAGGAATGCCAGAGTTTCAGCCTACTTCTACCTTACCGCCAAAAGAAGAATGTCTGCACCTGGCGAAAGACCAGCTAAGGACTCCAGCGTCTCTGGACGAAATCACATGGATGGCCCACTACCTACCCCTTACCCCTTTTGTGGAAGGGGCCCCACAGATCTTATGTCAGCATTTGCCTTATGCCCACATATGCCATGTATTTACAGCATCCCCTGCTCATTGAAAAAACTAAAAAGGGGGAGATGTTGGGGACTCAGTTTTGGCCTTGGTGGGGGAAGGGTGCCAAGAGCGTGACGGTGCCCTTCTCCCAGAAAAGAAGCTCACCGCCCTTGGGGGGTGAACACGTGCGTGCCACCAAGGAAGTTTCATGACATCACCTGATGGGCAGCTCGGCTTAGCCAATGGCCTAAGTCCTTCCCTTTCCCGCCATTACTGCTATATAAAGCCCCCTCCCAATTAAAGCCTTTGAGACTCATTCAACCATTATAGCGTCTCCCTGATGCCTTCTTCCGCCTCCTGGTAACGTGTGAGGGGATCGGGGGGGAGGGGAGTTTTCAGCAACTTTTCCTCAACTTAGTGTATTTCCATAAGAGTACGCCTTGGCCTTTTGCCGGCAGAAGGCAAGGCCGAGTGCTCTTTCATAGATTTTGGGGTTCAAGCATTTTCCCCGGGGGATCGGGGACAAAGAGATACGTCAAATCCCGACAACAAGCCAAACCCCAAGTCAATAGATGGAAGCAAATAATTAAAATCAAATCAGAATTAAATGAATTAGAGACAAAAAAAAACCATTGAAAGAATCAACAAAACAAAGAGTAAGTCCTTTGAAAAAATTAACAAGATAGACAGACCCCTAGCAAACCTGATCAAAAATTGAAAGCAGCACACCCAAATAAACCAGATCAGTGATGAAACAGGTAACATCACTACAGAAACAACCAAAATTCAGAACACAATAAGGGATTATTTTGCAAACCTTTATGCCAACAAATTCGAGAACCTGAAAGAAATGGATGATTTCCTAGAAAAATTGATATCCCTAAACTCAACCATGAAGTTTTAAACCTTCTAAACAGACCCATATCCAGCATTGAAACAGAAACGGCAATAAGTGATCTCCCATTCAAGAAAAGCCCAGGTCCAGACGGATTCACAGCAGAATTCTACAAGGCCTTCAAAACAGAACTCACACCAATATTTCTCAAACTCTACAATGAATTTGAAAGAGAAAGTTCACTACCAGACACATTCTATGCCAGTATAACCCACATCCCAAAACCAGGCAGGGACTCATCACAGAAAGAGAACTATAGACCGATTTCCCTGATGAATGTAGATGCAAAAATTCTCAACAAAATTCTGGCCAATCGACTTCAACAGGTCACCAAAAAAATCATACACCATGATCAAACTGGATTCATCCCAGGGATGCAAAGTTGGTTCAATATACACAAGTCAATTAATGTAATCCAGCAAATCAGCCTGAGCAAGGTAAAGAACCACATGGTTATATCTCTGGATATGGAAAAGGCATTTGATAAAATCCACCACCCATTTATGCTAAAAGCCCTGGAAAAACTGGGATTCAAGTGAACACTCCTGAATATAAGAAAGCAGTTTATGACAAACCAAGAGCAAGCATAATTCAAAATGGTGAAAAACTAAAGCCATTCCCGCTATAATCAGGAGCAAGACATGGATGTCCACTCTCTTCCCTTCTCTTCAACATAGTACTAGAATTCCTAGCCAGAGCAATCAGCCAAGAAGAAAATATAAAGGGGATCTAAATAGGAAAAGATGAAGTTAAACTTTCTTCTCAGATGACATGATCCTGTACCTAAAGAACCCCATAGACTCTATTCCCAAGCTACTAGAGCTGATCCAAAACTTTGGCAAAGTTGCAGGATATAAAATAAACCCTCAAATTCAATGGCATTTCTATACGCTAATGACCCGAATGCCGAGGCTGAAATCAGGAAAGCATCTCCTTTTTTTTTTTTTTTTTGCCAGTCCTGGGCCTTGGACTCAGGGCCTGAGCACTGTCCCTGGCTTCTTCCCGCTCAAGGCTAGCACTCTGCCACTTGAGCCACAGCGCCGCTTCTGGCCGTTTTCTGTATATGTGGTGCTAGGGAACCGAACCTAGGGCCTCATGTATCCGAGGCAGGCACTCTTGCCACTAGGCTATATCCCCAGCCCAGGAAAGCATCTCCTTTTGCAATAGCCTCAAAAAACATAAAATACGTAGGACTAACCTTAACCAAAGAAGTGAAAGACCTCTATGATGAGAACTTTAAAAACAAGAACAATGAAATTAAGGCAGAACTAAGGAAATGGAAAAACCTCCCAGGTTCCTGGACTGGGAGGATTAATATGATCAAAATGGCAATATTGACAAAGGCTATCTACAAATTCAATGCAATACCCATTAATATCCCAACACCATTTTTTTTTTTAATGAAATAGAGGAAGCAATCCAGAAAATCATATGGAACAACAAATGACCCAGAATAGCAAAAACAATCCTAAGCAGAAAGAACAGTGCTGGAGGAATTACAATACCAAACTTCAAGCTGTATTATAAAACTATAGTAATAAAAACAGCTTGGTATTGGCACCAGAACCGGCCTGAAGACCAAGGGAACAGAATTGAAGATCCATAAATGAACCCACAGAACTATGCCTACTTAATCTTTGATAAAGGAGCTAAAAAAGTAGTCTGGAAGAAAGATAGCCTCTTTAACAAATGGTGCTGGCAAAACTGGTTCAACACATGCAACAAACTAAAACTAGATCCTTATATATCACCCTGCACAAAAATCAATTCCAAATAGATCCAAGTCTTTGAAATTAAAACAGATACCCTGAAAACACTAAAGGAAGGAGTAGGAGAAACACTTGGGCTACTTGGCACAGGACGGAACTTCCTTAACAAAGACCCAGAAATGCTACAAATCAAAGATAGGATGGACAAATGGGACTGCATCAAACTGCAGATCTTCTGCAGGACAAAGGACATAGCTCGCAAGTTAAATCGAAAGCACACAGATTGGGAAAAGATCTTTACCGGCCATACAATGAACAAAGGCCTCATATCTGAAATATATGCAGAACTAAAAAAAATTACATTTCTACAAAACAAAACTGCAAAGAACCAATATACCCCTCATCAAGTGGGCTAAAGACTTAAAAAGAGACTTCTCTGATGAGGAAATGAGATTGGCCAAGAGACATGAAAAGGTGCTCTATATCACTGGCCATAAAAGAAATGCAAATCAAAACAACATTGAGATTCCATCTCATCCCAGTAAGAATGTCCTGTATCAAGAAAACTAACAATAACAGATGTTGGAGGGGATGTGGCCAAAAGGGAATCCTACTTCATTGTTGGTGGGAATGTAAACTGGTTCAGCCACTCTGGAAAGCGGTATGGAGATTCCTCAGAAGGCTAAACATAGAGCTCCCCTATGACCCAGCAGCCCCACTTTTGGGCATCTACCCAAAAGACCACAAACAAGAACACACTAAAGCCACCAGCACAACAATGTTCATCGCAGTACAATTTGTCATAGCTAGAATATGGAACCAACCCAGATGCCCCTCAGTAGACGAATGGATCAGGAAAATGTGATACATATACGGATTGGAATTTTATGCCTCTATCAGAAAGAATGACATTGCCCCATTCGAAAGGAAATGGAGGTAGTTGGAAAAAAAGTGAACTGAGCCAGACCCAAAGAAACATGGACGCTATGGTCTCCCTCATAGGGAATAATTAGCACAGGTTTAGGCTAGTCACAGCAGAGGATCACAAGAGCCCAATATCTCTACCCTTATGAACACATAAGATGATGCTAAGTGAAATGAACTCCATGTTATGGAAACTATTGTTATATTACTGTTGTAATTACTTTCAACATGCGATGTGAAACCATAGCTTCTATTATTGATGATCCTCTTGTATCCCCTTTCTGTGGTTGTACCTGCACTATCTCTGTATCTTTTCTGAGTGCTTTGGAAACCGTGTATACTGGTATTAGTACTAGGAAAGTAAAAGGGAATACCAAAATCGAGAGACACAGGGTAAAAAGACAAATGACTACAAAAGCAATACTTGCAAAACTGTTTGGTGTAAATCAACTGAACAACTCATGGGGGGAAATAGAAAGGGGGAGGGGAAAGGGGGAATGAAGGAGGAGGTAACAAACAGTACAAGAAATGTATCCAATGCCTAACCTATGAAACTGTAACCTCTCTGTACATGAGTTTGACAATAAAAATTTTAAAAAAAGAAAAAAAGAAAAAAAGAAAAATGAGGGTGCAAGATATCACAAGATATGTACTCTCTGCCCTATTATGGAACTGTGCCCCTTTTGTACAACACGTTGTCAACAAAATTTAATTGATAAATATTATTTAAAAAAAAAGAAGTAATTAAATCACTAGAAGCTTTAACACCAGGAGAGGAAGCTCAAGGAGAGAGTGGCATCCCCGATGTTCCGCATTGTCACCTTTCATGGCAAGGAGTGGGAGAAGCTAACTGCCAGCCTCTCCATCTCACAGGCGCTGGCCCAGAGTGGAAAGAAAGGAAATTCCTGAAGAAAATGCCCTGTGGCTTTCTGGCTGGAACTGTGCTGAGAGCCAGTCATGACTCCCCTGCTCCCCCTGCAGTCCCATCGTGGAACTGCTCAGCATGTGAAACCACTCGGTTTCTTAGCATTTCTCAACACCATTATCTCAGGATGGAGGCATGGCTCAGGTGACAGAGCGACAGCCAATGAGCGCCAGACACCAAGTTTGAGTCCTGCTCTGTGTGTGTGTGTGTGTGTGTGTGTGTGTGTGTGTGTGTGTGTGTGTGTAATCTAGTCCTGGAGTATGAATTCAGGGCCTGACCACTCTCTCTGAGCTTTTTGAGGCTAGCTCTCTACCACTTGACTCACAGTCCTTAGTCTGCCTATTTTTTCTTTTGGTACTTAATCTTTCCCAGGCTGACTTTGAAACACGATCTTCAGATTCCAGCCTCCTCAATAATTGTCACTGTAGGTAAGAGATACTGACCCCCAGGTTCTATTTTAATTTTAACTTTAAGGTGTAATAGGGCTTGTCAAACTTCACCACCCTACATTGTACCCTTAGCTTCCATAGCTGCATATTGTTTTCTTATGATTCCATCTTAAAGGGCTTCCCCCTCCTCCATCCCATGAGACTATTTCCATATAGTTTGACACTTAAAGATTTATGTAGTCATTGTTACTTCTGGTTTCTAGGTAACAAACATAGTACCATGTTGTGGTAATGATCATAGTAATGAGTTATAGGAATGATCATACTAGTGGTTACAACGATACTCTAGAAGCTGTCATGCTGCCGTGTGTACGATTTCTTACAGCTCACTCATGCCTGCTTCCAATATTGTTTTAGCTTCTGTAACTTCTCCCGCAGAAAAGGATCCTTAGGGACTGTCCACACCTGTGTGAACAAGGGAAGTGGGCTTTCTGCTTTAAAAGGGGCCATGAGGTATGGGAATATGGCTTAGTGGTAGAGTGCCTGCCTAGCTGGTTGGAAGGCCTGGCTTGATTCCCCAGTACCACATAAACAGAGAAACCTGGAGGTGGCACTCTGGCTCAAGTGGTAGAGCTCTACTAGCCTTGAGCAAAGAGCAGCTCAGGGATAGAGCTCAGCCTCAGAGTTCAAGGCCCACAACTGGCATAAGGAAGTGGAGAGGCATGATATCAGACTGGGTGCTGCACTTTTTGGGCACCTGACCATCCTGTATAGTTCTGGATGTCAATAATGACTTTCTTTTGTTTGTACTCTGAGTCTGCGTCAGTTCTTCTGGGGGAGTCATCCCTTCCACATTTTGGAGGCCCCAGTGAGATCTCTAGGAGACAAGAACCCAGGCTCCAGGGTATTTCAGCCAGTGGATGGGCACCGGGGAGATAAACTAGATCAATTCCTACGTGAGACATCCCCTGAAACATTCCAGGGCACCAGGAAATATGCTTCTCTCCTCCCTGCTGTTCTAGAGGCCCCCAAGGCTTCCACTCCAAATATTTGCATGAGACTCATGTAATTTCCTTCCTCCTCTTCCTCCCTTCTCCTCCTCCACAACCTCCTCCTCTTCCTCCCTTCTCCTCCTCCTCCTCCTCCTTTTCCTCCTCCATTTCTCACTATCACACTAAGAGTGGACAGTCTCCCTTCTTTCCTGGGTCCTCAGGTCAGGCATGGTCATCTGCAAGCACACAGCTGGATGGTCTACTCAGGAGAAAAAAATTAAAAAGTTCATGCTCTGACCAAGATTTTGGAAAAAGCTTGTAGTTAGCACATACTCCATGTCCTTCTCACCTTGAAGTCTGCCTGCACCACACTCTGGTACTTTTTTCCCCTCTCCATCTTTATATTATCTCTTTATTTTCCTTTTGTTTTCTGGCACTGATATCACCAAAATTTAATCCCTCATCATATTCTCCTGTATTTCCATCTTCCTTCTCCTCCCTCTCCCAATAAAGTCAACACCAAACTCAAGAAGGTTAAATGTAAGCGAGTGTGTGGTGGACTGTGAGAACACTCAGGAAAACTATGCTAACAACTTCAAATTAAGACAGGAAAAAGAAGAGGACAAGGAAGGAGAGGAACAAAAAGATGTAGAGACAAGCCTTTCTGTGTCATGCTTATTCATGCAGAGAGCACTGGGCTCACAAGAAAACCCTATGAGGTCCAGGAACTTCAAGAAAACCTAGGTTGAATTGTCACCAACAGCCAGGTGCTGGTGGCTCATTCTTGTGATCCCAGCTACTCAGGAAGCTGAGATCTGAAAATCATGGTTCAAAGCCAGCCTAGGCAGGGAAGTCTATGACACCCTTATCTCCAGTGAACCACTGAAAAGCTTCAGGTGGAGCTATGGCTCAAGTGGTAGAGTGACAGCCTTCAGCACAAAAGCTCAGGGCCAATACCTAGGTCCTGAGTTCAAGACCTAGGTCCTCTGGGACAGTGTGCAGGTACAGAATACAAGGCCCAGGACTGGCACAAGAGAACGGCACTGGCAAGATCAAGCTTGATCCTCTACTGTAGTAGTGCATACTATATCCTTTATTTTTAATTTTCTGCGTGTGTGTGTGTGTGTGTGTGTGTGTGTGTGTATGTGTATGTGCATGTGTGCCTGTCTGTCTGTCCTGGGTCTTAAACACAGGGCCTGGGCACTCTCCTTTTAGCTTTTGTGCCCATAGCAAACCCCCTACTCCTTGAGCCACAGCTCGGCTTCCAGCTTTTTTGGTAGTTCACTAGAGGTAAGAATCTCAGTTTCTTTCTTGCCCAGGCTAGCTTCAAATTGCACCCCTCAGATCTCAGTCTACTAAGTAGCTAGGATTAAGGGTGTGAGCCACCAGTGCTCAGCTAATCATTTATTTTTATTCCTTTTTTAAAAAACTTACTTAGGATGTATTAAAAGTAGAAGGTGTGGGGAAGTTTATATGAGATGTCCATGGATACCTACAAGGTCTTTGGATAAAGAAATCTTCTGGGGGTAAAAGTTTCTCTGTGTTGGGAAAACTGCGATGTTGGACAAATTGGACTGCATCAAACTGCAGATCTTCTGCAGGGCAAAGGACATAGCTGGCAAGATAAACAGAAAGCCCACAGACTGGGAGAAGGTCTTTACTGGCCGTTCAACCGACAAAGGCCTCATATCTAAAATATATGCAGAACTAAAAAAATTACCTTCCTCCAAAACAAAACCACAAAGAACCAATAGCCACCTCATCAAGTGGGCTAGAGACTTACAAAGACACTTCTCTGATGAGGAAATGAGAATGGCCAAGAGACATATGAAAAAGTGCTCTACATCACTGGCCATAAAAGAAATGCAAATCAAAACAACATTGAGATTCCATCTCACCCTAGTAAGAATATCATATATCAAGAAAACTAACAATAACAGCTGTTGGAGGGGATGTGGCCAAAAGGGAACCCTACTTCATTGTTAGTGGGAATGTATACTGGTTCATCCACTCTGGCAAGCGGTATGGAGATTCCTCAGAAGGCTAAATATAGAACTCCCCTATGATCAGCAGCCCCACTTTTGGGTATCTATCCAAAAGACCACAAACAAATTCACAGTAAAGCCACCAGCACAACAATGTTAATCGCAGTACAATTTGTCATATCTAGAATATGGAACCAACCCAGATGCCCCTCAGTAGATGAATGGATAAGGAAAATATGGTACATATACGGATTGGAATTTTATGCCTCTATCAGAAAGAATGACATTGCCCCATTTGTAAGGAAATGGAAGTAAAAAATTATACTAAGTGAAGTGAGCCAGACCCAAAGAAACATGGACTCTATGGTCTCTCTTATTGGGAATAGTTAGTACAGGTTTAGGCTAGTCACAGCAGAGGGTCGCAAGAGCCCAATAGCTATACCCTTATGAACTCATAAGATGATGCTAAGTGAAATGAACTCCATGTTATGGAAACGATTGTTATATCACAGTTGTAACTACTTTCAACCCCCCATGTGTATCTGTAGCTTCTATTATTGATGATTTTCTTGTATCACCTTCCTGTGGTTGTACCTACACTATCTCTGTAATCTTATCTGAGTATATTGGAAACCATGTATGCTGGTATTAGAACTAGGAAATTGAATGGGAATACAAAAATTGAGAGACACGGTAAAAAAAGATAAACAACTACAATAGCAATACTTGCAAAACTGTTTGGTGTAAGTGAACTGAACAACTCATGGGGGGAAAGGGAAAGGGGTAGGAGGGTGGGGGGTATGAGGCATGAGGTAACAAACAGTACAAGAAATGTATCCAATGCCTAATGTATGAAACGGTAACCTCTCTGTATATCAGTTTGATAATAAAAATTTGAAAAAAAAAAAAAAGAAATCTTCTGGGATGGGTAGTAACTGTGGTTTCAAGTCAGTTGTGTCAAGGCAAGGCTCTGGGCTCTGAGGCTGGGTGAGGGTCTGTGATTCATTCTGGCCCCACAGGGTTGGTGGGGCAGAGCCTTGCTCCTCCCATATGCATAAAATGTGCCCATCTGCTTGCTTTGTGCCTAGGAGACAGGCTTTAGAAGAACACAGGCCTGGTGGAGCTGTTGATTGGCGGCTGGGGCTGGGACTGGCGTGAACACTGGCTCATGACTTCCAGGAACACTTGCCTGTCTGCCTATAGCAGACTCCAAAAGAAGCATGGCGGCTTATTTGGCTCATCTAGTGGGTGCTGAAGTGGGGTGATGTTGGGGATTATTATGGCCTTGGTGGAAGGCTGCCCTTCCACCAGTTTGGGACAATGGAAGTTCCTCCCACCTTCTGGCCTCAACCAGATAAGAAAGCCTCCGCCCCTGGGAGGTGAACACGTGCGTGCCACCATGATGGGGTTGTCCCGCCCACAAATGAAGTTTCGTGATTTCACTTGATGGACATGGTCCTTAGCCTATGACTGGCCCTTTGGCCAGCCCTCTTTCTTTCCCGCCATTGCCTCTATATAAATGCCTTTTCCTATTAAAGTTTTTGAGACGCATCCCACCACCACAGCGTGTCCCTGAGGCCTTCTTTCCGCCCCCCGGTAACATGTGAGGGGACTGGGGGGAGGGGAGGCTTCAGCAACCTTTCCTCAACTTAGCGCAAGTCAATGAGAGCACGCCTTTGGCCTTCTGTAGGCAGAAGGCAAGGCCGAGTGCTCTTTCATAGATTTTGGGTTTTCACCATTCTCCCCGGAAGATCGGGGAGAAGGGGATTGTTCAGATCCCGACATCTGGCACCCAATGTTGGGTGAATCACATGGCCGGGAATTTCGGGGTACAATATCCCCACAGATTGTGCTAAGTAGGGTTTTAGAGGAGGGTCCTGCCCATCCAGATGGGGCAGAACCATGGAGAAGGCAGGCCAGGCGTGGGCTCGCGGGATGCGGCGCCGGAGAGAGTTGCCCCGCCGTAGTGATTTGGCACCAGGCGGGGGAGGGAGCGGGGGGCGCCTCCCGCGGAAACATGTCAGTGGAGCAGTGGGGAAGGAGCAAGAGGATGGCGACCTCGGGCTGGGGTCGGTCCTGCGCTGCGTGCCCCGGGCCAGAGGGCTTGGCCCCGCAGCGGACGGCCAAGCGCCGGAGCTGTTTGGCTGCGGGCAGCGCTAGCGGGAGTCATGTGGTGGGTTGAATGCGGAGTACAGTCTGGGCTCCGCGCGGCCCGGGGTTTGCGAGCTGCGTGCGCTGGGGCCCGCGTGGCCACGGGAGCCACCGGGAGTCTAGTGCGGTAGGGTTACAGTGGCTGGGCGGAGCCAGCAGCCTGCCTGCGGCCCCAGTCTGCAGATGGAGTTAAAATCAAACAAACAAAGAAAAAGAGGAGTTAATGTTAAAGGAGTTAATGTTAAATTTTCTCTAGCTGGTCAATGGACACAGTGAGCAGCGTTGAGTGGGGCTTCGCCCCTGGGAAACAGTGCTGGGAAGTCATGTTGCGGGCTAGGCGCGGTGTGCAGTTTAAGCTCTGCGGGGCCATGGGCTGGCGTCCCCGTTGGGGTGCGCGGGCGGCAGCAGCGGTGGCAGCAGCCCGGAGTGGCTGGACCTGCTGCAGCCCGGTGACCTTGGTTTTGGGTGGAAACTGCTTTGTGCCCACCGATGGTCATTAAGCTCAGAAATTCGGGTGAGTTGGTTGAATCCTGATTTCTCTGACAACACACACGTGGAGCGCAATGGGGTCCCCCATATTGAAGGCGGGGTCCCACCCATCCCCCCCAGGTGAGGGGCGTGCCAGACTCCCCTGGGCCTGGCGGGGACTCGGACTTAACAAGCCTCCAGCGATTGTGATAACTGATGGGGGTGGCTAGCTCCCTGCCTGCTTGCCTGCATGTTTTCTCTCTGTGTCTTATGGCTGCAGGCGGGGTTAAAGCCAGGGAAAGCTTCAAATTGGGAACCAAAACAAATATTAAAGGGAAAAACAAAGTTTTTGATACGACAATAGGTAATTTGATTGAACTTCCATGTTTACCAGTTCAAAGATACAAAATCAACTGGAGTTTTTCTGAATGGATAAAAGGGTTTGCTTCTCCACTGTGATTTAAAAATTGTCATGTTGGGAGTGTGTAATTCATAGAGGTTTCCTTTTTGGTTTTTATTCAACCACATGGTTCTATTATGGGCAAATTAATACCATTTGCCGCTGGAATTCCAGAAAATTTAAATGGCCAATCAAAGCAATTTTAAGAGCGCTCAGGTATTTGTGTGTGTGTGTGTGTGTGTGTGTGTGTGTGCGTGTGTGGTTGTTGGTAAGATTTAAAAGCATAACAATAGGTTTTCAGCCCAATGTTCGATGCAAACAAAGGTGTCTATAAGAAATTCCATAAGGGGGCTGGGGATATGGCCTAGTGGCAAGAGTGCCTGCCTCATATATGTGAGGCCCTGGGTTCGATTCCCCAGCACCACATATACAGAAAACGGCCAGAAGTGGCACTGTGGCTCAAGTGGCAGAGTGCTAGCCTTGAGCAAAAAGAAGCCAGAGACAGTGCTCAGGCCCTGAGTCCAAGCCCCAGGACTGGCCAAAAAAAAAAAAAAAAAAAAAAAAAAAAAGAAAAAAAAATTCCATAAGGTTCAAATATGCAACATGTGGTAAAAGCACAATGGTATAAAACCAGTGTGTTATTTTATATTCAGTGTGTTAAAAGTTAAGTGTGCATCTAGTGTTAACAACTCTTTGGCATAAATTAAGATTTTACCTTCCCATTTTTCTCTCCTGTGTTCTCATAAACTCTCAAGATCAAGGAATTGGGATTGCTTCATACAAATGTGACTATTAACCTCAACTTTCCTGACCCAGGATTAATATATTGCTTTATAGGATACAGGTGGACAGATGTGCTAGCCTCATGGATGGTGGCAGCCCGTGGGTACAGGAAGCTGCCACCACAGTCTGTTCCCAAACTGTCTGGTTTCACTACTAATGATCCTTTGCTCTCTCTCACATTGGAAGCTGCTCGAATGATTTATGAGCCTTGTGAGGATGTGAATAGTCCCATCCTAACAGTTACTCCAGGTTAAAACACCATAGTTTGGTTAGTGGTCACAGAGCTAGCCAGGTGAATTTTGTGATTAAGAAAGTCTTTTCACCCTGCTTAAACCAGAAGGGCATAAATATACCAGAGCCAGAAATGCTGGAAAAAAAAATTTAAACACCCTAACCAATCTACATAGAAATTTTGCAGGCAACCCAGAGCGAGATGTGACAGTCTATCCAGAGATGCCACTGCAGCCTTGCCTAGATTTCTCCATCGCCATGGCATGGAACTTGCCAAATTGGGATGAGGGATGCAGCCACCGCCGAGACTGAGGATTCCACACTGCTTTAACCCTTTGCCCTTGGTTGTCATTTATCTGTGTTCTCTTTCACTTGCCAGTGGGATTCAATGGCGTGATTCAAGCTGATGGCATATAAATCTCATGTTCTCTAAGTGTTATAGCAAAACCTTAACAAGCAGTTTTTGGTCAGCCTCAACGAGTTACAAATGGATTATCTCTGTTGTTTTTTCCTTGTTGCTCAATTGGAGATAAAAAAAAGGGCATGTATGACTACGACTCCCTGGAGAGTTCAAAGCCAGCCCGGGCAAAAGGAAAAAATCTCTCCAAAATCCCACCTCTCAGTTAAACAGCAAAGAGCCAGATTGAGAGCTCAACCACAGAGAACGAGCTAAAGGCGGAAGCAGCCCCATGACTCAAGTGGTAGAGCACTAGCTTTGAACAAAAGTGCTCAGGGACAGTGCTCAGGCCCCGAGTTCAAACGCGGATGGGAAAATGCAATTCCAGCCACAAACGTTGAAATTCCTGGGACTTAGCCAGTCCAGGAGACGGAAAGGTGGAGTGGCGAGAGGAGAATGGTGTCATATTATCCTAAAGGGAGCTGCCTTGTTTCACCCTTTCAAAATGGACCAGAGCCGGGAAATCAAGAGAGATAATTCCTGTCCATTTTCTTCTTTTCTGCCAGTTGTATATAGGTGTATATATATATTTATTTTTTTTTTGCCTCTGACTGGCTATGCCCAACCAGTTTTCTATCATTAAACACTTCTTTCAGTCATTTCTCCTTACCTGTTCACTTTACAATTGGGTTTATGCTCCAAAAGGAACCGTTCCTGGCTTATGCCCAGGGTGTGTTCTATGCCATTCATGCCAACCAGCTCTGAGAACTTGTCAATACTTTGCCTGACCTTTTCAAAAGTGTCTTTTGACAGAATAACATCTCTTGCTGAGATCACCAATTGGGAATTTGACGTTCACAGCCGTCACCCTAACACAAGCCTGGACCCTGGAGGCACTAGCCTTGGAAACTTCTGGGTATGCCCAAGATGCAGGAGGGGCTAGAGGAAACCATAGCAATCTCTGGCCCCAGTGACCATCATCATGGTAATGATGGGATCTTTTGCCAGCCACACTGGACAGTGCCAGGCTGACCAGGGGCCCTTGATTTATGTCGCCCCCCTTGACAGCAGGAAGTAGCTACAGAAGAAGAGACCTCCACCCATACTCCCTGCCTGGTGGCCGCCGGTGTCATAATTTTAAAAAACAAAAGGGGGGGTATTCCCCAGGATTAATTAAGGATGGTTATGCTTATGTTAATTATCAAGAAATTTTGGGGCTGGGGATATAGCCTAGTGGCAAGAGTGCCCGCCTAGGATACACGAGGCCCTAGGTTCGATTCCCCAGCACCACATATACAGAAAACGGCCAGAAGCTGTGCTGTGGCTCAATTGGCAGAGTGCTAGCCTTGAGCGGGAAGAAGCCAGGGAAGGTGCTCAGGCCCTGAGTCCAAGGCCCAGGACTGGCCAAAAAAAAAAAAGAAATTTTAAATCATCCCGAATCAGTGTGGGATGGAGTACTGTATATGTGTTTTTCCAGATTGGAAAATTAAACCCAGAGCACCCGCTCTGGAGAAATGTTTTCTTGTTCTCTCCAGGAAAAGGAGGACCATGTTGGACTTCTACTCTTCCATGGAAATATGGAAAGTAGGACTGCATACGTACGGTAGGAGGCAACCAAGCTTCCTTTCCTTGTTTGCTTTCTAGATTCTTTCTTGAGTGTCTCATGGCTCAATGTTTTGCCTTGGAAATACTGCCTACAGTGTCACACAAAGAAACTGAAGGAATTTTGCACCATGCTTCTTCCTTTCCTCTCCCCCTGCTGCTAGACCTGGGGAGTTCTGTTGGAAAGAAAATAGGAGCTGAGGGTATTGACACTCAACCCCAATGTTTCATGATAGAAATGTTTAAAAAAGTAAACCCAAAGGTTTAGCACCTTGGCTTCAATGTTTATATAAAAGAATGTTTCACTAATCACTTATGTTTGAGTTATCAGCTACTGTCAACTGCCGGGAATGCCAGAGTTTCAGCTTCTACCTCACCAGCAAAAGAGGGCTGATGTCTGCACCTTCCTGCACTTGGCAGAAACCAGCTGACAATTTTGTGGAAGGGGCCCCACAGATCTTATGTCAGCATTTGCCCTATGCCCACACATGCCATGTGTTTACAGCATCCCCTGCTCATTAAAAAAAAAAGAAAAAGAGGGAGATGTTGGGGATTATTATGGCCTTGGTGGAATGCTGCCCTTCCACCAGCCTTGGGACAATGGAAGTTCCTCCCACCTTCTGGCCTCAACTGGAAAAGAAAGCCTCCGCCCCTGGGAGGTGAACACGTGCATGCCACCATGGTGGGGTTGTCCCGCCCACAAAGGAAGTTTCGTGATATCATTTGATGGACATGGTCCTTAGCCTATGACTGGCCCTTTGGCCAGCCCCCTTTCTTTCCCGCCATTGCCTCTATATAAATGCCTTTCCCTATTAAAGTTTTTGAGACGCATCCCACCACTGCAGCATGTCCCTGAGGCCTTCTTTCAGCCCCCGGTAACATGTGAGGGGACTGGGGGGAGGGGAGGCTTCAGCAACCTTTCCTCAACTTAGCGCAAGTCAATGAGAGCACGCCTTTGGCCTTCTGTCGTCAGAAGGCAAGGCCGAGTGCTCTTTCATATATTTTGGGTTTTCACCATTCTCCCCGGGAGATCGGGGAGAAGGGGATTGTTCAGATCCCAACATCTGGCACCCAATGTGGGGTGAATCACACGGCCGGGAATTTCGGGGTACAATATCCCCACAGATTGTGCTAAGTAGGGTTTTAGAGGAGGGTCCTGCCCATCCAGATGGGGCAGAACCATGGAGAAGGCAGGCCAGGCGTGGGCTCGCGGGATGCGGCGCCGGAGAGAGTTGGGACAGGGTGGGGCCACATTCTCCCTCTGCAAGCCAATCATTTGAGGCTAATTTCCACCCAGCCTGGGGGAACAGGGACAGTAGCCGCCAGGGCTGTGGTTCAAGTGGTAGAGGGCCAGCCGTGAGGACAAAGAGACTCAGAGACAGAGCCCAGCCCCTGAGTTCAAGCCCCAAGACCAGCAAAGAATAAAGAAAGAAGAAAAATCCCTTCTCTGTTTCCTTTGTTCCTGTCCTTCATTAAACTTCTTTCTCACTAGGTACTGGTGGCTGACCCCAGTAATCCTAAATACTCAGGATGCTGAGATCTGAGGATTGAGTTTCAAAGTCAGTCAGGGCAGGAAAGTCCATGAGACTCTGATCATCAATGAACCCCCAAGAAAAGCCAGATGTGGATCTGTGACTGAAGAGGTAGAGCACTGGTCTTCAGCAGAGAATGTCAGGGACAACACCCAGGCCCCAACTTCAAATCCCACAACCAGCACCCACATGCGCACACACACAAACACACAAATACACACACACAGACACACACAAGAGCATTCTAAAATCCATGCTTTATCCTTGCTCTTAACCCCAGGAAAACTGAGGGTTCTGCCAGGGTGATGGGGGAGAGATTTTTCTTGTGTTCACCCTCCCTTGCTCATTTTGTCCTGAGTCACCATGAGTGACATGTGTTTCTCCCATATGACTCCAGACACCAATCCTAGTTCCATGTTCCAGAAACATCAGGAGGAGCAAACACACGTTACCTCTTTGTCCTTAAGTCCTTCTCCTATCTGTCGATACCCAGTCCCTTCCAGGAGGGATCATGGGATCCCATCTCCACTCTCTGGCCACTCCTCATGCATCCTTCAAGAAGCAAGAAATCCTACAAATGACTCCAAGAAAAAAATAAACACAAACAAGTAAACAGAAAACCCAGAGGGGAGGAATGAGGCCCAGGCCGGGGGCCAGCCCAGGTGTAGGCTGGTAACCCCATTCAAGGTATAAATGTCTGCCAAGCCTTTGCTAACCCTTTTCCCCACCTCTTCCCCCTCCTAAATCAACAAGAAAATTTTCGATCCCCCAGCTTTGTTGTTTGCCCTTTATTCTCTCCACACAGGACTCAGACTCCAGCACCCTAGAAGGAGATGAAGCAAAATGCAAGTGCCAGGCCAGGCCTGGGGTGCCAGCCTCACCCAACTTCCACCCATCTGATGTCGCAAAGCAAGTGGCAGACCTCTGCTGTGCCAACAATGTGTGCACAGAGGCTACCTGAGACCTCTGCCAGGGTCTATGACACAACCCACTTGGACTCAAACTCACAAGTTACATTGGGTCATCTTTAGACCTTCCCCAGGAAACTTTGGTGACCCTTTCCTGAATTTACTCTTTTACCACACAGGGAGCCAAGCTCAAGGCCATGTGACGTCCTCCATCTCTGGGGCTAGCTGACCCTGAGAGGACAACTGTGCAAATCTCAGGACCCATCTAAGGGAGGGAGGGCTGGGCCAGGCAATGGGGGGTGGGAGGGAGGGAGTTCCAGTCCTCCATTCCTCACACTCTCTGGGTCACTTCAGTGGAGATGATGAATCAGCACCTTCATTTCCAGTAACAATCAAAACATCAGGCAGCCAGGCACCCCGGGCATGTCCATTATCCTAGCAAATCAAGAGCAGAGATCTGAGATTTGTGGTTCAATGCTAGCCTGGACAGGTATGTCCATGAGACTCTGATCTCCAATGAACCGCCAGAAAACTGGAAGTGGTGCCGTGTCTCAAAGTGGTGAAGTGCTAGCCTTGAGCAAAAGAGTCTCAGGGACAGTGTTCAGGACTGGAGCTCAAGCCCCTCAACTGATAAAAGAGTCTGTCATGTTTGCATTCCAGGCAAAATCTCTGGGTTCTCTGCACAAGAAACCTATGTGTAAAATAGGGGGCAGTCATAAATAACCACAGTGATAGACGTGATCTAATAAATGGAGTGCACTTGCCTAGGGGGTGGGAAATCCAATGGGGGCTCTTTGCAAATCGGACCCCTTGGTAGCTGGGGTTTTCTGCCACATTGGTGGTTATTATGTACTAGACCTAGCCTGTCCCTCAGCCCATTGTGACCCTGGAGTTTTGTCTTCAGGGCTGTGTGGTGTTCCACTGAAATGTGACTCAGGTGGTGGATCACGGGCAGTGGGGGGTCCTGGCTCCATGATCCCCTATCATGACCTTCCACTCGGGGTATCAAGAGACAGCACAGAGCTGCAATCACAGCAGGTCTGAACCTGGGCTCAGGTGCTCACTCTCTATACCGCGTGGGCTTTCTTCCTCCACATTCACAGTTCGGGATCGTTTTTAGCCCCTGACCCTCCAAGCCATCACCCCCGACTACCTAAATCTCACTTCACTGAAATATTCTCAAACCCATAACCACCTATGGCCAATCCAGCATTTTAATGAAACCCCCACCTCTCCTGAGACCCTAAAAAAATTCACCCATGCTTGTGTGAGGTCTTGGAGACCCACTATCAAAAGCTGAAGTAACTCTACCCAAGATTTGAAAATAAAGATCCACAGTTTTGGGGTACTTCCTCCTCAAGTGCCACATACCCAGCCTGTTTCTCCTTAGAGTCTGATGGCTTCCCAGGCCTGTTACACTGGCTGTGTCTCAAACTTGGTGGGGTGCATGGTAGAGGATGGGTGGGAGGTGGCAAGGGGCATGCGTGAAAGGAAAACAAGTCAGGTTTTCAACCCAGGCCTAAGGCCAGCCTTCAGTCCCACAGAGTATAAAGGCAGCCGAGACGCCAGCTCAGCCACCGCCATCTGACTGGCACCCTGGTCTCCACCATGCTGGCCTCAGGCATGCTACTGGTGGCCGTGCTGGCCTTTCTGACTGTCCTAGGGTTGATGTCTGTCTGGCGGTAGAGGAAGTTATCAGGAAAGCTGCCTCCAGGCCCCAAGCCATTGCCTTTCCTTGGAAACTATCTGTAGTTCAACACGGAGCAGATGTACGACTCTCTCATGAAGGTGCGGTGGGCTGGGAGGTGGTGGGATGGAGTGACGGGACAGACATGCCCATATCCACAGGGCAAGGGCGCTGACCACAGACTGCACGAGCCGGAGTCCTTATTTTATTTTATTTGCCAGTCCTCTAGCTTAAACTCAGTGACTGAGCCCTGTTCCTGAGCTTCTTTTTGCTCAAGCCTAATGCTCTACCACTTATGATACAGTGCCAATTCCATTTTTTTCTGTTCATGTGGCGCTGAGGAATTGAACCCATGGGGGCAAAGGGGCTGTGTGTGTGTGTGTGTGTGTGTGTGTGTGTTTGTTTGTGTGTGTGTGTGTGTGTGTGTGTACATGTGTGTGCTTGAACTCAGGCCCTGGGTACTGTACCTGAGCTTTTTCACTTAGGGTTGGCTGGTGCTCTACCTCTTGAACTACAGCTACACATCCATCATTTTGCTGGTTAGTTGCACATGAGAATCTCATGGGCTTTTCTGCCTGGACTGGCTTCTAATTACAGTCTTCACATCTCAGTCTCCTGAGTAGCTAGGATGACAGGCATGAGCCCAGTACCTGGCTGGGCATTGTTTTTTTCTTTTGAGACAAGATCGGGAACATTATTTCTGTTCACATCCCATTGTCCAGAACCCAGTCACAGCCAGGTGCCAGTGGCTCCCGCCTATAATCCTAGCTACTCAGGAGGCTGATTTCTGAGGATCGTAGTTCGAAGCCAGTCAAGAAAGGAAAGCCCATGAAACTTTTATTTTTCCCCAGTCCTGGGACTTGAACCTTGGACATGGGCTCTGTCCCTGAGCTTCTTTTGCTCAAGGTTAGCACCACACCACTTGAGCCACAGTGCCACTTCTGGCTCTTTCTGAGAAGTTTATTGGAGATGAAAGTCTCACAGACTCTCCTGCCTGGGCTGGCTTTGAATCGCAATCCCCAGAGCTCAGTCTCCTGAGTAGCTAGGATGACAGGAATGAGCCACTGGCACCCGGCCTCATGAGACTCTTATCTCCAATAAACTACTCAGAAAAAGCTGAAAGTAATGCTGTGGCTTAAGTAGTAGAGCACTATCACTGAGCAAAAGAAGCTCAGGGACAGTGCCCAGGCCCAGAGTTCAAGCCCCTGGACCTACACACACACACACACACACACACACACACACACACACACACACAGAGAGAACCCAGTCATGTAAGTAACCTCACTGCAGAGGAAATGTGGCTGTAGCTGTCTACTTGAGCAGGAAGGAGAAGTCAGTAGAAGTATTTATTCACAGCTTCTGTCTCAACCCCATGGAAGGGAAATTTGGTACAATGAAGGAGCATGTTGATTAAGACTCAATGGGACAGGAACCTAAGCTCTTCCCTTCTTCTTTAGCTCATTTGCTGTTGCCATCAGAAAATACCCAAGCCTGGGAACTCTATCAAGAAATTAGTTTTTTTCTTTTTTGCCAGTGCTGGGGCTTGAACTCAGGTCCTGGGCACTGTCCCTGGCTTATTTTTGCTCAAGGCTAGCACTCTGCCAACTTGAGCCACAGCGCCACTTCTGGCCTTTTCTATATATGTGGTACTGAGGAATCGAACCCAGGGCTTCATGTATACGAGGCGAGCACTCTACCGCTAGGCTACATTCCCAGCCCTGAAATTCCAGTTCTAGTGCTGACATTTGCTATACTCCTGAGAAAGCTTTGTGGTGGATGCTGCATGTGGTTGGGAGCCTGTGGGGAGGGTAGGAAGTGGGTGTGTCCAGAGGAGGCCAAAATAACAGGAGTTAAACTTGATTTATAACCATCTGTTCTCATGACAACTAACCCAAGACACTCAATTTAGCCCCTCCATTTCTGTCTCTCTCTTTTGGTGCCAGTGTTGGCCCTGAGTTTTATTTTGCTCAAGGCTAGCGCTCTACCACTGATGCAGGGGTCCCTGCACCCCGGGTGTTCTCCCAACAAGTGGGAGAGGCGCACCCTGCTGAGTGTGAACCCAGAATAGGTAAAGAGCCGCGAGTCGCCTGCACCCAGCCCAACCCAACCTTTCGCTGGCAGTTGGACAATCAGATGACTCGGGAGAGGTTCAAGACTGTTCTCAGTTTTAGTGGGGCAGACCCTATCTTAAGTATGGGAAATGGCAGCAGGAAGAGTAGGGTGTAACATACCTAGCCAGGGGCGATGATTGGCGGTCTGAGTTGTCAGTCAAGGGCAGAAGGTCATGGGACCTCCCTAAGGGGCGGCCTAAGTACTAGCAGGACTGCCCCCAGGTTACTGCCGGCAGCCATCTTGCTGCACATGGTCTTAAGGCTGGGAGGCGTGGCCTGCTAGAGCTGCCTTTCTAGTTCCGGACCCAGAAGGCAGGCGCCGCTAACTGGGATCCCTCTTCTGGGAGGCGGTGCAAGCAAGCCTGCCCCACAGGGGTGAGGCAGGCTGGGCTCTTCAGGGCCTCACTCCCGAGGTGCAACAACCACACACCTCAGGGGTGCGGACAGGCGGGGCCAGTCAGTGTGCCCCACACACTGAGCCTCTTCTCTCATTAGAGAGAAGAATCTCACAGTCTTTCCTGACTAGGTTCGCTTTGAATCACGGTCCTCACAACTCAGCCTTCTGAATAGCTTGGATGACAGGTGTGAGCCACCGGCACCCACTCCCTTGAGACAGACATTTGTCCGTTTGTGTCAGTGGTACCTTGAGGATCTAATTATCTCCCAAGGAGTCCACCAACCCTCAAGGTCATTACACTGGGGACCCTTTGGGGCAATGAGATTACTCCAAACCACAGCAATCCTCCTGGGATGAAGGAGGGCTAGCAGATGATATCTTTTTTTTTTTTTTGAGAACAATATGGTAGAGCATGAACGCCTCAGCCCTGAAGAGCAGGGTAAGGCCCTGTCTTGACTTCAGGGCCTCTGTCCAAGAGAAATTCTTGTAGAGATAAAGAACAGTTGTCCAAGGTGTTTATTTGCTCTCAGCGGAGTGTCCCAGAGTGACATGAGATTAGGAATGTGACCCAGGGAAGAAGAGGCCCCAGGCTGACCACCTTTTTCTCTGCCCAGAACTGCTCTCCTCCTCCTGGTGCTGTCCCAGCATAGCACCAGGCCTGATGACACCTGTGCAATCAGAAGAGACAATCTTCAGATCTCAGCTTCCTGAGTAGTTATGACTCTATTAAAAGGAAAAAAATAGGCATGTTGTACAGTCAATGTGCATTAAAACTGGGGGATCCAGTAATGTATGTCACCACCTCTGGATTGTTTTGAGGGGGAGAAAAGATGTTATTAATAGTGAAGCTAGACTGTGGCATTGGCGACTCTAATCCCAGTGACTCAGGAGGCTGAGATCTGAAGATGGTGGCTTGAAGCTATCTCCATTCAAGTACCCCTCCCCCTGCAAAAAAATCTGGAAATGGAGCTGTGGGTCCAATAGTGGTTGCAAAATGAAGCTCAGAGGCAGCTATCAGGGCCCTGAGTTCAAGCCCCAGGACAGGAACAAAAACCAATCCTAATACTAAGGAAGCCAGGACACAAGGTGGGATGAATCTTTTCCTTGCAGTAAAGTCACAGCTCCACAGGGGCACAGTGGAAAGTGAAGCCCAGCCCTGCTGTTTCATAACCTGGTGGGCTGGATTGGTCACTCACTGTGCAGAATTCCTTTGCATAACCTGCCTTGCCCTAGGGAACTGAATTATGCAAAAGATGGAGAAAACACTTGGTCTGTCTCTTCTCTTTACATTCCACTGCTTACCATCCCTGGGAGAGGGGCCAAGCTAGGGGGTGGGCATGGCCATCCTAGCCAGGCTCTCTACTCCTGTGGAAATTTGAGCAATGACCCTGGGGCCCCTCATCTACCATTTCCCACCTCAGAGTCTTCAGTTGCCTGGGCACAGACAGGCTTAACTGCTAGCCACATGGATCCTTCTGGAATGTAAGTGCAAGGTTGGAGTGGAGCTCAAGGGCTCCCCTTAGAATAGGAGGTCTTAAGTTACAGCCTCCAGCATGGCAAACCAAAAAGTCAGAAAAGCAAAACAAAGGTGTGTGCCGCTGGCTCATACCTGTCATCCTAACTACTCTGAAGGCAAAGGCATGAGGATCATGGTTCAAAGCCAGCCCAGGCAGGGAAATTGGTCAGACTTTTATCTCCAATGAGCCAGCCCAAATCCGGAAACAGAGCCATGCTCAAAGGATAGAGCACCAGCCTTGAAGTGGAAGAAGGGGGAGCTTGGACGATGACCTGTGGCCCTGGGTGTGGGGGAGGGACCCAGGTACCCACACCCCAACATGTGCCCACCTGCCTGAGGCTCAGAGGTGCTTCTGGCCCTGCAAGAGCGGCGCTCAAAGTCCTCACACCCAGCGTGTGCTGCCCCGGCTGGTCAAAGTTCATGCTGGCCAAAGGCCTTCAGAAAGGTCAAACTAGGAAAGTTTGGCCGAAAACACTCACTTTTCCAGCCAGCTAGAGGCTGGGAGAAAGCCACCACCCAGGACAAACCATGGTGATGTTTGCACAGTCACTAGCAAGATGCATGTGTTTCTCTCACTAGAATTGTTACTTGTAAGGCATGGGGTGTCCACCTGCTTTGTTTGAAGTGGAACCTAAAGAGCATATGGAGGAATTGGCTCATGGAAGACATTCAGTAAATGTTGAATGAATGAATGAATGAATGATGGATGAGTGAATGAATGAATCAGAGTGAATTAGAGAACAAATGAGTGAATTTGAGAGTGACTGAGTGCCTGAGTAATGGGTGTACAAAGCAATGAGTGAGTAAATAAATGAATAAATGAACAAGTGAAAAAGTGAATGAATGCGTGAGTAAATGAGTTAGTGGGTGAGTGGATCAATGAGTAATGAATGAATAAATGAACTTGTGAATGGGTGAATGAATAAAGGAATGGGAGAGAT
The DNA here is from genome assembly GCF_023159225.1 of Perognathus longimembris pacificus. Lineage (NCBI taxonomy): Eukaryota > Metazoa > Chordata > Mammalia > Rodentia > Heteromyidae > Perognathus > Perognathus longimembris. Next base: position 18,610,553 of record NC_063180.1, read on the forward strand.
GAGTGTATGAATGAATAGAACAGAGTGAATGGTGATCTAGTAAATTAGTGAGTGAATGAGTGGGTGAGGGAATGAATGAGTGAAGGGGTTAGTGAATGAGTGAGTAAAGTGATGACTTAGTGAATGAGGGAGTGGTTGATTGAAGGAGCCAGTGTTTCTCAGTGTTGAACCTCGTGTCTTGGTGTTGAACCTCGTGTCTTGGCGTGTTGTCAATGTCTGTCTGGGCAACATGTAGCCCCCTTTGGTAGGTCGTGTTTTACCTGCATCCACCTCCTCCCATCTCATCTTATGTTCTTCCACTTGGTTCCACCTCGTTCATACTCCTTTCACCTCTTCCCATCTCCTTCTATCTCCTTTCACCTCCTCCCATCTCCTCCCTCCTCCTCCCCCCTCCTTCGGACATCCTTCTATTTCCTTCTATGTTCTTCCACCTCCTTCTACCTCCTCCCACCTCCTCTATGCCCTTCTATCTCTGTCCATCACCTTCCACCTCTTTCTATGTTCTTTCACCTCATTCTATCTCCTTCCACCCCTTTCACCTCTTTCTACCTCCTTCCACCTCCTCCCACCCACTTCCATTTCTCCCTGCCTCCTTTCATCACCTTCCATCTTCTTTCCTCTCAGCCCTGGCTTTCCTTTTTTTTCCTGTGTGAACTTGGAGCTGAATGCTTGCACCAACCTGCCCACCATCTATCTTCAGGGAGACAAACTATCTGCTGGCTGCTAGCTAGACCCATGCACAGCTTCCAGGAAGAGAATGCGGCTCTCTGAGTCTTGGACTTGGGGTGCCAGTCTGAGCTCTCCTGTGGGAAAAGCCCGCACAGCTGCACCGGCCAGGAGCTTCCCTGCCACCCCTCCTGGGGCCCAAGTCTTTTTCCAGCACTTCAGTAATGTTCTCAATGCCTGACAAGCCTTGCACGGAAGAGGTCTGTTGACCTTTATAGTCCATTTTCTCCCTTGTTGTTCATTTGCTGTGCACTTTTCCTAAAGCAACTCCTCCTCATCCTTGTCCTCCTCAAAGTCCTCTTTGTGGTTCTCCTCCTGCTCCTCCTCCTTCCTCCTCCCTGCCCAGCCAGCCGGCAGCAAAGAGGGAATCCTGATTGAGGGGGCGAGGACTAAAGAAAAAGAAAGATAGATAAGAGAAAAAAGAAGACAAGAGACAAAAGATGGGGTTTGGGAGGTCTGCATCTCGAGATTGTAACTCAAGACTGCAGCCAAGTTTATTCTTAACTTCCAGCTTATATGCAGTTTTGGAACTAGGGAATAGCATAGGGTTGCTAAAATTCAAAAACACAAAGAGGCTTTGAAGTCCGCAACATTTGATTACAATAAACACAGGATGAGGTTGATTAACATAGGAATGTACTCCAGCGGACATAGGAAGGTGGACATAGCAAAGGACATAGCAAAGCAATTTCAGATAGTGGCTGTGAACAAATGTCCTTGCATCTAGCATATCCTGGTGATAACAGCACAGCCAGAGGTCAGAATGAATTTAGCTGCAAGTTTGGCTCCGGACACTCCTCCTTCTTCTTCTGTGCTGGTCCTGGAGCTTGAACTCAGGGCCTGGGCTTTTTTTGTCCCTGAGATTTATTTTTGCTGGTCCTGGGCCTTGAACTTAGGGCCTGGGCACTCTCCCTGAGCCTCTCTGTGCTCAAGGCTGGCACTCTACCACTTGAACCACAGCGCCACTTCTGCCCTTTTCTGTGTATGAGACACTAAGGAATTGAACCCAGGACTTCATGCATGCTAGGCAAGCACTCTACCACTAGGCCACATTCCCAACCTGCACCTGAAATTTTTGCTCAAGGTTAGCACTCTTCCACTAGAATCACAGCTCCACTTCCTTTTGTTTTTTGGAGATAAGAGTGTCACAGATTTTCCTGCTCATACTGGCTTCAAACCACAATCCTAAGATCTCAGCCTCTTGAGTAGGTAGGATTCCAGGCATGAACCCCCTGTCCCCAGTCCTTGATCTCTCTTCTGTCCTTCTCCTGGCCTCTACCATAGCGAAAATAGCAGGTTGCTTGGCATGGCTGGGCCTGACACAGGATTTCACCTCTCGCCCTCTGTGTGACTTGGTGAGAACAATTCTACCCTCTTAGAGAGTGAAGACAAAGTGAACCATGATGAAAAGCATCTTATACCTTCCACGCAGCAAGCCTCAGCTGGCAGCTGGGCCAACACAGGCAGGAGCAAGGTCCTGGGTCAGGAAAGTTGGTGATGGCTTCCTGCCAAGGTCAGGGATGGACAGGTTGCACCTTGTTGAACCCTCTCCCATTAGGTCAGAAGTGTATGAGAAGAGGCTGGATCTATCTTCCACTTTTAGACTCAGATAAAGAATGGCTTGGCCTCATCCTGTCACAGGCAAGTGACTCAGCAACCCCCTTCCCTGGGGGGCCAAGTGGTTTGTTTAGCTTTGCTTGGAAGATGCTAGGGTTCCAATGGCAACAAGGAACAGAAAGAGGCAGGTGGATGTGGCCTGATCCTTGGTAGTGGCAGAGTCCAGAGGCTGGAGGAAGAAGAAGAAACAGAAAGAGAAGAGAAGGAGGCAGGGGAAGAGGAAAGACAGAGGTAGAGTGAGAAAATGGGGAGGAGGAGGAGGAGGAGGAAGAGGAGGAGGAGGAGGAGGAGGAGGAGGAGGAGGAGGAGGAGGAGGAGGAGGAGGAGGAGGAGAACAAGAAAGAGAAGTGGAAAGAGGAGGAAGAGTAGGAAAGTGTGGGGGAGGAGAGGATGGGAAGCAGGCAGAGGAGGAGGAAGAAAGAAGAAGAGAAATAGGAGGAGCAAGAGGAGGAATGAGGAATAGGAGGAAGAGAAGGAAGAAGAGGAAGGGAAGGAGGAAGAGTAGGAAAGTGAGCGGAGGAGAAGAGGAGAAGCAGGCATAGGAGGAGGAAGAAAGAAGAAGAGAAACAGGAGGAGCATGAGGAGGAATGAGGAATAGGAGAAAGAGAAGGAGGAAGTGGAAGGGAAGGAGGAACAGAAGGAAGAGGATGAGGAAGAAGAGGAGAAGGAAGACAAGAAGGAAGAAGAGGGGGAGAGAGAAAGAACAGGAAGAGAAAGAATAGGTCTTAGGGTCAGAAAAAGAAAAGAAAAGAAAGGCACTGAGGCAGTAAGAGAGACAAACTGAGGCAGTAAGAGAGACAAAAGGGAGCCATGGCTGGGCGGTGGGAGGCTGATGGGCCCCTGTGCATTGGATGCCCTGATGTATCCAGAGCACAGCCTGGCCTCCGCTCTCAGCCAATTCCATGCTACCTCTGCATCTCCCTGTGTCTCACCTGGTGTCTTCCTCATCTTCACTCTGGTCATCTCTCCATCTTTCTGTCTGTGGTTCTTCCAAAAAGGAGGTGAAGGAGAAGGCCCTGATCAGCAACAGGACAGGACATGCTCTCTCTCTCTCTCTCTCTCTCTCTCTCTCTCTCTCTCTCTCTCTCTGTGTCTGTCTCTGTCTCTCTCTCACACACACACACAGACACGCGTGCGCATGCGCGCACACACATATTGGAAAGAAAGCCATCGTCCTTCACAATAGGTTGAGAAGACAGACGCTACAACCTACATTGTGTAAAAATCAACACAAAATAGACCAAAACCTGAAACTTTAGAACAACTAGGAGAAGAAAAGGTAGAGGAAGCACATGAGACAACGATTCCAATGAGGACTTCAACAGCTCAGAAAATAATAGCCAATACTGGTAAGTGGGACTGCATCAAAGTACAAAAAAAAGTTTCTACATAGCAAAAAACCAAAACCGAATCCCAAAGACAAAAACAACATCACCCCACACTGCCAGGTGCCAGTGGCTCCCGCCTGCCGTCCTAGCTACTTAGGAAGCCGAGGTCTGAGGACGGAGGTTCCAGGCCAGTCTGGTAGGAAAGTGGACCTGGTTCTGAGTTTACTTGTGACCATGGCTTTTTGTGTGCAGTGTGTCCCGCATGAGCGATGGTGCCATTGGAGGCCCTGTGCTGTTGCACCTGCCACACACGGCCCACTAAAGCGATGAAAGACTAGACATCAGTAGGATGAGCCTGCATTGTGTGGGGTCCCCCAAATGCACACGTCAATTCTAACTAAAACGATAGGTTGGTTCAAACAGATACTATGTGGCAGGTTGTAACTCCATTGGCCACCTGCATGTGACTTGAGATGACTATGCAGTTTCTCTGTAAGTGTTGTAACCTCATTGGCCACCTGCGTGTAGCCAGGCTTGACCATGTGGTATTTGCCTTTATAAACCCCAATTTGAGGGCCGCTCAGGGTCATGGTGGCAGCTCTGGAGTCTGCACTGTGTCCCTGGCCGGTCAATTTGCTTTTTGCTTCCCCAATAAATCCATCTTTTTGCTTGAGACTGTCTCTGAGTGGTGGACTCTTGGAGGGACGTGGACTCCCCTCCCTTGAACCTCGTAACAGTTACCTTTGCCATGTTTTGTGGCTGTGTCTGGCCAGGGGTAGCCATGTCAAACCTGTGGCTCTAACCCACTCTGGGATGACGCCTGGGCTCTTAACCTCTCTGCGTTTGCCATCCTCCACCTGCAAAGCACAGGAGATGGCAAAATCTCTCACAGAATGGGAGCCCTGGGAGAGGCACTGTATGAAGCACTTTGTCCTCTATTTCCACAAAGCTTGGGGCCCACGTTCACTGCCACTCGCCAGCACAGCAGGGAGCAAGGTTCTGGGGTCAGGAGTCCACCAAGGTTAGACAAGGTCATCTCTCACCCTCTCACAGATGGCTGCTTCTTGTTTACTTTCCTGTGGATCATCAAGCTACAACTCAGCTGCCCCAGCTTTGCTGAACACTGCTAGAAGATTCTGTGTGTCGACTCCCCACACCCGTTCCTCACCGCATTCCCACCGCTTTTAGTGAGCTGGTATTAGGGATTGAACTCAGGGCCTGGGTGCTGTCCCTGAGCTCTTTCACTCAAGGCTGGTGTGCTGCTACTTGAGCCACAGCACCACTTCTGTGTTTTTGGTGGTTCACTGTAGATCAGAGTCTCATGGACTTTTTCCTTGTCCAGGCTGGCTTCCTACTCCATCCTCAGATCTCAGCTTCCTGAGTAGCTGGGATTATAAGGGTGAGTGCCAGTGCCCAACTAGCACTGGGGATTTGAATTCAGGACCTCATATGTGTACTGGGCTGCTCTGCCCTGTGTGCCACTCTGCAGTGGTGGTTTTGAGATAAGAATCTCGCTGTGCCTCAGCCCGTCTGGACTGTGCTCCTCCTGTTTATGATTCTGTCCCCAGCAGGGCACCTGAGGCTCTGCTGCCAGGAATGGAGTGGGCTGGTCACCGGCCCAGTTCCCCCCTGCGCACCCCCCCCCCCACTCTCTTGAGTGCTCTTCTGCTGTGTTAGGACAAAAGTCCTTGGAAGGTTCCAGTGCCAGGTGCACCTCTGTCCATTGGGAACTCAGCCTCATATGCACTGGTCTCCCAGAATATCGACAGAGGCACGGCATGGTCCTTGTGCTTCAGGGGCGTAGGGTCAGAGAGAGGGTGTGGGAGAGGGAGAGACAGTCAGACAGACAGACACAGAGACATAGAGACAGACAGAGGTAAAGAAACACAGCAACAGAGACAGAGAGACAGACAGATACAGACACACAGAGATACAGACATAGAGTAAGAGACACAGATACAGAAAAACAGAAACAGAAAGACGGGGGAGACACAGAGACAGAAAGAGACAAAGAAACACAGAGAGACAGACAGACAGAATCAAAGAGACAGAGATGCAGAGCCAGAGAGACAAACATACATAGAGTGATAGACACAGAGAAACAGAATGAGACAGACATAGACAGAGAAACAGAAAACAAAGAGACAGAGATAGACAGAGAGACAAAGAAACAGACAGACACAGAGAGACAGACAGACAGACAGATGGAGAAACAGAGAGACAGAGAAGCAAAGAAAGGAGAGAGAGGAAGTGAGAACTTCACCCCTGCAGACACCAGGCAGGCAGGGGGACCCCCTCCTCTCCAGCAGAAGTCAGAGCCCTCAGAGGCCAGAGGCCCCCACACCTGCCGGGCTGCCTCAGTGTCCCCTCTGGCCACCCTCCACCGGTGGGCCTCAGAACTCCTGAACTTCCATTCCTCCACCCAGAGGCAGCAGGCAGGCCCTGAGGAGAGGCCCTTGGGCCTTCAGGAGGCCTGGGGGTGGGGTGGGGGTAGGTGGGGAGGATGGGAGCCAAGGCCCAAGATGCTTGTACACACACCCACCCACCCACACACCCACACACCCCTGGATCCCACACAAACAGCCACCTCTGCAAGCTTAACCAATGTCAACACACATTTAGCATAGTAAAGCTGGTGCCTGTATTACAGGAGTTCCCACCCAGGTTTGGACATACACCCACACATGCAGACTCTCCCACCCATGCAGACACCACGTGGGCACACACATTCACACACACACTCACAATCCCTTGCCAAAGTGATTTCTAAGGCTGAGTGGGGAGCAGTCCTGCTGGGTTGGCTGGGCAGGATGGGGAGCAGCCCTCCCACTTCCCCTGAGCTGGCACTTGGGGACAAGGGAGGGGAGGGGAGGGGAAGGAAAGGGAAGGCGTGGCCTCACTGGGTGGGGAGACAGGATCAGAATAAAAGGGCAAATGCAAAGCTGGGCCCAGGTGGATGGCTCTAGGCTCAGGACCATGGAGCTCAGCTTCCTCCTTGTCCTTGTGCTCCTCACCGGCCTCCTCTTCTTCCTGCTCAGGGCCCGCCCGGAGGCCCGGGGCCGCCTCCCTCCAGGGCCCCTGCCTCTGCCCTTGCTGGGGAACGTTCTGCAAATGGACAGATATGGGCTCCTCAAATCTTTCCTGCAGGTGAGACAAGGGTGGAGGGAGCCTGGGGAGATGGGGTGCAGGTGGGGCTGGGGTCCCCCACTCGATAGTAAGGGAAGTAAGCTTGATGGATGGTAGGTCGATTGTCAGGAGCAATCACGCTCCTTTAGAAAGTTCTGGGGGCAGGGGTTGGTGTCCCCAGAAGGGTCGACAGGGTATAGATTTGCATTCTCCTCAGTCACCCTCTGCCTTGGGTATGTGTCCTGCAAGAGAGAAACAAAACAAAACAGGAAGTAACAGCCAAATCAGATTTTGTTTTGGTCAACAAGGGCGAGCAAAGCCTGGCAAAGTCCGGTGCCAGGGCTGAGGGGAGGGGAAGGGAGGAGAAGGGAGGGGAAGGGAAGGGAGGGCAGCGGAAGAGGTGGGTGAGCCGCCTGTCAATTAAAACCCAATGAGCTGAGTGGGTGCAGAGTAAAGTTCAGAAGATCCATTCCACTTTGATTGTGTCCTTCGTGCAATGCCAAGTATAAAACTCAGGGCCTTGCTCATGCCAGGCAAGTGCTCTCTTCCTGAGCTTTGGATTTTGTTGTTGTTGGTTGTGGGACTTGAACTCAGGGCCTGGGTGCTCTCGCTGCGCTCTTCAGCTCAAGGCTAGTGCTCTACCACAGGAGCCACGGCGCCACTTCCTGAGCTTTGGATTTTACTTTATTTTTTTTTTCTTTATTGAAACAGAGTCAACCCTGAGCTGATGTGCCTCCTGTTTTTGCCTCCTGAGGGCTGGGATTACGGGAGTGTGTCACCATGCTTGGCTTCCCCCATGTTTTCAACATGTGCTGTTTAGCTTATTGGAGAAGCCAAGAGGATATCCTGCTATTAGAACACAAGGGTCTGGAAAGGTTTCTGTGAGAGATAGGACTGAAAGCCAGGCGCCAGTGGCTCACATCTGTCATTCTAGCTACTCAGGAGGTTGAGATCAAGAGGGTCACGGTTCAAAGCCAGCCTGGGCAGGAACGTCCCTGAGACACATCTCTAACCAACCACCAGAAAACCAGAAGTAGTAGTGTGGCTCTAAGTGGTAAAGCCAGTGCTAGCTTTGAGCAAAAGAACTCAGGGATAGCTAGCGCCCAGGTCCTGAGTTCAAGCCCCAGGCCTTGGCCTAACCAACACTGAAGCACATGGGAAGAAGCAGGGTGGCCTCACTGGGCAGGCTAGATGATGTCTCATGGTGTCTTCATCTATTTCCTGTGGATGTCACAAAATACTCGAGGCTGAGAACTTAACAAAGTCAAGAGGTTTACAACTAACAACTGTTTTTGGCAGCTGATTGTCCCAAGGTTAGGCTGGCTTTGATCCGTGATCCTCCAGATCTCAGCTTCCTGGGCAGCTAGGATTACAGTAGTGAGCCTCTGGCACCCACGACCACCCTGAACTTTTAGTTGTTTGTATTGATGCTGGGATGAATCGAGCTCATGGGAAGGCAGGCATGTACCCTCTCTGTGGCAAGGACATGAATGCTGGGGTCTCTGACTGGAAAAAGATGCATATTTTCCTATGCAGGCATAAAAGAAATACAGTAATGAAACTCTGATGGTATCAGCAACCCAACGCGTGAATCATAGAGTCCAGCTTGATAAACATAATGAGTTTTGCAGCCTATGATCAGGTGGAGAAGATGGGCATTGGCCTGAAGTTGCCTCGCACTGGCTGAAATGTCACCAAATAAACAGGGAAAACCGGTGAGATCATGGTGATCACGCCTGGCATCCTAGCTACTCAGGAGGCTGAGATCTAGAGGATGGCGGTTCACAGCCAACCCGGCTGGTTGGGCAAGACTGTGAGACTCTCTTCTCCAATGAAACATGTGAAAAAATACTACAAGTGGAGCTGTGGCTCAAGTGCTAGAGAGCTAGCCTGGAGCATAAAAGCTTAGGGACAGTGTCCCGGTCCTGAGTTCAAGCCCCAGGCCTGGCGTGCCCATGTGTGCACGCCCATACACACGTTGGTGAAAACCCAGATGCAGAGTGCCAATTAGTGCAGAGTGCAGAAGTAACTATGCGGGGCTGGGGATATAGCCTAGTGGCAAGAGTGCTTGCCTCGGATACACGAGGCCCTAGGTTTGATTACCCAGCACCACATATACAGAAAACGGCCAGAAGTGGCGCTGTGGCTCAAGTGGCAGAGTGCTAAGCCTTGAGCGGGAAGAAGCCAGGGACAGTGCTCAGGCCCTGAGTCCAAGGCCCAGGACTGGCAAAAAAAAAAAAAAAAAAGAAGAAACTATGCACTCCAGTGACCAACAGCCTTGCACAAAATCTGATGGGAAAAATAAAGGCATTAGCTCCTCGAGTGAGTGTTGGGATTGTAGATCTGCGCTACCAGGTCTGGCTTATTGCTCTGGTTATTTGAGTCAAAAGCATACTGAAGTTGAACATCACCCCGAGCACTACACAGCAGGATGAGATCATAACAAAAGGAACATTCAGACCAAAGACTAGAGCCCGTTCCAGGCAACTTGCCACCTCCCATATTCTAGCCATTATCCTGATGCTGGGTGTTGGTTGCATCTGGGTCTGAACTTCTTGTAAAGAGCACCAAAGGCAAACCAAACCTGGCTTTTGTGTCTAGCTGCTTCCACGCCCATGTTCTGGCTGGGAGTTTCATCATGTTGTTTGTGATAGCCATAGAATAATCTTTTTCATTGCTGTGTAACATTCTGTCAGAGGGATCAATCACTGTTGATCTTATATTTACTTTCCTTCTATATTTATTTTTTATGGTTTTTCTTGGTGGTACTGGGGTTTGAAACTCAGAGACTCATGCTTTGCTGTGCAGGAAACTCTACAATCCAACTCTTTTTTGTTTTACTTTGCCATTACTTTTTCTTTTTCTTTTTTTCCATTTGTCAATCATGGGGCTTGAACTCAGGGCCTGGGCACTGTCCCTGAGCTTTCCTGCTCAAGGCTAGCATTTTCCTACTTTGAGCCACAGCGCCACTTCTGGTTTTCTGGTGGTTCATTGGAGAGCAGAGTCTCACAGACTTTCCTGCCAGGGCTGGCTTTGAACCGTGATCCTCAGATCTCAGCCTCCTGAGTTGTTGGGATTATGGGCGTGGGCCGTGTGCCGGTGCCCCGCTGCATCTTATGGTTTGAACAGTGTCACAGGGAGTTGACGGCAACTCTTGTCCTTTCTTTTTTTGGTACTGGGGATTGAACCCAGGACGTTGTACTTGCTAGGGAAGCACTTTTCCACTGAGCTACATCCCAGCCCTGATGGCAACTCTTGTCTCTCTGTCTTGGCAGCTTCGAGAGCAGTATGGGGACGTGTTCACCGTGTACCTGGGACGGAGGCCGGTGGTCATGCTTTGCGGGGTGGACGCCATCCGGGAGGCCCTGGTGGACCAGGCCGAGGTGTTCTCTGGCCGAGGGACGATCGCCAGCGTCCAGGCACTCTTCCAGGACTATGGTGAGGGCCTTCGTGATGGAGAGGGCCAGGTGGGAAGGGGAGGGGAGGCCGGATCTCCTTGGATCTTCTTCCTGTAACTCCTGCCTCATGGCCCCCACCCCCCCAGGTTTGTTATTTGCCAATGGTGACCGCTGGAAGATCCTTCGGCGGTTCTCGCTGGCCACCATGAGGGATTTTGGGATGGGGAAGCGGAGCGTGGAGGAGCGGATCCAGGAGGAGGCGCAGTGTTTGGTGAAGGAGCTGCGGAAAGCCAATGGTGAGGCCGGGGGCCCCCAGGGGCGGGGGGAAGGGATGGGCTGGGGAGGGGGGGAAGCAATCGAGAGACAGAGACCTCCACGTGGGCACGGAGCTGAGGATGGAGACAAGAACGAGAGATAGACAGATATCCAGGGAAAGAAGCATGATGACTGATTATTGATGATTATGTTCAAGAATAACTCAAAAGCTGTGTGCCAGTGGCTCAAGCTCTGTCATCCTAGTTACTCAGGAGTTTGAGAGCTGAGGATTGCGGTTGGAAGCCAGCTGAGGCAATCAAGGCTGTGAGGCTCTTATCTCCAATGAACCACTAGAAAACTGGTAGTGGTGCTGTGGCTTAAAGGGTAGAGCACTAACCTCGAGCAAAAGAGTCTCAGGCACAGTGTCCAGGACCTGAGTTCAAGCCCCACAACCAACAACAACCAAAATGATGGAGGCATAGTTCAGATGACAGAGTTCCAGCGGTGAGCAATAAAGTCAAGGGGTGGTGAGAGGCCTTGAGTCCAAGTCTTAACAGGAATGTGCGCGTGCACTTGCACATGCACGTGAGCACACACAAAGAATCAGAGGGGCACAGGCAGAGACACTGGAGAGGAGAGACAGAGATGTTTCTGATCATTCAGTTCTGAGTAATGCAGGAGAGCTGCACAGAGAGGAGGAAGCCTGACCCCTGGGCTCCTGTGCCCCCCCATTCTCCCCCAGGGGAGCTTTTGGACCCCACCTTCCTCTTCCAGTCCATCACGGCCAACATCATCTGCTCCATTGTCTTTGGAGAACGATTTGACTACAAAGACAGCAACTTCCTGCACCTCCTGAACATGTTTTATAAGACCTTCGCGCTCATCAGCTCCTTTTACAGCCAGGTGATGGGAGGGAGGAGGAAGGGGGGAGGGAGGGACTGTGCAGGGTGGGGAGGGAAAAGGAGGATGGGCTTTGGAGGCTCCAAAGGAAAGGAAGATGTACAGAGACCACAGAGGGAGACAGACAGCCTGAGATCTGGATGGAGAGAGAGATGGTGAAGGGGGAGGTAAAGGAAGGGAGGAGGGATGGAAGAAAGGGTGGGAGGGCAGAAGGAAGAAAAAAGGGAGGAAGGAAGGAAGGTGGAAAGGAAGGAAGGAAGAAAAGAAGGAAGAAGAAAGGAAGGAAGGAGGAAACTCAAGAAGAAAGAGAGGGAGGAAAGAAAGACTGAAGCAAAAGTGCAGAAGGTGGAAAAGAAAAAAAGAAGGAAGGAAGAAAGGAAGGAAGGAATGTGGAAAGAAGGAAGGCAGATGGGAAGAAGGAAGAGGAAAGACAAAGCAGAGAGTCAGAGAGATGACAAGAGAATGAGAGCTTGGGAGAGAAAGGAAAGGAGAAGATAGGAAAAAGTTAAGCATAGGAAGACAAGACAGAATAGAGGTAAATTCTGCAAGACAATTCAGAAGTGTGTGTGTGTGCGCACACGCATGTATAAAAAAAAGGAGAGAGAGAGAGAGAGAGAGAGGGCTTCCCCATGAGGGCCCCTCCCTGCCCCGACCCCCAGTGGAGCTCCTGGCTGTGGCTCTGGCAGGTCTTTGAGCTTTTCTCGGATGTCATGAAGCACTTCCCTGGGAAACACAGAGACATCTACAGGAACCTTCAGGAAGTCAACGCTTTCATTGCCCAGCGTGTGGAGATGCACCGGGCAACCCTGGACCCCAGCAACCCGAGAGACTTCATCGACACCTACCTCCTGCGAATGGAAAAAGTGGGTGCCACAGGGGGAGGGGGCAGCAGCCAGAGAGGAGAGGAAGCAGGCGAAGAGCAGAGAGTGGGCAGGATAGGGATAGGGAGATAAGGAAGGGACAGAAGGACAAATCTGGACATCCATTATCCACTCATCCACTCACTGACCCATCAACGTCCCCACCCATCCATCACCCCCTACCCAATGCCCATCTACTCATTCATCATCCATGCTATCCATCCTTCCACTTTATCTATCCATCCACTTATCCACCTATTCATCCATCCATCCATCCATTTATTCACCCATCCATTCACTTATCCACCTGCCCATCTATCCATTCATCCACACATCCATACACCCACTTATCCATCCATTAACTTATCCATCCATCCATCTATCTATTCATCCACCCACCCACCTACCTATATATCCATTTACCCATCCATTCATTCACTTGTCCACCTATCAATACATTCCTCTACACATCTATCCATTATCCATTCATCTATCCATCCATCCATCTAGAGAAGGGAACTGTCAGAGGAAGATGTACAGGGTAAGGCAAAAAAAAAAAACCATCAGGAAAAAAATAACTCACAGATGCAGAAAGAGACTGGGAAACAAAAAGTGAGAAACAAGGGAGTATGGAGAGGTAAGAGGGAGAAAATAGGTAACAATGTTTAAAAAGAAATGTACTCATGACCTTACTTATGTAAATAACCCCCTGTTCATTACCTTTACTATATATAATATATGTATATATATATAAGCATACACACACACACACACACACACACACACACACACACATCCCATACCAAAGAACAGGAGAGAGGGAAGAGAGAGCCACAGACAGAATTGAATGGTTGGATATGTTCAGGACAAAGAAATGCAAACTGGGTGAAATAGCATGAGACCCTAAAACAGGGAGGGACCCAGAGACGCTCTGAACCTTCCTGCAGTGAGGTCTCAATCTTTCCTGACGTCCCCTTCTCCTCTCTCCCACTAAAAAGGAGAAGTCAGACCCCCACTCTGAGTTCCACCACAAGAACCTCATCCTCACCTTGCTCTCACTCTTCTTTGCGGGCACCGAGACTACTAGCACCACCCTGCGCTATGGCCTCCTCATCCTGATGAAGTACCCCCACATCGCAGGTAGGGCAGCTGCCCAGAAAGGCTTGAGGAACCCCTGTGGGCTGCAGAGGGGGTGAGAGAGAAGATACTTGCATCTTATTTCAGCATCTCTGCAGGCTATGCCAACTAAGCCTGTCCTTTGGTGGACAAAGGAAGAATTGTGATTCCTTCTTCCACTCTTGTCCCATTGCTTAAAGATTGAACTATCCACCCATCAATCTATCCACCCACCCACCCATCCATCTATCCATCCATCCATCGATTGATATGTACACATATCCATCCACCTATCTGTCCATCTGTCCATGTAGCATACATCCACCTACCCATTCATTCACCCATCTATTAACCCATCCATCCATACACCCACCCAGCTATCTATCATCCATTCGTCCATCATCCATATATACACATTCATACATACATCCATACAACCATCCACCTACCCATGCATCCATCCCCTGCCCCCATCAAGCCACCCATTTATCCATCCATCAAGCAATCCATCTATCCATATACTCATCTATGCATCTCTTATGTACCAATCCAGGTATCCATCTGCCTAGAAACAACATTAACCACCCATCTACCCATCCATCTACCTACATCCATCTACCCATTTATCTCATCCATCCATCCATTCACCCAACCACCAGCCACTCATCCATTCACTTAACCATCCATCCATCCATCCATCCATCCATCCATCCATCCATCCATCCATCCATCTATCCACCCACCCATCTATGCATCTCCTATTTACCAATCCAGGTATCAATCTGCCTAGCCACAACATTAACCACCCATCTACCCATCCATCTACCTACATCCATCTGTCTACCCATTTATCTCATCCATCCATCCATTCACCCAACCACCAGCCACTCATCCATTCACTTAACCATCCATCCATCCATTTATCCATCCACCCACCCATCTACCCACCCATCAATTTGCTTATCCATCCATCCATCCATCCATCCATCCATCCATCCATCCCACTATCCATCTTTCCACCTATGCACTCATCCGCTCACCCATTTAGCCATCAACCCATGCATCCATTCATCCACCCATCCACCCACACACCCATCATCCATCCATCTACCCACCCATCCGTCAGCTCATGGATTGATAGATTAATCATCATCCACTAATCAACTAATTGATTCATTAATCCATCAGCTCATGGATTTGATCGATTAATTGATCACCCATTAATCGATTCATCCATTGATTAAGTTACCTGTGTACTCACTAATTCATCTGTGAGCCACCCAAGGGCACACATTTTCATGACAGAACATTTGAAAGGCTGTGAATTTTTGCTGTGTATCCCCCCTACCCTGTCTCCTGGAGACTGCACCAAGGGCATCGATCAAGGAGCTACTCGCTGCAGGCTGTCATGACATCATGGACACTAAGGAAACAGTGTCCTTGCTGCAGCGCCCCTGTGGGGTGGAGCTCATTGTCCCCCCCTTGTCCATGCAGAGAGAGTCCAAAAGGAAATCAAGGAGGTCATAGGCCTTCATCGCCCACCAGCCCTTGATGACCGCACGAAGATGCCCTACACTGATGCTGTCATCCACGAGATCCAGAGGTTCTCTGACCTCATCCCTATCGGGCTGCCTCATGTGGTCACCAAGGACACAGCATTTCGAGGATACATCATCCCCAAGGTGAGGCGGCTGGGGTCCCCTCCCCTCCACCCTCCATAGCCCCGCCCTCCTCTTTCTCTTCGTCTTCTTTTAGTTTTTTTTTTTTTTTTTTTTTGTCAGTCATGGGGCTTGAACAGGGCCTGCTTGCTGTCCCTGGGCTTTTTCACTCAAGGCTAGCACTCTGCCACTTTGAGCCACAGTGCCACTTCTGGTTTTCTGGTGGTTCATTGGAGATAAAAGTCTCATGGACTTTTCTGCCTGGGCTGGCTTTGAATTGTGATCCTCTGACCTCAGCCTCCTGAATATCTAGGATTACAAGTGTGAGCCACTGACACTGTCTTCCTCCTCCTCTTTCCTTCTTTCTTTCTTTTTTTTTTTGGCCAGTCCTGGGCCTTGGACTCAGGGCCTGAGTACTGTCCCTGGCTTCTTTTTGCTCAAGGCTAGCACTCTGCCACTTGAGCCACAGCGCCACTTCCGGCCGTTTTCTGTATATGTGGTGCTGGGGAATTGAACCGAGGGCCTCATGTATACGAGGCAAGCACTCTTGCCACTAGGCCATATCCTCAGCCCTCCTCTTGCACTCTGCCACTTGAGCCACAGCACCACTTCTGGCCGTTTTCTGTATATGTGGTGCTGGGGAATTGAACCGAGGGCCTCATGTATACGAGGCAAGCACTCTTGCCACTAGGCCATATCCTCAGCCCTCCTCTTTCCCTCTTTCTTCTGCTCCTCCTTTTTCTCCTCCTCCCTCCTCTTCTTCCTCCTCCTCCTCCTCCTCCTCCTCCTCCTCCTCCTCCTCCTCCTCCTCCTCCTCCTCCTCCTCCTCCTCCTTCTCCTCCTCCTCCTCCTCCTCCTCCTTCTCCTCCTCCTCCTCCTCCTTCTCCTCCTCCTCCTCCTTCTCCTCCTTTTTCTTCATCTTGAACTCAAGGCCTGGGAGCTGTTCCTGAGCTTTGGTGCTCAAGGCTCATGCTCTAGCACTTGAATCACAGGAGAAATAAGTTTCATAGACTTTCCTGACTGGGCTGGCTTCATACTGAGATCCTCTAGCTCTCAGCCTCCTGAGAAGCTTGGATTACAGGTGTGAGCTTCAGGTGCCCAGCTTACTTCTTCTGTCCTTAACCCTCTATCTCAATCCTGTTTTTTCAACAGGATCCTATTATTTTTGTTAATTAATTAATTAATTAATTAATTAATTTATTTATTTTTTTTTGGCCAGTCCTGGGCCTTGGACTCAGGGCCCGAGCACTGTCCCTGGCTTCTTCCCGCTCAAGGCTAGCACTCTGCCACTTGAGCCACAGCGCCACTTCTGGCCGTTTTCTGTATATGTGGTGCTGGGGAATCGAACCTAGGGCCTCGTGTATCCGAGGCAGGCACTCTTGCCACTAGGCTATATCCCCAGCCCCTATTTATTTTCTTATATGTGGGAAGATATGTATACGTATATGTATATGTATATGTATAGGTATATATGATGCTTCTGGGGTTTGAACTCAGGATTTTAGACTGGCTAGGCAGGTGCTCTATAGCCTGAACCACACCTCTAGTCCCAGAAAGGGCAAAGTCTTTTTCTTTTTTTCTTTCTTTTTTGTTTTGCCAATATTAGTGCTTGAAATCAGGGCCTGAGCACTGTCCCTGGCTTCTTTTCCTCAAGGCTAGCACTCTGCCACTTGAGCCACAGCGCCACTTCCAACTTTTTCTGTTTATGTGGTACTGAGGAATCAAACCCAGGGCTTCATGCATGCTAGGCAAGCACTGTACCGCTAAACCACGCTCCCAGCCTGAGGGCAATGTCTTTTGATCTTTGATCTGGTGGCTTTTTCCAGAACACTGAAGTCTACCCCATCCTGAGTTCTGCTCTGCACGACCCACACTACTTTGAGAAACCAGAGGAGTTCAACCCTCAGCACTTCCTGGATGCCAACGGGGCTCTGAAGAAGAATGACGCTTTCATTCCTTTTTCCATTGGTAAGCAGGATCCTCCATTCCTCTCCTGGACACAGGAGGGTGGGTGGGACGGACACAGGAGGGCGGGTGTCCCACCCTCTTCCTGAGACAGACAGCAACAGGTGCTTGTTTATTGAGCGAATAGTCTATTCTAGTTGCTTAGCTTGAACTGACCCCCATTCCGTCTGCACTATCATCTCATGGGGGGACTTGAGAGGCTAGATTTTGTCCTAAAAACACATCTTGGGGCTGGGTGCTGGTGGCTCACGCCTGTCATCCTAGCTACTCAGGAGGCTGAGATCTGAGGATCATAGTTCAAAGCCAGCCCAGACAGGAAAGTTTCTGAGACTCTTATCTCCAATGAACCAGCAAAGAGCCAGAAGTAGAGGTGTGGCTTAAATGGTAGAGCACCAGCCTTGAGGGAAAAAAGCTCAGGGCCAGGGCCAGGCCCTGAGTTTAAGCCCCAGGTTTCACATACTACCACTACCACCACCACCATCACCAACAACAACCAAAAGGAAAACACAGAGGCTCCTCCTGGTGCAGAAAGATAGGCTGAACTAACAGACTGTTAGAGCCAAGGAGATACCAAGAGTGTGGGTGTCCAAATAGCCCGGAGGAAAAGAAGAGAGAAAATCCAGTCACAGAACCAGTTCCTGGAGAAAGGCCCACCTGAGACCTTCTCACCACCTGTCTCCTCCACTGTGGAGATGCCAAAGGATGTTGGCCCCTTGCCCACGCAGATTTGATTCCCCACCCATGCCACCCATCTCATGTTAGGATTCCTCCTAGGAGCCATGGTTAAGCTGTAAAGCCTAACTTTCAGCCATGTGCTGGTGCTCACACCTGTAATCCCAGCTACTCAGGAAACTGAGATCTGAGGATTGGGATTTAAAGCCAGCTTGGGTAGGAAAGTCCTTGAGACTTTTATCTTCACTAAACCACCAAAAAAACCCCCAACAAAGCAAAACAAAAAAGGAGCCAGAAGTGGTGCTGTGGTTCAAACAGTAGACAGAGCACCAGCCTTGAGCACAAAAGCTCAGGGACAACACCCAGGTCTTGAGTTCAAGCCCTGGGACAGGCATACACAGACACATGCATAGAATGTTAAGTCAGAAACATGTGCATGTTTATATGTAGACCTTCATATCTGCCCACTTTACCCACAAATGTGTCGTCATCTCCTGTGGGCCACTGACCTCTTTAGAAATATAACAAAATCAAAAGACTCTTACCTTAGGAAAGTGAACATGGGCTGGGCACCAAAGGCTCACGCCTGTCATCCCTAGCCATTCAGTAGCCTGAGATCTGAGGAACCATGGCTCCAATCCAGCCTGGGCAGGAAAGTCTGTGAGATTCTTATCTCCAATGAACCACCAACAAAAGCCAGAAGTGGAGGTGTGGCGCAAGTGGTAGAGGCCACCTTGAGTGAAAAACGCTGAGAGACAGAGCCCAGGCTCTGAACTCAAGTCCCGGGATAGGCACAAAATGAACCGAAAAATGTGCACAAGACACCCACTTAAGTCTGGCTCTCAGTGTCAGAGGATTCAGGAGCCCCCTTTCCCCATTCACAAAAATGTGTACCTGGAATTTCCAGTCTACAGTTCATTTCATCCGATGGACACCGGTGTCTGGGTGTAAGGCTGGGCCAGGTCCAGACTCCGGGGGCCCCAGCACCCACAGGCTGGTCTTCTGTGCCCGCAGGAAAGCGCATTTGTCTCGGTGAAGGAATCGCCCGGAATGAATTATTCCTCTTCTTTACCACCATCTTCCAGCACTTCTCCATGGCCAGCCCCGTGGCTCCGAAGGATATTGACCTGACCCCCCAGGAGTCTGGCTTGGGCAGAGTGGCCCCCACCTACCAGCTCCGCTTCCTGCCCCTCTGAACAGCTGACAGAGGAGGACTCAGAGGATTTCGAGGTCATGAAATGTAGGGTAGCCTCCTCCACCATCTTGGATGCAGACAGTCTCTCCATATCCTGACCAGGCCTTTCTTCTCCTCTAAATACAAATTGCAAGTGGGGCACTGGTGGTTGTTAGGTCCTATCCCTGAGGGCTACATGCAGATGCCCCCACCTCATTAAGTCTCCACCCAGTTACCTGGGTAACCAGCAGACCTGGAGGCAGTTACCTCCCCTTTCCCTGAGGTCACCTCCTAATCCACCTGGCCACACCCCTTGCCCCTGCCCTAAATAAAGCAGGGCTGGGTGGGGGTCGCTCTCTCTCTCTCTCTCTCCCTTCCCTCCGGCCATGGATCATCTCGGCCACAGGCCAGCAGTTCGGTAATAAACTTTCTCTCCTGCCTGAATACCACGTGGTGTTCTCCTTTACCGGCTACCTACTTTAAAAACCTAACAGTGGTCACGCCTGTCATCCTAGCTACTCAGAAGGCCGAGATCTGAGGATCATGGTTCAAAGCCTGCCCAAGCAGGGGAGTCTTATCTCCTATTAACCATCAGAAAACCGTAAGTGGCACTGTGGCTCAAGTGGTAGAGCACTAGCCTTGAGCACAGAGAAGTTCAGGAACAGTGCCCAGGCCCAGAATTCAAGCCCCACAACTGACAAAATAAAAAGGAAAGAAATTTCAGGCATTAGAAGCAATCTTGCAAAGCAACAACCACAATAATAACAACCACCACAAAGCCTGTTTCTTGGGTATACGTATGCACAAATAAGAGGGCTGATAAGGAAAATTTGGCTCAAGAGTCTTCTGTGATTATGTTTCTAAGTCACTGTCTAAAGGAAAATGGCTGCTCCCTTGCTCACTGCCCCCCCCCCCCCCCCAAATCCTTTCCGGAGTTCTGCAGGATATGTTGAAGGAATCTATATGTGACTTCTCAATACTTAACCTGTCTGCCCCATGGGTACAATGGCCATGTCTGTCTGTGTCTACGTCTTGCTTCCTTGCTCCCTCTCTCTCTCTCTGTCTGTCTCTTTGCCAATCCTACGGCTTGAACTCAGAGTCTCAGGCTCTCATTTTTTCACTCAAAGCCAGTGCTTTACCTCTTGAGCCACACCTCCACTTCTAGCTTTTTTTTGCTCGTTGATTGGAGATAAGAGGCTCATGGATTTTTCCTGCCTGGGAGGGTGGGGGGAGCATTGGCTTGACCCATGTTCTGCATATGAAGTGAGCACTTTGCCACTAGGCCATATTCCCAGCCCATGTTCTTCATGCTCCTCAAACCTCAGCCTCCTGAGTTCCCAGGCAGATGGGGTGAGAGCCCCAGTGGCCTCTGCTACAGATGCACACGGGACCCCCACACACCACAGCACGGGAAGTGTGTGGTCACGTCGGCGGGAGTGGAGGGGCCCCTGTGTGGCTCCAGAATTTGTCCGACTTGTTCCCATGGCTGCCCTGGCCCTCTATGTAGACCGCGAGTAAGATGCACAGCCTGCAGAATGCACCATTTTCCAGTGGGACGTTTAGCCGTGCTCAGTGTCTTCACCGGCTCTGACTGAGTTCCACACACTTTGGCCATTCCTCCCACAAACTCTGCACCCAGCCAAGCCATCACCCCCTTGTTCCTGCTTCCCCTCCCCCCTCCCCCAGCCCTTGCCCACCAACTGGACTGGTGTCCACTGACTTGTCTATTGAGCAGGTTTTAACTAAATAGAATCAAACAGGGTGTGATCCCTGGTGTCTGCTGCCTTTTACTCCACACGACGATCTCCAGGCTCCTCCGCCACGAAGAACACCACAGTCACCCCAGGCCACAACTCTCGGGCACCCCCATGCTCATGTTTCTCCTTTACTTCTCTTTGAACAAGCATTACCTTAGCCCACACCCCTGAGTGGTCAGATTCTTATATTGGCACTTTGGAATACCATCCACCTGTCTGTCCTATCTATCTATCTATCTATCTATCTATCTATCTATCTACCCTCTCATCTATCTATATCCATCTCTGGGTATGTATCTATCTCTATTCATCATCTCTGTCTTTCTTCTATCTACATTAATCATCCATCATTTATCTACACATCTATCTATCTATCTATCTATCTATCTATCTATCTATCTATCTATCATCTATCTATCTCTATTCATCCATCCATCTACCTATCCATCCATCCATCCATCCATCATCTATCTCTATCTTTCCATCTACCTATCTCTATATATTCATCTATCTATCTATCTATCTATCTATCTATCTATCTATCTATCTAATCTATTTATCCATTCATCCATCTACCATCTATCTGTCTGTCTGTCTATGTCCAACATCTATCTATCTATTCATCTATTCATTTATTTATCTATTTTTGTGCCATGACTGAGGCTTGAACTCAGGGCCTTACAATCTTACTTAGTTTTTTTTTGCTCAAGGTTAGCACTCTACCACTTGAGCCACTGGTTCGCATCTGGCTTTTTGTTGGTTCATTGGAGATAAGAGTCTCATGGACTTTTCTGCCTTGGCTGGATGTGAGTCATAATCCTCAGATCTCAGCCTCCTGAGTCACTAGGATGACAGGTGTGAACCACCAATGCCTGGCCTTTTCACAAATTTTTTGTGTGTATACTCATTAAGGAAATTGAGCTATTTTTTTCTCTTTTTGTGATGTCTTTTCCAGGTTTTAGTTTCAGGGCCTCATATTGGCTTCATAGAATTATTTCATTAGTATTCCTTCCCTTTCTATGTTTTGGGAGAGGGATGAATGATTTGAGGAACATTGCTTTTTTCCATAGTATAGAAATATCTGATAGATTTCATCTGTGAGTCCATTTGGTCCTGAAAGGGTGACATATGCTTTGCCTTTTCATATTACTTGGGTTTCTAGATTGTGATTTGAACATTGTTTAGGGGTTCTCTCCTGCTTTTTGCCAGTCCTGTGGCTTGAACTCAGGGCCTGAGCACTGTCCCTGGCTTCTTTTTTTTTTTGGCCAGTCCTGGGCCTTGGACTCAGGGCCTGAGCACTGTCCCTGGCTTCTTTTTGCTCAAGGGTAGCACTCTGCCACTTGAGCCACAGCACCACTTCTGGCCATTTTCTGTATGTGTGGTGCTCGGGAATCGAACCCAGGGCCTCATGTATACGAGGCAAGCTCTCTCGCCCCTAGGCCATATCCCCAGCCCCCCTGGCTTCTTTTTGCTCAAGGCTAGCACTCTACCACTTGAGTCACAGAGCCACTTCTGGCTGTTTCTATACATGTGGTGCTGAGGAATGGAACCCAGGGCATCATGTATGCGAGGCAAGCACTCTCCCACTAGGCCATATTCCCAGCCCATGACTTGCAATTCTATACATTTTCTTTGCTAATACCTTGGCCAAGTTGATTGTTATAAGGTGATTCCCCCCCCCCCCCGTGCTGCAGAGTACATATTTTGTGAATTATTTCCTAACATTCACAAAGAGTTTTCCATCCCTCCCCACTCCCTCCCCTCCCCCCCAATCAAACAATGTCTGAGGAGCTTGAGGGGAGTTCATGCACTGCTCTCCAGTGGCCACGGGGGGACGGCAGGGTGCTGAGTTGGGATTTGGCCATCAAACCAACTGACATTAAGGCAGAAGAGGATTAATAAACAGAGTAAAGATAGACAGTGATAGGTGCTCTGAAGAGACAGCTCAAGCTGGTGCTAGTGGCTCATGCCTGTCCTTCTAGCCACTCAGGAGGGAGGACATCTGAGGATCGTGGTTCAAAGCCAGACCAGGGAGGGATGTCCTGTGACTCTTATCTCCAATGCACTAGGAAAAAACCCAGAAGTTTCACTGTGGGTCTCTTATCTCCAGTGCACTAGGAAAAAGCCAGAAGTTGCACTGTGGCTTAAGTGGCAGAGTGCCAGTCTTGAGCAAAGAAGTTCAAAGAAGTTCAAGTGCCTGGGTCCTGAGTTCAAGCCCTACTACTGGCACGAGAGAGAGAGAGAGAGAGAGAGAGAGAGAGAGAGAGAGAGACAGACAGACAGACAGACAGACAGACAGAAACAGAGAATTTTGGAGGTGGGAAGAGGCAGTATGTGGAGCAGGAAGTGTGTGGTAGATCAAAACTGTTCCTCCATGGATGGAAGGTGAGGAAGAGGAAGAGGAAGGGCCTGGAACTCTAGATAGGCCTTTATAAAGGCATGCCCCAAATGACCTAACGTCTCCCACTAAGTCCTGACTTAAAGTTTCTACCACAGTGCACTAACACCTAGGTGTGGCTCAAGCCTTTATTTAACACTAGGGTCTTTTTTTTTTTGCCAGTCCTGGGCTTTGGACTCAGGGCCTGAGCACTGTCCCTGGCTTCTTTTTGCTCAAGGCTAGCACTCTACCACTTGAGCCACAGCGCCCCTTCTGGCCTTTTTCTGTATATGTGGTGCTGGGGAACTGAACCCAGGGCCTCATGTACACGAGGCAAGCACTCTTGCCACTAGGCCATATCCCCAGCCCCAACTCTAGGGTCTTTGGAAGACGTTCAGCATTCAAACTACCACAGCAGCCCCAGGTCAGACCCCACAGCATCGCACCTGCTCAGCTACAGCCGCCTTCACTCTTCAAGTTAGCCTGGTGACAAGTATTCATGGAGCAGATTTCCTTTTTTTTCAGTTGTGGGGTTTGACCTCAGGGCCTGGGTGATGTCTCTGAGCTTTTATGCTCAAGGCTAGCGCTCTACCACTTTGAGCCACAGCGTCACTTCAGTTTTTCTGGTGGTTCCTCTGAGGTTAGCGCCTCACGGATTTTTCTTTTCCTTTTTTTTTTCTTTTTTTTTTTTTTTTTTTTGTAGTTTTTTTTTTTTTTTTTTTTATTATTATCAATTGAACATAAATTTTTTTTTTTTTTTTACAAGGTGCTGTGCAAAGAGGGTGCAGTTACATAGTAGGGCATTGTGTACATTTCTTGTGATATCTTACAACCTGTTTTCCCATCCCTTGTCTAGGTCAGGTAGACCCATATGCAGTATACAATGTATCAAGCACATATACAGTGTTCACAGACTTGGTCTCTACTGTCTCTCCATCTCCCTTTGTTAACAGTCATATATCAGGGAGATCATGCCCCTTTGTTTTCTGTGTTCTAGGCTTGTCTCACTCAACATTATTTGTTCGAGTTCTGACCATTTCCCTGCAAATAACAATATTTCACCATTCCTAATCGCTATGTAGTATTCCATTGTGTATAAGTACCATATTTTTTGGATCCATTCATCTGTGGAGGGGCATCTGGGTTGTTTCCAAATTTTGGCTATTGTGAATTGTGCTGCGATAAACATGGAAGTACAAATGTCCTTTTGATATCTTGGGTTTTGCTGTTTAGGATAGATGCCTAGGAGTGGTATGGCTGGGTCATAGGGTAGGTCTATATTGAGCTTTTTGAGAAACCTCCATACTGTTCTCCAAAGTGGCTGTACTAATTTGCACTCCCACCAACAATGGAGAAGGGTTCCTCTTTCCCCACAGCCCCTCCAGCATTTGTTGTTTCCTGAGTTCAGAGTATAGGCCATTCTAACTGGGGTGAGGTGGTATCTCAGGGTTGTTTTTATTTGCATTTCCTTTACTAGCAGGGATGTTGAGCATTTCCTCATGTGTTTCTTTGCCATTTTTATATCTTCTCTTGTGAAGTCTCTCTTTAGCTCTTTTGCCCATTTCCTAATAGGTTTATTGGGCTTGGAGGGGCTTAGTTTTTTGAGTTCTCTGTAGATGACAGATATCAGGCCTTTGTCTGTTGCTGTGCTGGTAAATATCCTTTCCCATATCGTTGGCTGTCTTTCTATTTTGGTGGCTATGACCTTAGCTGTGCAGAAACTTTTTAATTTGTAGTAGTCCCATTTGTTGAGTCTTTCCCCTATTTGTTGTGCGCCTGGGACTCTATTCAGGAAGTTCCTTCCTGTGCCTATAAGTTCTAGTGTCTTTCCTACTCTGTCCTTCAGTAGTTTCAAGGATTCAGGTCTGATGTTGAGGTCCTTGATCCATTTTGAGTTGATCTTGGTGCATGGTGATAGGCTTGGGTCTACTTTGAGTTTTCTGCATATGGCTGCCCAGTTCTCCCAGCACCAGTAGTTGAAGAGGCTATGTTTATTCCATTGTATGTCTTTAGCTCCTTTGTCGAATATCAGTTGGCTGTAAGAGTGCGGTTTTATTTCTGGGTCTTCAATTCTAATCCACTGGTCTTCCGATCTGTTTTTATACCAATACCATGCTGTTTTTGTTATGATGGCCTTGTAGTAGAGCTTGAAGTCTGGTATGGTGATACCTCCTGCACTATGTTTTTTGCCTAGAATTGCTTTGGCTATTCTAGGTTTTTTGCTGTTCCATATGAACTTATGGATTGGTTTCTCTATTTCAGTGAAGAATGTGGCTGGGATTTTGATAGGTATTGCATTGAATTTGTATAACAATTTGGGCAGTATGGCCATTTTCACTATATTGATTCTGCCTACCCATGAGCATGGGAGGTCTTTCCATCTCCTTGTGTCTTCTTTGATTTCCCTTATTAGATTTTTGTAGTTTTCATTGAATAGGTCCGTCACGTCCTTGGTTAAGTTGATCCCTAGGTACTTTATTCTTTTTTTGGCTACTGTAAATGGAATCGTTTCCATAATTTCCTTTTCTGTTTGTCTATTGCTGGTGTACAGAAAAGCTGCTGACTTTTGTGGATTGATTTTGTATCCTGCTACTTTGCCAAATTGGTTTATTAGATGTAGGAGTTTGGGTACTGAGTTTTTTGGGTCCTTGAGATATAAGATCATGTCGTCTGCGAATAGGGATAACTTGGTTTCTTCCTTGCCGATGTGGATCCCTTTGATGTCCTCCTCTTGCCTTATTGCTATGGCTAGGGATTCCAGTACTATGTTGAACAGAAGTGGGGAGAGTGGGCATCCTTGTCTTGTTCCTGTGTTTAGGGGGAATGATTTAAGTTTCTCTCCATTTAATATGATATTAGCAGTTGGTCTGTTGTATATGGCTTTTATTGTTTTGAGGAATGTTCCATCTATTCCTGTTCTCTCCAAAGCTTTTAATAGGTATGGATGTTGTATTTTGTCAAAGGCTTTTTGGGCATCGACTGAGATAACAATGTGATTCTTGATTTTAGTTCTGTTTATGTGGTGAATTACATTGATTGATTTACGGATGTTGAACCATCCTTGTGACTGAGGGATGAAGCCTACTTGGTCATGATGTATGATATTCTTGATCACTTTCTGGATCCTGTTAGCTAATATTTTATTGAGGAGCTTTGCATCTGTGTTCATTAGTGATATTGGTCTGTAGTTCTCTTTTTTTGTTGGATCTTTGCCTGGTTTGGGGATGAGTATGATATTAGCTTCGTAGAATGAGTTCGGGATTTTTCCCTCCGTTTCTATTTCGCGGAAGAGTTTGAGGAGTATTGGAATTAGCTCCTCACTAAAGGTTTTGTAGAATTCATTGGTGAATCCATCTGGGCCTGGGCTTTTCTTAGTAGGGAGGTTCTTGATTACCTCCTGTATCTCACCGTAAGTTATTGGTTTATTTAGTTGATTTATTTCTTCTTGGTTCAGTTTGGGCAGTTTGTACTTCTCTAAGAATTGATCCATTTCTGTAAAATTATTGTTTTTTGTTGAGTAGAGGTTTTGGAAATAGCTCCTTATGATTGTTTGAATATCGTGTGTATTTGTTGTAATTTTTCCTGTGGAGTCCCTGATTTTACGTATATGAGTCTCTTCTCTTCTTTTTTTTGTGAGTCTTGCAAGGGGTCTGTCAATTTTGTTTATTTTCTCAAAGAACCAGCTTTTAGTCTTATTTATTTGTTGAATGGTCTTTCTATTTTCAATCAGATTTATCTCTTCTTTAATCTTTGTAATCTCTCCCCTCCTAGTCGTTTTAGATTCTGTCATTTCTTGTTTCTCCAGTTGTTTTAGTTTCATCGTGAGGGTATTCACCTGCTCTGCTTCCATTCTTTTAATGTGGGTACTGAGTGCAATGATCTTGCCCCTCAGTACTGCCTTAGCTGTGTCCCATAGGTTTCTTTGTGATGTGTTTTCTTTGTCATTGTGGCTTATGAATTCGTTGATTTCATCTTTAATTTGATCTGTGGCCCAAGTGTTGGATAGCAGCGTGGGGTTTAGCCTCCAAGAGTGTGTATAGGCTCTGTGGTATCCTTTGTTGTTGAGGGTTACCTTTAATCCACTGTGATCAGATATAATACATGGGATGATGTCAATTCTTTTGTATTTGCTGAGGTTCTTTGTGTGGGCTATGACGTGGTCTATTTTGGAATATGATCCATGGGCTGCTGAAAAGAAGGTGTATTGGGTCTCTGTAGGGTGGAAGGTTCTATATAGGTCTGTTAGATCCATTTGGGCAATGGTGTTATTTAGGTCCTCAGCTCCCTTACTAATCCTCTGGGTGTTGGATCTGTCTCTTGGAGAGAGAGGAGTATTAAAGTCACCCACTATGATTGTGTTTGCATCTATCTTGCTCTGTAATTCTGTGAGAATTTGCTTGACATATGTCGGGCCTCTTTTGTTCGGTGAGTATACATTTATCACCGTGATGTCTTGATTCTGGATTTTTCCTTGTATCAATATGTAGTGTCCTTCTTTGTCTTTTTGAGTGGACTTTAAAGAGAAATCCAGCTTGTCTGAGATCAGGATGGCTACACCTGCCGTTTTGGTGGGTGCATTTGCTTGGTAGATCTTGCTCCATCCTTTCATTCGAAGCCTGTTTTTGTCCCTTGCTGTAAGGTGGGTCTCTTGTAGACAACAGATGTCAACTTTTTGCTTGCGGATCCATTCTGCCAGTCTGCTCCTCTTGATCGGGGAGTTTAAGCCATTTATATTTAAAGAGATCAAGGATAAGGGTGTTTTTTCTCCTTCCATTTTCTTGTTGGGCTGTTTTTTCCTGTTGTTTTTTTTTTTTCTTCTTGTCTTTAGTGAGCTTGTGTTTCTGCTGGACTTTGGCTATTGAAGTTTCTTTCTGAATCTGTCTGTGTGTCTTTTACGATCTCTGTTGGGTGGGCTTCCCCTCTTAATATTCGCTGTAGGGCTGGTTTTTTATTCACATACTCCTTTAGCTCCTCTTTGGTGTGGAAAGATCTGGTTCTCCCTTCGAATGTGAACTCCAGTTTCGCTGGATATTTGATCCGAGGTTGTAAATTGTTATTCTGAAGTACTTGGATGGTGTTCTTCCACTCACTTCGAGCTTGGTAAGTTTGTGTGGATAAGTCGGATGTTATTCGAATCCTCTTCCCATTGAAAAAAGTTTCCTTCTTCGCTTTGGCTGAATTCAGAATTTGCTCTTTAATCTTGAGGTCTGTAGTCTTGAATATTATGTGCCTTGGGGTGGTTTTCCTGGGGTCTGGCCTGCCAGGTGTCCTATAGGCTTCGGTTACCTGGATGGGGTCCCCTGTGAGATTGGGGAAGTTTTCTGCAATAACTTTATTGAGAACATGATTAAGCCCTCTGCTCTGATATTCGGCTCCTTCTTCTATTCCAATTATACGCAGATTATATCTCTTGTCTTTGTCCATTAGTTCCTGGAGTAATCTTCCCTGAAGCTTCACCTTTTCTTGGAGTGTGGTCATTTTCTGGTTGTTGTCAGCTGCTTCATCGTCCAGGCGAGAGATTCTGGATTCCATATGGTCCACTCTTTGTGTTATGGTTTCAATTGCGGAGTTTATGGATGTCAGAGAGCTATTCATGGTTGTCATATCAGCTCTGATCGTGGAAATTTCTTCCTTTAAAGAGTTGTATTTTAAATCTATTTTTTCATGCATTTCAATTCTCAGGGTGTGGAGATTTTCTTTAAAGGCGGCTTGCATTGTATCCATTTTTGCTTCCATTTCTTTAAACGAGGCTTGCATTGTATCCAGTTTTGCTTCCATTTCTTTCTTGGCTTCCTGGGTGTCCTTCCAGATTTCCGCTCTAAACTCCTGGAATTGTTTTCTGATTTCATTTCTGACGGTTTCGATCATTCCTGTTAACATGTCCTCATTTGCTTTTTTATTCTCCATCTCCTCTCCAGTCGTGCTGCTTTTTGGAGCTGGCGAGTTGGCTTGTCCTTTGATGAACTGAGTTATGTTTCTTTGTGATTTGCGCATCTGGAAGTCTGTGTAGTTCTTCCCTCCCTTCTGTGTAGGCGTGTCTGCGTCAGCAGGTGCTGTCGCTGTGGCCCCGCCCACCAGTGCAGGGCACGCCTATCAGAGCGGGCGCTTTCGCCGGGGCCCCGCCCTCCTGTGCACTGTGAGTCCCCTACAACAGGCACTTAAGTGGGGTCTGCCTCCCAGAGCGAGCCCTGGGTTGTTGGGTTGTGCTTGCGCCCTCCCGCGAGTCCGTTGGGGGGGGGAAGCAGTATGTGTGGGGCCCAGTGGGATCGACTGTCCGGGTGTGGCTTGGCACCCTCAGACCTCGCCTCCGCTTCGAGGAGGGGGAACGAGATCAGGCTCAGGTGACCCTGCTGGGCTGGTATTGCCCACCAGCGCCTGTGATTTTAGTTGTAAGAGTCCGCAAGGTCTAGGCGCCTCGGGTGGGGCTTGCCCTGCCGGCCGTCCCTGGCCCCTGTTGGGAAGGGGACGGGGCCGGTTCTGCCAGTTCAGGAACCTTTGGGGGCTTGGGGCTGTTCCGCCCTTCCCCTGCTAGACTGGCTTCCCAGTGCCTGCTGGGAGCTTCCCGCCTGATTTGGGGAATCTTTGTTCCCACGGGAGTGGGGAGGGGGAGGGAGGGAGATATATCGTCTTTGTCGGGCTTGGGTCTCCCGTTGGGGGAAGGGATTATGGGGGACTCACTTTTGCTGCTTTGTGTGCGTGTCCCGCACCGCCGTTGGCCCTTCAGGGGTTGGCGAAGTGTCGTGGTGGCTCCCCCGTTCCCTCTTTCTGCCGCGCTGGGTTCCCTTGTCCGAATCCGGTGTGGACCCGAACTTCTCGTCGCTGCTGGGTGTGTCTTGGTCCGCACCCTGCTTTGTGTCCGTGGGGTCTCCCGCTATATGGATTCTGCGCTCCTGGCAACCTGTCTGCCGATCGCCGGGTTTCCCTTTCCCAGCCTGACCCTGTTTGGGCCAGGGCCGGCTGGTGGGGGGAGGGTGCCCCGATTAATCTCCGGCTCCGTGTAGGTTTTCGGTTCTTCTTTTTTGCTCCTTTTTGTTTTCCTGCGTTTCTCCACTGCTTCTGGATGCTGGTTTTGCTGGGTTCTTGGTGGAGTGTTGGGTGTTGGAGTTCCCAGCTCGCTATTCAGTTGGTGCGAGTCGGGGTGCCTCCCTATTGTCTCGGCGCCATCTTTCTCCTCTCTTTTCCTTTTTTTAAAAAATTCTTTTATTTTATTTTATTTGTTTGTTTGTTTGTTTATTAATTGAACACAAATTTTTTGACAAGGTGTTGTGCAAAAAAGGTACAGTTACATAGTAGGGCAGTGTGTACATTTCTTGTGATATCTTACGCCCTGTTTTTCTATCTCTTCCCTAGGTCACATAGACATATATACAATATACAATGATGTATCAAGAACATAGACAGTAGCCATGTGGCCACACCCAAGAAAGTTCGCCTAGGGCTTTAAATGTAATGTCGATATTAGACCATATGTCGAAAGTAGTCGTATATGAACGTACATACCTAGCTTTTGAGCTATTGTATTCCCCTGAGAGGTCAATTTTTGACCTTTATATGTTGAGTAATTGTTTGGTTTTAGTTACATACTGTTGGGTCGCTGCCCCAATCCTGTGGGGAATACTATTTGACAAGCAGTTTTTGGTTTCACAGACATGGTCTCTACTGTCTCTCCGTCTCCCTTTGTTAACAGTCATATATCAGGGAGATCATGCCCCTTTGTTTTCTGTGTTCTAGGCTTGTCTTGCTCAACATTATTTGTTCAAGTTCTGACCATTTCCCTGTGAATAACAATATTTCACCATTCCTAATCGCTATGTAGTAGTATTCCATTGTGTATAAGTACCATATTTTTTGGATCCATTCATCTGTGGAGGGGCATCTGGGTTGTTTCCATATTTTGGCTATCGTGAATTGTGCCGCAATAAACATGGAAGTACAAATGTCTTTTTGATATCTTGGGACTTGCTGTTTAGGATAGATGCCTAGGAGTGGTATGGCTGGTCTATATTGAGCTTTTTGAGAAACCTCCATACTGTTCTCCAAAGTGGTTTTACTAATTTGCACTCCCACCAACAATGGAGAAGGGTTCCTCTTTCCCTGCACCCCCTCCAGCATTTGTTGTTGCCTGAGTTCAGAGTATAGGCCATTCTAACTGGGGTGAGGTGGTATCTCAGGGTTGTTTTTATTTGCATTTCTTTTACTAGCAGAGATGTTGAGCATTTCCTCATGTGTTTCTTTTCCATTTTTATATCTTCTCTTGTGAAGTCTCTCTTTAGCTCTTTTGCCCATTTCCTAATAGGTTTATTGGGCTTGGAGGGGCTTAGTTTTTTTGAGTTCTCTGTAGATGACAGATATCAGGCCTTTGTCTGTTGCTGTGCTGGTAAATATCCTTTCCCATATCGTTGGCTGTCTTTCTAGTTTGGTGGCTATGTCCTTAGCTGTGCAGAAACTTTTTAATTTGTAGTAATCCCATTTGTCGAGTCTTTCCCCTATTTGCACGGACGTTTTCTACCTAAGCTGGTTTTGGACCTTGATCCTCAGATCTCAGCCTCCCGAATAGCTAGGATTACAGGCGTGAGCAAACTGTGCCCAGTGTGGGTCAGATTTTCTTTCTTTTCTTTCTTCCTTTCTCTCCTTCCCTCCCTCCCTCCCTCCCTCCCTCCCTCCCTCCCTCCCTCCCTCCCACCCTCCCTCCCTCCCTCCCTCCCTCCCTCCCTCCCTCCCTCCCTCCCTCCTTCCCTTTCTTTTCTTTTTGTGCTGGAACTGGGGCTTGAATTCAGGGCCTGAGATCACATGTGGCTTTTTCACTCAAGGCTGGTGGGTCTCCATACACCACTCTATAAGCCTCAAAGTTCACAAGTTTATTTGGGGAATCTTTGGCTTCCACACCAAGAACCCACACATCTCCAACATTTAGGGGTCCAGTATCTCCAGCGTTCTCAGCTTGCTCTCTCTCCCTCTCTCCCATCCTCTTTCTCTCCTCCTCCCTCCTCTCGGAGTTGGTATGAAAGATTGTCTGGGCATTAGATTCTAGCTACAAACTGGTGGTCTTGAAATGACTTTAATTCTTTGTATGTTTGCTTTTGTGAAAGAGGAAGGTGGCAGTCAAACACATCCTGAAAGGGTGATTATGAGTGCGCTACAGAGCTGTGCATGAAGTATTCAGAAGGGTCTGGGAGTGATCAGAGCTCATTCAGGTGTGAGCTGTAGGAGGCCCCATGGAGGCTTGTTTTGGGGGTTCACAGTGATGAAAAGGAGATTTTTTTTTAAAGACTATGCTGGCTACTCACAAGGTTTTGCAGACCAAGCTGGCAGGACCAGGCTGGGTCTCTGACACCTCTGGTTGGACAAAGGATGGCCTTTCCCATTCCTGCTGCCAAGCCTTGGTTTCTTCCCTAGGGTGGGGTTGGGTTGCTTTCCTTAATTGGATTGTTTCTGCTTACTGTGTGGTTTGTGTCCTGCTCTCTGACCTTTAGCTCAATCGCTCTAGTTCTCTGGGTTTCACCTCTGTCTTTCTGTCTGTCTCTCTTACTTTGTCAGTTGCAGAGCTTGAACGAAAGGCCTGGGTGCTGTCCTTGAGCTCTTTTGCTCAAGACTACAGTGCCACTTTTGGTTTTCTGGTGGTTCATCAGAGGGAAGAGTCTCGTAGACTTTCCTGGGTTGTCTTCAAAGCATGATCTCTGGATCTCAGACTTCTGAGTACTTAGGATTATTGGTGTGAGCCACCAGAGCCCAACAAGGATCAGATCCTTCCTTCCTTCCTTCCTCCTCCCCCTCCCTCCCTCCCTTCCTCTCCCCTCTCCCTCCCTCCCTCCCTCCTACCCTTTCCTTCCTTCCTTCCTTCCTTCCTTCCTTCCTTCCTTCCTTCCTTCCTTCCTCTTTCTTTTTTCTTCCTTCTTTTTTCTTTCTTTTCTGTTCTCTCTCCCTCTCTCTCTTCCTCCCTCTCTCCCTTTTTTTTTGTGCTGGACCTGGGGCTTGAACTCAAGGCCCTGAGATCTCACTTGACTTTTTCACTCAAGGCTGGTAGCTCTCCACGAACCACTCTACAAGCTTCAAAGTCCTCTGGGCTTCTCCTTTGTCTGTCTGTCTGTCTGTCTGTCTGTCTGTCTGTCTCATCAGATGTGGAGCTTGAACTCAGGACCTGAGTACTATCCCTTAGCTCTTTTGATCAAGGCTAGTGCTATACCACTTTGAGCCACCATAGGGAACTTGGGAGCCTAGCTGTGAGAGCTGGAAAGGGTTAAGAGGTTGTGAGGTGCCAGACTTTGAAGTCAGGTCCCACCACGTGAACCCCATTTTAGAATGGAACCCTGAGCCAATCAGATTTGTACCTGTGTTCTAATCTTGCTTGCACAGCTGATTGTTGTAACCTTGTTCTTTGCCTTTATAAGCCCTGTGTAATCACAGCTCGGGGCTTCCTCCTAACCTCCGCTGTGTCAGTGGGTAGGACGAGGCCCGAGTTGGCAGCTCGTTAAATAAAGCCTTGCCTTGCTTTTGCATTTCGGAGTGTCTAAATCTCGGTGGTCTTCTTGGGGGTGGTCTTGCAACTTGGCACAACATTTGGGGTTTCGTCCGGGATAGCCCCAGAGACCCCGAGATCCCAGACTCCGAAGGTAAGAAAACAGCCATGTTCATTTGTCTTGTCTTGTAATGTGCCTGTTTGTTTGTCTTGCTTTTGCTTATTTCTTGAAGGGGTTGTCGAAGCAGATGTACTTACTTGACAATCCTGGTGAGACCGGGGGATGTCCCAGACTCCTCACCCTTAAAGGGGGATCTCTGGAGCCCGCTTTCAACTTGAATTCACTCTTTCTGCATCCTTGCAGGGGGATGTGTGGGCCAACTTGGGTCCACTCCTCCTGTACCCTGGCAGGAGGTTGTGGGCCAACTTGGGAGATCTCCAACTCGTAACTCGGGTCCACTCCTTCTGCACCCTTGCAGGAGGTTGTGGGCCAACTCGGGTCCACTCCTTCTTACAGGAGGTTGTGGGCCAACTCGGGTCCATTCCTTCTGCACCCTTGTAGGAGGTTGTGGGCCAGCTTGGGAGATCTCCAACTCGTAACTTTTCTTAGGCCTGTGTGTTTTCCTCCTTTTGTATTAATTGTTTTGTTTTTGTAGCCTTTTGGAAGAAATTTGGAAGTAAAATTGTCCTAAATAATTATTGCAAAGTGAGAAAAGGAGAATTATGGCTACCAAAATGTTTAATTGCCATTCCAGCTTCTTTGTAGGTTTTTTTGTAACAGTTTCCAGCAGGCCCACAGAGAAGCACAGGTGATTCCTACAAGTTTGTCAAGATCTAATACTGACCCTTAATAAGTTCCAGGTAAGAGCATGCTTAAAAACTACTTCTGTGTGGACCACCTTGTTGCTTATAATTGGAGTAAAGTGGCCCCTTATAAGACTCATTGATCTGAATCTGCGGTTCGAAGCCAGCCCGGGCAAAGAAAGGTCCCTGTGAGAGACTTGTCTCTAATCAGCCAGCAGAGTGCTGGGAACGGAGTGGTGTGGAGCTCAAAAGTGGTACGGTGCTAGTCTTGAGCTGGAGAGCTGAGGGACAGCACTCAGGCCCTGAGTCCAAGTCCAGTGGAAAGTCACTCCTCCTGGGACAAAAGTGATGGAGCATCCAGAGGCAGTAAGCCACTACTTGGATTGCAGAGATGGTGTCAGATCCTAGAGTCACTACTGTTGGCCTTTCAAAAGTTAAAGCCGGGAAGTCCTAGAAGAATAGTTCATAAGCATGCCTTTCCAATGCCCATGTCTGTCTACTGGGCAGGAATTTGGCAGTCATCTGTGATAGTGGTTAGTAAGGGTAAGTTTGTCAAATGAGAGGATAGATTAAAATCTCACCCCCCGCATTTACTCAAAGCCCTAACTGGCAGTGAGAATTTAAGCTCATACATCTGTTTAGTAAAGAAAGCTTGTAGACCTGAGATTGTGTCCTTATTGAGATCTGTTAAAGGCCTGCAAAGGTATATTGTTAAAAATTGCAAGACCTGTCAGCTTGCCAATGCCCCCAATCAACAGACTACTAAAAGAGCTCGCCTCTGTGGGAATAGGCCAGGCGTGTATTGGGAAGTAGATTTCACAGAAATTACAAATATTTGCTAGTTTTTGTAGACACCTTTTCAGGATGGGTTGAAGCCTATCCAACAAAGCATAAGACTGCGAATGTAGTGGCTAAAAAGATCCTGGAAGAAATCCTACCCAGGTATGGCTTCCCATCCACCATTGGGTCAGACAATGGACAGGCTTTCATCTCAAAAGTAAGTCAGGGAATAGCTGCAGCACTGGGGACGGATTGGAAATTGCATTGTGCTTATAGACCCCAGAGTTCAGGACAGGTAGAGAGAATGAATCGGACTCTAAAAGAGACCTTAACTAAATTGGCCTTAGAGACTGGCGCAGACTGGGTGTCACTCCTTCCTTTTGCTCTGCTTAGAGTAAGAAATTCTCCCTATCAGCTTGGCTTTACTCCTTTTGAAATAATGTACGGGTACCCCCCACCCATTATCCCTAGCCTTCAGACTGAATTGCTTGCTGATTTGGATAATGCTGAATTTTTGTGTAAACTCGATTATTTGCAGCTCGTGTACAAGAATGTGACCCCAACTTAAGGCATTATATGATTCTGCTTCTGTCCCTACCCCCCATTTATTCAGACCAGGGGACTGAAATCCTAAGAACCACGGTGGAAGGAATCCTAGACGGCATCGCCACTTGGGTTCATTGCTTCCACGCCAGGCCAGCTGACCCCTTTGCCCTGGATGACAACTACCGTGATGGAACATGGGAGGTCTCCAAGCACCCAACTCAGCTGCTTTGCCTTCGCCTCAAGAAAAAGTTAGACTGAGACTAAGGTTATAGGTTCCTGGCTAGGTAAGGTCTACGCCCCTGAGTCAGCCTGAAGAAGTTACAGAAGATGGATGATCTTCACCCATCAGCCCCCCTTTAAAATCAAGGGACCAGAGTTGTTTTTGTGAAGATGAGGCAGGATAAACTAGAGGCATGCAAAACAGAGGTACAGAGACTATTCTTGTAAGAAATGGTGACAGGCCCTTTGGTTACTACATTGGGCCCTACTGGCCCATGCCTTACCTCTATATCATCCCCTAGACATGCAAGCCATTGAAATGGACAGAATGGAGCCATGATTGGCTCCCAAGGTACCAAAAAGAAAAAGGGGGAAATGAGGTGCCAGACTTTGAAGTCAGGTCCCACCACGTGAACCCCATTTTAGAATGGAACCCTGAGCCAATCAGATTTGTACCTGTGTTCTAATCTTGCTTGCACAGCTGATTGTTGTAACCTTGTTCTTTGCCTTTATAAGCCCTGTGTAATCACAGCTCGGGGCTTCCTCCTAACCTCCGCTGTGTCAGTGGGTAGGACGAGGCCCGAGTTGGCAGCTCGTTAAATAAAGCCTTGCCTTGCTTTTGCATTTCGGAGTGTCTAAATCTCGGTGGTCTTCTTGGGGGTGGTCTTGCAACTTGGCACAACAGTTGGAATGCTGCCTCCTCAGTACTCAGAAGGCTGAGAACTGGACCCTGGGAAAGTCAAAGCAGGAAAGGCAAGACAAATGTGTAAGTGACTATTAACTGGACCGATGGTGTGTAATTCACAGTTGATTGGCCCCTGTGGCCCTTGAGCTAATGGGAATAAGATGAATGCTTGCATCCCAGTCTGTTGGGGTCAGCTGTGCCTTTAAGAGGCCACAGATGGCTTTAGCCTGTCCCCTCTTCTTCCACCTT
The DNA here is from genome assembly GCF_023159225.1 of Perognathus longimembris pacificus. NCBI lineage: Eukaryota > Metazoa > Chordata > Mammalia > Rodentia > Heteromyidae > Perognathus > Perognathus longimembris. The sequence goes on from NC_063180.1 coordinate 18,647,221, forward strand.
TAACAGGAAGAGAAGCCCCCACCACTTGGGTCGAGCACGTGTGCAATGGCAGGGGGATACCAGAAACCCAATCCTTGGGGGGCTGGGTCTCCGCCTATAGAGGAAGTCTCCTGACATCACTTGATGGACAGTCCTCATGGCCAACCTGTAATCCCTATTTTGTGCCAGCCCTTGGGGGTATATCTGTGGGCTCCTCATTTGAATAAACAGATGTCCTAGAGGCGGTCTCCGAGACCACCGCGGGCTCGTGTCTTTCCTTGGGCTGGCGAGCATGGGGTTTCACAACCACATGCTAACCTAGGATAACTTGGGACCCCACTTCCAAGTCTAATCCCTACCGGCCGGCGGAGAGGGGGACGTGAGAGAGGGATTACAGTCGCCACTTCTCACGGCTCCCTAGCTATAGGGAGTTACATCGTGTGTGTGTGTGTGTGTGTGTGTGTGTGTGGTCTGTTGTGGGGCTTGACCTTGGGAGCTGAGTGCTGTCCCTGATCCTCTTTGTGTTGAGCCACAGAGCCATTCTCGGTTTTTGAGTGGATTATTGGAGATAAGAATCTCATGGGGACTTTCCTGCCTGGGCTGGCTTTGAACCACAATCCTCAAATCTCAGCCTCCTGAGTAGCTAGGATGACAGACATGAGCCACCAGGGCCCAGCTGTGTCTTACATTAATGATTGTAATAACAAGATCTATTGACACCTTGATTTCTGTACCTACAGTAACCGTCCCTGTACTGAACTAACTAAATAAACTTGCTCATGGGTGCTCAGGGGTCAGAATCCAGTGAGCTCTGCACCCCCTGGCACCTCACTTTCTGATTCTCCATCTTCTCATTTTTTTTGGCTCCAGTATCCTGCCATGCTGCTCCTGGCTGTGGCTAGCAGCAAGCGATGGTTCCATTTCATGGTTTTAGGTGGATCATGGGAGGTAAGAGTCTCACAGACTTTCCGGCCCAGGCTGGCTTTGAAATGCGATCTTCAGATTTCAGCTTCTGGAGTTGCTGGGATGGCAGGCATGAGCCACAGTGTCAGGCATAGCCTAGAGTTTCTAAGCTTGAGAAGCAAAGTCTCTGAGGCGGGAAGGAGAAGCTCCTGCTCTCCTCTCCTGCCCCTGGTACTGACTCCCCCCAAATGGGAGTGCTTCACTGCTTTCCGGAAACAGATGCAGTTTGATATACTAGGACGCTATGGTGGCTCTCAGGGGTCAAAGGGCTCCAGACCAATCACAGCTCCTTCATATGTAGGAGATGACACTGGAGTGTATGAGGATCTGGTCAATGGGAAACCATAAACTCCATTCCCATGGTTCTTCTGGAAGAAGATGCTGGAGCCAGGAAGTCCTAGCAAGTCAGGAGACTGAGATCTGAGGATCACAGTTTGAAGCCAGCTTGGACAAGAAGCTCCTTGAGACTCTTATCTCTAGTGAACCCCCAAAAGCTGGAAGTAGAATGGTGGCTCAAGTAGTAGAGTGTTAGCTTTGAGCACGAAAAATGCAAGGGACAGTACCCAGGGCCTCAGTTCAAGCCTTAGCATGTGCACATGCACACACATGCAAATACACACACTTGTGTAATGGCTAAGGGGATGATGACAAGCAAATAGCTCCAAGATCTCGGGAGCTCCAGGGAAGTTCAGAGGAGGGACAGGAAGTTATGTAAGCCTACGGTAATGGTGGGCCCTGTTTTGTATTCAGTTCTTAGGACATACTTAATCCAAAAGTATTGTAGTGACTAAGAGGCGTAACCCCGGGGCTATGGTAATAATCATGGCCAAGTACAATCCCTACTTCCTGGTGCCTCACACCTCTCGGTGATCCTTCCCATGAGAGAACATGAGAATATAAGCCACTGCTACGTACGGGAGCCACTTAGGTCTCTGATTTCCTCTCTACCTTGAAAGTCCCATGAAGATGAAATATCAACCCTGCTCTTTGTAGCTCAATTCCTGTCTGATTCCCCATCCATCCATCTTCTCTCACCTGTAGGATTTCCCTTGCCACTTATATCCATCTGCCTCTTCTCCCTTTAAGAATTGTAGCTTCCCCTCCTCACCCCAAGCTGGGTGCTGGTGTTCATGTCTGCAATCCTAGCTTCTCAGGGCACTGAGATCTGAGGATCATAGCTCAAGGCCAGCCCGGGCAGGAAAGCCCCATGAGATTCTTACTTCCAATGAACCACCAGAAAACAAACAAACCCAGAACTGGAGCTGTGGCTCAAGTGGTAGAGCACTAGCTTTGAGTATAAAAGCTCAGAGGCAGGGCTGGGAATATAGTCTCATGGTAAATTGCTCACCTCGAATACATGAAGCCCTGGGTTTGATTCCTCAGCACCACATATATAGAAATGGCCAGAAGTGGTGCTGTGGCTCAAGTGGTAGAGTGCTAGCCTTGAGCAAAAAAAGAAGCCAGGGACAGTGCTCAAGCCCTGAGTTCAAGCCCCAGGACTGGCACAAAACCAAACCAAACCAAACAAAGCTCAGGGACAGTGCCTGGACCCTGAGGTCAACCCCCAGGACTAGCACTGAAAGAACAACAACAACAAAAACAAAAACAAAAACAAAAAAACAAACCCCACAAGAATTTAACCCTTAAATCTGAATGAAGCCCAAGACAATTCAATGGAAAGACTACACTTCCCAGCATCCTTTGCAGCGAGGCATGCTTTTGAGCTTGTTCACTAGTAGGACCTCATTGTGCGACCTCCAGGCTATGTTTCCCAAATCTACTCCCTGTGGCCATCTCTGGTGGAATGGTCATCCTCTACTGGGCAGATCTGGACATCCAGGAAATGGTGGCACTGGTGAAATCATTTGTGGTAGGTTTGAATCCTGCTACTCAAATCACCCGTTGGAATAACTTCATCTTTGTATCTGAGTCAAGATTTCCCAGTCTGAAAAGTGGTTCAGACCCCATCACACTGATTTGTTGAAGAATTGGTAGAATAATGATACATGGAAAAATGACTGATGTGTGTGACAAGCAACTCAAGAAATACTGGTGGTGGCTGGGAATGTGGTTTTGTGGTAGAGTGCTTGGCTAGCATGCATGAAGCCCTGGGTTCAATTCCTCAGCACCACATAAACAGAAGATGCTGGAAGTGTTGCTGTGGCTCAGGTGGTAGAGTGCTAGCCTTGACCACAGAGAGGCTCAGGGACAGTGCCCAGGCCCTGAGTTCAAGCCCCAGGACTGGTGCGCACCCTCCGCCCCACAAACACACACACACACCCAATACTGGTGGCAAGCGGGACACCTGTGGCTCATTTCTGTAACCCTAACTACTCAGGAGGCTGAGATCTGAGGATCCGGGTTTGAAGCTAGCCCTGGTAGAAAAGTCTATGAGACTCTTATCTCCAATGAACCACCAGAAAACCAGAAGTAGAGCTGTGGATCAAAGTTGTAGAGCACTAGCCTTGAGCATAGAGCTCAGGGATAGCTTCCAGGCCCTAAGTTCAAGCCTCATGACCAACACACACACACACACACACACACACACACACACACACACAGAGAAATACTGGACTGGGAATGTGGCTTAGTGGTAGTGCTTGCTTAGCATGCATGTTTATGTGGTCCTGAGGAATTGAACCCTCAGTACCAAATAAATAGAAAAAGCCAGAAGAGGCACTGTGGCTCAAGTGGTAGAGTGCTAGCCGTGAGCAAAAAGAAGATTAGGGACAGTGCCCAGGCCCCGAGTTCAAGCCCCAGGACTGACAAGATAGAAAAAGAAAGAAAGAAAGAGGGGGAGAGAGAGAGAGAGAGAGAGAGAGAGAGAGAGAGAGAGAGAGAGAGAGAGAGAGAGAGAAAGAGAGAGAGAGAGAGAAAGAGAGGGAAGGAGAAAGGGAGGGAGGGAGGGAGGGAAGGAAAGACAGACAGACTGGTGTCTGGGCATGGTGGTATACACCTATAATCCCAGCACATGGGAAGCTGAGGAAGGAAGATTATGAATTCAAGACTGAGCCTGGGATACATAGTAACAATTCAAAGAAACTTTATATCTCCAAAGAACCACCAAAAAATCTGGAAGTGGAGCTGTGACTCAAGTGGTTGAGTGCTAACCTTGAGCAAAATAGCTCAGGGACAGGGCCCAGGTCCTGAGTTCCAGCTTTAGGACTGGAACAAGAACAAAAAAGAGGAATGTGGTTTGCAGATGTTGGAAGGAGAGAGGGGCAATAGGGAGTTATTGCTTAATGGGTATCAAGTTTTAGTTTCACAAGATGAAAAGACTTACCAAACTGGACAGAGCTGGCAATTGCATAATCTAAATATTGTTAATGCCATTGATTTGTACACTTAAAAACCAGTCCCATGGTACATATTGTGTTAGGTGTATTTCATCTTAGTCTAACAACAAAAATAAATAAAAATAGAAGAATCATTACACAATTGTATGTACTTGGTAAGAGTCCAAACTCAGGAAATTCAAAAGCAAGTGAAAATAATCTGTAATGGAAAAGGATTTTAGAATTTCTAATATCTTAAATATTACTATTAATCAAAATATGTTGTTCTTGCCTGGAGCCAATGGCTCTCATCTATAATTCTCCCTACTGAGCAGACTGAGATCTGAGAATTGAGATTCAAAGCCAGACCCAGGGAAAGAAAGACCATGAATCTCTTATTTCAAATTCATCACCAAAAAACTGGAAATGGTGTTGTGGCCCAATAATAGAGGACCAGCAGTGAACAAATAAAGCCAAACAAGAACACCAGGCCCTGAATTCCAGCCTCAGTATCAGCACAAGAAAAAGAAAAAACATGTAATGAAACCTTTTATAAGCGAGGGGCTGGTGGCTCACACCTGTCATCCTAGCTATTCAAGAGGCTGAGATCTGAGGATTGTGGTTCTAAACCAGCCTGGGTAGGAAAGTCTGTGAGACTCTTATTTCCAATTAATCACCAGAAAACTAGAAGTGGTGCTGTGGCTCCAAGTGCCAGTCTTGAACAAAAGAGCTCAGGGACAGCACCGAGGCACTGAGCATACACAACACAATACATACACACACACACACGTATAATATAGGTATAGATAATAAATATATAGCTTATATAATAAATATATTGTAAATATACCTACACTGTTTCTGTAACTATGTATAGATACATTTATTTTTACATGTTCTTACACAGTTATCAGTGTTTGTTTTTTCCCCTAATGTTCTGGGGGTCAAATCCAGGACTTTGCATGGCAGAACTAACGCTCTACCACTGAGCTAAATCCTCAGGCCTTCAATGTGTGTGTGTGTGTGTGTGTGTGTGTGTGTGTGTGTGTGTGTGTATCTGTATGCTTGTCCTAGGGCTTGAACTCAGGGCCTGGGGACTGTCTCTGAGCTTTTTCCATTCAAGGCTGGTGCTCTATCGAGCTGCCTAAACTCCACTTTTACCTTTTGAATGGTTCATTGGAGATGAGTCTCATGGACCTTCCTGCCAAAGCTGGCTTTGAACCTTGATCCTCAGATCTCAGCCTCCCGAGTCGCTAGAATGACAGGCATAAGCACTGGTGCTTGGAAGATGTTTGTTTGCAAGAAAAATTCCCTTGGTGATTCCTTATGGGATTCTGTTGGAGAAGAAAGCAAAACTACAGATCAATTCTTACACAATACATAACATAGAACCTAAAAACAAAAAACAATTAGGTTTCTTTCAGATCTTGTGTGTGAAAGATTTCTCAAACTGGAAGACACATGTGATGTCAGTGTTGACACCGGGTACACGTGTTTTGAAATTGTGTACTTTTGTGCCAGGTCTTTGGAGGTTGGCCCGCTTTCATTCTGTCCCTGGCAGGTTTTATCCCCCGAAGTCAGGCTGTTGCTGTTCTTTCAAATAGCTCTGATGAGTTTCCTATAGTTCTCAAATCTTTGGCAATGCTCTACCTGGTGTCAAGCGACAACTTTGTAGGGCTGAGGCAGAGAAAAGGGATCCAACTCTCTGCTGGGTGTGAATGAGGAGGGGCGGGGTAGAAGCTAAACTAGTGACTTTGAAATCCCTGTTATAAACACCTGTTTTCATGCTTATTTCTTCTTTTAAGATGGTAAGACATTGAGGGTCAGAGAAATTTGAGTCTGTGTGTGTGTGTGTGTGTGTGTGTGTACTGGGGCTTGAACTTGGGGCCTGGGAACTAGACTCTGAGCTTTGTCACTCAAGGTTGGCACTCTACCCCTTGAGCTACATACAGTTCCACTTCTGCCTGGCTCCGACTGTTTATGAAGAGATTATTCTTTTCCCTTTGGCTTCCTGTCACGATCAAGAATTGGGATCTGGGTGCTTGTGGCTCACGCCTGTCATCCTAGTTACTCAGGAGATAGAGATCTGAGGATCATGACTGGAAACCAGTCTAGTCAGAAAAGTCCCCGTAAGAATCTTATTAACCAGCAAAAACAAAAACAAAGCAAAGCAAAACCCCAGTGGGCCAGAGGAATGACTCAAGTGGTAGAACACCAGCCATGAGTAAAAATGTTGTGCAGGAGCAGTACCCCAGTCTGAGCACCTATAAACACACACACACACTCTCTCTCTCTCTCTCTCTCTCTTTTCTAAAATGGCATGGCTGCCTGACTTGACAAACAGGCAACTGAGGCCCCCACGGGCAGATGCTTCCCAATGAAGAAAAGCTAGAGATTGGGACCCAGTTTGTCTTGAGTCCTATACTCAACAACTTACAAAGATATTTCACTATCTTACAGACGACATGGAATTTTGAACAAGAGGTTGAACTGAGAGAGAACTGGGAGATTTGAAATAGGAAACAAAGTCAGGCTCTGGTGGCTCACGCCCATCACCCCAGCCACTCAGGAGGCTGAGATCTGAGGCTGGTGGTTCAAAGCCAGCCTGCGCAGGAAAGTCACTGTGACACTCTGATCTCCAATGAACCACCAGGAAACCGGAAGTGGAACTGTGGTTCAAAGTGGTAAAGTGCTAGTCTTGGAGCAAAACAGCTCAGAGACAGCACCCAGCCCTTGAATTCAAGTCCCACCATGGACAAAAGAACATCAAGAAGAAACAAAACAAGAAATAGGAAGAAAGGAGAAGGCCCCTCCCCAGACATTTTTCCCAGGAAGAATTCAATACATTTGTATTCGGGGGGGAGATTATGAGTTACATAAATCTCATCAAGGAGTCTGTTACTCTGATGGCATTACACCCGGCAAACTTGAGTTTCTGCATGCTCGGATTTTGGTTTCAGCTCCCAGAACTATTTAGGAAGGATCTGGAGCTGAGGAGTAAAGTGCTTGCTCTCTCTCTCTCTCTGTCTCTCTCTGTCTCTCTCTGTCTCTCTCTGTCTCTCTCTCTGTCTCTCTCTCTCTCGGTGTGGCACAATGGAGCTAGGAGGGGCCTTGACCATCTTCCTGGCTTTCAGTTTGTCTTGTCTCTTCATCCTCATGGCCTGGAAACGAATCCACAAAGGAGGAAGGCTGCCCCCGGGCCCCACCCCGATTCCTTTTCTGGGGAACATACTGCAGGTCCGGATCGATGCCTTTTATCAGTCCTTCATGAAGGTGAGTCTGTGGGCCTCCCCGCACAGGTGAGGAAGCCCCAAGCCAGGTCCCCGGGTGAGAGCACACACCTGGAGACACACTGGGCTGGCCATCTTAGAATGTGGAAAACAACCCCAGAATCAGGAACGTCTTGGAAAGCCATGTTCCTGGTGCCCTGGCGTGTATCTCTACCTAATGTCAGCGTTTGGGAAGGTGAGGGTTCTTGTGCTCAGACTAGTTTACAAGTTGGAGGGCCAGTATCTCAAGAGGCTAGAAAGTTATCCTGGGTGTCAGTGGTTGACAACTTTAATTCCAGCTACTCAGGAAGCTGAGATCTGAGGATCCTAGTTCAAAGCCAGCCTGAGCAGAAAAGTCTGTGAGACACCAATTCACAAGAAAAAAAAGCCAGTAGTGGTTCAGAGTGGTAGAATGCTAGCTAAGAGGCAGTGCCCTGGCCTTGAGCTCCGTATACAAACACACACACACACACACACACACACACACACACACACATGCATGTACACATTCATACGGTTAGAGAGTGAGCATTTCAGAGAGAGAAGCATGAATCTGAGTTCATCTAATCCACATCCATCAATCCACAGCTGAAGAAACTAGAACATTCAGTCTGTGTGTGTGTGCGCGCGGCGCGAACACGCTCTTAAACTCAGGGCCTAGTAGGGTGCTGTACCTGAGCTTTTTTGCGCAAGGCTGGTGTTCTCTCACTTGAACCACAGATCTATTTCTGGCTTTTTGGTGGTTCAGTGCACATAAGAGTCTCACAGAATTTCCTGCCCAGGCTGGCTTTTTTTTTTTTTAAAGCTTCAATACACTTTATTTAGGATTATTGAAAAGGCAACTAAAATTGCATTTTATCCTTTTTCTATCCTTTAAACATTTCTTGAAGCTTTCAAGATTATCTGAACATTTTTCCCAGCTCTATTATATTACCAAAAATAAATATATTTGTGATAGTGGCTCATGCATATAATCCTAACACTCAGGAACTTAAGAGCTGAGAATCACAGTTCAAAAGCCAGCCCAGGAAGACAAACTTGTAAGATTCTTGACGCCAGTTAATCAGCAAGAAAGCCAGAAGCTGATGTCTGGCTCAAGTGGTAGAGTACCAGCCCTGAAAGGAAAAAGCCACATGAGAACCTCAAGGGCCTGAGTTGAAACTCTGAGTTGAAACTGGCTCTAAATAAATAAAACTTAAACATACTAACTAGATAGCTCTCCTTTTTAAACTACATGACAAAATGGCAATCAGTTTAGCTCTTTATCTTCTGAAATAAGCCTAAAAGAGTTTTATTTTATTTTTTTATTTTTATTTTTTTTGCCAGTCCTGGGCCTTGGACTCAGGGCTTGAGCACTGTCCCTGGCTTCTTCCCGCTCAAGGCTAGCACTCTGCCACTTGAGCCACAGCGCCACTTCTGGCCGTTTTCTGTATATGTGGTGCTGGGGAATCGAACCTAGGGCCTCGTGTATCCGAGGCAGGCACTCTTGCCACTAGGCTATATCCCCAGCCCCTAAAAGAGTTTTATTTTTGAGGAAGGAATACATTACTCTAAAGCAAAATGCCTTAAGAAATATTAATTTTAACATTAATGAATTTCTAACATCATTATAAAAAGCAAAACAAAATGATCAAGATAAGATCGGTTCAATTCTTTGTTATCTTGTAGATGAGGACACAATACATTTTATGCAGACATTTTGGTGACATCACATATATAGAACAGAATATGGGACCCACAAGCAGGCTAGTGACAGTTTCCAAATGAGATCAAACCACAATGCTTATTTATTTATTTATTTATTTATTTTTGGCCAGTTCTGGGCCTTGAACTCAGGGCCTGAGCACTGTCCCTGGCTTCTTTTTGCTCAAGGCTAGCACTCTGCCACTTGAATCACAGCACTACTTCTGGCCATTTTCTGTATATGTGGTGCTGGGGAATTGAACCCAGGGCCTCATGTATACGGGGCAAGCACTCTTGCCACTAGGCCATATCCCCAGCCCATGCCTATTTTTTTAATAAAAGGTTTTGAAAAGTGTGACAAAGGCAAAAACAAAGCTATCTTCTTGTTAGAATGCCATGTATTTGTAAACAACAAGCAAATATAAACCAGAAAATTATGGCTCTGTCCTAAGCATGTTGATCAAGGGATTATAAGGGCTTATTAAATGCAGAAGAGAATTCTCTCAAGACAGTTGGCAATTTAGTGGCATCAGGGAACCCAAAATCAGAAAACTGCGGTCCATTTTACCCTGTCTTACTAATATAAAGCATTAGTTAACTAATAAGGAATGCAATAATTCATCAATTGAGAAAATTCATGCGAGGCCTGACAAGAACTCAGAGTTGCTACATCAGAAACTAAAAATAAATCACATTAAAATGAAAACTTTCAAACATCTTTCATTTGTCTTACTATTTGTTTCAATTTATTAATTCTGGCATTTCTCCCTCAATCTTTTCTATTTTTATTTTTTTTTTTGTGTCAGTCCTGGGGCTTGAACTCAGAGCCTGGAAGCTGTCCCTAAGCTTTCTGACTTTCCTTTTGGAGCTGGCTTCAAACTGCAATCCTCAGATCTCAACCTCCTAAATAGCTAGGAATACAAGTGGGAGCCTCCAGCAACTAGTTTCTCCCTCACTCTTAATTATTACATAATATTCCCAAAAGATGAAAAGTTGTTGAATACAGGCTGGCTTTGAACTGTGATCCTCAGATCCCAGCCTCCTGAGTCACTAGGATGACAGGCGTGAGCCACCAGCACCCAAGGACTTTCATCTTTGGTTGTCTGGGTGTGAGTCCTCCCCCCCCCCCATGCCCCAGGGCCACAGAAGCAAAGATTGTCCGTTAGTCCTTTCAAACCTAGGATGTGTCTTTATCTGCTATGGCATCACTTGATATCCCTCCACCCTTGATCAGTTCCCTGCCTTGTTCCTGTGTCCCACTCCAATCCATTGCCTCCTCCATGCCTCCCTTCCCTCCCAGCTCCAGGAGAAATACGGTAATGTGTTCACTGTGTACTTGGGCCCCCGGCCAGTGGTTATTTTATGCGGACACGAGGCGGTGAAGGAGGCGCTGGTAGATCAAGCAGATAACTTCAGCGGCCGTGGAGAGATAGCGACCATAGAGCGGAACTTCCAAGGCTATGGTAAGTCACAACCATGACCAACCACCACCAAAGAAAATGGATCACAGTGCGGAAGCTGGGTCTCTGCCTCGCTGGGGTGTGATAAAGGATGCGGGCCTCCAGGCCTTCGCTCACAGTGAGGCCGAAGGAGGAACAAAAACACGCAATGTCTGCCTGCTTCTGATCATATAAAATAAAACTGATCCAGTCAGGAGCCGGTGGTTAGCATCTGTCATCGTAGCTGCTCAGCAGGCTGAGATCTGAGGATCATGGTTCAAAGCCAGCTCAGGCAGAAGAGTTCGAGAGACTCTTAGCTCCAAGAAACTAAAGGGGCTCAGGGACAGCACCCAGGCTCTGAGATCAAGCCCAGGACTGGCAAAATAATAATAATCAAAATGAACTCCAGGAAATGGGAACAAGAGGGTCTTTTACTTTGTTGCTTTTCTTCCTTCCCTTCCTTCCTTCCTTCCTTCCTTCCTTTCTTTCTTGCCAGTCCTGGAGCTTGAACTGGGCCTGGGCACTGTCCCTGGCTTCTTTTTGCTCAAGGCTAGCACTCTACCACTTGAGCCACAGTGCCACTTCTGGCTTTTTCTGTTTATGTGGTGCTGAAAATGTTACCCAGGGCTTCACGTATGCAAGGCAAGGATTCTACCACTAGGCCACATTCCCAGCCCCTCTTTTTGTCTTGTTTGTTCATTTATCTGTCTTTTGAGGGGGGCACAGAAATGGAGGAGCAAAAGGTGAACCTATGCAGCAGTGGTCCTCACTAGACACTATGTGGAAAATGAATTCTACAACTTGTGTGTGGGGACAGGAGGGAAAAACTGGGGAGAGAGCCAGGGAAGGGGCGGCAGTGTCCAGTAAGAAATATACTTATTACCTGACTTAAATATGCTTATTACCTCTGTTTTTCACTTTTATAATAACAATTTTTGAAAAAAGAAACAAACAAATAAGAAGAAACAATCACAGTGAACTGGGTTGCTGGTGGCTCACGCCTGTAATCCTACCTATTCTGGAGGCTGAGATCTGAGGATTATGGTTTGAAGCCAGTCCAGGCAGAAAAGTCCCCAAGAGGCTCTTATCTCCAATGAACCACTCAAAAATCAAATCGGATCGCTGTGGCTCAAAGTGATAGAGTGCTGGTCTTGAGCAGCAGAGCTCAGGACAATGGCTGCGTTCAAGCCCCATGGCCACCAGAAAGAAAAAAGAAAGAAAGAAAAAGAAATGGCCACAGTGCGTTTGTTATGTTCCATATTCCTCGGGAAGAACAGGAATGCAGGAATCCTTGTTTTGAGTCCTTTCAGAAGAGTATCAAAATTAGGCTAATTTTGCTAATATGAAAGCTAGTGGATGGGTGGGGAATGTGCTTAGCGGTAGAGTGCTTGCCTAGAGGGCATGAAACTCTGAGTTTGATTCCTCAGCACCACGTAAACTGCAAAGGCCGGAAGTGGCGCTGTGGCTCAACTAGCCTTGAGCACAGAGAGGCTCAGGTACAGTGCCCAGGCCCTGAAGGCAAGCCCCAGGACTGGTGCACACACACACACACACACACACACACACACACACACACACACACACACACACGAAAGCTGGTGGTGAAAGAGAGCAGGCAATGACATATGGTGAGTGGCATTCCACTGTGACTTTTTATTATTAATCTGTGTGTGTGTGTGTGTGTGTGTGTGCGCGCGCGCGCCAGCCCTAGGGCTTAAACTCAGCGCCAGGGCAATATCCTTGAGCTTTTTTGCCTCCTCAGTAGCAAGGCTTACAGGCATAAGCCTCTGGCACATGGCCCTGTCAACATTATTTTTTAAAATCTTCCTCTGCTTATATATGTACAACACAGAGGTTCCAGAAGGTTCTTTTCTAGCGTTTGTCTGGCATCCACTTATTTGTGTCCTTCTATCCCAATCAGACTCATTTTGTCTCTTCCATCTCTCATCTACCTATTGGGCCCTGTACTTTCCCCCCTCCTATCTGTTTCTCCATAAATATGTCAAAAATACATTAGAGATTCTACTAATAAAGAAGAATCTTTCCATCTAACTATGTATACACCTCTCAGTTATTTATCATTCACCCACCATTCCATCCATCCATTTTTAAGCCTCCTCCTCATTCGTAAATCTATAATTATTCTTGTATCCATCCATCTACTCATCCATCAATCCATCCATTTCTCCATTACCCATCCACCCATCCATCCATCCATCCACCCACCATTACAGTCATAAATGCTTCCATTCATCGAATTACATTTTCAAACAACTCATTAATGTATTTATTTCCACGTGAGAGGTCATCTCAGTGGCCTCCCTCCCCCAACCCCGAAACTCCCATTGAGTGGAAAACTGGGGAGGTTCCTCCAGAGCAGAGTTTAGACCTTTGCCAGTCCATGGAGGGAATGTGACCCTGACATCTCGGCAGGCTTGGCTCTGTCCAATGGAGAGCGATGGAAGGTCCTTCGGCGCTTCTCCCTGACTACCCTTCGCAACTTTGGAATGGGAAAGAGGAGCATCGAGGAGCGGATTCAGGAAGAGGCTGGGTATCTACTGGAGGAATTCCGGAAGACAAAAGGTAGTGGCGGGGGGTGGGGGGGACACTTCCACAACAGGAGGTCTGCTAGGTGGTGGGGTGTCATTAGAGGGAGAGTTCAATAGTAAGATGGGCCTTGGTGGCAGAATCTCTGAAATGAGAGAAGTTGGAAACTCTCCAGGATTTCCTGAGATCTCCAGCCAGGTTCCATGTTAAAAATTTCCCATGTGCCAGGCACCTGTAACTCATGCCTCTAACCCTAGCTACTCGGGAGGCTGAGATCTTGAGGATCTTGGTTCAAAGCTAGCCCAGGCAGGAAAGTCCATGAGAACTTTTATCTCTCATTAACCACTAAAACCACAAGTGGATCTGTGGTCAAGTGATAGAACACCAGATTTCACCGAGTTCATGAAAGACCCTTAAGAGACTACTTTTCCAGAATCTTTCAACAATGGATTCCCAAAATCTGTGTACAGAGTTTTCATGATGAGGGTGTGTTATTGTGTAGCCTGAGCCAGCCTTATGCTAGCAGTTATCCTCAGCCTCTGCAGTGCTGGGACTATAGGCATGCACCACTATACCTGACCCTCAATGTACTTACTACACATCAGGCACTGAGTGAAATCTTTTCTCATGAGTCATTATCTAGATTCCTCACACACTAACGCGATGGGGTCTCAATCATTCTGAAGACCGAGGAATGCACACTCAGACACAAATGTGAAGTCACTCCCTGGTGTCATGGAGTAGCAGATCCAGGAGTCAAATTCCACCATTGCATGACTGACCCTATTATCGTTCGTCATCACCTCCAACATGGATCAAGTCCACTCTCTCCCATCTCCCCCCCTCCCTCAGGCACCCCGATTGACCCCACCTTCTTCCTGAGCCGCACGGTCTCCAACGTCATCAGCTCTGTGGTCTTCGGCAGCCGCTTCGACTACGAAGACAAGCAGTTCCTGAGCCTTCTGGAGATGATTAATGAGAGTTTCATTGAGATGAGTGTGCCCTGGGCCCAGGTGACCACGGGGGGAGGGGTCACATTCCCTGCCCCCCAGGTCCTCAAACCCGACAGGAGCTGGTGGCTCAAGCCAGACATCCTAGCTACTCAGGAGGCTGAGATCTGAGGATCGGGTCAAAGACAGTCAGGGAAAAGTCGATGAGACTCTTATGGCCAACGAACCACCAGAAAATCGGACGTGGCGCTGTGACTCAAAGTGGCAGGGTGCTAGCCTCGAGCACAAAGAGGCTCAAGGACAGCGCCCAGGTCCTGAGTTCAAGCCCTATGACCGACAAAAATAAATAAATAAATTAAGATCACTCCAAATCCTCAACCCCAACTCTCTCCTGATTCCAGACTCAGACCCCTGGCTGGTTCCCTGGTCCTCATGGCTGACACATCTCTGTCACTTGTGCCCACAGCTGTACGACATGTTTTCAGGGGTCATGCAGTATTTGCCTGGAAGACACAATCACATCTACTACTTGATAGAGGACCTGAAGGCCTTTGTAGCATCCAGAGTCAAGGTCAATGAAGCCACCCTTGACCCCCAAAACCCTCGAGATTTCATTGACTGCTTCCTGATCAAGATGCACCAGGTACTCGCTTCTCTCTCTCTCCCCCCCAAACCTTGTTCTCTCTCCTTAAAGTCCTGCCTGGGTCACATAATCCTCATGTACCCACGGCGAAAGCAAACGGGAAGTATTTCATACAGTTCGTGTGCGTGTGTGTGTGTGTGTCCGTGCACACACGCTCACAAGAGGGTGTGTGCCCCAAATTTCACACATATTAGTACTAAGTAGTCTGTATTATAATGGGAATCAGTATTTTATATAAAATAATATGCTAAAATGTTCCCCTTACTGGATTTACTTTGTTTGATTAAAGCATATTATTTAGTTTATCAGTGTGAACATATGTATTTGGTCAGACTATTACCAAATGTAAAGGAATAACATATAAATGCATGAAAATTTTTATTAAATTTTCTATGCAATAAAAAAAAAGAGGGTGTGCGCCACCAGTACTGGAGCTTGAACTCGGGGCCTGGGCGCTGTCTCTGAGCTTTTTCCCTTGAAGCTACTGCTCTACCACTTGAGCCACAGCTCCATTTCTGTTTTTTTCTCAGTAGCTCATTGGAGATAAGAATCTTATGGATTTCTCTGTCCAGACTGGCCTTGAACCTCGATCCTTAGCTCTTAGCATCCTGAGTAGCTATGATGACAGGCATGAGCCACCAGCACCCAGATAAAAATTTGCATCTTTACAGTAGAAAATTTTTGTGGTAGAGCACTAGTATTGAGCACAGAGAGGCTCTGGGACAGAACCCAGGCCCTGACTTCCAGCCCCAAGATTGGCAAACAAACAAACAAACAAAAAACCGGCAAACTTTAATGACACTCTGCTTTCTTCTTCCCTGTTCTCATATCTCAGTTCTCTCTGATTCTTACCTCCCCCCACCCCACATCTGCCTTGCTGTTCTTCTCACTCCTGCTTCTGGACTTGGTTTACCTACTTTTTATATATCCAAAAATATCTACCTGGCTGGGCACCTGTGGCTCACACCTGTAATCCTAGACATTCAGGAGGCTGAGATCTCAGGATCATGGTTCAAAGCCAGCCAGGGCACGAAGGTCCACAGGAGGCTCATCTCCAGTGAAGAACCAAAACCAAAACCAAAAGACCCCCCTGCCAAAACCCTCAGAAGTGGTGCTATGGCTCAAGTGGTAGAACATTGGTTTTGATCAAAAAAAGGAAGGGACAGCATCCAGGCCCTGAGTTCAAGCCCTAGGACACACACACACACACACACACACACACACACACACACACACAATCTACCTTGTACACAGTGGGCGGATATCCCAACAACACAGAGACAGAAGGTGATCCTATTCACAATCTCCTTCTTTCCCAGGATAAAAAGGATCCACATACAGAATTCAACCTCAAGAATTTAGTGCTCACTACCCTCAATCTCTTCTTTGCTGGTACAGAAACCGTGAGCTCGACTTTACGCTATGGATTTTTGCTCTTAATGAAATATCCTCAGGTAGAAGGTGAGCTGAGCTGGGACCTCCCAGTCCTCTAACAGAAGGGAGGGAGGGAGGGAGGGAGGGAGGGAGGCAGGAAGCATCTGAAAAGGGCAAGATCAGCTGGGAGCTGGTGGCTCATGCCTGTAATCCTAACTGCTCAGGAGGCTGAGATCTGAGGATCATGGTTCAAAGCCAGCCCAGGCAGGAAAGTCCACGAGACTCTTATCTCCAGTGAACCACTGCTAGGAGTGGAGCTTGTGGCTCAAGTGGTAGAACTCCAGCCTTGAGTGGAAAAGCTCAGGGACAGTGCCCAGGTCCTGAGTTCAAGTCCCAGTATCAACATAAACAAAACAAAGCATGCAAGGCTTTTACCTTCAGAGGTGAACAATAATTTGTACTGGAGATAAAAAAAATGATCTCTCTGTTGTATCCTGGTCACCCAGGACTCGAACTCATGACAATCAAATCACCAGTACTCAGTCAATTGGGCCAGGAGACTTTATTTAGCTGTGCACAGTGTCTGCTCTTCACCATTGGGATGGTAAAGAACAGCAATGAGCCACTGCAGGGCTGGGTTTTTAAAGGTAGAAGCTGTGCACTCTACAGCAGGTGGTCACGTAGCACTGACACAGGGGGCCAACTCAGGGGGTAGAGCAGGTCACAAATGGGTTAAGCAAGCCATTTACAGAAGCAGAATTTCACGGTCAGGCTGACCTAATATCAACTTTATTTTAACAGTTGTTACCATGTTCCTCTAATACCAACTAAGCAAGCATGAGTGGGCTGAAACAATCCAGTACTCAGTCATAAGTGGAGCAACCTGACAGTCGCCATGGCATTTCTGTATCTACTACGATGGTTATTTCTATAATGTATTATTATGATCATTTTGTACCATCCATTACTATGGTTGCTACCTAGATACAGAGAAGAACAAGGGCTACACGTATTTTTAAACGTCAAACTACAAGGAACTAGTCTCAGGGGTGGGGGTGCAGCCCTCTGGCATGGAGTCACCAAAATGGAGTTATAGAAGCTAAGAGTAAAGTCTAAGACAGTGAAATTTTGCAAGCCCTATTGTTTTTAGGAGCTGGGGGGTGGGGGCTACACTTTTCCTTGCTTTTCACACTCTCCATCTCAAGATCTATGACTCGATGGTATTTACAAACTCCAGACCAGGATCTGCTCTAGCTTCTCTGACAGAAACACCTCCTGCCCTTTCTTGCCTTCTTGTTATTTTTATTTTTGTCAGTTGTGGGTGCTGTCCCCTAGCTTCTATTGCTCAAGGCTAGCACTCTACCACTGGAGCCACTGCGCCGCTTCTGGCTTTCTCTGTGATTTCATGGAAGAGTCTCATGGACTTTTCTGCCCAATCTGGCTTTGAACAGAGAGCCTCAGATCTCAGATCTCAGCCTCCTGAGTAAGTGGGATGGCAGGTGTGAGCCACTGGCAGCACCTATTTTTCTGCCTCCTCCTCCTCCTCCTCCTTCTCCTCCTCCTCCTCTTCTTCCTCCTCCTTCTCCTTTCCTCCTTGTCCTCTTCCTTCACCAGTCCGCGGGCTTGAACTCAGGGTTAGGGCACTATCCCTGCTCTTCTTTTGCTCAAGGGAATGAGTTGAGCCCAGGGCTTCATGCATGCTAGGCAAGCACTCTACCGCTAAGCCACATTCCCAGCCCCATCCTGCCTTCTTTTGTGAAATGTCTTCCTGGATTCTTCCAGCCAAGGTCCACGCAGAGATTAACCAGGTGATCGGACCCCACCGGATTCCCACTGTGGACGACCGGACCAAGATGCCCTACACAGATGCTGTCATCCACGAGATCCAGAGACTGACAGACATTGTGCCCCTGGGTGTCCCCCATAATGTCACCCGCGACACTCACTTCCGAGGCTACTTCCTGCCCAAGGTGGGACTGCATTTCCTGTCCCTCTTTATCTTCTCAGCACCCCCCCTCACTTATGTATTCTCCTTGTTCAATGCTGATTTTTTCTCAATTCCTTCCATCTTCTCACTAGGGCACAGATGTCTATCCGTTACTTGGTTCCGTCCTCAGAGACCCCAAATACTTCCAATACCCAAATGACTTTTATCCTCAGCACTTCCTGGATGAGCACGGCCGCTTCAGGAGGAATGATGCCTTTGTGGTCTTTTCTTCGGGTAAGTTCTCTTGGTCTAGGAAACTGCCCCCAGTAAAGGCTAGAGTCACTGCTTCAAGTCCAAATCAGAACGGGATGGAAAGGGCTATGTCACAGAATTGTTAAACCCTAGAATCCCAGAACCAAGGATTTGAATGACTGACTCCATGATTGGGGGGGGGGGGGAGGGGGAGGTACTGGTAGGTTTGGGCATGGTGGTGCATGCCTGCAATCCTAGCATTTGAGAGGTTGAGGCAGGAAGATCAAGAGTTCCATGTTAGGGGCTGGGGAGATAGCCTAGTGGCAAGAGTGCCTGCCTCGGATACACGAGGCCCTAGGTTCGATTCCCCAGCACCACATACACAGAAAACAGCTAGAAGCGGCGCTGTGGCTCAAGTGGCAGAATGCTAGCCTTGAGCAGGAAGAAGCCAGGGACAGTGCTCAGGCCCTGAGTACAAGGGCCAGGACTGGCCAAAAAAAAAAAAAAAAAGAGTTCCATGTTAGAACAGCAGTGCCACTGGACAAGGACTCAACAGATTTCCTTCCATTAAGAAACAACTGTAAGCCGGGCATTGGTGGCTCACACCTGTCACCCTAGCTACTGCGGAGGCTGAGAGCTGAGCATCACAGTTCAAGGCCAGCCTGCCCAGGAAAGTCCATGAGACTCTTATTTCCAATGATCCACCAAAAAGCCAGAAATGGCAGAGTGGTAGTACTCTATTCAAGCGGCAGAATATGGGCCTTGTGGGGGAGGAGGGAGGGAGACTACAGGACAGTGCCCAGGCCCTGAGTTCAAGCCCGGGGACTGGCACCAAAAGAAAAGAAAAGAAAATCCCTAGACCTACTCAGCCCTCCCACCTCTTTTGTGCTTGAAGGAAAGCGAGTCTGCGTTGGGGAGGCCTTGGCCCGCATGGAACTCTTCCTCTACCTCACCTCCATCCTTCAGAACTTCTCCTTGCGCTCACTCGTGCCACCTGAGGACATTGATATCACCCCCAGAATTTCAGGATTTGGCAACATCCCTCCAGTTTATAAGCTCTGCCTCCTGGCCCGCTGAGTGGCCCCTGCTGGGCCAATAAAGAACCCCCCAAGTGCATGGAACCTATCTAATCTCCTTCCTCCTTCTCCTCCTCCTCTTCCTCCTCCTCTTCTTCCTCTTCCTCCTCTTCTTCCTCTTCCTCCTCCTCTTCCTCTTCCTCCTCCTCTTCCTCCTCCTCCTCCTCCTCCTCCTCCTCCTCCTCCTCCTCCTCCTCTTCCTCTTCCTCCTCCTCCTTCTCCTCTTTCTCCTCCTCCTCTATTTCTCACCATCACACTAAGAGTGGACAGTCTCCCTTCTTTACTGGGGCCTCAGGTCAGGCATGATCATCTGCAAGCACACAGCTGGATGGTCTACTCAGGAGGAGAAAAAAAGTTAAAAATTTATGCCCTGTCCAAGATTTTGGAAAAAGCTTGTAGTGAGCACATACTATATGCCCTTCTCACCTTGAAGTCTGCCTGCACCACACTCTGGTACTTTTTTCCCTCTCCATCTTTATGTTATCTCTTTATTTTCCTTTTGCTTTCTGGCACTGATATTACCAAAATTTAGTCCCTCATCATATTCTCCTGTATTTCCATCTTTCTTTTCTCCCCCTTCCCCCAATAAAGTCAAAACCAAACTCAAGACTGTTAAATGTAAGTGAGTGTGTGGTGGACTGTGAGAACACTCAGGAAAACTATGCTAACAACTTCAAATTGAGACAGGAAAAAGAAGAAAACAAGGAAGGGGAGGAATAAAAAAGACGTAGAGACAAGCCTTTCTGTATCATGCTTATTCCTGCAAAGAGCACTGGGCTCACAAGAAAACCCTGTGAGGTCCAGGACCTTCAAGAAAACCTAGGTTGAATTGTCACCAACAGCCAGGTGCTGGTGGCTCATTCTTGTGATTCCCAGCTACTCAGGAAGCTGAGATCTGAGAATCATGGTTCAAAGCCAGCCTAGGCAGGGAAGTCTATGACACCCTTATCTCCAGTGAACCACTGAAAAGCTTCAAGTGGAGCTGTGGCTCAAGTGGTAGAGTGACAGCTTTCAGCACAAAAGCTCAGGGCCAATGCCCAGGTCCTGAGTTCAAGACCTAGGTCCTCGGGACAGTGTGTAGGTGCAGAATACAAGCCCCAGGACTGGCACAAGAGAATGGCACTGACAAGATCAAGCTTGATCCTCTACTGTAGTAGTGCATAATATATCCTTTATTTTGAATTTTCTGCATGCTCGCGTGCATGTGCATGTGCGTGCGTGTGTGTGTGTGTGTGTGTGTGTGTGTGTGCGCTCGCGTGCGTGCCTGTCTGTCCTGGGTCTTAAACTCAGGGCCTGGGAACTATCCTTTTAGCTTTGGTGCCCAAAACAAGCTATCTACTCCTTGAGCCACAGCTCTGCTCCAGCTTTTTGGTAGTTCACTAGAGGTAAGAATCTCAGGGGCTTTCTTGCCCAGGCTGGCTTCAAACTGTACCCCTCAGATCTCAGTCTACTAAGTAGCTAGGATTAAAGGTGTGAGCCACCAGTGCTCAGCTAATCAGTTATTTTTATTCTTTTTTTTTAAAACTTACTTTAGGATGTATTAAAAGTAGAAGGTATGGGGATGTTCATATGAGAATTCCATGGCTGCCTACAAGGTCTTTGGATCAGGAAATCTTCTGGGATGGGTAGTAACTGTGGTTTCAAGTCTGTGTTGGGTCAAGGCCAGGCTCTGGGCTCTGAGGCTGGGTGAGGGTCTGTGATTCATTCTGGGCCCCACAGGGTGGGAGGGACAGAGCCTTGCTCCACCCATATGCATAAAATGTGCCCATCTGCTTGCTCTGGGCCTAGGAGACAGGCTTCGGAAGAACACAGGCCTGGTGGACCTGTGGATTGGCGGCTGGGGCTGGGGCAGGCGTGGACACTGGCTCATGATTTCCAGGAACACTTGCCTGTCTGCCTATAGCAGACTCCTAAAGAAGCATGGCAGCTTATTTGGCTCATCTAGTGGGTGCTGAAGTGGGCGTGGGGCCACACTCTCCCTCTGCAAGCCAATCGTTTGAGGCTAATTTCCACCCAGCCTGGGGGAACAGGGACAGGAGCCACCAGGGCTGTGGTTCAAGTGGTAGAGGGCCAGCACTGAACAAAAAGAGACTCATAGACAGAGACCAGCCCCTGAGTTCAAGCCCCAACACCAGCAAAGAATAAAGAAAGAAGAAAAATCCCTTCTCTGTTTCCTTTGTTCCTGTCCTTCATTAAGCTTCTTTCTCACTAGGTACTGGTGGTTGACCCCAATAATCCTAGCTACTCAGAGGGCTGAAATCTGAGGATTGTGTTTCCAAGTCAGTCAGGGCAGGAAAGTCCATGTGACTCTGATCATCAATGAACCCCCAAGAAAAGCCAGATGTGGAGCTGTGACTGACGGGGTAGAGCACTAGTCTTCAGCACAGAATGCCAGGGACAGCACCCAGGCCCCAACTTCAAATCCCACAACCAGTACACACATGCACACACACACATACACACACAAGAGTATTCTAAAATCCATGCTTCATCCTTGCTCTTAACCCCAGGAAAACTGAGGGTTCAGCCAGGGGGACGGGGGAGAGATTTTTCTTGTGTTCACCCTCCCTTGCTCATTTTGTCCTGAGTCACCATGAGTGACATGTGTTTCTCTCATATGACTCCAGACAGCAATCCTTGTTCCATGTTCCAGAAACATCAGGAAGAGCAAACACACGTGACCTCTTTGTCCTTAAGTCCTTCTCCTATCTGTCGATACCCAGTCCCTTCCAGGAGGGATCATGGGAGCCCATCTCCACTCTCTAGCCAATCGTCATGCATCCCTCAAGAAGCACGAAATCCTACAAATGACTCCAAGAAAAAAAATAAACACAAACAAGTAAACAGAAAACCCAGAGGGGAGGAGAGAGGTCCAGGCCGGGGGCCAGCCCAGGTGTAGGCTGGTAACCCCATTCAAGGTATAAATGTCTGCCAAGCCTTTGCTAATCCTTTCCCCCACCTCTTCCCCCTCCTAAATCAACAAGCAAAATTTCCATCCCTTAGCTTTTGTTCTTTGCCCTTTATTCTCCACACAGGACTCAGACTCCAGCACCCTAGAAGGAGTTGACGCAAAATGCAAGTGCCAGGCCAAGCCTGGGGTGCCAGCCTCACCCAACTTCCACCCATCTGATGTCGCAAAGCAGGTGGCAGACCTCTGCTGTGCCAAAAAAGTGTGCACAGAGCCTACCCCAGACCTCTGCCAAGGTCTATGACACAACCCACTTGGACTCAAACTCACAAGTTACATGGGGTCATCTTTAGACCTTCCCCAGGAAACTTTGGTGATCCTCTCCTGAATTTAC
Organism: Perognathus longimembris pacificus; assembly: GCF_023159225.1. Lineage (NCBI taxonomy): Eukaryota > Metazoa > Chordata > Mammalia > Rodentia > Heteromyidae > Perognathus > Perognathus longimembris. Next base: position 18,669,900 of record NC_063180.1, read on the forward strand.
TCTTTTACCACACAGGGAGCCAAGCTCAAGGCCATGTGACGTCCTCCATCTCTGGGGCTAGCTGACCCTGATAGGACAACTGTGCCAATCTCAGGACCCATCTAAGGGTGGGGGTGGGGTGGGAGGGAGGGAGTTCCAGTCCTCCCTTCCTCACACTGCCTGGGTCACTTCAGTGGAGATGATGAGTCAGCATCTTCATTTCCAGTAACAATCAAAACATCTGGCAGCCAGGCACCCCTGGGCATGTCCGTCATCCTAGCAGATCAAGAGCTGAGATCTGAGATTTGTGGTTCAATGCTAGCCTGGACAGGTATGTCCATGAGACTCTGATCTCCAATGAACCGCCAGAAAACTGGAAGTGGTGCTGTGGCTCAAAGTGGTGAAGTGCTAGCCTTGAGAAAAAGAGTCTCAGGGAGAGTGTCCAGGCCCGGAGTTCAAGCTCCACAACTGACAAAAGTGTCTCTCACATTTGCATTCCAGGCAAAATCTCTGGGTTCTCTGCACAAGAAACCTATGTGTAAAATAGGGGGTAGTCATAAATAACCACAGTAATAGAAGTGATCTAATAAATGGAGTGCACTTGCCTAGGGGGTGGGAAATCCAGTCTGGGCTCTTTGCAAATTGGACCCCTTGGTAGCTAAGGTTTTCTGCCACATTGGTGGTTATTATGTCCTAGACCTAGCCTGTCCCTCAGCCCATTGTGACCCTGGAATTTTGTCTTCAGGGCTGTGTGGTGTTCCACTGAAATGTGACTCAGGTGGTGGATCACAGGCAGTGGGGGTCCTGGCTCCATGGCCCCATCATTATCTTCCACTTGGGGTCTCAAGAGACAGCACAGGGCTACAATCACAGCAGGTCCACACCTGGGCTCAGGTGCTCACTCTTGATACCGGCTGGGCTTTCTTCCTCCACATTCACAGTTCGGGATCGTTCTTAGCCCCTGACCCTCCAAGTCATCACCCTTGAATCCCCCAAATCTTACTTCACTAGAACATTCTCAAACCCATAACCACCTATCACCAATCCATCATTTGGATGAAACCCACACCTCTCCCAAGACCCTAAAAAAATTAACTTATGTTTGTGTGAGGTCTTGGAGACCCACTATCTAAAGCTCAAAGAACTCTACCCAAGATTTGAAGGTAATGAATCCATAGTTTGGGGTGCTTCCTCCTCAAGTGCCACACACCCAGCCTGTTTCTCCTTAGTGTGATGGCTTCCCAGGTCTGTTACACTGGCTGTGTCTCAAACTTGGTAGGGTGCATGGTAGAGGATGGGTGGGTGGTGGAAAGGGGGACGTGTAAAAGGAAAACAAGACAGTTATACAACCCAGGCCAAAGGCCAGCCTTTAGTCCTGCAGAGTATAAAGGCAGCCGAGACGCCGGCTCAGCCACCACCATTTGACTGGCACCATGGTCGCCAGCATGCTGCCCTCAGGCATGCTGCTGGTGGCCGTGCTGGCCTGTCTGGCTGTCCTGGTGTTGATGTCTGTCTGGCGGCAGAGGAAGTTGTCAGGAAAGCTGTCTCCAGGCCCCAAGCCATTGCCTTTCCTTGGAAACTATCTGTAGCTCAACACGGAGCAGATGTACGACTCTCTCATGAAGGTGCGGTGGCCTGGGAGGTGGTGGGATGGAGTGACGGGACAGATGCGCCCATATCCACAGGGCAAGGGCGCTGACCACAGACTGCATGAGCCGGAGTCTTTATTTTATTTTATTCCTGAGCTTCTTTTTGCAGATGTACGACTCTCTCTTGAAGGTGCGGCGGGCCAGGACGTGGTGGGATGGAGTGGCGGAACAGATGCACCCAGATCCATAGGGCAGGGGCGCTGACCACAGACTGCATGAGACAGAGTCTTTATTTTCTTTGCCAGTCCTCCAGCTAAAACTCGGGGCCTGAGCCCTGTCCCTGAGCTTCATTTTGCTTAAGGCTAATGCTCTACCACTTGAGACACAGTGCCACCTCCAGTTTATTCTGTCTATGTGGTGCTGAGGAATCAAACCCATGGGGAAAGGGGGTGGTGGGGACCTTTAGAAGCCAATTTCTATCTTGGTACCATGGCTCCCTCTTGGAATCCTAGCTACTCAGCAGATTCACATCTGAGAATTGTGGTTCAAAGCCAGCCAGGTCAGGAAATCCCGTGAGACTATTATCTCCCATGATGAGCCACTGGAAAACTAGAAGTTGTGCTGTGGCCCCAAGTGGTAGAGTGCTAGCCTTGAGCAGAGGTGCTCAGGGACAGAGCCCAGGTGCCAAGTCGAGCCCCAAGACAGGAACCAAAGAATAAAAATGTGTGTGTGGTTGCATGCGTGTGCATGCGTGAGCGCACGTTGTTGGGTATGTGTGTTGCTGAGCAGGATTAGACCACATGTGGGAACATTCAATCTATTGACTTTGCCAGGGTTTGGGGGAAGAAAAACCAATGTACCCCAGTAAGTGCAAGCTTGCTCCTCAAATTATTCCCATTCGCCCTTTCCCAGCTAAGCCATCGCTTCGGCCCCGTGTTCACGGTTCACCTGGGCCCTCGCCGGGTCATGGTGCTTTGTGGCTTCTAGTTCTCTGTGGATAGAAAGTATTCACTTCCCCCCTTTCCATCCATTTCAAACGTCACCTCTTGCCTTTCTGCCCTCCTCCACTCTTTCCCTCTCTCCTTACTCCCTCTCTCTCTGAGGGAGGGGGGCTGTCTCCCCTTCCCTGTCTCTTTCCCATGATCTGCAGAACTTGGGCCCTGAGTCTGGGGTTTCTTCCTGGCTCCCTTGTTCCCTCTTGGCCCATAGAGCTCCTCTCCCTTCTCTTGCTCTCTGCACAGCCCGGCCTACAGGCCTCCAGCTTCCCCAGCATCCCCAGGGTGCTCTGAGGGTCCTGGCCCCCACACATTTTGGGCGTCTCAGGTTCTGATCCTCCTGCTTTCTCCTCTCCAGGCGTGGCCTTCAGCAATGGGGAGCGTGCCAAGCAGCTGAGGCGCTTCTCCATCACCATGCTGCGGGACTTTGGCGTGGGCAAGTGTGGCATTGAGGAGCGCATCCAGGAGGAGGCGGGCTTCCTCATCCAGGCTCTGTGGGACCCTCGAGTGGTGGGTGTCAGGCAGGGTAGGGTGGGGCCGAGTGGCTGAGCCCGGGTTCAGCCACCAACCAAAACCACTCCCAAAGGGTTAGACTGTCATCAGGTCACTGGATTGGTTCTTTTTCTGCACAGATCTTTCCTGGGTTCCCCTCTACTCCTGCAAACCCCTCACCCTCCACCCTTGCAAATCCTCCCTTCCTCCTCCACTCATCACCTGCCACTCCTGAGCCCTCAGTCTCCACGTTTCACCCTCACCTTCACCCTGTAAACCCCTACCCTTCACCCCTGCAGGCACCTCCATAAACCCCTCACTCTCCACCCTGCAGGCACCTTCATAGATCCCACCTTCTACCTGAGCAGAACCGTCTCCAATGTCATCAGCTCCATTGTCTTTGGGGACCGCTTCGACTATGAGGACAAGGAGTTCCTGTCTCTCCTGAGAATGATGCTGAGCAGCTTCCAGTTCACAGCCACCTCCACCGGCCAGGTACCCATGCCGCGCCCCTGCCACGAGTGTATGAGCAACAGCCAGGTCATAGACAAAACTTCAAAATGGCTGGGCTCTGATGGCTCAGCCTGTCATCCTAGCTACTAGGAAGGCTGACATCTGAGGATTATGGTTCGAATTCAGCCTGGCAGGAAAGTCTGTGAGACTCTTACCTCCAATGAATCCGCAAAACCTGGAAGTGGCGCTGTGGCTCAAAGTGGTAAAGCACCAGCCTTGAGCAAAAGAGCTCAGGAACAGCGCCTGTCCCCACCACAGACAGAACAAATGTGAAGGCCGTTTACTCATTGTAATCCCAGCTGTTCAGGAGGCTGAGATCTGATGGATGTTTGAAAACCATCCTGGGCAGGAAAGTCTATGAGACTCCAATTACCCAGTGAAAAGCCATGAAGTGCAGCTGTGGCGCATGTGATGGAGCAGTGCAGTCACCAGCTCAGTCCTGGGCAAGGTGCACCTGTGAGGCCATGAGGTTGGTTTGCTGCCACCTGCAGCCAAGGAACAGAGCGGCTGGTGGGGCCACACTCCCCCCCCCCCCGCCCCCAGGTTCTGTGTTCAGGCCCATGGGGGAAATGTCCACCTGTCTTCGGACACCTGCGTATTGGTCACTGACTCTGGGTCCTGGCACAGCTCTTCAGGTGTACACATGGTGGGCTGGTTTTGAGGGGACCTTGGGGGCAGGAGGATGACAGATGGGGGCCCCATGGCCTGTGGGCGTGCACTGACAATTGGAGGAGGGGTGTGATTGTGCTCTGTGTTCTACTGGAGTTTGAAGCCAAGACCTTGGGCATATTAGCCAAGCACTCTGTCCTTGTGCTATCTATTTTATCATTTTAAATTATTCACTCACTTATTCGATGCATGGTTTCCCCAAATATGAGATCTACCTCCATGCTCCATCTCCAGAGTAGCTGAGATTACAGGTATGTGCTAAGATGTCAGGTGAATGTCTGTTTTTTTTTTTTTCCATTTTCTCTCTCCACAACCCCCCACCCCACCCCAGCTCTATGATATGTTCTATCATGAAGCACCTGCCTGGACCAGAGCAACAGGCCTTTAAAGAGCTGCAGGGGCTGGAGGATTTCATCACCAAGAAGGTGGAGCAGAACCAGCGCACCCTGGATCCCAACTCCCCGCGGGACTTCATCAACTCCTTCCTCGTCCGCATGCTGGAGGTGAGTTCAGCAGCCCAGGGGAAGGGGGCGGGGAAGGCAGTTGAGTGCCATGGAGATTGGGCTAGGACGGAAAACCTAGAACTATGTCAATTATATAAATAATTCTCAGTGTGGATCATGGTTGATTATATAAAAATCCTCAATGTTCACTGAGCATGTGGCTTAGCGGAAGAGTGCTTGCCTAGCATGAATGAAGCCCTGGGTTTGATTCCTGAGCACTACATACACAGAAAAAGCCGGAAATGGCACTGTGGCTCATGTGCTAGAGTGTTAGGCTTGATCAAAAGAAGCTCAGGGACACTGCCTAGGCCCTGAGTTCCAACCACAGGACTCACACAAAAAAGTAGTAAATAGTATTCAATGTCAATCCTCAGATCTCAGCGTTTTGAGTAGCTGGAATTGCAGTCATGAGCCACTGGTGCCTGGCCCATCATAGCTATTAGGACCACAATGAGGAATCACAGTGCTCAAACAGCATGGAATCTGTGTCTCTAGCTTACTCCAGGTCTGTTTCTGACACTGGTGCTTTAAGCTACCAAACCAAATGAGAGTGAGTGGTCTAGAGTTCAAGCCCTAATATGGGTACACACACAGACAAACACACACATTCACATACACTCATGACTAGTATCCTAGCTACACAGGAGGCTGAGATCTGAGGAAAATCATTCAAAGCCAGCTAAGGCAGGAAAGTCCATGAGACTCTTTTCTCCAGTTAACGAGGAGAAAATTTGAAGTAGTGCTGTAGCTCAAAGGGGTACAGAGCTAGGCTTGAGTTCAAACCCCATACCTGACAAAAATCAATCAACCAACCAACCAGCCAGACAAAGGCAAGAGGTACCTTTTGGGCCACAGGCAACATCCTGGCAAAGTTCTGGAAACAGGATGGAGAGCCTGGCAGATTGATGTTTTACCTGGACCTCACAGCAGTAGATGCCAAGAGCACATTCCAGAAGATCCTTCCAAGGAGTGGGAAGTGGGGTTTCTTGAAGGCCTTTCTCCCTGTAGGAGAAGGAGAACCCCAATATGGAATTCCACATGAAGAACCTGGTGCTCACCACCCTGAACCTCTTCTTTGCGGGCACGGAGACTGGCAGTACCACCTTGCGTTATGGCTTCCTGCTGCTCATGAAACACCCAGATGTGGAGGGTAAGGCTGGGCGGGGGTGGGGACAGAGAACTGAGGGGAGGGGGCAGGCCCTAAAAGTTCCCCTAAGTTATCTGCCATGTTCTCATTTCACATAGGCCCTGTTATGATCCAGACAGGAGAGAGTAGCTTGTGGACTTAGCTATCACAGTTGTAGCTATGAAAATAGTAGGAGCCAGGGTCTTGGCTCCTCCTGTCTTCCTAGCTACTCAGGAGGCTGACAGCTGAGGATTTACCTTTGGAATCCAGCCAAGGCAGGGAGGTCTGTGAGACTCGTATCTCCATGAAACCACTATAAAGCTGGAAGTGAGGCTGTAGGTCAAAGGGGTGGGTGCTAGCCATGAGTAAAAGTGCACAGGCACAGCCTTCAGACCCTGAGATCTAGCCCCACAGTGATGAACACACACACACACACACACACACACACACACACACACACACACACATCTGCTTCCTAAACGGATTGGTAAATGGCTGATCTCTACCACAAGGACCCCACTGCCTCCTTCTCCAAGCCACAGCCTAAGACAGCCCTTGATACTGATAGGGCAGTGAGCTAATGCCCAACAGCTGTTGTGAATGAATGGTGAGCTGTATGCCTGTCATTCATTTTTCTAAGACTGCACACCTTTCCTTTTCCTGCGTCCTTCCTTCCTTTCTTCCTTCCTTCCTTCCTTCCTTCCTTCCTTCCTTCCTTCCTTCCTTCCTTCCTTCCTTCCTTCCTTCCTTCCTCCCTTCCTTCCTTCCATCCTTCCGTCCTTCTTTCCATCTATCAGTTACAGGGCTTGAATTCAGGGCCTTGTGGCTGCCCATGAGCTTTTTTGCTCAAGGCTGGTGAACTACCACATGAGCCACAGTTCCCTTTCTAGTTTTCTGGTGGTTCATTGGAGATGAGAGTCTCTTAACTTTCCTGCCTAGGCTGGCTTTGAACCTGATCCTTGGATCTCAGCCTCCTGAATAGCTAGTATGAGTGGTGTTAGCCACCAGTGCCAAGTTATTTATTTATTCATTCATTTATTTATTTATTTATTTATTTATTTATTTAAAGTTCTCCTCCCTGATTGAAAGACTTTAGATACCTAAACACATTTGCCCTTTCTCTACCACTCTCAGCTAAAGTCCACGAAGAGGTTGATTGGGTCATTGGCAAAAACCGGCAGCCAAAGTTTGAGGACCGAGCAAAGATGCCCTACACAGAGGCTGTGATTCACGAGATCCAGAGATTTGGTGACATGATTCCCATGGGGCTGGCACGCAGGGTCACAAAGGACACTAAGTTCCGGGAGTTCATTCTGCCCAAGGTGCCCCTTCCTGGGACCCCGCACCCCAACTCTGTTACACACTAACTACTCCCTGTCTCCCATTCTTAATCGAAGGCTTCCTCACCCACTGTGTCCCTTCTTCTTTTCTACTCAGACAACTCCCCGCCCCCCTTCCAGCTTCCCTGGATCAGGAAATCCAAGCCTTGACTTGAATCTTCCTAAAATGGAGCGATGGAAATCCCAGCACCAGCGACTCAGGCCTGTCCTCACAGGCATTCAGGAGGCTGAGATCTGAAGATCGAGACTGAAAGTCAGCTCCAGCAGAAACGTCTATGAGACTTAATAATTTTTTGGCCTGTGTTTGATCTCACAGCCTGGTCACTGTTCTTGAGTTCTTTTTGTTCAAGGTTAGCATTCTACCAGCCACAGTACCACCATAAGACTCTTTTGTTTTTTATTTTTGTTTTTGTTGCCAGTCCTGGGGCGTCACCTCAGGGCCTGAGCACTGTCCCTGGCTTCTTTTTGCTCAAGGCTAGTACTCTGCCACTTGGGCGACAGCGCCACTTCTGGACTTTTCTATATATGTGGTGCTGAGGCATTGAACCCAGGGTTTCATCTATACGAGGCGAGCACTTTACCACTAGGCCATATTCCCAGCCCCCCACCATAAGACTCTTATCTACAGTGAACCACCAAAACTCCTGGAAGTGAAACTGTGGGCTCAAAAAGGCAGAGTGCTAGCCTTGACCAAAAAAAAAAAAAAAATCAGAGACAATGCCTTGGCTCTGAGTTCAAGGCCTAGGACTGAAACACACACACCAGAGCAGGGGTTAAGACCCCTTGCTTGCTTAAGACCAGAAATCTCCAGTCCTCAATAGATCATTCCAGAAGGCCCAGAATCTCATAGCTCTGGCACATGTACCTGCCAAGTCCCCTTGCCCCCCAACCATCTGCCTAGAGAGACAGGAGAGGTAGATGTCCCAAACTGGAGTCTGGAAGTCTCAAACCGGTGTCCACCATGCCCCTGGTAACAGAGAGAGGAACTTCTACTTACTCACAGAGACCTTAACCTCATGGTCCCTGAAGCCTCTCCCTCCCTCCTCCACTCCCTTGACTCCACTCCCTGCTCCCCCGCCCACCTTGTCCCAGGGGACTTTCAGCACATTCATCTTCCAATTGCCTTTCTCACTCTCTCTTCCTCCTCTTCTTCTCAGGGTACCGAAGTGTTCCCCATGCTGGGTTCTGTTCATAAAGACCCCAAGTTCTTCTCTAACCCCCGAGGTTTCAACCCTCACAACTTCCTGGATGACAATGGACAGTTTAAGAAGAATGATGCTTTTGTCCCCTTTTCCATTGGTGAGTGATCAGCAGTGGCCACTAGGCCACAGCTCACGGCAAAGGGACAGCTGTGTGTGCCAGCCCCTCTCTGACCCACAAAATCATTAGTGCCTTTCCCTAGGTTGGAAGGTCTGATTGGATCTAGTCTGTGATCCCCTACCTGCAGCCCATCGTAATTCCCAAACATCCTGTTGGGGTACCAGGAATAAGAAAAGGGATTATCAAAGCTCATTCAGAAATGAGGAAAATCAAGAACAGAGTGAAGTAGCCACATTGTCTCTGGCTCACGCTGCCATCCTAGCTACTCAGGAGGTTGAGATCTGAGGATCCCAGTTGGAATCCAGTCTGGGGAAGGAAAGTCCGTGAGACTCTTAGCTTTACTGAAGCACCGTACAATTGGAAGTGCCATGGTGCTCAAAGTAGTAGATGACTAGCTTTGAGTAAAAAAGCTCAGGGTAGCACCCAGACCCTGAGTTCAAGCTCCATGACTAACTAAAAACTGTACTGTAATTGGGGCTGTGGCTCAAGTGCTACAGTACCAGCATGGAGGAAAGAAACTAAGGGATAACACCCAGTCCCCTCATGGATTAGGGAAGCCCAGGCTCACAGAGGAGGCTAGAATTTTACAGCTTTCCCTGCCCCACCATTAGAGAACTCAGCTGGGGACTTCGGGTTTGGGGGTTAGCTCACAGAGAGAGTTGGCTTTCAGCCCTGCCTGCCTCCTCTCCTCTGCAGGAAAGTGGTACTGTTTTGGAGAAGGCCTGGCTAGAATGGAGCTCTTTCTCTTCCTTACTACCATCATGCAGAACTTCCGCTTCAAGTCCACACAGGCTGCCCAAGACATCGACGTGTCCCCCAAACATGTGGGCTTTGCCACAATCCCACCAACCTATACTATATGCTTCCAGCCTTGCTGAGCACAGGGCTGTGCCAGGGGAGGGGGAGAGGAGGGGACTGAACCACTGGTATGGCCGGAAGAAGGGAGGGGGCGATTGTCAGATGGGAACGGCAAACAGGCCAGACTGTTGACCTTGCTGAAGATGGGCGCTTCCAAGCTGGAATGCCAGAAAGTGAGCAGTAATAAAAATAAATCAGTTCCTATTCACTGAAGGAATTTTGTGTGTCATGTTTATATCAGGTTTCTGATGATCTCTGCTCACACAACCTGAGCAAAGTGTTTGTGTCCGGGTCAGGAATCTTCTGCAGATTAGTGGAATGCTAAGGCTTAAGAATTCCTTGCTGAGGGCTGCTTCTCCATAGGCCTGTCATCCCAGCTACTCAAGAAGCCTATAGCTGAGGAACCCAGCTCAAAGCCAGCCTGGGCAGGAAAAGCCCAGCAGACTCTTCCCTCCAATGAACCAACAAAAAGTTGGGAGTTTAGGTGGGGCTCAAGTGGTAGAGTGCTAGCAGGCTTTGATTTCAAGCCCAGTGAGAGGGAGAGAGAGAGGAAAATGCCAAGAGAAACCACAAAAGCTTTGAAAGAAGTAATTAAAGTGAGAGGAGGAAGATGATGCTGTCACAATAGGGAGGCACCCCAACTTGCTCCAACCAAATAGTGAGCTGGGAACTCCAATACCCAATGCCTCATCTAGAGTCCAGCAAACCCAACAACCAGAACAAACAGTGAAACACAGGAAATGAAAAAAGAACAAAGAAGGAAAAGCCTATAATCTGCACGGAGCCGGAAAATCTCCCGGGTACTCTCTCCACCCGGGCCCAAACAGGGCCATGCTGGGAAAGTGGCCCTGGCGCGGGCGAACGGAACTGCAGACTGTCAGCGACCACACAAACAACAGCGGAAAAATCCCTCAGAGAGTGCAGAGACCAGACAGCAGGAGCTCCATGGGCCCCAGACTGCACGCAGACCGGACCGAGGCAGATGGTGGCGTGGGACCGAATGGCCAGGACCAGACAACAACAGCAGGGGAACTGGGTGCTGCAGATGTGGAGAGCCGGGATGCTGCCGCCAAACCATAGATCAACACACCCCAGCCTGGAAAAGCAAAGAGCAGCGTGGGACACACACACAATCCAGCACCAGTAAGTTCCCCATTGCCCCCTCCCCCCTTAAATGGGAGATCTGCTCTGGCAGAGACCCAAAACCTGATGTAGAGCTCATCACAAGGGGACAAAGAAGCTAGAACTCCCTCCCTCTTCCTCCCTACCCTGAGGGAACAAAGAGCCCCATGTCTGGTGGCTCTAGGTCCCTACAGCCCCTGGGAGGACACAGGAACTGCAGCAGTGAAGCAGGGCCCAACAAAGTGGCCCAGAGACACCTTAGGCCAGCATCCCCCAAAGCCCCAGCTGGGGAGCCTGAAGCTGTCTGCACCAGTCCCTCCCCCACCCCGCCTCCAGCAGGGACCCACGGTCTGGTAGGCATTTGACCACCACTTGAGGCACCCTGGTCTGTGGGGACTTTTTGAACAACAGTCACAGGCTTGCTGGTGTGCAATACCAGCCCACAGGGTCACCTGGGCCCAACACTGAGCCCAGACACTTGAACCTGCTTTGGGACCACACATACGTCCCCCACAGTTGATTTGTGAGAGGGCACAAGCACCCTCAAACAATCCAGGGCAGTGTGCCCCCCCAAAAGAAGCAGAAGAGCTCACGCTCACGCACTCTCCCTCCCAGAGGGCCAGAGTGGGTCCTCATGCTAGCCCTCCAGCAGGAGGGTACTGCACCCACTCCCCTGTGGGAGCACACAAGTGGGAAAGCTGCCCCTCAGCAGCAATGCCCACTGTGATAGGTGCACTCTGATCAGGTGGGCAAGCCGCTCATCAGCGGCAGTATTAAATCTGAGAGGCAAGCTCTCTTGACCCACATCATCTAGAGGGGAAATAATCAAAGAAGACAAAAGTCTCCATGCCATGCTGAATCAGCGACCCGAGAACCCCCAACAGGGGCCCTAAAGGGTCAGCACAACACAGCGGCAGAGCACAGTCCTGCAGAGAAAGCCACAGAACCTACCCACCCCTAACTGAAGTGAGGGTAACTGCCTCGGCAACAACTAAGATGGTCACATTCACCCATAGGGCAGTAAGGTTCAACAGCCAAACTCAAACACAGAGCCAGTACAAACAAGTCCCTGCTGATGGACCAGCGGGAACCAGCACAAAGCCAAGCCAAGGCCGCCACCTACAGGCCCCTGAAAGTGCAAAAACTGCAGATGCGTAAGTCACAAAGAAATATTACAAGTTTCATGAAAGTTCAAGCTAACTCGCCAGCTCCAAAAGGCAGTACAACCAAAGAGGAGATGGAGAATAAAAAAAACAAATGAGGCTAAGATAGCAGAAATGATAGAAAGCCTCAGGAATGAATTCCGAAAACAATTCCAGGAGTTTAGAATAGAAGCCTCGAGGACCTTCAGGAAGTCAAGAAAGAAATGGAAGCAAAAATAGATACAGTCTACTCCTCTGTTAAAGAAGACCTTAACATCCTGAGAAATAAAATGCATGAAAAAATAGATTCAAAACACAATTCATTAAAAGAAGAAATTACCACAATGAGAGCTGATCTGGCAACCATAAACAGCTCACTCACCTCAATGCAAACCACACTCGAAGCCACATCACAAAGAATTGATCATCTTGAATCTCGAGTCTCTCTTTTAGATTCAGCTGATAAGGACCAGAATATTATCGCACTCCAAGAAACTGTCAAAATCCGGGGCAGACTAATCCAGGAGATAGTGGACAGGGAGAAGAGATATAATCTGTGCATAATTGGAATAGATGAAGGAGAGGAGTACCAGAGCAGAGTTATACAACACATATTCAATAGAATTATTACAGAGAATTTCCCCAATCTCAAAAGGGAAAACCTCACCCAAATAACAGAAGCATATGGGTCACCTGGCAGACCGGACCCTAGAAGATCCTCCCCCAGACATTATAATCAAGGCCTCAGATCGCAACAGTAAGGAGCAAATTTTGAACGCAGCCAAAACGAAGAAAGAACTATATTACAATGGAAAAACAATCAGAATCATGGCAGACCTCTCCACACAAACTTACAATGCAGGAATAGCCTGGAAGAATACAATCCAAGTCCTCCAGGCCAACAACTGCCAACCCAGAATTAGATACCCAGCAAAGTTAGAATTCACCTTTGAGGGAAAAACCAGATCTTTCCATAGCAAAGAGGATCTAAAGGATTATGTGACTAAAACCAGCTTTACAGCGAATTCTAAGAGGGGAACCCCACCCAACAGAAAACGTACAGGACCCACAGACAGAAATAGAAAAAAACTACAATAGCCAGAGCCCAAGAGGAAGAGTGGCTGAATAACAACAAGAAAGAAGGGAGAGGACACACAGCCTAACAGGAAAATGGAAGGGAAAAAAAACCACATCTATCCACGATCTCTTTGAATATAAATGGTATAAATTCTCTGGTAAACAGGAACAGACTGACAGAGTGGATCCGTAAACAAAAAAACTGCTATCTGTTGTCTTCAAGAGACCCATCTTACAGCAAGGGACAAAAACAGGCTATGAATGAAAGGATGGAGCAAGATCTTCCAAGCAAACACACCTACCAAAACGGCAGGGGTAGCCATCCTGATTTCAGACAAGGTAGACTTTTAAAATCAGTTCAAAAAGATAAAGAAGGGCACTACAGTTTAATACAAGGAAAAATCCCGAATCAAAATATCATGGTGATAAATTTATACTCACTGAACAAAAAAGGCCCTAAATATGTCAATCAAATTCTTTCAGAACTACAGAACAAGATAGACCCAAATACAATCATAGTGGGAGATTTTAATACTCCACTCTCTCCAAGAGACAGATCCAACACACAGAGGATTAGCAAGGGAGCCAAAGACCTAAGTAACACCATACCTCACCTGGATCGGACTGTACAGAGTGTTTCACCCTACAGAGGCCCAATACACATTCTTCTCAGCAGCACATGGAACATTCTCCAAAATAGATCATGTCATAGTCCACACAAAGAATTTCAGCAAATACAAGAATATTGACATTATCCCATGTATTTTATCTGATCACAGTGGAATCAAGGTAACCCTCAATAACAAAGGATACCATAGAGACAACACAAATACTTGGAGGCTAAACCCCTCACTGTTATCTAACACTTGGGTCACAGAGCAAATGAAGGATAAAATTAACAAATTCATAAGCCACACAATAATGAAAGTACATCACAAAGAAACCTATGGGATACAGCTAAGGCAGTTCTGAGGGGCAAGATCATTGCCCTCAGCGCACACATTAAAAGAATGGAATCATAACAGGTAAATAACCTCATGATTCAGCTAAAACATCTGGAGAAACATGAAAAAATTGAATCTAAAACAACTAGGAGGAGAGAGATCACAAAGATTAAAGAAGAGATAAATCTGATTGAGAATAGAAAGACCATTCAACAAATAAATAAAACTAAAAGCTGGTTCTTTGAGAAAATAAATAAAATTGACAGACCCCTTTCAAGACTTACAAAAAAAAAAAAAAAAAAAAAGAAGAGAAGAGACTCATATCCGTAAGATCAGGGTCTCCACCGGAACAATTACCACAAATCCACAGGATATTCAAACAATCATAAGGAACTATTTACAGAACCTCTACTCACTAAAGAACGAAAATTTTATAGAAATGGATCAATTGTTAGAGAAGTATAAACTGCCCAAACGGAATCAAGAAGAAATAAATCAACTAAATAAACCAATAACCTACAGCGAGATACAGGAGGTAATCAAGAGCCTCCCAACAAAGAAAAGCCCAGGCCTGGATGGATTCACCAATGACTTCTATAAAACCTTCAGTGAGGAGCTAATACCAATACTCCTCAAATTCTTCCACGAAATAGAAACAGAGGGAGAAATCCCAAACTCATTCTATGAAGCTGATATTATACTCATCCCCAAACCAGGCAAAGACCCAACAAAAAAAAAGAACCACAGACCAATATCACTAGTGAACACAGATGCAAAGCTCCTCAACAAAATATTACTTAACAGGATCCAGAAACTGATGAAGAAAATTATACATCATGATCAAGTAGGCTTCATCCCACAGATGCAAGGATGGTTCAACATCCACAAATCAATAAACGTAATTGAACACATCAAGAGCTAAGACTAAGAACCACATCATCATCCCAACCGATGCCCAAAAAGCCTTTGACAAAATACAACACCCATACATGTTAAAAGCCCTGGAGAAAACAGGAATGGAGGGAACATTCTTTAAAACAATAAAAGCCATATGTTGGGCCTGGGTAACTGCAGCCATAATCAGGAAACAGGGGATGCAAGGCGAGTGAACCAATGCATATTTTATTTTCAAGAGGGCCAGGCTTTAAGTAGGGTTAGAAATCAACTTACAATTTCAAGGGTAAAAGGTTAACATAGCATGTGATCCATTATGATTATAAAAATTGAGGAATTCTGTTACTGGGAGGAAAGAAGCTAATACAGAAGTTTATCCACTACAAAAGTTTGCTGCTTCAAAGAGAGTTTACATATCTAAGGCTGAGCTATTTCCTAGCTATTATTTGCTCAGGACTTTGACCAGGACTCCATTCATCTAGAAGATACTTCCCTGTTTACTATGAAAAGACTGCCCAGAATCCCTGGGAGGAAATTTTGCTAATTACTAAGGAGAGGCTGTCCTTATTCATATTGAGAATCTACCACGTGAAGGCAGCTGGTCAAACTAGTCTCCTTAAGGAGACTTTGTATGGGGAAAGGGGAGATTCTCCTGACAAGGTGTGGCGTCCTTTGTCCCACAGACACAAAGAAACTCCTTACTGGGAATATGTTCCCAAGTGCCTATTAGTATGCTAATAAGGCATCAAAGTAACTGTGCTGAGGCTAAGACTTCCACTTGGTCAAATAAATTAATTCTCCCACAGCCATATACAACAGACCAACTGATAATAACATATTAAATGGGGAGAAACTAAAACCATTTCCCCTAAACCCAGGAACAAGAGAAGGATGCCCACTCTCCCCACTTCTATTCAACATAGGGCTGGAATCCCTAGACATAGCAATAAGGCAAGAGGAGGGCATCAAAGGCATCCACATTGGCAAAGAAGAAATCAAACTATCCTTATTCGCAGATAACATGATCTTATATCTGAAGGACCCCAAAAACTCAGTCCCCAAACTCCTAGACCTAATAAACCATTTTGGCAAAGTAGCAGGATAAAAAATCAACACACAAAAATCAGCAGCTTTTCTGTACACCAGTAATGTACAAGCAGAAAAAGAAATTATGGAAATAATACCATTTACAATAGCTAAAAAAAGAATAAATTACATAGGGATTAACCTAACTAAAG
The DNA here is from genome assembly GCF_023159225.1 of Perognathus longimembris pacificus. NCBI lineage: Eukaryota > Metazoa > Chordata > Mammalia > Rodentia > Heteromyidae > Perognathus > Perognathus longimembris. The sequence goes on from NC_063180.1 coordinate 18,685,701, forward strand.
ACATGAATGGTCTATTTAATGAGAACTATAAAAATCTAAAAAGGAAAATCAAAGAGGACACAAGGAAATGGAAAGACCTCCCATGCTCATGGGTAGGCAGAATCAATATAGTGAAAATGGCCATATTGCCCAAAATGTTATCCAAATTCAATGCAATCCCCATCAAGATCCCAGCTACATTCTTCCCTGAAATATAGAAAACACCCCATAAATTCATATGGAACAGCAAAAGACCTAGGATAGCCAAAGCAATTAATCACAATACCAGACTTCAAGCTCTATTTTAGAGCCATCTTAACAAAAATAGCCTTGTATTGGTATAATAACTGATATGAATACCAATGGAATAGAATAAAAGACCCAGAAATAAAGCCACATTCTTACAGTCAGCTGATATTCGACAAGCTAAAGACCTACAATGGAAAAAACACAGCCTCTCCAACTACTGGTGCTGGGAAAACTGGGCAGCCATATGTAGAAAACTCAAAGTAGACCCTAGCCTATCACCATGAACCACGATCAATTCACTATGGATTAAGGACCTCAACATCAGACCTGAATCCTTGAAACTACTGAAGGACAGAATAGGAAAGACGCTAGAACTTATAGGCATAGGATTGAACTTTCTCAATATAGTCCCAGGGGCACAACAGATAGGGGAGAGACTTGACAAATGGGACAACTACAAAATAAAAAGTTTCTGCAAAGCTAAAGACATAGCCACCAAACTAGAAAGACAGCCAACCATATGGGAAGGATCTTCACCAGCACAGCAACAAAGGCCTAATATCCGTCATCTACAGAGAACTCAAAAAACTAACCTCCTCCAAACCCAGTAAAGCAGTTATTAAATGGGCAAAGGAGCTAAAGAGAGACTTCACAGGAGAAGAGATAAAAATGGCAAAGAAACATGAGGAAATGTTCAACATCCCTGGAAGTAAAGGAAATGCAAATAAAAACAACCCTGAGATCCCACCTCACTCCAGTTACAATGGCCTACACTCTGAACTCAGGCAACAACAAATGCTGGAGGGGATGCGGGGAAAGAGGATCCCTTCTCCCCTGTTGCTGGGAGTGCAAATTAGTACAACCACTTTGGAGAACAGTATGGGGGGTTCCTCAAAAAGCTCAGCATAGATATACCCTATGATCCAGCCATGCCACTCCTAGGCATCTATCCTGAAAATCAGGTCTGAGGATACATAAAGACATCTGCACATCTATGTTTATCGCTGCACAATTCACAAGAGCCAAAATATGGAAACAACCCAGATGCCCCTCTACAGATGAATGGATCCAAAAAATGTGGTACCTATATACAATGGAATAATACATAGCGATTAGAAATGATAAAATATTGGTATTCACAGGGACCTGGTCAGAACTTGAACAAATAATGTTTAGTGAGAGAAACCTAGAACACATAGAAAAAGGGGCATGGTCTCCTTGATATATGACTGTTAACGTTGGGGGGGGGGACAGTAGTGACCAGGTCTGCCAAACAAAAAACTTCTTGTCAAATGGTATTTCTACAGGTTTGGGTCAGCGACCTTAAATTATGTATGAAAAACCAAACAACTACTAAACATAAAAAGGTATAAAATAGACCTCTCAGTGGCTCACAATAGCTCAACAGCTATGTATGTATGATCATATAAGTCAAGGATAAGCAAACTCTATTGTTGACGTTATATTTAAAGTTCTAGGTGAATTTACTTTGGTGTATGCCATGTGGCTACTGTATATGATTTTGGTACACTGGGTATTGTATATATGCCTACCTGATCTAGGGAAGGGAAAGAAAAACGAGGGTGTGAGATATCACGAGAAATGTACTCACTGCCCTATTATGTAACTGTACCCCTTTTGCACAAAACCTTGTCAACAAAATTTAATGAATAAAAAAATAAAAAAAGAAGGGAAGACAGGGAGTCAATAGTGTGTAATAGAGTTGGGGTGCAGGGGTCCCAGGCAAGGGGCACCTTGGGCAGAAGAAACTCCCGGAACTTGGTGTCCTTTGTGACCCTGTGGGCCAACCCCATGGGAATAATGTCTACAAATCTCTGAATTTCGTGAATCACAGCCTCTGTGTAGGGCATCTTTGCTCGGTCCCCAAACTTGATCTGCTGGTTTTTGCCAATGAGCTGATCAATGTCTTCGTGGACTTTGACTGGGAGTTGGGAGAGAAAGAAGAAATGTGTTTAGGTATTTGAAGTCATTGAATTAGGGATGAGAATCAAAGAAGAAGAAGAAGAAGAAGAAGAAGAAGAAGAAGAAGAAGAAGAAGAAGAAGAAGAAGAAGAAGAAGAAGAAGAAGGAAGAAAAGAGTGGCACTGGTGGCTAACACCTGTCATACTAGCTATTCAGGAGGCTGGGATCTAAGGATCAGGGTTCAAAGCCAGCCTAGGCAGAAAAGTTAAGAGACTGTAAATTCCAATATACAACCAGAAAACCAGAAGTGGATGTGTGGCTCAAGCGTTAGAGCACCAGCCTAAATCAAAAAAGCTCATGTATTGCATCAAAGCCCTGTGTTCAAGCCCCACCTGCCTCCGAGGTGCCCTCAAATCCAGCTCCCCATGTGTAAACCTGAATAGCTGGGCCAGGACCCAGAGTCAGTGATCATTGTGCAGGTCTCCGAGATCACCTAAACATTTCCCCCATGGGCCTGAAAACAGAGCCTGGGATGGGGGCGGGGGTGGGAGGGGGGCGTTGTTCCACCTCCTGCTTGGCTCCTTGGCTGCAGGTGGCACCTAACCAACTTCATGGGCTGACAGCTGTGCCCTGCCCAGGGCTGGGCTGGTGAGTGTGCTGCCTCTCCCTGGCGCTCCACCACGTGAACCACAGCTCCAAGTCATAGCTTTTCACTGGGGAATTGGAGTTTCATAGCCTTTCTTGTCCAGGATGGTTTCAACATCCATCAGATCTCAGCCACCTGTATATATGGGATTATAGGCTTCGGCAAATGGCCTTCAAGTTTCTTTTGTCAGCTGTGGGGCTTGAGCTTGGGGTCTGGGCGCTGTTCCTGAGCTCTTTTGATCAAGGCTGGCGCTTTACCACTTTGAGCCACAGCGCCACTTCCAGGTTTTGCTGATTCAATAGGGGTAAGAGTCTCACTGACTTTCCTGCCAGGCTGAATTCGAACCATAATCCTCAGATGTCAGCCTTCCTAGTAGCTAGGATGACAGGCATGAGCCATCAGAGCCCGGCCATTTTGAAGTTATGTCTATTACGTAGCTGTTGCTCATACACTCGTGTCAGGGGTGCGGCGTGGGTACCTGGCCCATGGAGGTGGCTGTGAACTGGAAGCTGCTCAGCATCATTCTCAGGAGAGACAGGAACTCCTTGTCCTCATAGTCGAGCGGTCCCCAAAGACAATGGAGCTGATGACATTGGAGACGGTTCTGCTCAGGTAGAAGGTGGGATCTATGAAGGTGCCTGCAGGGTGGAGAGTGAGGGGTTTATGGAGATGTCTGCAGGGGTGAAGGGTAGGGGTTTTTAGGAGTGAAGGGTGAGGGTCTATGAAACTTGGAGAGTGAGGGCTCAGCAGGAGTGGAAGATGAGGAGTGGAGGAGAAATACAGGGCCTGCAGGGGTGCAGGGTGAGGGGTTTGCAGAAGTGGAGGGGAACCCAGGAAGATCTGTCCTGGAAAAGAACCAATCCCAGTGACCTGATGCCAGTCTGACCCTTTGGGAGAGGTTTTATGGGGAGGTTGAGCCCCGGGTCACCCACCCCGGCCCCACCCTCTCCCTGCCTGGCACCCACCTCGCGTGTCCCGCAGCGCCTGGATGAGGAAGCCCACCTCCTCCTGGATGCGCTCCTTGATGCCACGCTTGCGCATGTCAAAGTCCCACCGCATGGTGATGGAGAAGCGCCTCAGCTGCTTGGCCCACACCCCATTGCTGAAGGCCACGCCTGGGGAGGTGTAAGGGGGAGGGTCAGAACCTGAGACTCCCAACATGTGTGGGGGCCGGGACCTTCAGAGCACCCTGGGGATGCTGGGGAAGCTGGAGACCTGGAGGCCGGGCTGTGCAGAGAGCAAGAGAAGGGAGAGGCAGCCAGGAAGAAACCCCAGACTCAGGGCCAGAGATCTGCAGATTATGTGGAAAGAGACAGGGAAGGGGAGACAGGCCCCTTCCCTCAGTGAGAGAGGGAGTAAGGAGAGAGGAGGAGAGAGGGGGACAGGCAGAAAGGCAAGAGGTGACTTTTGAAATGGATGGAAATGGGGGGAAGTGAATGCTTTCTGTCCACAGAGAACTGGAAGCAAGTGGGAAAGACGCTGGGAAGGTCTGAGGCAAGCCAGAAGCTTGAAAGATCCAGAGGAAACAGGCTGGGGAAACTGAGGCCACTAAGCCCTCCACTCCATGGCCCCTGGGCTCACCGTAGCCTTGGAAGAGCCAGTCGAAGGTGGCCAGCTCCCCACGCCCACTGAACTCCTCGGCTTGATCCACCAGTGCTTCCTTCACCGCATCCTGGCCATACAGCACCACGACCCGGCAAGGGCCCAAGTGAACCTTGAACACGGGGCGGAAGTGATGGCTCAGCTGGGAAAGACGGATGGGAAAAATTTGAGGAACAAGCTTGCAGGTACTGGGGTACATTGGGTTTTCCCCCCCAAATCCTGGGAAAGTCAATAGATTGAATATTCCCACATGTGGTCTAATCCTGCTCAGGAACACACATATTCATGCACTTACCAACATGCATGTGCGCATGTGCACGCAAACACAACACACACACACATTTTTATTCTTTGGTACCTGTCCTGGGTCTGGAACTTGGCACCTGGGCTCTGTCCCTGAGCACCTCTGCTCAAGGCTAGCACTCTACTGAAGAGCCAGACTTAGAAGTCAGGCCCCACTTTACTACGCAAACCCCACTTTACCACCTGAACCTGAGATAAGCAGGCCCTGTGAGCAAACCCAGGACAAGCTTATTAGGGCCCAGCCGGTCAAGAACTCTAACCGCCAAAAATGCTTAACTCTAACTGTCCCCCTAATGCCTCGAGCCCTGTGCCTTGAGCCCTGAGCCAATCAGATTTGTACCCGTGTCTTAATCTTGCTTGCTTGAACACCTGATTGCTGTAACTTTGTTTTTTGTCTTGCTTGAACACTGGATGGTTGTAATTTTGTTTTTTGTCTTGCTTGAACACCTGATGGCTGTAACTTTGTTTTTTTGCCGTTATAAGCCCTGTGCAATCGCAGCTCAGGGCTTCCTCCTAACCTCCGCTGTGTCGGTGGGTAGGATGAGGCTCGCCTGAATAAAGTCTTGCCTTGCTTTTGCATTTCGGAAAGTCTGAGTCTCGCTGGCCTTCTTGGTGGTCATTTCGCGACTTGCATAATATCTACAACTTTGGGCCACACACTACTTCTAGTTTTCCAGTGGCACATCATGGGAGATAAGAGGTCTCAGGGGCTTTTCTGACCAGGCTGGCTTTGAACCACAATACTCAGATGTGAATCTGCTGAGTAGCTAGGATTAGAGGATGGAGCCGTGGGGCTTCTAAAGATTCCCACCGCATCCTCTCCCCACAAAAAGAATTCGCTATTTTAGGCTCTGTCTCGGGCTTGGAATGTGATAGAGTGCTTGCTTAGCTTGCATGAAGCCCTGGGTTCGATTCCTCAGCACCACATAAATGGAAAAAGCCGGAAGTGGCGCCTTGAGACAAAAGAAGCTCAGGGACAGGGCTCAGGCACTGAGTTTAAGCTGGAGGACTGGCAAATAAAGACTCTGGCTCACGCAGTCTGTGGTCAGCGCCCCTGCCCTGTGGATATGGGTGCATCTATCCCGCCACCCCATCCCACTGCCTCCCGGCCCGTCGCACCTTCATGAGAGAGTGGTACATCTGCTCTGTGTTGAGCTGCAGATAGTTTCCAAGGAAAGGCAATGGCATGGGGCATGGAGGCAGCTTTCCAGAGAGCTTCCTCTGCCACCAGACAGACATCAACACCAGGACAGTCAGGCCAGCGCGGCCACCAGCAGCATGCCTGAGGCATGGTGGCAACCAGGATGTCACTCAGATGGTGGTGGCTGAGCCTGCATCTCGGCTGCCTTTATACTGTGCAGGACTGAAGGCTGGCCTTTGGCCTGGTTTGCAAAACTGTCTCGTTTTCCTTGAATACGACCTCTTCCCCTCAATCCCCTTCTGTGCATTCCACCGAGTTTGAGTCACAGCCAGTGACCAGGGAGGGGAGGATATCAGAGGTTAATGGGAACAGGCTGGGTGTGTGGTACTTGAGGATGAAGTACCCCAAGACTGTGGATCCACTACCTCCAAATCTTGGGTAGAGTTCCTTGAGCTTTAGATCGAAGGTCTCCAAGGCCAACAACACCGAAAGCATGGGTGAATTTTGTTTTTAGGGTCTCAGGAGAAGTGTGGGTTTCATTTAAATGACAGATAGGTGATAGGTAACAATGGGTTTGAGCATGTTCCGGGGGCTAAAAACGATCCCTATCTGTGAGTATGGAGGAAGAAAGTCCAGCCAGAATGGAGAGTGAGCACCTGAGGCCAGTTGCAGACCTGCTGTGATTGTAGCCCTGTGCTGTCTCTTGAGACCCCAAGTGGAAGGTCATGATGGGGGTCATGGAGCCAGGAGCCCCCACTGCCCGTGATCTACCACCTGAGTCACATTTCAGCAGAACACCACACAGCTCTGAAGACAACATTCTGGGGTCACAATGGGCAGAGAGACAGGCAATATTTCTAGGACATAATCACCACCAATATGGCAGAAAACCCTAGCTACCAAGGGGTCTGATTTGCAAAGAGCCCCGGCTGGATTTCCCTCCCCCTAGGCAAGTGCACTACATTTATTAGATCTCTTCTATTACTTTGGTTATTATGACTGCGCCCTATTTTACACATAGGTTTCTTGTGCACAGAGCCCAGAGATTAGGCCTGGAATGCAAACATGACCCTCTTTTGTCACTTGTGGGGCATGAGATAACAGTCTCACTGACTTCCTATCCTGGTTGGCTTTGAACCATGATTCTCAGATCTCAGCCTCTAGAATCACTAGGATTATAGGCATAAGATACCAGCTCCAGGCCTGTTTTCCTTTCCCTTTTTATTTATTTTTCTTGTGTCAGTCCTGAGGCTTGAACTCAGGGCCTGGGATATGTCATAGACCCTGGTAGAGGCCCCGGGTAGGCTCTGTGCACACTTGGTTGTCCCAGCAGAGGTTGTCCACCTCTTTCTGGAAATCAGATGGGTGGGTGAGGCTGGCACCCCCAGGCCTGGCCTGTCCCTTGCAGTTTGCTTCCACTCCTCCGAGGGTGCTAGACTCTGAGTCCTGTGTGGAGAGAATAAAGGACAAGAACAACGCCTAGAGTTGGAAAGGTTGTTTGTTGATTTGGGAGGGGGAAGAGGTGGGGAAAAGGAATAGCAAAGGCTTGGATGACATTGATGTCTCAGATTAGGGTTACCAGACTACACCGGGGCTGGCCCCTAGTCTGGGCTTCTCTTCTCCCCCTGGGTGTTTTATTTACTTGTATTTATGTCTTTCTTGGAGTCATTTGTAGAATTTTGTGCTTCATGAGGGATGCATCAGGAAATGGCCTGAGAGTGGAGATGGGCTCCACCTGGAAGCGGCTGGGTGAGGAAGGATAGGAGAGGGACCTAAGGATAAATAGGTCACGTGTGTTTGTGCTTATTTGTGTTTGCTCTTTGTTTGCTGTACTGATCTTTCCAGGAAAGGGGAAGGAGGATTGCTGGAAGGAGGTCTGCAGTCTCATGGGAGAGACACATCTCAGTCATGACTCAGGCAAAATGAGCAAGGGAGGTAAACACAAGAAAATCTCTTTCCCGACCCCTTGTTTGACTCTCAGTTTCCCTGAGGTTGAGAGCAAGGATGAAGCACGGATTTTAGAATGCTCTTGTGGGGGGTGGGGTGAGGGCTGGTTGTTTGATTTGAACTTGGGTCCTGGGTATTGTCCCTGATGTTCTTTGTTCAACACTAGTGCTCTACCATGAAAGCCACAGCCCTACTTTTAATTGGTTCATTGGTGATTAAGAGTCTCATAGAGTTTCCTGCCCTGACTGACTTTGAACCCTGATCCTTAGATCTCAGCCTCTAGCTAGGATTACAGGCCAGAGCACCAGTGCCTGGCTAGAGTCTTCTTTGTTCTTCATTGTCACGTGCCCTTGAAGAGATGATTTCAGTCTCTGAGCTTTATGGAGCCAAGGAGACCAGCTATCATGTCTTCAGCTGTTTTGATGAGATGTATATGAGTTGATACATACTTAATAAAAAGCATTTGAGAAAAGCCAGGTGCTGGTGGCTCATGCCTGTCATCCTAGCTACTCAGGAAGCTGAGGTTGAGGATCGAGGTTCTAAGCCACCCTGGGCAGGAAAGACCATGAAACTCTTCTCTCCAGTGAACCACCAAAAAGCTGTGGAAGTGTAGCTGTGGCTTGAGTGATGCAGCGCAGGCCTCAGGTGAAAACACTCAGGGAACTCTTGCAGGGCCCTGATTTCAAGCCCCAGTACCGGCACACAGACAAAAAAGCATATATTGAAGCTCCTTTGAACAATTGACATTTGTTAGGTCTGTCCTGGAGAAATGGCCCTTCCCTTGAGTCTCTCCTGGGGCACCCTAGTCCCTGCCAGCACCTGTCACCTAGGGAACTGACCTGCCTGGGGGGGGTGTCCCCGGGCTCTGGGCCACTGCCCCATCCTCTGAAGTCACCTGCTCATGGGGGCAGCCACACCCTCCTGCTTTCCCTGGTATGAGCCCTCTCTTCCCGCCTACCCTAGTGGTAGAGTGCCTGCCTAGCATGTTGGGAGGCCTGGCTTGATTCCCCAGTACCACATAAACAGAAAAACCTGGAGGTGGCACTCTGGCTCAAGTGGTAGAGCTCTAGCCTTGAGCAAAGAGCAGATCAGGGGTAGAGCTCAGGCCCAGAGTTCAAGGCCCACAACTAGCATAAAGAAGGTGGGGAGCATGATATCACACTGGGTGCTACACTATTTTGGGACCTGACCATCCAGTACAGTCCTGGCTGTCAAGAAAGACTTTCTTGTCATTGAACTCTGAGTCTGTGTCATCTCTCATGGGGGAGTCATCCCCTCCACATTTTGGAGGCCCTAGCTGTTGGAGAATAACTTTTCTGACCAGCAGGAAACTTAGCCTTGGCACAGAAGTTCTGATGCCTCATTTGCAAACTAATAGGCCTATGGGGAAAAATCTCCATTAAAGAAGTCTCCTGGGTTTGATGGTGAAAGGAAGCAACTTTATCATGAGACTTTTCCCTGCTCTATGGAGCCTCCCTGGGGAGATTTGTTTGCCCAGCTGCTCCAGGGAAGTCTTTTCACAGTAAATGGAGATGTCATGGTCAACGATAATTAGTCTCCAGGAAATAGTAGCTAGGTAATAGTTAAGAGTTCTGCCTTGACTGGTTTAATTCTTTGTTTTAGTATTAACAATCTTTGTAATAGCGAAGCCCTTTGTAATAGTCACCCTTTGTAGTAGCCTCGCAGTACCGACATCTCCAGCTTTTGTATTGATATGGATATCATTCTGTATTAATTTTACTCTTGAAGTTGTGAAATGATTTCTAACCCTATATAAACCCTGGCCCTCCTGAAATAAAGTATGCGTTGGTCCACTCGCTTCTGCATCCCCCGTGTCCTGACTACGGTTGCAGTTACCCGGGTCCAACACCCAGTGAGATCTCTAGGAGACAAGAACCCAGGCCCCAGGGTATTTCAGCAGGTGGCCAGGCACCAGGGAGATAAACTAGATCAATTCCTAGGTGAGACACCCCCTGAAACATTCCAGGGCCCCAGGAAATGCACTTCTCTCCTCCCTGCTGTTCTAGAGGCCCCCAAGGGTTCCATTCCAAATATTTTCATGAGACTTATGTAATCTCCATCCTCCTCTTCCTCCCTTACTCTTCTCCTCCTCCTCCTCCATTTCTCACTATCACACTAACAGTGGACAGTCTCCCTTCTTTTCTGGGTCCTCAGGTCAGGCATGGTCATCTCAAAGCGTACAGCTGGATGGTCTAGTCAGGAGGAGAAAAAAAAGTAAAAATTTATGCCCTGTCCAAGATTTTGGAAAAAGCTTGTAGTTAGCATATACTCTATGCCCTTCTCACCTTGAAGTCTGCCTGTACCACACTCTGGTATGTTTTTCTTCTCCATCTTTGTCTCTTTATTTTCCTTTTGTTTTCTGTCACTGATATTACCAAAATGTAGTCCCTCATCATATTGTCCTGTATTTCCATCTTCCTTCTCCCCTGTCCCCCAATAAAGTCAACACCAAAGTCAAGACTTAAATGTAAGCGACTGTGTGGTGCATCGTGAGAACACTCAGGTAAGCTATGCTAACACCTTGAATTTGAGACAGGAAAAGGAAGAAAACAAGGAAGGGGAGGAATAAAAAAAGAAGAAGTAGAGACAAGCCTTTCTGTATTATGTTTATTAGTGCAGAAAGGTCTGGGTTCACAAGAAAACCCCCAAGAGACCCCTTGAGGTCCAGGACCTTCAAGAAAACCGAGGTTGAAATGTCACTAACAGCCAAGTGCTGGTGGCCTATGCTTGTAATCCCATCTACTCAGGAAGCTGAGATCTGAGAATCAAGGTTCAAAGCCAGCCCAATCAGGAAAGTCTATGAGACCCTTATTTCCAGTGAACCAATGAAAAGTTTGAAGTAGAGCTATGGCTCAAATAGTAGAGTGGCAGCATTAAGCACAAAACCTTAGGGCCAATACCTAGGTCCTGAGTTGAAGTCCTACGTCCTCAGGGACAGTGTGCAGGTACTGATTCAAGCCCCAGGAGTGGCACACACACAAGATAATGACACTGACTAATTCATGCTTGATCCTATAGTGTATTAATGCATGATATGTCCTTTATTTTGACCTTTTTTTTGCACTTGCTTGTGTGTGTTTGTGTGTGTGTTTGCCTGTCTGACTGTCTGTCTGTCCTGGGTTAAACTCAGGGCCTGGGCACTATCCTTTTAGCTTTTTTGCCCATAGCAAGCCCTCTACTCCTTGAGACACAGCTCTGCTTCAGCTTTTGTGGGGGTTCACTGGAGGTAAGAATGTCAGGGGCTTTCTTGCCCAGGCTAGCTTCAAACTGCACCACTCAGACCTTAGTCTGCTGAGTAGCTAGGATGAAAGGTGTGAGCCACCAGTGCTCAGCTAATCAGTTCTATTTATTCTTGTTTTTGTTTTTAAACTGACTTTAGGATTTATGAAAAGGAGAAGGTGTGGGGCAGTTCATATGAGAAGTCCATGGCTGCCTACAATGTCTCTGGATCAGGAAATCTTCTGGGATGGGTAGTAACTGTGGTTTCAAGTCCGTGATGCACCAAGTTGACGCTCTGAGCTCTGAGACTGGGGTGGGGTCTCTGGGGTTCATCCTGGGCCCTACAGAGTGGGCAGGGCAGAGCCTTGCTCCCCCCAAATACATAAAATGTGCCCATCTGCTTTCTCTGGGCCTAGGAGACAGGCTTTAGAAGAACACAGGCCTGTCGGAGCTGTTGATAGGCGGCTGGGGTTGGGGCTGGTGTGGAGACTGACTCATGTCTTCCATGAACACTTGCCTGTCTGCCTATAGCAGACTCCAAAAGAAGTATGGTGGCTTATTTGGCTCATCTATTGGGTGCTGAGGTGGGGTGGGGCCACATTCTCCCATTGGAAGCCAATCATTTGAGGCTAATTTCCACCCAGCCTGGGGGAACAGGGACAGGAGCCACCAGGGCTGTGTTTCCAGTGGTAGAGGGCCAGCCCTGAGTGAAAGAAAGCCATGCAAAAGTGCTGGTCCCTGAGTTCAAGTCTGTCATTCTGGTACTCAGGAGGCTAAGATCTGAGGATCCCAGTTGAAAGCCAACCTGAGCAGGAAAGTAACCATTGGACACTTATCTCCAATGAGCCACCAAAAACGTCAGAAGTTGGAGGTGTGGCTCAAGTGGCCAAGTAGTATATATGAGCAAAACATAAAAAATAAAATAAAAAAGCTAGGAGACAGAGTCCAACCTGAGTTTAATACCTATGACTGCCACAAAGAAAGAAGAAAGAAAAGGAAGAAATACCCAAGAATGAAAGCTAGTCCCAGATCAAGGCATGCGTGCGTGTGCACACACACACACACACACACACACACACACACACACACATACACAGATATGAATATCAGTCAACCAGGAGAGAATAAGTTTGAGAAGATCTATTATACATCATGGTGCTAATAATAATAACAACAAATTGGATATTCTTGAAAACTAAATGATTTTTCATCCTCTCACCTCAAAAAATCTGTGAGGTCATACACATATATATGCTAATTTGCTTGATTTAGCTACAGTGAATAATAAAAAAGTATTATTGTTGCCTATCATATTTTTTATTACTCAATTAAAACTCCAAATTAAAAGAAAAAATTATTTCTCTCTGGATTCTGTTTCCTTTGTCCCTGTCCATTAAACTTCTTTCTCATCTGGGCACTGGTGGCTCATGACTATACTCTTGGCCACTCAGGAGTGTGAGATCTGAGAATCACAGTTCAAAGCCAGTCCAGGCAGGGAAGTCCCTGAGACTAGCCAATAAACCACCAGTAAACCAGAAGTCGTGCTGTGGTTCAAAATGGTCGCGTGCTAGCCTTGAGCAAAAGAGTTCAGGGATAGATTGTAGGTCCTGAGTTCAAGCCCCATGACCAACAAAAAACAAAGTTCTTTCTCTTTTTTTTCCCTACTCTAGTACCAACCATTTCTGGGCAGGGAACATTCTGGTAGCTACATGTTTTATTTATCCAAACAATCAGTCAGAAGGAAAAAAAAACCTGACTTTCTTCTCTTCTTTGGCTTTCTCCATCGTGACATTTCACCAACTCCTCTAGCTCCAAATGCTCAAAAAGGAGCACCCCACCCAAACTCTCAGAAACACAAATATTTTCAATATTCTGGCCTCAATCTCTTAATCCCCAGGCTCACCTTTCTCTTCTTTGGCCTGGCCTGGGACTACCTGATCCACTGGATTTTGGTTAGGAGTACATTGGCTCTGAGGCTTGAACTCAAGGTCGGGGAGCTATCCTTGAGTTTTGGTGCTCAATGCTGATGCTCTACCACTTGAGCTACAGCTCCACTTCTGGCTTTATGGAGATAAGGATCTCAACACACTTTCTTGCCTAGGCCGGCTTTGAACTGTGATCCTCAGATCTCAGCCTCCTGAGTAGCTTGGATTTCAGGCATGAACCACTGATACTCAACCTTAAGAGACATCTTCATTTTTTTTGCAGCGCTGAGGACCATCCTCAGGGCTCTGCACTTGTCAGGCAAGGGCTCTTCCACGGAGTGAAACCTCCAACCCCTAAGATCTTTTCTAACATTCTGGAATCTTCACTTTCATGTTTACAAGGATTCCCCCCATCACCCCCAGAACGACATGGAAAAAAGTAACAGATATAAAAAAAAATAAAGCCAGGCATCAGTTTTATGTTATTCAGTAGACACTATGTGGAGAGTGAATGATGCGATTTGTGGGCAGGGATAGAAAGAGGAAACTGAGGGAAAGCAAAAAGGGGTGACATTATCCAAAACAACAAGTGTACTCATTGCCTGACTTATTTTTTTTTCAAATTTTTATTATCAAACTGGTGTACAGAGAGGTTACAGTTTCATACGTTAGGCACTGGATACATTTCTTGTACTGTTTGTTACCTTGTCCCTCATACCCCCCTCCCTCCTCCCACTTTCCCTTTCCCCCCCTGAGGTGTTCAGTTCACTTACACCAAACAGTTTTGCAAGTATTGCTTTTGTTGTTGTTTGTCTTTTTTTACCCTGTGTCTCTCAATTTTTGTATTCCCTTTCAATTTCCTACTTCTAATACCAGTATACACGGTTTCCAATATACTCAGATAAGATACAGAGATAGTGTAGGTACAACCACAGGAAGGTGATACAAGAACATCATCAATAATAGAAGCTACAGATACAGATGGGACGTTGAAAGTAGTTACAACTGTGATATAACAATCGTTTCCATAACATGGAGTTCATTTCACTTAGCATCATCTTATGTGTTCATAGGGTATAGCTATTGGGCTCTTGTGATGCTCTGCTATGACTTGCCTAAACCTGTACTAATTATTCCCAATAAGGGAGACCATAGAGTCCATGTGTCTTTGGGTCTGGCTCACTTCACTTAGTATAATTTTTTCCAAGTCCTTCCATTTCCTTCCAAATGGGGCAATGTCATTCTTTCTGATAGAGGCATAAAATTCCATTGTGTATATGTACCACATTTTCCTGATCCATTCGTCTACTGAGCGGCATCTGGGTTGGTTCCAGATTCTAGCTATGACAAATTGTGCTGCGATGAACATTGTTGTGCTGGTGGCATTACTGTGATTTTGTTTGTGGTCTTTTGGATAGATACCCAAAAGTGGGGCTGCTGGGTCATAGGGGAGTTCTATATTTAGCCTTCTGAGGAATCTCCATGCTGCTTTCCAGAGTGGCTGAACCAGTTTACATTCCCACCAACAATGAAGTAGGGTTCCCTTTTGGCCACATCCCCTCCAACAGCTGTTATTGTTAGTTTTTTTGATATATGACATTCTTACTGGGGTGAGATGGAATCTCAATGTTGTTTTGATTTGCATTTCTTTTATGGCCAATGATGTAGAGCACTTTTTCATATGTCTCTTGTCCATTCTTATTTCCTCATCAGAGAAGTCTCTTTGTAAGTCTTTAGCCCACTTGATGAGGGGGCTATTGGTTCTTTGCGGTTTTCTTTTGGAAGAAGGTAATTTTTTTAGTTCTGTATATATTTTAGAGATGAGGCCTTTGTCCATTAAATGGCCGGTAAAGATCTTCTCCCCGTATGTGTCATTGCCTGACTTATGACACCTGTACAACACCTTATACTTATTATCAACAAAATTAAATTAAAAAAATGAAGTCCCCTTCTCCCAACCCAGTGTCTGCCTACTTTTTCTTCCCTATGGTCATATGAATTTAGCAAAGTAATAAAGGTATTTTAGGTTCCCCCCTCCCTCTTAAATTTTTTTTTGCCAGTCCTGGGACTTGAACTCAGGGCCTGAGCACTGTCCCTGGCTTCTTTTTGCTCAAGGCTAGCACTCACCACTTGAGCCACAGCACCACTCCTTGGGCAGTGTCCAGATGGTGGAGACGGTGTAGGGCAAACTCTTGCCCAGTGGCCTTTCTTGTGATGCTTAATGCATGGTCCCAGTGGCATGCAGTGGGTGTTTCTTCTTTGAGGAGCCCTGAGGGCAACAGCCGGGATGGGTAATTTTTCCTATCATGGGCAGCCTGTTGGCTTTTTCCTTTTTCTCTTGGTTGTGGAAAACCTTAAAGCCCAAGCTCACCAAATCTTGTTGGGTGGTGGAGGGGCGGGGGGGTGTTGAGGCCATTATCAGCTTTTTAAATTGTGTTTATACATCAGGAGCTGACTGGGAGACAAAGTGGGTATTATGGGCCACTTTACCTTCCCCTGAGTCTGCATCTAGCTTAGTATACCGCTGGTGGTCAGTCAAGGGATTCGGCTGTGTTTTCAGTGGGTCTCTAGGTAACCTCCCTTAATTTACCCTAGTTGACCACACGGTGGGCTGCCTTCTGGAGGCCATGCACTAGGCAGGTTACCACCCCGTTTCTGTTAACCCTCTGGGAGCATGATTTTGGTACAAATGGGCTCTTCCGTGGGCACAGTCATTGCCCCTCTGGAGAATGTTTAGGCTGTGGGTTCCATCGGCCTAGGCCTGGGCTTGAAGCTGAACGCTCTTCTTTTCCTCAAAGGTAAGGACGGAGGGCGGGATCGCACAGAGGTCAGGCCAAGTGAGGTCATAGGCCCGAGAGAGGTATTTTAACTCTGTGGTATAATTATTAGGGTCTTGGGAAGATGATCCCTGTCCAGTTGGTTCTCAATCCAGGAAAGACTGGTCATTGAAAAGGGAGCGACCCACAAACAGTTCCCTCTATCCGTGCCCGCAGAGCACATAAGGCGACTTTGAGCTGCCGGTACAGGATGGGGTGGGAACTGGGGGAGGTGAGGAAAAGGGAGAAGCAATGGGAGGAGAAAATGCAGAAGGCTTTGAAGGTTTAGGGAGGAGGAGCAGAGTCCTCGATGTCCCTGAAGGGACCGGCCACTTCACGTTCAGGAACGTTTGGGCAGAGACAGGCTGCTCCTGTGCCAGGGGGAGAGGGAAAGTTGGGCAGGGCCGGAAGAGAGAAGGGCAAGCAGGAGAGCAAAATCTTCCAGCCATCTACCATTGCATTGGCAAAAACCAGCATAGATTCCTGGGAAGAGGGTCATCGTGAAAGGCTTAGACAAAATATCATTACAATCTAAATAATTTAGGTATCCAGAAGTCAGTGGAGCTAGGATACTTTGAGTCATTATTTATTTATTTATTTATTTTACATTCTCAAAGATTTATTTTCAACATTTCCCCTGTATATAGTCAATTTTTTGAAAATTATAATAGATCACTGAATAAAACCACAATATGCATTTAGCTATAAGTTTTTTTTGCATTTTTTCAAATTTTTATTATCAAACTGATGTACAGCGAGGTTACAGTTTCATACGTTAGGCATTGGATACATTTCTTGTACTGTTTGTTACCTCATCACTCATTCCCTCCTCCCCGCTTCCCCTTTCTCTCCCCCCCATGAGTTCTTCAGTTCATTTACACCAAACAGTTTTGCAAGTATTGCTTTTGTAGTTGTTTGTATTTTTTAGCCTATATACCACTGTTTACCAGTATACATGGTTTCCAATATACTCAGATAAGATACAGAGATAGTTTAAGTACAACCACAGGAAGGGGATACAAGAGGATCATCAATAATAGAAGGTACAGTTACACATAGCACACTCACAGTAGTTACAACAGTGATACAACAATGGTTTCCATAACATGGAGTTCATTTCACTCAGCATCATCTTATGTGTTCATAAGGCTATAGCTATTGGGCTCTTGTGATCCTCTGCTGTGAGTTGCCTAAACCTGTGCTAATTATTCCCTATAAGGGAGACCATAGAGTCCATGTTTCTTTGGGTCTGGCTCACTTCACTTAGTATAAGTTTTTCCAAGTCTTTCCATTTCCTTCCAAATGGGGCAATGTCATTCTTGCTGATAGAGGCATAAAATTCCATTGTGTATATGTACCACATTTTCCTGATCCATTTGTCTACTGAGCGGCATCTGGGTTGGTTCCAGATTCTAGCTATGACAAATTGTGCTGCGATGAACATTGATGTGCTGGTGGCTTTAGTGTAATTTTGTTTGTGGTCTTTTGGATAGATACCCAAAAGTGGGGCTGCTGGGTCATAGGGGAGCTCTATGTTTAGCCTTCTGAGGAATCTCCATACTGCTTTCCAGAGTGGCTGAACCAGTTTACATTCCCACCAACAATGAAGTAGGGTTCCCTTTTGGCCACATCCCCTCCAACAATTGTTATTATTGGTTTTCTTGATATAAGACATGCTTACTGGGGTGAGATGGAACTCAATGTTGTTTTGATTTGCATTTCTTTTATGGCTAGTGATGTAGAGCACTTTTTCATATGTCTCTTGGCCATTCTAATTTCCTCCTCAGAGAAGTCTCTTTTTAAGTCTTTAGCCCACTTGATGAGGGGGCTATTGGTTCTTTGAGGCTTTGTTTTGGAAGAATGTAATTTTTTTTTATTTCTGCGTATATTTTAGATATGAGGCCTTTGTCCGTTGTATGGCTGGTAAAGGTCTTTTCCCAATCTGTGGGCTCTCTGTTTATCTTGCAAGCTATGTCCTTTGCCCTGCAGAAGCTCTGCATTCTGATGCAGTCCCATTTGTCCAACCTTTCTTTAATTTGTAGCCTTTCTGGGTCATTGTTAAGGAAGTTCTGTCCTGTGCCAAGCAGCCCAAGTGTTTCTCCTACTCCTTCCTTTAGTGTTTTCAGGGTATCTGTTTTGATTTCGAGGTCTTTGATCCATTTGGAATGGATTTTGGTGCAGGGTGATATATAAGGATCTAGTTTTAGTTTGTTGCAAGGTGTTGAACCAGTTTTGCCAGTGTTAGGTTTGTAAAGTAGGTAGCCGGTAAAGGATAACACCACGCGGTATTCAGGCAGGAAAGAAAGTTTATTACCGAACTGCTGGCCTGTGGCCAAGATTATCCATGGCCAGAGAGAAGGGAGAGAGAGAGCGACCCCCACCCAGCCCTGCCTTATATCTAGGGCAGGGGCAAAGGGTGTGGCCAGGTGAATTAGGATGTGACCTCAGGGAAAGGGGAGGTAACTGCCTCCAGGTCTGCAGGTTACCCAGGTATCTGGCTGGAGACTTAATGAGGTGGGGGCATCTACATGGAGCCCTCAGGAAGAGGATCTAACATTCCAGCCTTTTAATAGTTATGAAAAAGGACGAAGACTCTCTCTGGCTGCTTCCTGCTGGCAAGGGGCATCGGCATTAGGGGTAAAAGGCAGAAATGTGGCCCCTCCTGGAGAAGGCGAGCAGCAGGGTCCTTTGGTGGTAGATGCTAGTCCTTGAATGAAGCCTGGAAGAAGTCTCATGAGGCAGGGGCTGGGCAAAAAAAATATTAAGGCAAAAGGAAGGGTTTAGGGCACAAAATTAAAAATTGGATGACTTGGACAGTTCTTATACTCAGGCATGGACATTAGATGGACAAGCTACTATCTCTTGATCCCCCGGCTCTGATTAATTTTGAAAGGGCAAGACAAAGTGACTCCATTTAGGATGTGACATAGTTCTTCTCTTACTCCTCTCCATGATCCTTGTTCCCTTAACTGGCTGAGTCCCAGTGGTCTAGGTGCTTGTTGCTGGGATGGCTTGCCCCTGTTGGCATTCACAGTATTTGAACTCAGGGCCTGGGCACTGTCCCTGAGCACTTCTGCTCGAGGATAACACTCTACCACTTGAGCCACAGCTCCACTTCCAGCATTTGGCTGGTAAGAGATCAGTCTCTTCAGCCATGCTTCCAGCCTGGCTCTTCGCTGGTTAGTTGGAAGATGGAGTTTGAGAGATTTTCTGCCCGGGCTGGCTTCGAACTGCAATCCAAGGCGTCTTTGCCACAAAAGCCCTTTTTTATTTCCAATGAAAACAACAATGCGACCAAGGGGACTAGAGCTTACCTGTACCTTGTCAAGAACTGACCAAATACTTGCCAGAATTCTGCAATGACAAAACTCAGTAGATGTGATGAGTTTTAGCACAGATATATAGCTAGATGAACATATTAACAAATGACATTTACACAGACATACACACTGTGCACATAGGTTTTACAGCATGCAAAAATGAATTTCAGCAGTAGACTCTTTTGGAATTCCAATAGTAAATGACTTTTTTTTTGCCCAATATTTTAAAACCACGTGGTCAGTTAGAAAAACAATTTTGCTAGCGAACAACAATTTTCAGATTATCAAATGGAGAAACCATATTTTGATAAACTCCAGTGGGATGCCATGTTGAGGGGGGTGGCAGGACACAAACACACTAACAGAGAACACATGGCATGGCATAATGGCGCCTGAGCTGATGCCTGTTAAACCCAATATTCACCACGTGGTCAATGCTAGAGAAAAGAACTTTTAGATATCTTTGCTGACAAAGCACATTGGTGGCCAAGCCTCAGTATCGGAGGTCTGTGAAAAGAGGCAGCTTTGTGAGAAAGGCACACAAGGATGGTACGACTTGGGAATTTTATAAAGTAAGCAAGTAAGCAGGAAGATGAGAGAGAGGGGGAGAAAAAGGAAGAGAAAGAGAGGAAAAGAGAAAGAGAGAGAGAGAGCCTGAATATAAGTGACTTCTAACCATTTACCATTGCAGTGGCAAAAACTGTATCTGAGTGAGTATTTCGAGCAGGCCTCATTGCACTGTCAAGAGGCGTGCTAGCAGTTTCCCGGCTTGGGTGTGACTATGATGCAAAACCCAAAAAGCACAGGAGAGAGGCGCCTGGTGAGTGGATGAGCTTACCAGGCAGAAGCGGCAGGCAGAAACGGCAGAAGTGGTGGACGGAGCGGCAGAGAACCTGAGCAGCAGCAGTTTCACTCACCAGGGTAGACAAGTGGTGTGGAGGTGGAGGTGGATGTGGATGCCCGCAATTGTATTAGTGAAAAGTGCCGCGGGCGACTTGCAGCAGTTCGGTTTGTGGAAAGAGGGCCATCAGGACTGGGGATACTCCCAGAAAAAGAAGAGAAATAGATGGGAATTCCGCCTGTCCTGACTCTTAAGCCCCATCCGAGTCACGGCACCATATATGTTAGGTTTTTAAAGTAGGTAGCAGTATTCAGGCAGGAAAGAAAGTTTATTACCGAACTGCTGGCCTGTGGCCAAGATGATCCATGGCTAGAGAGAAGGGAGAGAGAGAGCGACCCCCACCCAGCCCTGCCTTATATCTAGGGCAGGGGCAAGTGGTGTGGCCAGGTGAATTAGGATGTGACCTCAGGAAAAGGGGAGGCAGGCAGACCTGCCTCCAGGTCTGCAGGTTACCCAGGTAACTGGGTGGAGGCTTAATGAGGTGGGGGCATCTACATGGAGCCCTCAGGGAGAGGACCTAACACCCAGCACCATTTCTTAAGGAGGCTATCTTTCTTCCATCCTATTTTTTTTTTTAGCTCCTTTATCAAAGATCAAGTAGGCATAGTTCTGTGGGTTCATTTATGGATCTTCAATCTGTTCCCTTGGTCTTCAGGCCAGTTCTGGTGCCAATACCAAGCTGTTTTTATTACTATAGCTTTATAATACAGCTTGAAGTTTGCTATTGTAATTCCTCCAGTACTGTTCTTTCCGCTTAGGATTGTTTTTGCTATTCTGGGTCTTTTATTGTTCCATATGAATTTCTGGATTGCTTCCTCTATATCATTAAAAAATGGTGTTGGGATATTAATGGGCATTGCATTGAATTTGTAGATAGCCTTTGGCAATATTGCCATTTGATTATATTAATTCTCCCAATCCAGGAGTTTGGGAGGTTTTTCCATTTCCTTAGTTCTGCCTTAAGTTCATTTTTCATGTTTTGAAAGTTCTCATCATAGAAGTCTTTCACTTCTTTGGTTAAGGTTATCCCTACATATTTTATGTTTTTTGAGGCTATTGCAAATGGAGTTGCTTCCCTGATTTCAGCCTCGGCATTTAGGTCATTAGCATATAGAAAGGCCATTTATTTTTGATGGTTTATTTTATATCCTGCGATTTTGCCAAAGTTTTGGATCAGCTCTAGTAGCTTGGGAATAGAGTCTATGGGGTTCTTTATGTATAGGATCATGTCATCTGTGAAGAGAGAAAGTTTGACTTCATCTTTTACTATTTGGATCCCCTTTATATTTTCTTCTTGCCTAATTGCTCTAGCTAGGAATTCTAGTACTATGTTGAAGAGAAGGGGAGAGAGTGGACATCCATGTCTTGCTTCTGATTTTAAAGGGAATGGCTTTAGTTTTTCACCATTTAGAGTTATGCTTGCTGTTGGTTTGTCATAAACTGCCTTGATTATATTCAGGAGTGTTCCCTGGAATCCCGGTTTTTCCAGGGCTTTTAGCATAAATGGGTGCTGGATTTTATTGAACGCTTTTTCTGCATTCAGTGATATAACCACGTGGTTTTTTAACTTGCTCTGGTTCATGTGGTGGATTACATTAATTGACTTGTGTATATTGAACCAACTTTGCATCCCTGGGATGAATCCTGTTTGATCGTGGTGTATGATTCTTTTGATGACCTGTTGAAGTCGATTGGCCAGAATTTTGTTGAGAATTTTTGCATCTATCTTCTTCAGGGAAATAGGTCTATAGTTCTCTTTCTGTGATGAGTCCCTGCCTGGTTTTGGGATGAGGGTTATACTGGCTTCATAGAATGTATCTGGTAGTGAACGTCCTCTTTCAATTTCATTGAAGAGTTTGAGAAATATTGGTGTGAGTTCTGTTTTGAAGGCCTTGTAGAATTCTGCTGTGAATCCATCTGGACCTGGGCTTTTCTTGAATGGGAGATCACTTATTGCCGTTTCTATTTCAATGCTGGATATAGGTCTGTTCAGAAGGTTTAAATCTTCATGGTTGAGCTTGTGGATATCAATTTTTTCTAGGAAATCATCCATTTCTTCCAAGTTCTCAAATTTGTTGGCATAAAGGTTTGCAAAAGAATCCCTTATTGTGTTTTGAATTTTCGTTGTTTCTGTGGTGATGTTACCTGTTTCATCTCTGATCTTGTTTATTTGAGTGTGCTGCCTTCGTTTTTTGGTCAGGTTTGCTAGGGGGTCTGTCTATCTTGTTTATTTTTTTTTAAAGAACCAACTCTTTGTTTTGTTGATTCTTTCGATGGTTTTTTTTCTCTAATTATTTAATTCTGATTTGATTTTAATTATTTGCTTCCATCTATTGACTTGGGGTTTGGCTTGTTGTCCTCTTTCGAGGAGATTAAGGTGCTTCCTTAAATTACTGAGTTGCTGTTTCTCTAGTTTGTTGGTGTGTGCACTCAGAGATATAAATTTTCCTCTGAGTACTGCCTTTGCTGTGTCCCAAAGGAGCTGGTACTTTGTGTCCTCATCTTGGTTGAATTCCATAAACATTTGAATTTTTGTTTTATTTTCTTCAATGACCCACTGATGGTTCAGCAGTGTGTTGTTTAGTCTCCATGAATTGTAGGATTTTCTGCGGTGGCTGTTTGAGTTGAGTTCTAATTTTATTCCATTGTGGTCAGAGAGAATGCAGGGAATGGCTTTTGATACTTCTGAATTTGTATAGATTTTCTTTGTGCCCCAAGATGTGATCAATTTTGGAGAATGTTCCATGTGCTGCTGAAAAGAATGTGTGTTCTGTTGTTGCTGTGTGGAATATTCTGTAGATGTCGGTTAAGTCTAGTTGGTCTATGGAATTGTTTAGTTCTGTGGTTTCTTTGTTCAGTTTTTTCCGTGTTGATCTGTCCAGAGGTGACAGTGGGGTGTTAAAGTCCCCAACTATCAATGAGTTTGGGTCTATGAGTGTTTTTAGAGTCAGTAGTGTTTGTTTGATGAAGTTGGGTGCTCCTGTATTTGGTGTGTAGATATTTAGTATGGTTATATCTTCCTGTAGGAGTGATCCCTTTGTTAGTATGTAGTAACCTTCTTTGTCTCTTCTTGCCATTTTTAATTTGAAGTCAATTTTGTCTGATACTAGGATTGCAACTTTGGCCTGCTTATGGGGACCATTTGCTTGGTAGATTTTATTCCAGCCTTTCACTTTTAGAAGATGTTTACTTTTGCTGGATAGATCTGTCTGTTGGAGGCAGCAGAAAGATGGATCTTGATTTTTGTTCCTACTTATAAGCCTATGTCATTTGATTGGAGAATTAAGTCCATTAATGTTGAGAGTTAGGATTGAGAGATGATCGTTTGTTCCTTTCATTATATCTATCTTGTTAAAAGCTGTGTCTTCCCATTTCTTGATCTGATATTCTGGTTTACTATTTAGGGTTCATTTCTCTGTCTGTATTGTGATCTTGATTATTTTCCCTGTACATTTTTGGGGATTTTCTGTAAAGCTGGTTTGGTGGAGATATATTATTTCAGTTTTTCCTTACTGTGGAAGACTTATTTGACCTTCGGCTATGAATGAGAGTTTAGCTGGGTACAGTATTCTTGGTTGGTAGTTATTTTTTATTTATTTATTTATTTATTTATTTATTTATTTATCTATTTATTTATTTATTTATTTTTTTGGCCAGTCGTGGGCCTTGGACTCAGGGCCTGAGCACTGTCCCTGGCTTCTTCCCGCTCAAGGCTAGCACTCTGCCACTTGAGCCACAGCGCCGCTTCTGGCCGTTTTCTGTATATGTGGTGCTGGGGAATCGAACCTAGGGCCTCGTGTATCCGAGGCAGGCACTCTTGCCACTAGGCTATATCCCCAGCCCGGTTGGTAGTTATTTTTATTTAGGGTTTGGCATACCTCATTCCAGGATCTCCTTGCTTTCATGGTCTCTGCTGAGAAGTCTTGGGTAATTCTGATTGCTTTTCCTTTATATGTGATTGTTTTCCTCTCCCTTACAGCTTTAAGGATTGTCTCTTTGGACTCTATTGATCCTGTTTTGATCACAATATGTTGGTGGGATGTCCTATTCTGGTCTGGTCGGTTTGGTGTTCTAAATGCTTCTTGTATCTGTATAGGCCTCTCCTTCTGGGTTTTTGGGAAGTTCTCGGCCAATATTCTGGTAAGTAGGTTTTCTATTCCATTAACTTCTTTCTCCAGGTTTTCCTTAATACCTATTATCCTTAAATTGGGCTTCCTGATTGTGTCTTGAAGCTCCTGGAGTGATCTGTGTTGTCGATTGGATTGGTTTTGTATTGATTTTTTATCTTTCTCCACAGATTCTAGGGAATCTTCAGCTCCTGAGATTCGATCCTCTGCTTCAGTTAGTCAGGACTATAGGCTAGCTACTTGATTTTGAGTCTCTTTTCCTTCTGACTGGTCTTTCCTGATGATTTCCATATTATCTCTTAGGTCATGTATGGACTTTTTTTTTACTTCATTAACTTCATTAATTTGGTTTTGAGTGCTGTCTCTCAAATCTTTTAGCTGGGTAGCTATCCATTTGACTCTAGAATTTCATTTATCTTTCTATTTGTCGAGGCCATGAAGTCGTCTATTACTTTACGGAGGGATTGCTGTATTGATTCAAGCTTTTCATTTGTCATTTTTATCAGTAGACTTTGTAGAGCATTTTGAGGGTTCTCTTCCATGTCTTTGATTGACTGCTCTGCTTCCTGCTTATTTTGACTGGGAGATAAGACTCCATTGTTTGCCATCTTTCTTGTGTTTTTTTGCCCATTTGGATTGGGGTTGCCAATCTACAAGCACCCATGAGCACCGTTTAAGACCCAAAGCAGACCTTACCAAGCACTGTTGTGTAAATCTTAGAAGTTCACAATTATATATAGATCCCTTGTATACCTGTATATAAAATTAGATTTGGTGTTCCTAAAGAATACAACTTAAATATAACAACTGATCCTGAGCCCTTTATTCAGTAGTTACTTATTTACTGTTACAACCCTATGAGCAATTCTTGTTCTTATATTAAGTTCTTTTAGGACTGGCTTTCTCTATGAACCCCTTTGATTCACTCGGATTAAGCAGGGATACCCTCTATCCAATAACCAGGAGTCAATGGAATCTGGAGGTCCTGGAAGTAAGTCAAGAGGGTAAGTTAGAGGTAGTAAAGAGAATAGAGTAAAATGTATGGAAGGGTGATGGTTTTGGTTTAGTTTTAGTGATGTGGAAATGTGGAGAAGAGTAGAATCAGTAGAAAGAACAATGTTAAAATGATAGACAATGGAGAGTTAGCAGAAAAGAGTGGAGGTGTTATTCATAGGAAAGTAATTTTTAAAGAAAGGGAATGCAAAGAGAGAAATAAAGAAAAAATACTGGAAGACAGATGCACAAATCCGAGAAAAATTATTTTAAAAAAATAAGGAAAAAACCCAGAAAAACGAACAACAACAACAACAAAAAAAAACAAAAACAAAAACTTGATAAAACAAACAGGTAAAAATGGAAAACAAAAAAACCAATGACATTTCAGAAGTGAAAAAATAAAAAAAATTTAAAAAAAGATTAAAAAATGTTTGAGAAGAAAAAAAATGGAGTCTTCCTTGTTAGGGTGGGCTTTCTACCGTCTCTGGTTTTCTTGCAATGGTCTGCAGTCTATTTTGCTGCTTGGCTGGTTTGACTTGCTTTCAGTTTGCAGGGGGTGGATCTGCTCTGACCCTCCTCCCCTGTTAATGAAATCCTGGGTCTCTGTGGTTCGCAGAGCTTGCAGGTACGCCTCGGGCGTCCACTGTAGATGGGGACATGAACAGTCTTGGGAACCGTGCCTCCTCCATCTGTTGTGGGGCCGCTGCCTTTAACGCCTGGCTTTGAATAGACTGTGCACTCAGCAGGGTGGGGCGCCTCTGGCCTGGTTTACCCGGCTGAGAGTTGCTTGCCTGGGGGAGGTTCCTCCCTCCTGGGTGGGGCGGCCTCCTGAGTGGAGGTGGTTATGGAATTCAGCTCCCTTTTGGGCTGGGAGTTGGGCTTCCTCTGTGATAGGACCATTTATCTGTCTCAGGAACTGTTTGTTCTCCCGTGTGGCTGTGCCCTGCTCCTGGTAGCTGCTCGCTGCTTTCGCTTTTAATTTAGGATTTCCGGCGGGCAGGGCGGGGCATTCTCCTGGGCGGAGCTGGCTCTCACTGATTGGTCCCTCTTGCCCTTTTCAAGGATGGCCACTTTGTCCTCGCTTTCCCCAGGCCTGCTTTAGTTCCAGTCTGGTCAGACCCTATGCCAGTGTCAAAGATGGCCCTTTGCTCTGGCGGTGGGGGAAGGGCTATGTCCCAGAAGCTGCTCTGTGGGCATGAGTGAGAATGTCTTTCATGGGGTACTCATGCTTTCTCAGCGATTTCGGCCCGTCCATGCTCAGCCTGCGATCCACGTATGTCTGCCACCGTCTGTAGGATTTCTTCCTGGTCTACACTGTGTGCTTTAGCCTTGCGGAGTGCGGGTCCCTGTGCCGGGCACTGTGCTGGCGCCCGCACTGGTGTGGCAGCAGGACCCTGCACGAAGCTCAAATCTGTGATTTCAGGCCAGTAAAGTCAATTTTTCCTTCCTGGCCAGAATCCCTGTACTGTTATAACTTACTTGGGCTGTCTTTCTAGAAGTAAAATTTTCTCTGGAATAGGAAAACTGCGAAGTCGGAGGGAGTTCAGCTAGGTCTCTGCTGCTCCTCCACTGTCTTCCCGGAAGTCTCCTATTTATTTATTTTTCAATTTTTTTATTTATGTATTTTTTACTGTCAAACTGACGTAAAGAGAGGTTATAGTTTCATAAGTTAGGCCATGGGTACATTTCTTGTACTGTTTGTCACCTCCTCCCTCATTCCCCCTCCCCACCCCATGAGTTGTTCACTTCATTTACACCAAACAGTTTTGCAAATATTGCTTTTGTAGTCATTTTTCTTTTTTACCCTTTGTCTCTCGATTTTGGTTCCCTTTGATTCCCTTTCTATTTCCTAGTTCTAATACCAGTATACAGGGTTTCCAATGTACTCAGATAAGACACAGAGATAGTGCAGGTACAACACAGGAAGGGGATACAAGAGGATCATCAATAATAGAAGCTATGGTTTCACATCACATGTTGAAAGTAATTACAACAGTGATATAACAGTCGTTTCCATACCATGGAGTTCATTTCACTTAGCATCATCTTATGTGTTTATAAGGGCTATTGGGCTGTTGTGATCCTCTGCTGTGACTAGCCTAACCCTGTGCTAATTATTCCCTATGAGGGAGACCACAGAGTCCATGTTTCTTTGGGTCTGGCTCACTTCACTTAGTATAAGTTTTTCCAAGTCCTTCCATTTCCTTATGAATGGGGCAACGCCATTCTTTCTGATAGAGGCATAAAATTCCATTGTGTATATGTACCACATTTTCCTGATCCATTCGTCTACTGAGGGTCATCTGGGTTGGTTCCAGATTCTAGCTATGACAAATTGTGCTGTGATGAGCATTGTTGTGCTGGTGGCTTTAGTGTTTCTTGTTTGTGATCTTTTGGGTAGATACCCAAAAGTGGGACTGCTGGGTCATAGGCAAGCTCTATGTTTAGCCTTCAGAGGAATCTCCATACTGCTTTCCAGGGTGGCTGAACCAGTTTACATTCCCACCAACAATGAAGTAGGGTTCCCTTTTGGCCACATCCCCTCCAACATTTGTTAATGTTTGTCTTTTTTTTCTTTTTCTTTTGTAATTTATTTATTAATTAAAGAAAAGTTTTTTTTGACAAGGTGTTGTGCAAAAAGGGTACAGTTACATAGTAGGGCTGTGTGTACATTACTTGTGATATCTTACATCCTGTTTTTCTTTCCCTTCCCTAGGTCGGTAGACATATATACAATATACAATGTACCAAGAACATATACAATAGCCACGTGGCTTACTCCGAAGAAAATTCATCTAGGGCTTTAAATATAATGTCGACAATAGACAATATGTCGACAATAGTCTTATATGAATGCACATACATCGCTTTTGAGCTATTGTGATCCTCTGAGAGGTCAATTTTTGACCTTTATGTGTTGCGGAGTTGTTTGGTTTTAGTTACATAGTGTAG
Organism: Perognathus longimembris pacificus; assembly: GCF_023159225.1. Taxonomy (NCBI): domain Eukaryota; kingdom Metazoa; phylum Chordata; class Mammalia; order Rodentia; family Heteromyidae; genus Perognathus; species Perognathus longimembris. The sequence continues at coordinate 18,713,768 of NC_063180.1, forward strand.
GGTCACTGACCCAAAGCTGTGGGAAATACCATTTGGCAAGAAGTTTTTGGTTTCACACACCTGGTCTCTATTGTCTCCCCCTCCCCCCACCTTAACAGTCATATATCAGGGAGATCATGCCCCTTTGTTTTCTGTATTCTAGGCTTGTGTTGCTCAACATTATTTCTTCTAGTTCTGACCATTTCCCTGCGAATGCCAATATTTCACCATTTCTAATCACTATGTAGTATTCCATTGTGTATAGGTACCATATTTTTTGGATCCATTCATCTGTGGAGGGGCATCTGGGTTGTTTCCATATTTTGGCTATTGTGAGTTGTGCAGTGATAAACATGGAAGTGCAGATGTCTTTTTGATATCTTGGGGCCCGTTGTTCAGGATAGATGCCTAGGAGTGGTGTGGCTGGATCATAGGGTATATCTATGCTGAGCTTTTTGAGGAACCCCCCATACTGTTCTCCAAAGTGGTTGTATTAATTTGCACTCCCACCAACAATGGAGGAGGGTTCTGCTTTCCCCGCACCCCCTCCAGTATTTGTTTTTGCCTGAGTTCAGAGTATAGGCCATTCTAACTGGAGTGAGGTAGTATCTCAGGGTTGTCTTTATTTGCATTTCCTTTACTGCCAGGGATGTTGAACATTTCCTCATATGTTTCTTTGCCATTTTCATCTCTTCTCTTGTGAAGTCTCTCTTTAGTTCCTTTGCCCATTTCCTAATTGGTTTACTGGGCTTGGAGGGACTTAGTTTTTTGAGTTCTCTGTAGATGACGGATATTAGGCCTTTGTCTGTTTCTGTGCTGGTAAAGATCTTTTCCCATATGGTTGGCTGTCTTTCTAGTTTGGTGGCTGTGTCCTTAGCTGTGTAGAAACTTTTTAATTTGTAGTCGTTCCATTCGTTGAGTCTCTCCCCTATTTGTTGTGCCCCTGAGACTCTATTCAGGAAGTTCCTTCCTGTGCCTATAAGTTCTAGCGTCTTTCCTACTCTATCCTTCAGTAGTTTCAAGGATTAAGGCCTTATATTGAGGTCCTTGATCCATTTTGAGTTGATCTTCGTGCATGGTGATAGGCTTGGGTCTACTTTGAGTTTTCTGCATATGGCTGCCCAGTTCTCCCAGCACCAGTAGTTGAAGAGGCTCTGTTTATTCCATTATATGTCTTTAGCTCCTTTGTCGAATATCAGCTGACTGTAAGAGTGCAGTTTTATTTCTGGGTCTTTAATTCTATTCCACTGGTCTTCAGGTCTGTTTTTGTACCAATACCAGGCTGTTTTTGTTATGATGGCTCTATAGTAGAGCTTGAAGTCTGGTATCGTGATACCTCCTGCACTGCTTTTTTTTTTTTTCACCTAGAATTGCTTTGGCTATTCTAGGTCTTTTGCTGTTCCATATGAATTTATGGGTTGCTTTCTCTATTTCACTGAAGAATGTAGCTGGGATTTTGATGGGGATTGCATTGAATTTGTATAACAATTTGGGCAATATGGCCATTTTCACTATATTGATTCTGCCTACCCATGAGCATGGGAGGTCTTTCCATCTCCTTGTGTCTTCTTTGATTTCCCTTATTAGATTTTTATAGTTCTCATTAAATAGTTCCATTACGTCTGTGGTTAGGTTGATCCCTAGGTACTTTATTCTTTTTTTGGCTACTGTAAAAGGACTTATTTCCATAATTTCCTTTTCTGCTTGTATATTGCTGGTGTACAGAAAAGCTGCTGACTTTTGTGGATTGATTTTGTATCCTGCTGCTTTGCCAAAATGGTTTATTAGGTGTAGGAGTTTGGGGACTGAGTTTTTTGGGTCTTTCAGATATAAGATCATGTCATCTGCGAATAGGTATAGCTTGATTTCTTCCTTGCCGATGTGGATCCCTTTGATGTCCTCCTCTTGCCTTATTTCGATGGCTAGGGATTCCAGCCCTATGTTGAATAGAAGTGGGGAGAGTGGGCATCCTTGTCTTGTTACTGAGTTTAGGGGGAATGATTTTAGTTTCTCCCCATTTAATACGATGTTAGCAGTTGGTCTATTGGATATGGTGTTTATTGTTTTGAGGAATGTTCCATCTATTCCTGTTTTCTCCAGAGCTTTTAATAATTATGGATGTTGTATTTTGCCAAAGGCTTTTTGGGCATAGACTGAGATAACAATGTGATTCTTGATTTTAGTTCTGTTTATGTGGTGAATTACATTGGTTGATTTACAGATGTTGAACCATCCTTCTGACTGTGGGATGAAGCCTACTTGGTCATGATGTATAATTTTCTTGATCAGTTTCTGGATCCTGTTAGGTAATATTTTATTGAGGAGCTTTGTGTCTGTGTTCATTAGTGATATTGGTCTGTAGTTCTCTTTTTTTGTTGGGTCTTTGCCTGGTTTGGGGATGAGTATAATATTAGCTTCATAGAATGAGTTTGGGATTTCTCCCTCTGTTTCTATTTCACGGAAGAGTTTGAGGAGTATTGGTATTAGCTCCTCACTAAAGGTTTTATAGAATTCGTTGGTGAATCCATCTGGGCCTGGGCTTTTCTTGGTTGGGAGGCTCTTGATTACCTCCTGTATTTTGCTGTAATTATTGGTTTATTTAGTTGATTTATTTCTTTTTGGTTCAGTTTGGGGAGTTTATACTTCTGTAAGAATTGGCCCATTTCTGTAACATTATTGTTTTTTAGTTAGTAGAGGTTCTGGAAATAGTTCCTTATGATTGTTTGAATATCGTGTGTATTGTTGTAATTTTTTCCAGTGGAGTCCCTGATTTTACGTATATGAGTCTCTTCTCTTCTTTTTTTTTTTTTGTAAATCTTGCGAGGAGTCAGTCGATTTTGTTTATTTTCTCAAAGAATCAGCTTTTAGTTTTATTTATTTGTTGAATGGTCTTTCTGTTTTCAATCAGATTTATCTCTTCTTTAATCTTTGTGATCTCTCTCCTCCTAATCATTTTGGATTTGATCATTTCTTGTTTCTCCAGTTGTTTTAGTTTCATTGTGAGGTTACTTACCTGCTCTGCTTCCATTCTTTTAATGTGAGTGCTGAGGTCAATGATCTTGCCCCTCAGTACTGCTTTAGTTGTATCCCATAGGTTCCTTTGTGATGTATTTTCATTGTCATTGTGGCTTATGAATTTGTGAATTTCATCATTAATTTGGTCTGTGGCCCTAGTGTTAGATAACGGTGAGTGGTTTAGCCTCCAAGAATGTGTATAGCCTCTGTGGTAACCATTGTTATTGAGGGTTACCTTTATTCCACTCTGGTCAGATATAATACATGGGATGATGTCAATACTTTTGTATTTGCTGAGGTTCTTTGTGTGGGCTATGACACGGTCTATTCTGGAGTATGATCCATGGGCTGCTGAGAAGAAGGTGTATTGGGTCTCTGTAGGGTGGAAGATTCTATATAGGTCTGTCAGATCCATTTGGGATATGGTGTTACTTAGGTCCTCAGCTCCCTTGCTAATCCTCTGTGTGTTGGCTCTGTCTCTTGGGGAGAGTGGGGTATTAAAGTCACCCCCTATGATTGTGTTTGGGTCTATCTTGTTCTGTAGTTCTGTGAGAATTTGCTTGACATATGTAGGGCCTCTTTTCTTTGGTGAGTATACATTTATCACCGTGATGTCTTGGTTCCTGATTTTTCCTTGTATTAAAATGTAGTGTCCTTCTTTGTCCTTTTGAGTTGATTTTAATGAGAAGTCCAGCTTGTCTGAGATCAGGATGGCTACTCCTGCCGTTTTGGTAGGTGTGTTTGCTTGGAAGATCTTGCTCCATCCTTTCACTCGGAGCCTGTTTTTCTCCCTTGCTGTAAGATGGGTCTCTTGTAGACAACAGATGGCCACTTTTTGTTTGTGGATCCACTCTGCCAGTCTGCTCCTCTTTATCGGAGAAATTATACCATTTATATTCAAAGAGAGCAAGGATAGGAGTGTTTTTTCCCCTTCCATTTTCCTGTTAGGCTGTTTTTCCTTTGTTTTTTTTTTTTTTTTTTTCTTGTCTTTAGTGAGCTGTTCTTTCTGTTGGGTTCTGGCTATTGTAGTTTCTTTCTGTTTCTGTCTGTTTTTTCCTGTACGATTTCTGTTGGGTGGGGGTTCCCCTCTTAGAATTCTCTGTAGGGCTGGTTTTTTATTCACATATTCCTTTAGATCCTCTTTGCTATGGAAAGATCTGGTTTTTCCCTTGCATATGAACTCTAGCTTCGCTGGATATTTTATTCTGGTTTGGCAATTGGATGGTGTTCTTCCATTCTCTTTGCGTGTGGTAGGTTTGTGTGGAGAGGTCTGCTGTCATTCGGATCCTTTTCCCATTGTAATAAATTTCTTTCTTCACTTTGGCTGAATTCAAAATTTGCTCTTTATTCTTGAGATCTGTAGTCTTGATTATTATGTGCCTGGGCGAGGATTTTCTAGGGTCTGGTCTGCCAGGCATCCTATAGGCTTTGGTTACCTGGGTGAGGTCCCTTGTGAGATTGGGGAAGTTTTCTGCAATCACTTTATTGAAAATATGTTGAAGTTCTCTGCTCTGGTATTCGGCTCCTTCTTCTATTCCAATTATGCGCAGATTATATCTCTTGTCTTTGTCCACTAGCTCGTGGATTAGTCTGCCATGGAGCTTTACCGTTTCTTGGAGTGTGGTAATTTTCTGGTTCTTGTCGGCTGCATCATTGTCCAAGAGAGAGATTCTGGCTTCAATATGGTCAATTCTTTGTGCTGTGGATTCAAGTGTGGAGTTTATGGATGTCAAGGAGCTATTTATGGTTGCCAGATCAGCTCTGATTGTGGAAATTTATTCCTTTAAAGAGTTGTATTTTAAATCTATTTTTTTTCATGCATTTCACTTTTCAGGATGTTAAGGTCTTCTTTAATGGAGGTTTGCACTATACCCATTTTTGCTTCCATTTCTTTCTTGGTTTCCTGAAGGTCCTTCAAGACTTCCATTCTAAACTCCTGGAATTGTTTTGTGATTTTGTTCCTGAGGCTTTCCATCAGTTTTGCTATCGTAGCCTCGGTTGCTTTTTTATTCTCCATCTCCTCTTTGGTCGTACTGCTTTTTGGAGCTGGCGAGTTGGCTTGCCCTTTCATGTAGTTTGCAATATTTCTTTGTGATTTGTGCATCTGGGGATCTGTAGGTGGTTTCCTTGTGTTGGCTTTGTGCTTGTTCCCGCTGGTCCATCAGTGGGAGACTTGTTTGTTTCCTGGCTCTGGGTTTGAGTATGGCTGTTGAACCTTACTGCCCAATGGGTGAGCATGACCGTCTCGGTTGTTGCTGGGGTGGTCACCCTCACTGCACTTGGGGGTGGGTAGGTTCTGTGTCTTTCTCTGTGGGATAGTGTCCTGCCGCTGTGCTGTGCTGACTGTAGTGTGCCCCTATTGGGGGTTTGCGGGTCCCTGACTCAGCGTGGTGTGGAGGCTTTTCTCTTCTTTGGTTCTTTTTTCCACTCGGTACCTTGGTCAGAGGAGTTCACCTCTCAGATTAAGATTTGCCGCTGAGAGGCGGTTTGCCCACCTGTGTGGGTTGCTCTGGGGCCAGTGTTTTGGGGGGCGGCCCACCCACCTGTGCGAGATGCACCTAGCAGAGGGGTGCTGCCGCAGGGGAGCCCTGCCCACCTATGCAGAGTGCTTCTACCAGAGCGGGTGCTGCCGCTGGGGGGCCCTGCCCACCTGTACGAAGCTCCTGTGGAGGTTTGGGCTGGAGGTCCTCTTGCTGGAGGGCTAGCACACTGGCCCACGCTTGCCTTGGGTGTGTGTGTGTGTGTGTGTGTGTGTGTGCACTCTAGTGCTTCCTCTGGGTGTGTGCTGCCCTGAGGTATTGGAGGGTGCTTGTGCCCTCTCACGAGTTTGCTGTGGGTGGTGGTATGCGTGAGCACCAGCTGGGCCACGTGCCCGGGTGTGGGTTGGTGCCCACAGACTCTGTGCCTCAGCTTTGAGGGGGGCATGTGTTCGGGCCCAGTGGGCCTGTGATTGCTGTTCAAAAAGTCCGTGAGGACCAGGAGCCTCAGGTGGGGCTTCCAATGCCCACCGGTTCCCGGGCCTCTGTTGGGGATGGGGCAGGGCCGGTGCAGCCCGGCTCAGGCTCCTCTGCTGCCTTGGTGCCGCTCCTCCCCTGCTAGCTCCTGTGTCCTCCCAGAGTCTGTAGGGACCTTTTGCCGCCTGGTTTGTGGCTGGCTCCTTTGTTCCCTCAGGGTAGGAAGTGGGAGGGAGGGAGGTCTAGCTTCTTTGCAGGTTTTGGGTCTCTGCTAGAGCTGGTCTCCCATGGGGGTGGGTAATGGGGAACTTACTGGTCCTGGATTGTGTGAGCATCCCGCACCACCGTGAGTTTTTCGGGGCTGTGGTGGTGGGGTGCAGCGATCGGTTGTTTGGTGGTGGTGGCCCTGGCACTCCCTGTCTGCACCTCCCGGTTCCCCTGCTGCTTACGTCTGATCCCAGCCGTTCAGTCCTGCAGCTCTGGTGTCTCTGTCGGTCTGCACTCAGTTCTGGGGTCCATGGAGCTCCTGCTGTCTGGACTCTGCGCTCCTGGCATGACTTTTCGGCTGTTGGTTTGCTGGTGCTGGTTCCCCTTTCCCAGTCTGGCCCTGTTCAGCTAGGGTCGGCGGGTGGGGGAGGGGTATCCTGGAGATTTTCCGGCTCCGTGCAGGTTATAGGCTCTTTGTTTTTTGTTCTTTTTTGTTTCCTGAGTTCCTCTGTTGCTTCTGGTTGTTGGGATTTCTGGATTCTTGATGGGGTGTTGGGTGCTAGAGCTCACTATTCAGTTGGAGCGAGTTGGGGTGCCTCCCTACTGTTTGAGTCATTATTTAAAACATACCCACGGCCTTGCCTAAATAATTGAACTTGAATAAAACTGTTTTACTTTCCCACACATAGGGAGTTGAAATCATTCCCTCTCAGCCACAGCCAACTATTAACAATGTTAATCCCTGGCAGCTATTCTTTGAAAATGCAAAGCCTATTTCTAACCTTCTTTTGCGGTAAACTCCCCAGCTTCAGCCACTCAGGAGGTGGCGGAGAAGGCCTCCAGGTCCAGCTGCTTCTTCAGGCAGCAAGATAATGGCTCGACAGCCCTACAGTATGTCATGAGGGCCTGGACCATGGACCTAAAGTGACCTCCCCCATGAGCCAGCCAACCACCTTTTCCAGACTTGTTTCCCCACACCGGCTGCACCAACCAGCTTTTGAAGTTGTTTTATGATTTTCCCGCAATACAATGTAATTTGCTATATGATACTATGATGCATGGAACTCCCCTGACAACCCTATAAAAACCCTGCTAGGTGGAGGGGCAGGGCTCTCAATCCAGATCCTCTGTGTCGGTGAAGGTTGTGAGTCCTGGCTCGAGCTTGCAATAAAGACTCTCGTGCACTTGCAGCAGAATCTGCTCCTTGGTGGTCTTTGGGGACCCCTGAAGTCTGGGTTTAAAAACCAGTAGTCCCGTTTGTGGGCCTTTGAGACTGTCTGTCTCTGGCCTATGCTTTGAGCAGACTCGACCTCAATAAAAGAGGAGCCAGTTTGGCTTTAAGGATTCCGTGAGTAAAAAGCATCAAGAGAGGGTCCAGGACATCCACAGGGGTCGGTGGCATGGGGGAGAGGGAAGAGATGGAACAGCAGCAAGAAACAGGACAGGAAGGGAGGAGATTGGGGGAGGGTGGGGGCGGAGCCAGTGAGGAGCTATTCTGAGAGGATGTGGGGGGCGGAGTCAGTGAGGATGGGGGCGGAGTCGGTGAGGATGAGGGCGGATTCTGTGAGGATGGGGGCGGAGTCAGTGAAGAGGTTTGGGCGGAGTCTAAGAGGATGAGGGCAGAAGATGTGAGGACATAGGGAGCTAGTGAGGAAATAGGGGCGGGGCCTATGAGGATGAGTGGGCAGAGTCAGTGAGGACATAGGAGGGGTGTCAGTGATGAGGTAGGGGCGGGGCCAATAAGGATGTGGGGGCGGAGCCAGTGCGGGCGTAGGATGCGAGTCAGTGAAGATGTGGGGTCTGCTAAGGTGGAGCTGGGAGGGATCGCGACGGACCACAGCGGATTTGGGCGGTAACATGGACACAGCCCGAGTCCCGGCGGACTGGAGTCTCTCACCAGTTGCAGACGGGAAACACTGGAGCAGCTGCGTGGCCAGCAGTGGTCAAGGCCGGCGTTTCCTTCCTCCATTGGGGGTGGCAGGAGGCGGATGGACCCTCGGAAAGAAGAGCCGGTGGATGCCGTGACTCCTGACCCAGTCCTCCTCCTCCGGGTCACCACACCAAAGGCAGGGTGGCCGAAGGGCACAAGGAGTGCCCCCGAGGCTCCGGGGAAGAGGGTGCATGGAGAGAGGGAGAGGCCAAGCTTGGGGCCCACAACAGGGAGTGGGGCGGAGCAAGGGAACCCATGTCAGGAGGAGAGAGAACAGACCCTCGAAGGTGGGAGGAGAGGGATCATAGGAGATTACACCAGGGTAGGCGGGAGGAGAGGGATCATACCAGGGAAGGAGGGAGGGCATGGCTGCCCCCCATGCCCAGGTGACTTCAGAGGATGGGTCAGTGACCCAGACCAAGGTGACCCCCCTACCACCCTCAGAGAGGCCAGTTCCACAGGTGACAGGTGGGTCGGGGTGCCCCAGGAGAGACTCAAGGAAAGGGGCCATTTCTCCAGGACAGACCTAACAAATGTCAATTGTTCAAAGGAGCTTCAATATATGCTTTTTTGTCTGTGCGCCGGTTCTGGGGCTTGAACTCAGGGCCTGGCAACAGTTCCCTGAGCGTATTCACCTGACATCTGTGCTCCACCACTCAAGCCACAGCTACACTTCCACAGTTTTTGATGGTTTACTGGAGAGAACAGTTTCATGGTCTTTCCTGCCCAGGGTGGCTTAGAAACTCGATCGTCAACCTCAGCTTCCTGAATAGCTAGGATGACAGGCGTGAGCCACTAGCACCTGGCTTTTCTCAAATGCTTTTTATTAAATATGTATCAAGTCATATACATTTCATCAAAACAGCTGAAGAGATGATAGCTGGTCTCCTTGGCTCCATAAAGCTCAAAGACTGAAATCATCTCTTCAAGCGCATGTGACAGTGAAGAACAAAGAAGATTCTAGCCAGGCACTGGTGCTCTGGCCTGTAATCCTAGCTAGAAGCTGAGATCTGAGGATCAGTGTTCAAAGTCAGTCAGGGCAGGAAATTCTATGAGACTCTTAATTGCCAGTGAACCAATTAAAAGTAGGGCTGTGGCTTTCATGGTAGAGCACTAGTGTTAAACACAAAACATCAGGGACAACACCCAGGACCCAAGTTCAATCAAACAACCAGCCCTCACCCCACCCCCCACAAAAGCATTCTAAAATCCGTGCTTCATCCTTGCTGTCAACCTCAGTGAACCTGAGAGTCCAACCGGGGGAAAGATTTTCTTGTGTTCACCTCCCTTCCTCATTTTGCCCTGAGTCATGATTGAGATGTGTCTCTCCCATGTGACTGAGGGCACCAATCCTCCTTCCACATTCCAGGACAAACCAGTACAGCAAACAGAGAGCAAACACAAGAGCAAACACAAACAAGAGCAAACACACGTGACCACTTTGTCCTATGTCCTTCTCCTATCTGTCCTTACCTATCTGTCCTTCCTTCCAGGAAGGGTTCATGGGAGCCCATCTCCACTCTCAGGCCATTTCCTGATGCAACCCTCATGAAGCACAAAATTCTACAAATGACTCCAAGAAAAACATAAATATAAATAAACAAAACACCCAGAGGGGAGAAGAGGGGCCCAGCCCAGGGGCCTGCCCAGGTGTAGCCTGGTAACCCCAATCTGAGACATTAATGTCTGAAAAGCCTTTGCTAATCCTTTTCCCCACCTCTTCCCCCTCCTGAGTCAACGAACAACTTTTCCACCTCCCGGTGTTGTTCTTGTCCTTTATTCTCTCCACACAGGACTCAGAGTCCAGCACCCTAGAAGGATAGGAAGCAAACTGCAAGTGACAGGCCAGGACTGGGGTGCCAGCCTCACACACCCATCTGATTTCCAGAAAGAGGTGGACACCTCTGCTGTGACAACCAAGTGTGCACAGAGCCTACCTGGGGCCTCTACCAGGGACTATGACATATCCCAGGCCATGAGTTCAAGCCCCAGGACTGACACAAGAAAAAAAATAAAAAGGGAATGGAAAACAGGCCTGGAGATAGTATCTTATGCTTATAATCCTACTGATTCAAGAGGCTAATATCTGAGAATTGTGGTTCAAAGCCAACCAGGATAGGAAAGTCAGTGAGACTGTTATCTCATGCCCCACAAGTGACACAAGAGTGTCATGTTTGCATTCCAGGCAAATTCTCTGGGCTCTGTGCACAAGAAACCTATGTGTAAATAGGGGGCAGTCATAATAACCACAGTAATAGAAGTGATCTAATAAATGGAGTGCACTTGCCTGGGGGTGGGAAATCCAGCGGGGGCTCTTTGCAAATCTGACCCCTTGGTAGCTGGGTTTTCCTGCCATATTGGTGGTTATTATGTCCTGGACCAGCCTATCCCTCTGCCCACTGTGACCCCAGAATGTTGTCTTCAGGGCTGTGTGGTGTTCTGCTGAAATGTGCCTCAGGTGGTGGATCATGGGCAGTGGCGGGTCCTTGCTCCGTGGCCCCCATCATGACCTTCCACTTGGGGTCTCAAGAGACAGCACAGATCTTCAATCACAGAAGGTCTGCAACTGGGCTCAGGTGTTCACTCATGATTTCTGCTGGGCTTTCTTCCTTCATACTCATAGTTCAGGATCGTTTTTAGCCACGGGAACATTCTCAAACCCATTACCACTTATCAACTATCATTTGAATGAAACCCACACCTCTCCTGAGACCCTAAAAACAAAATTCACCCATGCTTTCGGTGTTGTTGGCCTGAGAGACCTTCGATCTAAAGCTCAAGGAACTCTACCCAAGATTTGGAGGTAGTGGATCCACAGTCTTGGGGTACTTCATCCTCAAGTGCCACACATCCAGCCTTTTCCCTGTTAATCTCTGAGATCCTCCCCTCCCTGGTCGCTGGCTGTGTCTCAAACTGGGTGGGGTGCACGGTCAGGGATTCATGGGAAGAGGTCGTATTCAAGGAAAATGAGACAGTTTTGAACCCAGGCCAAAGGCCAGCCTTCAGTCCCACAGAGTATAAAGGCAGCCAAGACGCTGGCTCAGCCACCGCCATCTGAGTGGCATCCTGGTTGCCACCATGCTGGCCTCAGACATGCTGCTGGTGGCCGTGCTGGCCTGTCTGATGTCCTGGTGTTGATGTCTGTCTGGTGGCAGAGGAAGCTCTCTGGAAAGCTGCCTCCAGGCCCCACGCCATTGCCTTTCCTTGGAAACTATCTGCAGCATAACAAGGAGCAGATGTACGACTCTCTCATGAAGGTGCGGCGGGCTGGGAGGCGGTGGGATGGGGTGGGGAGACAGACATGCCCAGATCCACAGGGCAGGGGCGTTGACCACAGACTGCGTGAACCAGAGTCTTTATTTTATTTGCCAGTCCTCCAGCTTAAACTCAGTGCCTGAGCCCTGTCCCTGAGCTTCTTTTTGCTCAAGGCTAATTCTCTACCACTTGAGACACAGCACCACTTCCGGCTTTTTCCGTTTATGTGGTGCTGAAGAATGGAACCCAGGGCTTCATGCATGCTAGGCAAGCACTCTACCACTAGGCCACATTCCAAGCCCAAGGCAGAGTCTTAAACAGAGAATTCTTTTTGTGGGGAGAGGATGTGTTAGGAATCTTTAGAAGCCCATTTCTATTGGGATACCATGGATCTCTCTAATCCTAGCTACTCAGCAGATTCACATCTGAGGATTGTGGTTCAAAGCCGGCCGTGTCAGGAAAGTCTGTGAGACAATGAGCCACTGGAAAACTAGAAGTGGGGCTATAGCCCAGTGTGGTAGAGTGCTAGCCTTGAGCTGAAGAGCTTAGGGACAAAGCCCAGTTGCCAAGTTCCAGCCCCAGGACAGGTACCAAATAATAAAAATGGGTTTGTGTGTGTGTTTGTGTGTGTGTGTGTGTGTGCATACGTGCACATGCCCACTTATGTGGGTGGGTGGGTGAGTAGGTGTGGTCCTGAGCAGGATTAGACCACATGTGGGAATATTCAATCTCTTCACTTTCCCAGGGTTTGGTGGGGAGTGGGGGGGAAGCCAATGCACCCCAGCTTGCTCCTAAAATTTTTCCCATTCCGCCCTTTCCCAGCTGAGCCATCGCTTTGGCCCCGTATTCATGGTTCACCTGGGCCCTCGCCGGGTCGTGGTGCTGTGTGGCCAGGATGGGGTGAAGGAGGTGCTGGTGGATCAGGCTGAGGAGTTCAGTGGGCATGGGGAGCAGGCCACCTTCAACTGGCTTTTCCAAGGCTACAGTGAGCCCATGGGCCATGGACTGGAGGGCTTAGTGGCCTCAGTTTCCCCAGCCTGTCTCCTCTGGATGTTTTAAGCTTCTGGCTTGCCTCAGACCGTCCCAGTGTCTTTCTCTCTTGCTTCCATTTCTCTGTGGACAGAAAGCAGTCACTTCCCTCATTTCCATCCATTTCAAAAGTCTTCTCCCACCTTTCTGCCTCTCCCCTCTCTCTTCCTCTCTCCTTACTCCCTCCCTCTCTGAGGGAGGGGGGCTATCTCCCCTTCCCTGTCTCTTTACCGATGATCTGCAGATCTCTGGCCCTGACTCTGGGGTTTCTTCCTGGCTCCCTCGCTCACTCTTACATCCATAGAGCTCCTCTCCTTTCTCTTGCTCTTTGCACAGCCTGGCCTCCAGGCCTCCAGCTTCCCCAGAATCCCCAGGGTGCTCTGTGGGTCCTGGCCCCCACACACTTTGGAGGTCATGGGTTCTGATCTTTCCTCTTCACACTGCCCAGTTGTGGCCTTCAGCGATGGGGAGCGCGCCAATCAGCTGAGGCGCTTCTCCATCACCACACTGCGGGACTTTGGCATGGGCAAGTGTGGCATCGAGGAATGCATCCAGGAGGTGGAGAGCTTCCTCATACAGGCGCTTCGGGACATGAGAGGTGGGTGCCAGGAGGGAGAGGGTGGGGCCAAGGGTGGGTGACCCGGGGTTCAACCAACCTATAATACCTCTCCAAAAGGGTCAGAGTGGCATCAGGTCACTGGGGTTGGTTCTTTTTCCAGACAGATCTTTCCTGGCTTCCCCTTCACCCCTGCAACCCCCTCACCGTCCACACCCCTCACCCTCCACTCCTGCCTACCCTCAATTCCTCCTCCACACCTCATCTCCCACTCCTGCTGCACCCTCACTCTCCAAGTTTCATAAACCCTCACCCTTCACCCTGAAAACTCCTACCCTTCAACCCTGCAGAGAGGAGGAACTTCTACTTACTCACAGAGACCTTAACCTCATGGTCCCTGAATCCTCTCTCTCCCTCCTCCTCTCCCCTGACTCCATCCCTGCTCCCCCACCTTGTCCAAGGGGGCTTTCATCACATTCATCTTCCATCTGTCTTTCTCATTTTCCCTTACTCCTTTTCTTCTCAGGGTACCAAAGTGTTCCCCATGCTGGGCTCTGTGCTTAAAGACCCCAAGTTCTTCTCTAACCCCCGAGATTTCAACCCTCACCACTTCCTGGATGACAGTGGACGGTTTAAGAAGAATGATGCTTTATGGGGCTGGGGATATAGCCTAGTGGCAAGAGTGCCTGCCTCGGATACACGAGGCCCTAGGTTCGATTCCCCAGCACCACATATACAGAAAACGGCCAGAAGCGGTGCTGTGGCTCAAGTGGCAGAGTGCTAGCCTTGAGCGGGAAGAAGCCAGGGACGGTGCTCGGGCCCTGAGTCCAAGGCCCAGGACTGGCCAAAAAAAAAAAAAGAAGAATGATGCTTTTGTCCCCTTTTCCCTTGGTGAGTGACCAGCAATGGCTACTGGGCCACTGGAATACCATACAACCCAAAGGGTCAGGCCATAATTGAGAGGCATAATAAGACCCTGAAGGATCAATTATAAAAACAAAAAGGGGGGGGAAGCCCACATGACCAGCTGAGGACAGCGATGTTTACATTAAATAATTTAAAATTTTCCAAGGACCAGCTTCTGTCGGCTTTCCAGAGACATTGGTCAAGCCAAACACCTTTACTTAAAGGTGGAAGGCTGATGGGAACCCCACGAGGTTAGTCATAATGCCCATTAGAATCTGCTACTGGCCGGGGCCCTCAGGCATGAGGCAGAAACATCAGGGCATTCTTTCGAATGCCAATCCCACTCTCCCTGTGTTCTCCCATCGGGCTAGCCACCCTGCAGGTAGGTCAGCCTGAAGTGCTAGTGCGTTTTAGCCCAGGTTGGGTAAGACCTCCCATGGGGGAGGCAACCTAAGACATGGCATGCCCTCGAGTAAGGTGCCTCCTGCTGTTCAAAAAATAAAAGAGAAGGAGTTCTGGGGATTCTGGCTGTATACATAGAGGGGGTGGTCCCCGACTGACCCTCCCCTCTTCCTGCCCTGGTGCCGCATGGCTGGAAGCCACTCCTATGCCTTTGGGGTCCAAAACCGGAAGTAGTACTGGACCAGCCCTGCCTCCTGTCTCGATCTCGGATCCACGTGGATGCCTCAAAGATGGCGCCGCCAGGGCCCAGGGGTGATTCTATTGGGATATGCAGCCCGTGAGGTAAGTCCCAGGGTGCCACGCTTGTCGAACAGCCCAGTTCAGCCAATCGCTAACTTCCAGCTAGTCACCCCAAGTCCCCCTCCTTCCTGCCGTCACCACTGTAATAAATTCTTCTGCCCTCCCTCTGAATAAATTTGAGGCTGGCAGTTCATCAGACCAGCACCCCAAGATCTTCGTGTCGGCGTCTGCTCTTACACGTGAGAGGGATTGGGACCGGGGGTTTTGGCAGCCCTGCCTCAGCTTGGCTTAGCCCGACAGGGACACGCTCCACCCCTCCTGCTGGTGGGAGAAGTAGAGCCGAGTGTCCTTCACAATTTGGGGCTTGTCATCTCCCCCGAAAAGGGGTGGGGGGACGTGGAATTGAAGCCCCACGTCCAGATATCATGGTGATAAATTTATAGTCACCGAACAAAAAAGGCCCTAAATATGTCAAACAATTTCTTTCAGAACTCCAGTACAAGATAGACCAAAATACAATCATAGTGGGAGATTTTAATACTCCACTCTCTCCAAGAGATATATACAACACACAGAGGATTAGCAAGGGAGCCGAAGACCTAAGTAACACCATATCCTACATCGATCTGACAGATCTGTACAGAGTGTTTCACCCTACAGAGACCCAATACACATTCTTCTCAGCAGCCCATGGAACATACTCCAAAATAGATCATGTCATAGTCCAAACAAAGAATCTCAGCAAATACAAGAGTATTGACAAGAATATTGGCATTATCCCATGTATTTTATCTGATCACAGTGGAATCAAGGTAACCCTCAATAACAAAGGATGACACAGAGACTACACAAATACTTGGAGGCTAAATCCCTCACTATTATCTAACAATTGGGTTACAGAGGAAATTAAGGAAGAAATTAATGAATTCATAAGTCACAACGACAATGAAAATACATCACAAAGAAACCTATGGGATACAGCTAAGGCAGTGCTGAGGGGCAAGATCATTATCCTCAGTGCACACATTAAAAGAATGGAATCAGAACAGGTAAATAACCTCACAATGCAGCTAAAACATCTGGAGAAACAAGAAAAAATTGAGTCTAAAACGACTAGGAGGAGAGTGATCACAAAGCTTAAAGAGGAGTTAAGTGTGATTGAGGATAGAAAGACCATTCAACAAATAAATAAAACTAAAAACTGGTTCTTTGAGAAAATAAATAAAATTGACAGACCACTTGCAAGACTTACCAAAAAAAAAAAAAAAGAAAAAAAAAAGAGAAGAGAAGAGACTCATATCCGTAAGATCAGGGTCTCCACCGGAATAATTATAACAATTCCCCAGGATATTCAAACATCATAAGGAACTATTTCCAGAACCTCTACTCACTAAAGAACGAAAATTTTACAGAAATGGATCAATTGTTAGAGAAGTATAAACTGCCCAATCTGAATCAAGAAGAAATAAATCAACTAAATAAACCAATAACTTACAGCGAGATACAGAAGGTAATCAAGAGCCTCCCAACAAAGAAAAGCCCAGGCCCGGAAGGATTCACCAATGACTTCTATAAAACCTTCAGTGAGGAGCTAATATCAATACTTCTCCATATCTTCCGAGAAATAGAAACAGAGGTAGAAATCCCAAACTCATTCTATGAAGCTAATATTATACTCATCCCCAAACCAGGCAAAGACCCAACAAAAAAAGAGAACTACAGACCAATATCACTAATGAACACAGATGCAAAGCTCCTCAACAAAATATTACCTAACAGGATCCAGAAACTGATCAAGAAAATTATACATAATGATCAAGTAGGCTTCACCCCAGAGATGCAAGGATGGTTCAGCATCCACAAATCAATAAACATAATTGAACACATCAACAGAGGTAAGACCAAGAACCACATCATCATCTCAGCCCTTGCCTAAAAAGCCTTTGACAAAATACAACACCCGTACATGTTAAAAGCTCTGGAGAGAACAGGAATGGAGGGAACATCTTTAAAATCATAAAAGCCATATACAACAGACCGACTGCTAACATCATATTAAATGGGGAGAAACTAAAACCATTTCCCCTAAACTCAGGAACAAGACAAGGATGCCCTCTCTTCCCACTTCTATTCAACATAGGGCTGGAATCCCTAGCCATAGCAATAAGGCAAGAGGAGGGCATCAAAGGCATCCACATTGGCAAAGAAGAAATCAAACTATCCCTATTCGCAGATAACATGATCTTACATCTGAAGGACCCCAAAAACTCAGTCCCCAAATTCCTAGACCTAATAAACCATTTTGGCAAAGTAGCAGGATATAAAATCAACCCACAAAAATCAGCAGCTTTTCTGTACACCAGCCATGTACAGGAAGAAAAAGACATTATGGAAATAATACCATCTACAATAGCTAAAAAAAGAATAAATTACCTAGGGATTAACCTAACTAAAGACATGAATGGTCTATTTAATGAGAACTATAAAAATCTAAAAAGGAAAATCAAAGAGGACACAAGGAAATGGAAAGACCTCCCATGCTCATGTGTAGGCAGAATCAATATAGTGAAAATGGCCATATTGCCAAAAATGTTATATAAATTCAATGCAATCCCCGTCACGATTTAGCTACATTCTTCACTGAAATAGAGAAAACACCCCATAAGTTCATATGGAACAGCAAAAGACATAGAATAGCAAAGGCAATTAATCACAACACCAGACTTCAATCTCTACTTTACAGCCCTCTTAACAATAACAGCCTGATGTTGGTATAAAAACAGACCTGAAGACCAACGGAATAGAATAGAAGACCCAGAAATAAAGTCGCATTCTTAGAGTCAGCTGACATTCGACAAGGATCTAAAGACATACAATGGAAAAAACATAGCCTCT
This sequence comes from Perognathus longimembris pacificus, assembly GCF_023159225.1. Taxonomy (NCBI): domain Eukaryota; kingdom Metazoa; phylum Chordata; class Mammalia; order Rodentia; family Heteromyidae; genus Perognathus; species Perognathus longimembris. The sequence goes on from NC_063180.1 coordinate 18,731,196, forward strand.
TTAACTACTGGTGCTGGGAAAACTGCGCAGCCATATGTAGAAAACTCAAAGTAGACCCTAGCCTATCACCATGAACCAAGATCAATTCAAAATTGCTTAAGGACCTCAACATGAGATCTGAATCCTTGAAACTACTGAAGGACAGAGTAGGAAAGGCATTAGAACTTATAGGCACAGGAAGGAACTTCCTGAATATAGTCCCAGGGACACAACAGATAGGGGAGAGATATAAAAAGTTTCTGCACAGCTAAGGACATAGCCACCGAACTTGAAAGACAGCCATCTATGTGGGAAAGGATCTTCACCAGCACAGCAACAAAGGGTAATATCCTTCATCCACAGAGAACTCAAAAATCTAACCCTCTTCAAACCCAGTAAAGCAATTATTAAATGGGCAAAGGAGCTAAAGAGAGACTTCACAGGAGAAGAGATAAAAATGGCAAAGAAACATATGAGGAAATGTTCAACATCCCTGGAAGTAAAGGAAATGCAAATAAAAACAACCCTGAGATACCACCTCAGCCCAGTTACAATGACCCTCAGTGGGTCACAATAGCTCAACAGCTATATACACATGATCATATAAGACAAGAATAGCAAACTCTATTGTTGACGTTATGTTTAAAGTTCTATATTGGGGGGTCAGTTTTGGCCTTGGTGGGGGAAGGGCCCCAAGAGTGAGACGCTGCCCTTCCCCCAGCCCTGGGACAGTGTGGGAGGGAGCCCCTCCCACCTTCTGGCCTCAACCAGAAAAGAAGCCCCCCCCCCCCCGCCCCTGGGAGGCGAACACGTGTGTGCCATCATGATAGGGTTGTCCAGCCCACAAAGGAAGTTTCATGACATCACCTGATGGGCAGCCTGGCTTAGCCAATGGCCCAAGTCCTTCCCTTTCCCGCCATTACCACTATATAACCCCCCCTCCCAATTAAATCCTTTGAGACTAATTCAACCATCCAGCTGTCTCCCCGTTATCTTTGTCCTGCAGTTCCTGACACATTATGGGGGGCCAAGGAAGGGATTTCGGCATCCCACTTCGTCCTAGAGCAGTCCAGAGAGGACACACCTTACTCCTTCTGCTGCTATGAGGGGTAGGGCGGAGTTTCTTCCATAGAATCGAGGTTCAGGCATTCCCCCCGGGAGATGGGGGGGAAGGGTTCCTCGAGACCCCAACATTTGAGCATCTCCTCCGGAGAAGTGAGGAGACGAGGTCCTCAGAGATCTTGACAGATGGCGCCCACGCAGGACTTGAATGCACTGCCGGGAATATTGGGGTTCAGCGACCCCCATAGGCTGCTCTAAGTACATGGTTTTCAGGAGTGGGACGTGTCCTCCAAATGATGGGGCAAACGCATAAAGAGCAGGTGGGCTCGTGGGGCTCCGCGGCACCTGAGGGACTTCCCCCTGCCGTGGAGATTTGGTGCCAGGTGGGTGAGGGAGCGGGGTGTGTGTCCCACGGAGACACGGCAGGGGAACGCTGGGATGGCTGCGCAGGCTCTCGCCCGCCTGGCATTTCCGAGTCCCTATCTGTGAATGGGTCGTGGGCCGGGCGCAGAGTGCAGTCTGAGCTCCGCGCGACCCCGGGTTTGCGAGCAATGGCTTGCACTGGGGCCCGTGTGGCCTCGGGCGGTGCTGGGTATCTAGTGCAGACGTCTTTGGCCAGCCAAGCGTGTCGGGCCAAGCATGGCACGTCGGAAGTGCAGTTCCGCTGCAGTAGCTGGGCGGGGCCCCAGAGCGGTCTGTGAAAGGACCCCTACTGCGTCTGCCTTTCATTTGCAGGCTTGAGGCTGCCAATGGCATTAAAGAAAAAAAAAAGAAAAAAAAGGGTTAATGTTTGTTAAGCTCAGAGATTCAGTTAAGTTCTGCCTAAATCCTGTTTTCTCTAGCTGGTCAATGCACGTGGTGGGCAATGGAGTGCTCCATCTTGAAGGTGGAGTCCCACCCATTCTCCCAGGTGATGGCGTGCCAGACTCCCCTGGGCTGGGTGGGGAATCAGACTAACAGGCCTCCAGCAATTGCGCTGCAGCTGGGAGGGGCTAGCACCCCGACGTGCTTGTCTGCACGTTTTCTCTCTGTGTCAGACTTACAGCTACAGACGGGGTTTGAACCAGGAAAGTCTCAAATTATAAACTAAAATGGAATATTAAAAGGAAAACAAAGAGTTTTGATACAGCAATAAGTAATTTGACTGGATCTCCTATAATTACCAGTTCAAAGATACAAAAAAAAACAAACAAAAAAAAACTCGAAGAGTTTTTCTGAATGGGTGGAAAAGTTTGCTTGTTTGGTGTGATTTAAAAAAAAATTGTCATGTTGGAGTCACAGATTCGTCTTAGGATTGGGTGACTAGGAGAGGTTTCGTTTTTGTTTTTTATTCAACCACGTGGTTCTATTATGGGCAAATTAATACCATTTGCCACTGGAATTCCAGAAAACTTAAATGGCCAATCAAAAAAGCAATTTTAAGAGAGTTCAGGTTTATTTTGTGTGTGTGTGTGTGTGTGTGTGTGTGTGTGTGTGTGTGTGTGTATGTGTGTGTGTGTGTGGCTGTTGGTAAGATTTAAAAGCAGAACAAAATAGGTTTTCAGCCCAAAGTTCAGATGCAAACAAATGGGCCTAAGAGAAATTCCATAAGGTTCAAACAGGCAACATGTGGCATAAGTACGGTGATGTAAAACCAGTGTGTTATTTTTATATTCAGTATGTTAAAAGTTAAGTGTGCATCTAGTCCTGACAATTCTTTGGCATAAATTAAGATTTTACCTTTCCATTTTTTTGTTTTGTTTTGTTTTTGCCAGTCCTGGGGCTTGGACTCATGGTCTGAGCACTGTCCCTGGCTTCTTTTTGCTCAAAGCTAGCACTCTGCCACTTGAGCCACAGCGCCACTTCTGGCCGTTTTCTGTATATGTGGTGCTGGGGAATTGAACCCAGGGCCTCATGTATACGAGGCAAGCACTCTTGCCACTAGGCCATATCCCCAGCACCTACCTTTCCATTTTTTCTCTCCTGTGTTCTCATAAACTCTCAAGATCAAGAAATTGAAATCATTTCATACAAATGTGACTATTAACCTAAATTTTCCTGATCCAAAATTGACATTTTGCTTTATAGGATACAGGTCCAACGTGTGTGTATTAGTTGCATGGACGGTGGCAGAGAGCCACCACAGTCTGTTCCCAAACTGCCTGGTCTCACTACTAACAATCTTCTCCCAAAATTAGAGTTGGGTTCATAAATAGTCCTCTCCTAACAGTTACTCCAGGTTAGATTACCATAGTTATGTTTGTGGCCACAGAGCTAGCCAGGTGGATTTTGTGATTAAGAAAATCTTTTCACCCTGCTTAAACCAGAAGGGCATCAGCCTACCAGAGCCAGAGCCAGGAATGCTGGGGGGGTTTAAATATCAACCAGTCTGTATAGAAATTTTGCAGGCAACCCAAAGCGAGATGTGACAGTCTATCCAGAGATGCCATTGCAGCCTTGCCCAGATTTCTCCATCCCATGGCATGGAACTTGCCAAATTGGGATGAGGGATGCAGCCACTGCTGGGACTGAGGATTCCACACTGCTTTTATCTGTGTTCTCTTTCACTTGCCAGTGGGATTAAATGGCGTTATTCAGGTTGATGGCATATAAATCTCATGTTCTCTAAGTGTTATAGCAAAACCTTAACAAGCAGTTTTTGGTCAGTTCTCAATGAGTTACAAATGGATTATCTCTGTTGTTTTTTCTTGTTGCTCAATTGGAGATAAAACAGGGCGTGTATGACTAACACTCCCTGGATACAGTTCAAAGCCAGCCCGGGCAAAAGAAAAATCTCTCTAAAATTCCACCTCCCAGTTAACCAGCGAAGAGCCAGATTGAGAGCTCAACTACAGAGAACCAGCAAAATGCTGAAAGCAGCACTGTGACTCAAGTGGTAGAGCACTAGCCTCGAACAGAAGTGCTCAGGGACAGTGCTCAGGCCCCAAGTTCAAATATGGATGGGAGAATGCAATTCCAGCAACAAACGCTGAAAGTCCTGGGATTTAGCCAGTCCAGGAGACAGGAAGGTGGAGTAGAGTGAGAGGAGAATGGTGTCGTATTATCCTAAAGGGAGCTGCCTTGTTTCACCCTTTCAAAATGGATCAGAGCCTGGAAATTGAGAGAGGTAATACCTGTCCATTTTCCTTTTTCTGCCAGTTGTGTGTGTGTGTGTGTGTGTGTGTGTGTGTGTGTATACATATATATACATACATACACACACACACACACACACACACACACACACACACACACATATATATATATATATATATATATATATATATATATATATATATCATTTTGCCTCTGACTGGCTACGCCAAATCGGTTTTCTATCACCAAACACTTCTTTCAGTCATTTCTCCTTACAATTGGGTTTATGCTCCAAAAGTAACTTTTCCTGGCTTATGCCCAGGGTGTGTTCTACGTCATTCATGCCAATCAGCTCTAAGAACTTGTCAATACTTTGCCTGACCTTTTCAAAAGTCTCTTTTGACAGAATAAAATCTCTTGCTGAGATCACCACCTGGGAATTTGACGTTCATAGCTGTCACCCTAACACAGACCTGAACCCTGGATGCACCAGCCTTGGAAACTTCTGGGTATGCCCAAGATGCCAGAGGAAACCATAGCACTCTCCGGCCCCAGTGACCATTCTCGTGGTAATGATGGGAACTTTTGCCAGCCACACTGGACGGTCCCAGGCTGAGGGGCCCTTGATTATGACACAGCACCCCCTTGACAGCAGGAAGTAGCTACAGAAGAAGAGACCTCCACCCATACTCCCTGCCTGGTGCCTGCCGGTGTCATAATTTTAAAAAAACAAAAGAGGGGTGGTATTCCCCAGGATTAATTAAGGATAGTCATGCTTATGTTAATTATCAAGAAATTTTTAATCATCCAGAATCAGTGTGGGATGTAGTACTGTATATGTGTTTTTCCAGATTGGAAAATTAAACCCAGAGCACCCTCTCTGGAGATATGTTTTCTTCTTATTCTCTCCAGGAAAAGGAGGACCATGTTGGACTTCTGCTCTTCCATGGAAATATGGAAAGTATGACTGCATATGGCAGGAGACCGGTAGGAGGCAACAAAGCTTCCTTTCCTTGCTTGCGTTCTAGATTCTTTCTTGATTGCCTCATGGCACAATGTTTTTGCCGTGGTGATATTCTCCACAGCGTTGCACAAAAACTAAAAAAATTTTGCACAGTGTTTTTTCCTTTCCTCTGCTCCTGCTGCTAGACTTTAGGAGTCCTGTTGGAAAGAAGATAGGAGTTGAGGGTATTGACACTCAACCCCAATGTTTTATGATAGAAATGTTTGAGAAAAGTAAGCGCCAAGGTTTAGCGCCTTCGCTTCAATGTTTATATATAAAAGAATGTTTTACTAATCACTTATGTCTAAGTTATCAGCTACTGTGAACTACCAGGAATGCCAGAGTTTCAGCCTACTTCTACCTTACCACCGAAAGAAGAATGTCTTCACTTGGCGAAAGACCAGCTAAGGACTCCAGCGTCTCTGGACGAAATCACATGGATGGCCCACTACCTACCCCATACCCCTTTTGTGGAAGGGGCCCCACAGATCTTATGTCAGCATTTGCCTTATGCCCACATATGCCATGTATTTACAGCATCCCCTGCTCATTGAAAAAACTAAAAAGGGGGAGATGTTGGGGACTCAGTTTTGGCCTTGGTGGAGGAAGGGTGCCAAGAGCGAGACGGTGCTCTTCTCCCAGAAAAGAAGCTCCCTGCCCTTGGGGGGTGAACACGTGCGTGCCACCAAGGAAGTTTCATGACATCACCTGATGGGCAGCTCGGCTTAGCCAATGGCCTAAGTCCTTTCCTTTCCCGCCATTACTGCTATATAAACCCCCCTCCCAATTAAAGCCTTTGAGACTCATTCAACCATTATAGCGTCTCCCTGATGCCTTCTTCCGCCTCCTGGTAACGTGTGAGGGGATCGGGGGGGAGGGGAGTTTTCAGCAACTTTTCCTCAACTTAGCGTATTTCCATAAGAGTACGATTTGGCCTTCTGCCGGCAGAAGGCAAGGCCGAGTGCTCTTTCATAGATTTTGGGGTTCAAGCATTTTCCCCGGGGGATCGGGGACAAAGAGATACGTCAAATCCCGACAACAAGCCAAACCCCAAGTCAATAGATGGAAGCAAATAATTAAAATCAAATCAGAATTAAATGAATTAGAGACAAAAAAAACCATTGAAAGAATCAACAAAACAAAGAGTAAGTCCTTTGAAAAAATTAACAAGATAGACAGACCCCTAGCAAACCTGATCAAAAATTGAAAGCAGCACACCCAAATAAACAAGATCAGTGATGAAACAGGTAACATCACTACAGAAACAACCAAAATTCAGAACACAATAAGGGATTATTTTGCAAACCTTTATGCCAACAAATTCGAGAACCTGAAAGAAATGGATGATTTCCTAGAAAAATTGATATCCCTAAACTCAACCATGAAGTTTTAAACCTTCTAAACAGACCCATATCCAGCAGTGAAACAGAAACGACAATAAGTGATCTCCCATTCAAGAAAAGCCCAGGTCCAGACGGATTCACAGCAGAATTCTACAAGGCCTTCAAAACAGAACTCACACCAATATTTCTCAAACTCTACAATGAATTTGAAAGAGAAAGTTCACTACCAGACACATTCTATGCCAGTATAACCCACATCCCAAAACCAGGCAGGGACTCATAACAGAAAGAGAACTATAGACCGATTTCCCTGATGAATGTAGATGCAAAAATTCTCAACAAAATTCTGGCCAAATCGACTTCAACAGGTCACCAAAAAAATCATACACCATGATCAAACTGGATTCATCCCAGGGATGCAAAGTTGGTTCAATATACACAAGTCAATTAATGTAATCCAGCACATCAGCCTGAGCAAGGTAAAGAACCACATGGTTATATCTCTGGATACGGAAAAGGCATTTGATAAAATCCACCACCCATTTATGCTAAAAGCCCTGGAAAAACTGGGATTCAAGTGAACACTCCTGAATATAAGAAAGCAGTTTATGACAAACCAAGAGCAAGCATAATTCAAAATGGTGAAAAACTAAAGCCATTCCCTTTAAAATCAGGAGCAAGACATGGATGTCCACTCTCTTCCCTTCTCTTCAACATAGTACTAGAATTCCTAGCCAGAGCAATCAGGCAAGAAGAAAATATAAAGGGGATCTAAATAGGAAAAGATGAAGTTAAACTTTCTTCTCAGATGACATGATCCTGTACCTAAAGAACCCCATAGACTCTATTCCCAAGCTACTAGAGCTGATCCAAAACTTTGGCAAAGTTGCAGGATATAAAATAAACCCTCAAATTCAATGGCATTTCTATACGCTAATGACCCGAATGCCGAGGCTGAAATCAGGAAAGCATCTCCTTTTGCAATAGCCTCAAAAAACATAAAATACGTAGGACTAACCTTAACCAAAGAAGTGAAAGACCTCTATGATGAGAACTTTAAAAACAAGAACAATGAAATTAAGGCAGAACTAAGGAAATGGAAAAACCTCCCAGGTTCCTGGACTGGGAGGATTAATATGATCAAAATGGCAATATTGACAAAGGCTATCTACAAATTCAATGCAATACCCATTAATATCCCAACACCATTTTTTTTAATGAAATAGAGGAAGCAATCCAGAAAATCATATGGAACAACAAATGACCCAGAATAGCAAAAACAATCCTAAGCAGAAAGAACAGTGCTGGAGGAATTACAATACCAAACTTCAAGCTGTATTATAAAACTATAGTAATAAAAACAGCTTGGTATTGGCACCAGAACCGGCCTGAAGACCAAGGGAACAGAATTGAAGATCCATAAATGAACCCACAGAACTATGCCTACTTAATCTTTGATAAAGGAGCTAAAAAAGTAGTCTGGAAGAAAGATAGCCTCTTTAACAAATGGTGCTGGCAAAACTGGTTCAACACATGCAACAAACTAAAACTAGATCCTTATATATCACCCTGCACAAAAATCAATTCCAAATAGATCCAAGTCTTTGAAATTAAAACAGATACCCTGAAAACACTAAAGGAAGGAGTAGGAGAAACACTTGGGCTGCTTGGCACAGGACGGAACTTCCTTAACAAAGACCCAGAAATGCTACAAATCAAAGATAGGATGGACAAATGGGACTGCATCAAACTGCAGATCTTCTGCAGGGCAAAGGACATAGCTCGCAAGTCAAATCGAAAGCCCACAGATTGGGAAAAGATCTTTACCGGCCATACAATGAACAAAGGCCTCATATCTGAAATATATGCAGAACTAAAAAAAATTACATTTCTACAAAACAAAACTGCAAAGAACCAATAGACCCCTCATCAAGTGGGCTAAAGACTTAAAAAGAGACTTCTCTGATGAGGAAATGAGATTGGCCAAGAGACATGAAAAGGTGCTCTACATCACTGGCCATAAAAGAAATGCAAATCAAAACAACATTGAGATTCCATCTCACCCCAGTAAGAATGTCCTGTATCAAGAAAACTAGCAATAACAGATGTTGGAGGGGATGTGGCCAAAAGGGAATCCTACTTCATTGTTGGTGGGAATGTAAACTGGTTCAGCCACTCTGGAAAGCGGTATGGAGATTCCTCAGAAGGCTAAACATAGAGCTCCCCTATGACCCAGCAGCCCCACTTTTGAGCATCTACCCAAAAGACCACAAACAAGAACACACTACAGCCACCAGCACAACAATGTTCATCGCAGTACAATTTGTCATAGCTAGAATATGGAACCAACCCAGATGCCCCTCAGTAGACGAATGGATCAGGAAAATGTGATACATATACGGAATGGAATTTTATGTCTCTATCAGGAAGAATGACATTGCCCCATTCGAAAGGAAATGGAGGTAGTTGGAAAAAATTATACTAAGTGAAGTGAGCCAGACCCAAAGAAACATGGACGCTATGGTCTCCCTCATAGGGAATAATTAGCACAGGTTTAGGCTAGTCACAGCAGAGGATCACAAGAGCCCAATATCTATACCCTTATGAACACACAAGATGATGCTAAGTGAAATGAACTCCATGTTATGGAAACTATTGTTATATTACTGTTGTAATTACTTTCAACATGCGATGTGAAACCATAGCTTCTATTATTGATGATCCTCTTGTATCCCCTTTCTGTGGTTGTACCTGCACTATCTCTGTATCTTTTCTGAGTGCTTTGGAAACCGTGTATACTGGTATTAGTACTAGGAAAGTAAAAGGGAATACCAAAATCGAGAGACACAGGGTAAAAAGACAAATGACTACAAAAGCAATACTTGCAAAACTGTTTGGTGTAAATCAACTGAACAACTCATGGGGGGAAATAGAAAGGGGGAGGGGGAAGGGGGAATGAAGGAGGAGGTAACAAACAGTACAAGAAATGTATCCAATGCCTAACCTATGAAACTGTAACCTCTCTGTACATGAGTTTGACAATAAAAATTAAAAAAAAAGAAAAAAAGAAAAATGAGGGTGCAAGATATCACAAGATATGTACTCTCTGCCCTATTATGGAACTGTGCCCCTTTTGTACAACACGTTGTCAACAAAATTTAATTGATAAAAATTATTTAAAAAAAGAAGTAATTAAATCACTAGAAGCTTTAACACCAGGAGAGGAAGTTCAAGGAGAGAGTGGCATCCCCGATGTTCCGCATTGTCACCTTTCATGGCAAGGAGTGGGAGAAGCTAACTGCCAGCCTCTCCATCTCACAGGCGCTGGCCCAGAGTGGAAAGAAGGGAAATTCCTGAAGAAAATGCCCTGTGGCTTTCTGGCTGGAACTGTGCTGAGAGCCAGTCATGACTCCCCTGCTCCCCCTGCAGTCCCATCGTGGAACTGCTCAGCATGTGAAACCACTCGGTTTCTTAGCATTTCTCAACACCATTATCTCAGGATGGAGGCATGACTCAGGTGACAGAGCGACAGCCAATGAGCGCCAGACACCAAGTTTGAGTCCTGCTCTGTGTGTGTGTGTGTGTGTGTGTGTGTGTGTGTGTGTGTGTGTGTAATCTAGTCCTGGAGTATGAATTCAGGGCCTGACCACTCTCTCTGAGCTTTTGGGGCTCAAGGCTAGCTCTCTACCACTTGACTCACAGTCCTTAGTCTGCCTATTTTTTCTTTTGGTACTTAATCTTTCCCAGGCTGACTTTGAAACACGATCTTCAGATTCCAGCCTCCTCAATAATTGTCACTGTAGGTAAGAGATACTGACCCCCAGGTTCTATTTTAATTTTAACTTTAAGGTGTAATAGGGCTTGTCAAACTTCACCACCCTACATTGTACCCTTAGCTTCCATAGCTGCATATTGTTTTCTTATGATTCCATCTTAAAGGGCTTCCCCCTCCTCCATCCCATGAGACTATTTCCATATAGTTTGACACTTAAAGATTTATGTAGTCATTGTTACTTCTGGTTTCTAGGTAACAAACATAGTACCATGTTGTGGTAATGATCATAGTAATGAGTTATAGGAATGATCATACTAGTGGTTACAACGATACTCTAGAAGCTGTCATGCTGCCGTGTGTACGATTTCTTACAGCTCACTCATGCCTGCTTCCAATATTGTTTTAGCTTCTGTAACTTCTCCTGCAGAAAAGGATCCTTAGGGACTGTCCACACCTGTGTGAACAAGGGAAGTGGGCTTTCTGCTTTAAAAGGGGCCATGAGTTATGGGAATATGGCTTAGTGGTAGAGTGCCTGCCTAGCTGGTTGGAAGGCCTGGCTTGATTCCCCAGTACCACATAAACAGAGAAACCTGGAGGTGGCACTCTGGCTCAAGTGGTAGAGCTCTACTAGCCTTGAGCAAAGAGCAGCTCAGGGATAGAGCTCAGGCTCAGAGTTCAAGGCCCACAACTGGCATAAGGAAGTGGAGAGGAATGATATCAGACTGGGTGCTGCACTTTTTGGGCACCTGACCATCCTGTATAGTTCTGGATGTCAATAATGACTTTCTTTTGTTTGTACTCTGAGTCTGGGTCAGTTCTTCTGGGGGAGTCATCCCTTCCACATTTTGGAGGCCCCAGCGAGATCTCTAGGAGACAAGAACCCAGGCTCCAGGGTATTTCAGCCAGTGGATGGGCACCGGGGAGATAAACTAGATCAATTCCTACGTGAGACATCCCCTGAAACATTCCAGGGCACCAGGAAATGTGCTTCTCTCCTCCCTGCTGTTCTAGAGGCCCCCAAGGCTTCCACTCCAAATATTTGCATGAGACTCATGTAATTTCCTTCCTCCTCTTCCCCCCTTTTCCTCCTCCACCACCTCCTCCTCTTTCTCCCTTCTCCTCCTCCTCCTCCTCCTCCTTTTCCTCCTCCATTTCTCACTATCACACTAAGAGTGGACACTCTCCCTTCTTTCCTGGGTCCTCAGGTCAGGCATGGTCATCTGCAAGCACACAGCTGGATGGTCTACTCAGGAGAAAAAAATTAAAAAGTTCATGCTCTGACCAAGATTTTGGAAAAAGCTTGTAGTTAGCACATGCTCCATGTCCTTCTCACCTTGAAGTCTGCCTGCACCACACTCTGGTACTTTTTTCCCCTCTCCATCTTTATATTATCTCTTTATTTTCCTTTTGTTTTCTGGCACTGATATTACCAAAATTTAGTCCCTCATCATATTCTCCTGTATTTCCATCTTCCTTCTCCCCCCTTTCCCAATAAAGTCAACACCAAACTCAAGAAGGTTAAATGTAAGCGAGTGTGTGGTGGACTGTGAGAACACTCAGGAAAACTATGCTAACAACTTCAAATTAAGACAGGAAAAAGAAGAGGACAAGGAAGGAGAGGAACAAAAAGATGTAGAGACAAGCCTTTCTGTGTCATGCTTATTCATGCAGAGAGCACTGGACCCTATGAGGTCCAGGAACTTCAAGAAAACCTAGGTTGAATTGTCACCAACAGCCAGGTGCTGGTGGCTCATTCTTGTGATCCCAGCTACTCAGGAAGCTGAGATCTGAGAATCATGGTTCAAAGCCAGCCTAGGCAGGGAAGTCTATGACACCCTTATCTCCAGTGAACCACTGAAAAGCTTCAAGTGGAGCTATGGATCAAGTGGTAGAGTGACAGCCTTCAGCACAAAAGCTCAGGGCCAATGCCCAGGTCCTGAGTTCAAGACCTAGGTCCTCTGGGACAGTGTGCAGGTACAGAATACAAGCCCCAGGACTGGCACAAGAAAATGGCACTGGCAAGATCAAGCTTGATCCTCTACTGTAGTAGTGCATTCTATATCCTTTATTTTTAATTTTCTCCGTGTGTGTGTGTGTGTGTGTGTGTGTGTGTGTGTGTGTGTGTGTATGTGTATGTGCATGTGTGCCTGTCTGTCTGTCCTGGGTCTTAAACACAGGGCCTGGGCACTCTCCTTTTAGCTTTTGTGCCCATAGCAAACCCCCTACTCCTTGAGCCACAGCTCGGCTTCCAGCTTTTTGGTAGTTCACTAGAGGTAAGAATCTCAGTTTCTTTCTTGCCCAGCCTAGCTTCAAATTGCACCCCTCAGCTCTCAGTCTACTAAGTAGCTAGGATTCAGGGTGTGAGCCATCAGTGCTCAGCTAATCAGTTATTTTTATTCCTTTTTTAAAAAACTTACTTAGGATGTATTAAAAGTAGAAGGTGTGGGGAAGTTCATATGAGAAGTCCATGGATACCTACAAGGTCTTTGGATAAAGAAATCTTCTGGGGGTAAAAGTTTCTCTGTGTTGGGAAAACTGCGATGTTGGACAAATTGGGCTGCATCAAACTGCAGATCTTTTGCAGGGCAAAGGACATAGCTGGCAAGATAAACAGAAAGCCCACAGACTGGGAGAAGGTCTTTACTGGCCGTTCAACGGACAAAGGCCTCATATCTAAAATATATGCAGAACTAAAAAAATTACCTTCCTCCAAAACAAAACCACAAAGAACCAATAGCCACCTCATCAAGTGGGCTAGAGACTTACAAAGACACTTCTCTGATGAGGAAATGAGAATGGCCAAGAGACATATGAAAAAGTGCTCTACATCACTGGCCATAAAAGAAATGCAAATCAAAACAACATTGAGATTCCATCTCACCCTAGTAAGAATATCATATATCAAGAAAACTAACAATAACAGCTGTTGGAGGGGATGTGGCCAAAAGGGAACCCTACTTCATTGTTAGTGGGAATGTATACTGGTTCATCCACTCTGGCAAGCGGTATGGAGATTCCTCAGAAGGCTAAATATAGAACTCCTCTATGACCAGCAGCCCCACTTTTGGGTATCTATCCAAAAGACCACAAACAAATTCACAGTAAAGCCACCAGCCAACAATGTTAATCGCAGTACAATTTGTCATATCTAGAATATGGAACCAACCCAGATGCCCCTCAGTAGATGAATGGATAAGGAAAATATGGTACATATACACAATGGAATTTTATGCCTCTATCAGAAAGAATGACATTGCCCCATTTGTAAGGAAATGGAAGTAAAAAATTATACTAAGTGAAGTGAGCCAGACCTAAAGAAACATGGACTCTATGGTCTCTCTTATTGGGAATAATTAGTACAGGTTTAGGCTAGTCACAGCAGAGGATCGCAAGAGCCCAATAGCTATACCCTTATGAACTCATAAGATGATGCTAAGTGAAATGAACTCCATGTTATGGAAACGATTGTTATATCACAGTTGTAACTACTTTCAACCCCCCATGTGTATCTGTAGCTTCTATTATTGATGATTTTCTTGTATCACCTTCCTGTGGTTGTACCTACACTATCTCTGTAATCTTATCTGAGTATATTGGAAACCATGTATGCTGGTATTAGAACTAGGAAATTGAATGGGAATACGAAAATTGAGAGACACGGTAAAAAAAGATAAACAACTACAATAGCAATACTTGCAAAACTGTTTGGTGTAAGTGAACTGAACAACTCATGGGGGGAAAGGGAAAGGGGGAGGAGGGTGGGGGGAATGAGGCATGAGGTAACAAACAGTACAAGAAATGTATCCAATGCCTAATGTATGAAACTGTAACCTCTCTGTATATCAGTTTGATAATAAAAATTTGAAAAAAAAAAAAAAGAAATCTTCTGGGATGGGTAGTAACTGTGGTTTCAAGTCTGTTGGGTCAAGGCAAGGCTCTGGGCTCTGAGGCTGGGTGAGGGTCTGTGATTCATTCTGGCCCCACAGGGTGGGTGGGGCAGAGCCTTGCTCCTCCCATATGTATAAAATGTGCCCATCTGCTTGCTCTGGGCCTAGGAGACAGGCTTTAGAAGAACACAGGCCTGGTGGAGCTGTTGATTGGCGGCTGGGGCTGGGGCTGGCATGGACACTGGCTCATGACTTCCAGGAACACTTGCCTGTCTGCCTATAGCAGACTCCAAAAGAAGCATGGCGGCTTATTTGGCTCATCTAGTGGGTACTGAAGTGGGGTGGTGTTGGGGATTATTATGGCCTTGGTGGAAGGCTGCCCTTCCACCAGTTTGGGACAATGGAAGTTCCTCCCACCTTCTGGCCTCAACCAGAAAAGAAAGCCTCCGCCCCTGGGAGGTGAACACGTGCGTGCCACCATGATGGGGTTGTCCCGCCCACAAAAGAAGTTTCGTGATATCACTTGATGGACATGGTCCTTAGCCTATGACTGGCCCTTTGGCCAGCCCTCTTTCTTTCCCACCATTGCCTCTATATAAATGCCTTTCCCTATTAAAGTTTTTGAGACGCATCCCACCACCGCAGCGTGTCCCTGAGGCCTTCTTTCCACCCACCCCCGTAACATGTGAGGGGACTGGGGGGAGGGGAGGCTTCAGCAACCTTTCCTCAATTTAGCGCAAGTCAATGAGAGCACGCCTTTGCCCTTCTGTCGGCAGAAGGCAAGGCCGAGTGCTCTTTCACAGATTTTGGGGTTCACCATTCTCCCCGGAAGATCGGGGAGAAGGGGATCGTTCAGATCCCGACATCTGGCACCCAACGTGGGGCGAATCACACGGCCGGGAATTTCGGGGTACAATATCCCCACAGATTGTGCTAAGTAGGGTTTTAGAGGAGGGTCCTGCCCATCCAGATGGGGCAGAACCATGGAGAAGGCAGGCCAGGCATGGGCTCACGGGATGCGGCGCCGGAGAGAGTTGCCCCGCCGTAGCGATTTGGCACCAGGCGGGGGAGGGAGCGGGGCGCGCCTCCTGCGGAAACGTGTCAGTGGAGCAGTGGGGCAGGAGCAAGAGGATGGCGACCTCGGGCTGGGGTCGGTCCTGCGCTGCCTGCCCCGGCCAGATGGCTTGGCCCCGCAGCGGACGGCCAAGTGCCGGAGCTGTTTGGCTGCGGGCAGCGCTAGCGGGAGTCATGTGTTGGGTTGAATGCGGAGTACAGTCTGGGCTCCGCGCGGCCCCGGGTTTGCGAGCTGCGTGCGCTGGGGCCCGAGTGGCCACGGGAGCCACCGGGCGTCTAGTGCGGTAGGGCTGGGCGGAGCCAGCAGCCTGCCTGCGGCCCCAGCCTGCAGATGGAATTAAAATCAAACAAACAAAAAAAAGAGGAGTTAATGTTAAAGGAGTTAATGTTAAATTTTCTCTAGCTGGTCAATGGACACAGTGAGCAGCGTTGAGTGGGGCTTCGCCCCTGGGAAACAGTGCTGGGAAGTCATGTTGCGGGCTAGGCGCGGCGTGCAGTTTAAGCTCTGCGGGGCCATGGGCCGGCGTCCCCGTTGGGGTGCGCGGGCGGCAGCAGCGGTGGCAGCAGCCCGGAGTGGCTGGACCTGCTGCAGCCCGGTGACCGTGGTTTTGGGCGGAAACTGCTTTGTGCCCACCGATGGTCGTTAAGCTCAGAAATTCGGGTGAGTTGGTTGAATCCTGATTTCTCTGACAACACACACGTGGAGCGCAATGGGGTCCCCCATATTGAAGGCGGGGTCCCACCCATTCCCCCAAGGTGAGGGGCGTGCCAGACTCCCCTGGGCCTGGCGGGGACTCGGACTTAACAAGCCTCCAGCGATTGTGATAACTGATGGGGGTGGCTAGCTCCCTGCCTGCTTGCCTGCATGTTTTCTCTCTGTGTCTTATGGCTGCAGGCGGGGTTAAAGCCAGGGAAAGCTTCAAATTGGGAACCAAAACAAATATTAAAGGGAAAAACAAAGTTTTTGATACGACAATAGGTAATTTGATTGAACTTCCATGTTTACCAGTTCAAAGATACAAAATCAACCGGAGTTTTTCTGAATGGATAAAAGGGTTTGCTTGTCCACTGTGATTTAAAAATTGTCATGTTGGGAGTGTGTAATTCATAGAGGTTTCCTTTTTGGTTTTTATTCAACCACATGGTTCTATTATGGGCAAATTAATGCCATTTGCTGCTGGAATTCCAGAAAATTTAAATGGCCAATCAAAGCAATTTTAAGAGCGCTCAGGTATTTGTGTGTGTGTGTGTGTGTGTGTGTGTGTGTGTGTGTGTGTGCGCGTGTGTGGTTGTTGGTAAGATTTAAAAGCATAACAATAGGTTTTCAGCCCAATGTTCGATGCAAACAAAGGTGTCTATAAAAAATTCCATAAGGGGGCTGGGGATATGGCCTAGTGGCAAGAGTGCCTGCCTCATATATGTGAGGCCCTGGGTTCGATTCCCCAGCACCACATATACAGAAAACGGCCAGAAGTGGCACTGTGGCTCAAGTGGCAGAGTGCTAGCCTTGAGCAAAAAGAAGCCAGGGACAGTGCTCAGGCCCTGAGTCCAAGCCCCAGGACTGGCCAAAAAAAAAAAAAAAAGAAAAAAAAGAAAAAAAATTCCATAAGGTTCAAATATGCAACATGTGGTAAAAGTACAATGGTATAAAACCAGTGTGTTATTTTATATTCAGTGTGTTAAAAGTTAAGTGTGCATCTAGTGTTAACAACTCTTTGGCATAAATTAAGATTTTACCTTCCCATTTTTCTCTCCTGTGTTCTCATAAACTCTCAAGATCAAGGAATTGGGATTGCTTCATACAAATGTGACTATTAACCTCAACTTTCCTGACCCAGGATTAATATATTGCTTTATAGGATACAGGTGGACAGATGTGCTAGCCTCATGGATGGTGGCAGCCCGTGGGTACAGGAAGCTGCCACCACAGTCTGTTCCCAAACTGTCTGGTTTCACTACTAATGATCCTTTGCTCTCTCTCGCATTGGAAACTGCTCGAATGATTTATGAGCCTTGTGAGGATGTGAATAGTCCCATCCTAACAGTTACTCCAGGTTAAATCACCATAGTTTTGTTAGTGGTCACAGAGCTAGCCAGGTGAATTTTGTGATTAAGAAAGTCTTTTCACCCTGCTTAAAACAGAAGGGCATAAATATACCAGAGCCAGAAATGCTGGAAAAAAAAATTTAAACACCCTAACCAATCTACATAGAAATTTTGCAGGCAACCCAGAGCGAGATGTGACAGTCTATCCAGAGATGCCACTGCAGCCTTGCCTAGATTTCTCCATCGCCATGGCATGGAACTTGCCAAATTGGGATGAGGGATGCAGCCACCGCTGAGACTGAGGATTCCACACTGCTTTAACCCTTTGCCCTTGGTTGTCATTTATCTGTGTTCTCTTTCACTTGCCAGTGGGATTCAATGGCGTGATTCAAGCTGATGGCATATAAATCTCATGTTCTCTAAGTGTTATAGCAAAACCTTAACAAGCAGTTTTTGGTCAGCCTCAACAAGTTACAAATGGATTATCTCTGTTGTTTTTTCCTTGTTGCTCAATTGGAGATAAAAAGGGCATGTATGACTACGACTCCCTGGATAGTTCAAAGCCAGCCCGGGCAAAAGGAAAAAATCTCTCCAAAATCCCACCTCTCAGTTAAACAGCAAAGAGCCAGATTGAGAGCTCAACCACAGAGAACGAGCTAAAGGCGGAAGCAGCCCCATGACTCAAGTGGTAGAGCACTAGCTTTGAACAAAAGTGCTCAGAGACAGTGCTCAGGCCCCGAGTTCAAACGCGGATGGGAAAATGCAATTCCAGCCACAAACGTTGAAATTCCTGGGACTTAGCCAGTCCAGGAGACGGAAAGGTGGAGTGGCGAGAGGAGAATGGTGTCATATTATCCTAAAGGGAGCTGCCTTGTTTCACCCTTTCAAAATGGATCAGAGCCGGGAAATCAAGAGAGATAATTCCTGTCCATTTTCTTCTTTTCTGCCAGTTGTATATAGGTGTATATATATATATTTATTTTTTTTTTTTGCCTCTGACTGGCTATGCCAAACCAGTTTTCTATCATTAAACACTTCTTTCAGTCATTTCTCCTTACCTGTTCACTTTACAATTGGGTTTATGCTCCAAAAGGAACCGTTCCTGGCTTATGCCCAGGGTGTGTTCTATGCCATTCATGCCAACCAGCTCTGAGAACTTGTCAATACTTTGCCTGACCTTTTCAAAAGTGTCTTTTGACAGAATAACATCTCTTGCTGAGATCACCAATTGGGAATTTGCCGTTCACAGCCGTCACCCTAACACAAGCCTGAACCCTGGAGGCACTAGCCTTGGAAACTTCTGGGTATGCCCAAGATGCAGGAGGGGCTAGAGGAAACCATAGCAATCTCTGGCCCCAGTGACCATCATCATGGTAATGATGGGAACTTTTGCCAGCCACACTGGACGGTGCCAGGCTGACCAGGGGCCCTTGATTTATGTCGCCCCCCTTGACAGCAGGAAGTAGCTACAGAAGAAGAGACCTCCACCCATACTCCCTGCCTGGTGGCCGCCGGTGTCATAATTTTAAAAAACAAAAGGGGGGGTATTCCCCAGGATTAATTAAGGATGGTTATGCTTATGTTAATTATCAAGAAATTTTAGGGCTGGGGATATAGCCTAGTGGCAAGAGTGCCCGCCTAGGATACACGAGGCCCTAGGTTCGATTCCCCAGCACCACATATACAGAAAACGGCCAGAAGCGGCGCTGTGGCTCAAGTGGCAGAGTGCTAGCCTTGAGCGGGAAGAAGCCAGGGACAGTGCTCAGGCCCTGAGTCCAAGGCCCAGGACTGGCCAAAAAAAAGAAATTTTAAATCATCCCGAATCAGTGTGGGATGGAGTACTGTATATGTGTTTTTCCAGATTGGAAAATTAAACCCAGAGCAGTCCCGTTGGAAAGAAAATAGGAGCTGAGGGTATTGACACTCAACCCCAATGTTTCATGATAGAAATGTTTAAAAAAGTAAACGCAAAGGTTTAGCACCTTGGCTTCAATGTTTATATAAAAGAATGTTTCACTAATCACTTATGTTTGAGTTATCAGCTACTGTGAACTGCCGGGAATGCCAGAGTTTCAGCTTCTACCTCACCATCAAAAGAGGGCTGATGTCTGCACCTTCCTGCACTTGGCAGAAACCAGCTGACAATTTTGTGGAAGGGGCCCCACAGATCTTATGTCAACATTTGCCCTATGCCCACACATGCCATGTGTTTACAGCATCCCCTGCTCATTAAAAAAACAAAAAAAGGGAGATGTTGGGGATTATTATGGCCTTGGTGGAAGGCTGCACTTCCACCAACCTTGGGACAATGGAAGTTCCTCCCACCTTCTGGCCTCAACCGGAAAAGAAAGCCTCCTCCCCTGGGAGGTGAACACGTGCGTGCCACCATGATGGGGTTGTCCCGCCCACAAAGGAAGTTTCGTGATATCATTTGATGGACATGGTCCTTAGCCTATGACTGGCCCTTTGGCCAGCCCCCTTTCTTTCCCGCCATTGCCTCTATATAAATGCCTTTCCCTATTAAAGTTTTTGAGACGCATCCCACCACTGCAGCATGTCCCTGAGGCCTTCTTTCAGCCCCCGGTAACATGTGAGGGGACTGGGGGGAGGGGAGGCTTCAGCAACCTTTCCTCAACTTAGCGCAAGTCAATGAGAGCACGCCTTTGGCCTTCTGTCGGCGGAAGGCAAGGCAGAGTGCTCTTTCATAGATTTTTGGGGTTCACCATTCTCCCCGGAAGATTGGGGAGAAGGGGATCGTTCAGATCCCGACAGGGTGGGGCCACATTCTCCCTCTGCAAGCCAATCATTTGAGGCTAATTTCCACCCAGCTTGGGGGAACAGGGACAGGAGCCACCAGGGCTGTGGTTCAAGTGGTAGAGGGCCAGCCGTGAGGACAAAGAGACTCAGAGACAGAGCCCAGCCCCTGAGTTCAGGCCCCAAGACCAGCAAAGAATAAAGAAAGAAGAAAAATCCCTTCTCTGTTTCCTTTGTTCCTGTCCTTCATTAAACTTCTTTCTCACTAGGTACTGGTGGCTGACCCCAGTAATCCTAAATACTCAGGATGCTGAGATTTGAGGATTGAGTTTCAAAGTCAGTCAGGGCAGGAAAGTCCATGAGACTCTGATCATCAATGAACCCCCAAGAAAACCAGATGTGGATCTGTGACTGAAGAGGTAGAGCACTGGTTTTCAGCAGAGAATGTCAGGGACAGCACCCAGGCCCCAACTTCAAATCCCACAACCAGCACCCACATGCGCACACACACAAACACACAAATACACACACACAGACACACACAAGAGCATTCTAAAATCCATGCTTTATCCTTGCTCTTAACCCCAGGAAAACTGAGGGTTCTGCCAGGGTGATGGGGGAGAGATTTTTCTTGTGCTCACCCTCCCTTGCTCATTTTGTCCTGAGTCACCATGAGTGACATGTGTTTCTCCCATATGACTCCAGACACCAATCCTAGTTCCATGTTCCAGAAACATCAGGAGGAGCAAACACACGTGACCTCTTTGTCCTTAAGTCCTTCTCCTATCTGTCGATACCCAGTCCCTTCCAGGAGGGATCATGAGAGCCCATCTCCACTCTCTGGCCACTCCTCATGCATCCTTCAAGAAGCAAGAAATCCTACAAATGACTCCAAGAAAAAAATAAACACAAACAAGTAAACAGAAAACCCAGAGGGGAGGAATGAGGCCCAGGCCGGGGGCCAGCCCAGGTGTAGGCTGGTAACCCCATTCAAGGTATAAATGTCTGCCAAGCCATTGCTAACCCTTTTCCCCACCTCTTCTCCCTCCTAAATCAACAAGAAAATTTTCGATCCCCCAGCTTTGTTGTTTGCCCTTTATTCTCTCCACACAGGACTCAGACTCCAGCACCCTAGAAGGAGATGAAGCAAAATGCAAGTGCCAGGCCAGGCCTGGGGTGCCAGCCTCACCCAACTTCCACCCATCTGATGTCGCAAAGCAAGTGGCAGACCTCTGCTGTGCCAACAATGTGTGCACAGAGCCTAGCCGAGACCTCTGCCAGGGTCTATGACACAACCCACTTGGACTCAAACTCACAAGTTACATGGGGTCATCTTTAGACCTTCCCCAGGAAACTTTGGTGACCCTTTCCTGAATTTACTCTTTTACCACACAGGGAGCCAAGCTCAAGGCCATGTGACGTCCTCCATCTCTGGGGCTAGCTGACCCTGAGAGGACAACTGTGCCAATCTCAGGACCCATCTAAGGGAGGGAGGGCTGAGCCAGGCAATGGGGGGTGGGAGGGAGGGAGTTCCAGTCCTCCATTCCTCACACTCTCTGGGTCACTTCAGTGGAGATGATGAATCAGCACCTTCATTTCCAGTAACAATCAAAACATCAGGCAGCCAGGCACCCCGGGCATGTCCGTCATCCTAGCAAATCAAGAGCTGAGATCTGAGATTTGTGGTTCAATGCTAGCCTGGACAGGTATGTCCATGAGACTCTGATCTCCAATGAACCGCCAGAAAACTGGAAGTGGTGCTGTGGCTCAAAGTGGTGAAGTGCTAGCCTTGAGCAAAAGAGTCTCAGGGACAGTGTTCAGGACCGGAGCTCAAGCCCCTCAACTGATAAAAGAGTCTGTCATGTTTGCATTCCAGGCAAAATCTCTGGGTTCTCTGCACAAGAAACCCATGTGTAAAATAGGGGGCAGTCATAAATAACCACAGTAATAGACGTGATCTAATAAATGGAGTGCACTTGCCTAGGGGGTGGGAAATCCAGTGGGGGCTCTTTGTAAATCGGACCCCTTGGTGGCTGGGGTTTTCTGCCACATTGGTGGTTATTATGTACTAGACATATGCTGTCCCTCAGCCCATTGTGACCCTGGAGTTTTGTCTTCAGGGCTGTGTGGTGTTCCACTGAAATGTGACTCAGGTGGTGGATCACGGGCAGTGGGGGGTCCTGGCTCCATGATCCCCTATCATGACCTTCCACTCGGGGTATCAAGAGACAGCACAGAGCTGCAATCACAGCAGGTCTGAACCTGGGCTCAGGTGCTCACTTTCTATACCGCGTGGGCTTTCTTCCTCCACATTCGCAGTTCGGGATCGTTTTTAGCCCCTGACCCGCCAAGCCATCACCCCCGACTACCTAAATCTCACTTCACTGAAATATTCTCAAACCCATAACCACCTATGGCCAATCCAGCATTTTAATGAAACCCACACCACTCCTGAGACCCTAAAAAAATTCACCCATGCTTGTGTGAGGTCTTGGAGACCCACTATCGAAAGCTGAAGTAACTCTACCCAAGATTTGAAAATAAAGATCCACAGTTTTGGGGTACTTCCTCCTCAAGTGCCACATACCCAGCCTGTTTCTCCTTAAAGTCTGATGGCTTCCCAGGCCTGTTACACTGGCTGTGTCTCAAACTTGGTGGGGTGCATGGTAGAGGATGGGTGGGAGGTGGCAAGGGGCATGCGTGAAAGGAAAACACGTCAGGTTTTCAACCCAGGCCAAAGGCCAGCCTTCAGTCCCACAGAGTATAAAGGCAGCCGAGACGCCGGCTCAGCCACCGCCATCTGACTGGCACCCTGGTCTCCACCATGCTGGCCTCAGGCATGCTACTGGTGGCCGTGCTGGCCTTTCTGACTGTCCTGGGGTTGATGTCTGTCTGGCGGTAGAGGAACTTATCAGGAAAGCTGCCTCCAGGCCCCAAGCCATTGCCTTTCCTTGGAAACTATCTGTAGTTCAACACGGAGCAGATGTACGACTCTCTCATGAAGGTGCGGTGGGCTGGGAGGTGGTGGGATGGAGTGACGGGACAGATGCGCCCATATCCACAGGGCAAGGGCACTGACCACAGACTGCATGAGCCGGAGTCCTTATTTTATTTTATTTGCCAGTCCTCTAGCTTAAACTCAGTGCCTGAGCCCTGTTCCTGAGCTTCTTTTTGCTCAAGCCTAATGCTCTACCACTTGTGATACAGTGCCAATTCCATTTTTTTTCTGTTCATGTGGCGCTGAGGAATTGAACCCATGGGGGCAAAGGGGCTGTGTGTGTGTGTGTGTGTGTGTGTGTGTTTGTTTGTTTGTGTGTGTGTGTGTACATGTGTGTGCTTGAACTCAGGCCCTGGGTACTGTACCTGAGCTTTTTCACTTAGGGTTGGCTGGTGCTCTACCTCTTGAACTACAGCTACACTTCCATCATTTTGCTGGTTAGTTGCACATGAGAATCTCATGGGCTTTTCTGCCTGGACTGGCTTCTAAATACAGTCTTCACATCTCAGTCTCCTGAGTAGCTAGGATGACAGGCATGAGCCCAGTACCTGGCTGGGCATTGTTTTTTTTTTTTTTGAGACAAGATCGGGAACATTATTTCTGTTCACATCCCATTGTCCAGAACCCAGTCACAGCCAGGTGCCAGTGGCTCCCGCCTATAATCCTAGCTACTCAGGAGGCTGAGTTCTGAGGATCGTAGTTTGAATCCAGTCAAGAAAGGAAAGCCCATGAAACTTTTATTTTTCCCCAGTCCTGGGACTTGAACCTTGGACCTGGGCTCTGTCCCTGAGCTTCTTTTGCTCAAGGTTAGCACCACACCACTTGAGCCACAGTGCCACTTCTGGCTTTTTCTGAGAAGTTTATTGGAGATGAAAGTCTCACAGACTTTCCTGCCTGGGCTGGCTTTGAATCGCAATCCCCAGAGCTCAGTCTCCTGAGTAGCTAGGATGACAGGAATGAGCCACTGGCACCCGGCCTCATGAGACTCTTATCTCCAATAAACTACTCAGAAAAAGCTGAAAGTAATGCTGTGGCTTAAGTAGTAGAGCACTATCACTGAGCAAAAGAAGCTCAGGGACAGTGCCCAGGCCCAGAGTTCAAGCCCCTGGACCTACACACACACACACACACACACACACACACACACAC
Source organism: Perognathus longimembris pacificus (assembly GCF_023159225.1). Taxonomy (NCBI): domain Eukaryota; kingdom Metazoa; phylum Chordata; class Mammalia; order Rodentia; family Heteromyidae; genus Perognathus; species Perognathus longimembris. Next base: position 18,755,341 of record NC_063180.1, read on the forward strand.
ACACACACACACACACACAGAGAGAGAGAGAACCCAGTCATGTAAGTAACCTCACTGCAGAGGAAATGTGGCTGTAGCTGTCTACTTGAGCAGGAAGGAGAAGTCAGTAGAAGTATTTATTCACAGCTTCTGTCTCAACCCCATGGAAGGGAAATTTGGTACAATGAAGGAGCATGTTGATTAAGACTCAATGGGACAGGAACCTAAGCTCTTCCCTTCTTCTTTAGCTCATTTTCTGTTGCCATCAGAAAATACCCAAGCCTGGGAACTCTATCAAGAAATTAGTTTTTTTCTTTTTTGCCAGTGCTGGGGCTTGAACTCAGGTCCTGGGCACTGTCCCTGGCTTATTTTTGCTCAAGGCTAGCACTCTGCCAACTTGAGCCAAAGCGCCACTTCTGGCCTTTTCTATATATGTGGTACTGAGGAATCGAACCCAGGGCTTCATGTATACTAGGCGAGCACTCTACCGCTAGGCTACATTCCCAGCCCTGAAATTCCACTTCTAGTGCTGACATTTGCTATACTCCTGAGAAAGCTTTGTGGTGGATGCTGCATGTGGTTGGGAGCCTGTGGGGAGGGTAGGAAGTGGGTGTGTCCAGAGGAGGCCAAAATAACAGGAGTTAAACTTGATTTATAACCATCTGTTCTCATGACAACTAACCCAAGACACTCAATTTAGCCCCTCCATTTCTGTCTCTCTCTTTTGGTGCCAGTGTTGGCCCTGAGTTTTATTTTGCTCAAGGCTAGCGCTCTACCACTGATGCAGGGGTCCCTGCACCCCGGGTGTTCTCCCAACAAGTGGGAGAGGCGCACCCTGCTGAGTGTGAACCCAGAATAGGTAAAGAGCCGCGAGTCGCCTGCACCCAGCCCAACCCAACCTTTCGCTGCCAGTTGGACAATCAGATGACTCGGGAGAGGTTCAAGACTGTTCTAAGTTTTAGTGGGGCAGACCCTATCTTAAGTATGGGCAATGGCAGCAGGAAGAGTAGGGTGTAACATACCTAGCCAGGGGCGATGATTGGCGGTCCGAGCTGTCAGTCAAGGGCAGAAGGTCATGGGACCTCCCTAAGGGGCGGCCTAAGTACTAGCAGGACTGCCCCCAGGTTACTGCCGGCAGCCATCTTGCTGCACATGGTCTTAAGGCTGGGAGGCGTGGCCAGCTAGAGCCGCCTTTCTAGTTCCGGACCCAGAAGGCAGGTGCAGCTAACCGGGATCCCTCTTCCGGGAGGCGGTGCAAGCAAGCGCCCCCCAGGGGTGAGGCAGGCTGGGCTCTTCAGGGCCTCACTCCCGAGGTGCAACAACCACACACCTCTGGGGCGCGGACAGGCGGGGCCAGTCAGTGTGCCCCACACACTGAGCCTCTTCTCTCATTAGAGAGAAGAATCTCACAGTCTTTCCTGACTAGGTTCGCTTTGAATCACGGTCCTCACAACTCAGCCTTCTGAATAGCTTGGATGACAGGTGTGAGCCACCGGCACCCACTCCCTTGAGACAGACATGAGTCCGTTTGTGTCAGTGGTACCTTGAGGATCTAATTATCTCCCAAGGAGTCCACCAACCCTCAAGGTCATTACACTGGGGACCCTTTGGGGCAATGAGATTAATCCAAACCACAGCAATCCTCCTGGGATGAAGGAGGGCTAGCAGCTGATATCTTTTTTTTTTTTTTTTTTTGAGAACAATATGGTAGAGCATGAAGGCCTCAGCCCTGAAGAGCAGGGTAAGGCCCTGTCTTGACTTCAGGGCCTCTATCCAAGAGAAATTCTTGTAGAGATAAAGAACAGTTGTCCAAGGTGTTTATTTGCTCTCAGCGGAGTGTCCCAGAGTGACGTGAGATTAGGAATGTGACTCAGGGAAGAAGAGTCCCCAGGCTGACCTCCTTTTTCTCTGCCCAGAACTGCTCTCCTCCTCCTGGTGCTGTCCCAGCATAGCACCAGGCCTGATGACACCTGTGCAATCAGAAGAGACAATCTTCAGATCTCAGCTTCCTGAGTAGTTATGACTCTATTAAAAGGAAAAAAATAGGCATGTTGTACAGTCAATATGCATTAAAACTGGGGGATCCAGTAATGTATGTCACTACCTCTGGATTGTTTTGAGGGGGAGAAAAGATGTTATTAATAGTGAAGCTAGACTGTGGCATTGGTGGCTCTAATCCCAGGGACTCAGGAGGCTGAGATCTGAAGATGGTGGCTTGAAGCTATCTCCATTCAAGTACCCCTCCCCCTGCAAAAAAATCTGGAAATGGAGCTGTGGGTCCAATAGTGGGTGCAAAATGAATCTCAGAGGCAGCTATCAGGACCCTGAGTTCAAGCCCCAGGAGAGGAACAAAAAACAATCATAATACTAAGGAAGCCAGGACACAAGGTGGGATGAATCTTTTCCTTGCAGTAAAGTCACAGCTCCACAGGGGGGCAGTGGAAAGTGAAGCCCAGCCCTGCTGTTTCATAACCTGGTGGGCTGGACTGGTCACTCACTGTGCAGAATTCCTTTGCATAACCTGCCTTGCCCTAGGGAACTGAGTTATGCAAAAGATGGAGAAAGCACTTGGTCTGTCTCTTCTCTTTACATTCCACTGCTTACCATCCCTGGGAGTGGGGCCGAGCTAGGGGGTGGGCATGGCCATCCTAGCCAGGCTCTGTACTCCTGTGGAAATTTGAGCAATGACCCTGGGGCCCCTCATCTACCATTTCCCACCTCAGAGTCTTCAGTTGCCTGGGCACAGACAGGCTTAACTGCTAGGCACATGGATCCTTCTGGAATGTAAGTGCAAGGTTGGAGTGGAGCTCAAGGGCTCCCCTTAGAATAGGAGGTCTTAAGTTACAGCCTCCAGCATGGCAAACCAAAAAGTCAGAAAAGCAAAACAAAGGTGTGTGCCGCTGGCTCATACCTGTCATCCTAACTACTCTGAAGGCAAAGGCATGAGGATCACGGTTCAAAGCCAGCCCAGGCAGGGAAATTGGTCAGACTTTTATCTCCAATGAGCCAGCCCAAATCGGGAAACAGAGCCATGCTCAAAGGATAGAGCACCAGCCTTGAAGTGGAAGAAGGGGGAGCTTGGATGATGACCTGTGGCCCTGGGTGTGGGGCAGGGACCCAGGTACCCACACCCCAACATGTGCCCACCTGCCTGAGGCTCAGAGGTGCTTCTGGCCCTGCAAGAGCGGCGCTCAAAGTCCTCACACCCAGTGTGTGCTGCCCTGGCTGGTCAAAGTTCATGCTGGCCAAAGGCCTTCAGATTGGTCAAACTAGGAAAGTTTGGCTGAAAACACTCACTTTTCCAGCCAGCTAGAGGCTGGGAGAAAGCCACCAGCCAGGACAAACCATGGTGACGTTTGCACAGTCACTAGCAAGATGCATGTGTTTCTCTCACTAGAATGGTTACTTGTAAGGCATGGGGTGTCCACCTGCTTTGTTTGAAGTGGAACCTAAAGAGCATATGGAGGAATTGGCTCATGGAAGACATTCAGTAAATGTTGAATGAATGAATGAATGAATGATGGATGAGTGAATGAATGAATCAGAGTGAATTAGAGAACAAATGAATGAATCTGAGAGTGCCTGAGTGCCTGAGTAATGGGTGTACAAAGCAATGAGTGAATAAATAAATGAATAAATGAACAAGTGAAAAAGTGAATGAATGCGTGAGTAAATGAGTTAGTGGGTGAGTGGATCAATGAGTAATGAATGAATAAATGAACTTGTGAATGGGTGAATGAATAAAGGAATGGGAGCGATGAGTGTATGAATGAATAGAACAGAGTGAATTGTGATCTAGTAAATTAGTGAGTGAATGAGTGGGTGAGGGAATGAATGAGTGAAGGGGTTAGTGAATGAGTGAGTGAAGTGATGACTTAGTGAATGAGGGAGTGGTTGATTGAAGGAGCCAGTGTTTCTCAGTGTTGAACCTCGTGTCTTGGTTTTGAACCTCGTGTCTTGGCGTGTTGTCAATGTCTGTCTGGGCAACATGTAGCCCCCTTTGGTAGATCGTGTTTTACCTGCATCCACCTCCTCCCATCTCATCTTATGTTCTTCCACTTGGTTCCACCTCGTTCATACTCCTTTCACCTCTTCCCATCTCCTTCTATCTCCTTTCACTTCCTCCCATCTCCTCCCTCCTCCTCCCTCCTCCTCCCCCCTCCTTTGGACATCCTTCTATTTCCTTCTATGTTCTTCCACCTCCTTCTACCTCCTCCCACCTCCTCTATGCCCTTCTATCTCTGTCCATCACCTTCCACCTCTTTCTATGTTCTTTCACCTCATTCTATCTCCTTCCACCCCTTTCACCTCTTTCTACCTCCTTCCACCTCCTCCCACCCACTTCCATTTCTCCCTGCCTCATTTCATCACCTTCCATCTTCTTTCCTCTCAGCCCTGGCTTTCCTTTTTTTTCCTGTGTGAACTTGGAGCTGAATGCTTGCACCAACCTGCCCACCATCTATCTTCAGAGAGACAAACTATCTGCTGGCTGCTAGCTAGACCCATGCACAGCTTCCAGGAAGAGAATGCGGCTCTCTGAGCCTTGGACTTGGGGTGCCAGTCTGAGCTCTCCTGTGGGAAAAGCCCGCACAGCTGCACCGGCCAGGAGCTTCCCTGCCACCCCTCCCTGGGGCCCAAATCTTTTTCCAGCACTACAGTAATGTTCTCAATGCCTGACAAGCATTGCACGGAAGAGGTCTGTTGACCTTTACAGTCCATTTTCTCCCTTGTTGTTCATTTGCTGTGCACTTTTCCTAAAGCAACTCCTCCTCATCCTTGTCCTCCTCAAAGTCCTCTTTGTGGTCCTCCTCCTGCTCCTCCTCCTTCCTCCTCCCTGCCGAGCCAGCCGGCAGCGAAGAGGGAATCCTGATTGAGGGGGCGAGGACTAAAGAAAAAGAAAGATAAGAGAAAAAAGAAGACAAGAGACAAAAGATGGGGTTTGGGAGGTCTGCATCTCGAGATTGTAACTCAAAACTGCAGCCAAGTTTATTCTTAACTTCCAGCGTATATGCAGTTTTGGAACTAAGGAATAGCATAGGGTTGCTAAAATGCAAAAACACAAAGAGGCTTTGAAGTCCGCAACATTTGATTACAGTAAACACAGGATGAGGTTGATTAACATAGGAATGTACTCCAGTGGACATAGGAAGGTGGACATAGCAAAGGACATAGCAAAGCAATTCCAGATAGTGGCTGTGAACAAATGTCCTTGCATCTAGCATATCCTGGTGATAACAGCACAGCCAGAGGTCAGAATGAATTTAGCTGCAAGTTTGGCTCTGGACACTCCTCCTTCTTCTTCTGTGCTGGTCTTGGAGCTTGAACTCAGGGCCTGGGCTTTTTTGTCCCTGAGATTTATTTTTTGCTGTTCCTGGGCCTTGAACTTAGGGCCTGGGCACTCTCCCTGAGCCTCTCTGTGCTCAAGGCTGGCACTCTACCACTTGAACCACAGGGCCACTTCTGGCCTTTTCTGTGTATGAGATACTGAGGAATTGAACCCAGGACTTCATGCATGCTAGGCAAGCACTCTACCACTAGGCCACATTCCCAACCTACGCCTGAAATTTTTGCTCAAGGTTAGCACTCTTCCACTAGAATCATAGCTCCACTTTCTTTTGTTTTTTGGAGATAAGAGTGTCACAGATTTTCCTGCTCATACTGGCTTCAAACCACAATCCTAAGATCTCAGTCTCTTGAGTAGCTAGGATTCCAGGCATGAACCACCTGTCCCCAGCCCTTGATCTCTCTTCTGTCTTTCTCCTGGCCTCTACCATAGCGAAAATAGCAGGTTGCTGGGCATGGCTGGGCCTGACACTGGATTTCACCTCTTGCCTTCTGTGTGACTTGGTGAGAACAATTCTACCCTCTTAGAGAGTGAAGATAAGTGAACCATAATGAAAAGCATCTTATACCTTCCACGCAGGAAGCCTGAGCTGGCAGCTGGGCCAACACAGGCAGGAGCAAGGTCCTGGGTCAGGAAAGTTGGTGATGGCTTCCTGCCAAGGTCAGGGATGGACAGGTTGCACCTTGTTGAACCCTCTCCCACTACGTCAGAAGTGTATGAGAAGAGGCTGGATCTATCTTCCACTTTTAGACTCAGATAAGGAATGGCTTGGCCTCATCCTGTTACAGGCAAGTGACTCAGCCACCCCCTTCCCTGGGGGGCCAAGTGGTTTGTTTAGCTTTGCTTGGAAGATGCTAGGGTTCCAATGGCAACAAGGAACAGAAAGAGGCAGGTGGATGTGGCCTGATCCTTCATAGCGGCAGAGTCCAGAGGCTGGAGGAAGAAGAAGAAACAGAAAGAGAAGAGAAGGAGGCAGGGGAAGAGGAAAGACAGAGGTAGAGTGAGAGAATGGGGAGGAGGAGGAGGAGGAGGAGGAGAACAAGAAAGAGAAGTGGAAAGAGGAGGAAGAGTAGGAAAGTGTGGGGGAGGAGAGGATGGGAAGCAGGCAGAGGAGGAGGAAGAAAGAAGAGAAATAGGAGGAGCAAGAGGAGGAATGAGGAATAGGAGGAAGAGAAGGAGGAAGAGGAAGGGAAGGAAGAAGAGAAGGAAGAGGAGGAGGAAGAAGAGGAGAAGGAAGAAAAGAAGGAGGAAGAGGGGGAGAGAGAAAGAACAGGAAGAGAAAGAATGGGTCTTAGGAGCAGAAAAAGAAAAGAAAAGAAAGGCACTGAGGCAGTAAGAGAGACAAACTGAGGCAGTAAGAGAGACAAAAGGGAGCCATGGCTGGGCGGTGGGAGGCTGATGGGCTCCTGGGCATCGGATGCCCTGATGTGTCCAGACCACAGCCTGGCCTCCGCTCTCAGCCAGTTCCATGCTACCTCTGCATCTCCCTGTGTCTCACCTGGTGTCTTCCTCATCCTCACTCTGGTCATCTCTCCATCTTTCTGTCTGTGGTTCTTCCAAAAAGGAGGTGAAGGAGAAGGCCCTGATCAGCAACAGGACAGGACATGCTCTCTCTCTCTCTGTCTCTTTCTCTCACACACACACAGACACGTGTGCGCATGCGCGCACACACACGTATTGGAAAGAAAGCCATCGCCCTTCACAATAGGTTGAGAAGACAGATGCTACAACCTACCTTGTGTAAAAATCAACACAAAATAGACCAAAACCTGAAACTTTAGAACAACTAGAAGAAGAAAAGGTAGAGGAAGCACATGAGACAACGATTCCAATGAGGACTTCAACAGCTCAGAGAATAATAGCCAATACTGGTAAGTGGGACTGCATCAAAGCACAAAAAAAAGTTTCTACATAGCAAAAAACCAAAACCGAATCCCAAAGACAAAAACAACATCACCCCACACTGCCAGGTGCCAGTGGCTCCCACCTGCCGTCCTAGCTACTTAGGAAGCCGAGGTCTGAGGACGGAGGTTCCAGGCCAGTCTGGTAGGAAAGTGGACCTGGTTCTGAGTTTACTTGTGACCATGGCTTTTTGTGTGCAGTGTGTCCCGCATGAGCGATGGCGCCGTTGGAGGCCCTGTGCTGTTGCACTTGCCACACACGGCCCACTAAAGCGACGAAAGACTAGACATCAGTAGGATGAGCCTGCATTGTGTGGGGTCCCCCAAATGCACATGTCAATTCTAACTAAAACGATAGGTTGGTTCAAACAGATACTATGTGGCAGGTTGTAACTCCATTGGCCACCTGCATGTGACTTGACATGACTATGCAGTTTCTCTGTAAGTGTTGTAACCTCATTGGCCACCTGCGTGTAGCCAGGCTTGACCATGTGGTATTTGCCTTTATAAACCCCAAATTGAGGGCAGCTCGGGGTCATGGTGGCAGCTCTGGAGTCTGCACTGTGTCCCTGGCCGGTCAATTTGCTTTTTGCTTCCCCAATAAATCCATCTTTTTGCTTGAGACTGTCTCTGAGTGGTGGACTCTTGGAGGGACATGGACTCCCCTCCCTTGAACTTCGTAACAGTTACCTTGGCCATGTTTTGTGGCTGTGTCTGGCCAGGGGTAGCCATGTCAAACCTGTGGCTCTAACCCACTCTGGGATGACGCCTGCGCTCTTAACCTCTCTGCATTTGCCATCCTCCACCTGCAAAGCAGAGGAGATGGCAAAATCTCTCACAGAATGGGAGCCCTGGGAGAGGCACTGTGTGAAGCACTTTGTCCTCTATTTCCACAAGCTTGGGGCCCACGTTCACTGCCACTCGCCAGCACAGCAGGGAGCAAGGTTCTGGGGTCAGGTATCCACCAAGGTTAGACAAGGTCATCTCTCACCCTCTCACAGATGACTGCTTCTTGTTTGCTTTCCTGTGGATCATCAAGCTACAACTCAGCTGCCCCAGCTTTGCTGAACACTGCTAGAAGATTCTGTGTGTCGACTCCCCACCCCCGTTCCTCACCGCACTCCCACCGCTTTTAGTGAGCTGGTATTAGGGATTGAACTCAGGGCCTGGGTGCTGTCCCTGAGCTCTTTCACTCAAGGCTGGTGTGCTGCTACTTGAGCCACAGCACCACTTCTGTGTTTTTGGTGGTTCACTGTAGATCAGAGTCTCATGGACTTTTTCCTTGTCCAGGCTGGCTTCCTACTCCATCCTCAGATCTCAGCTTCCTGAGTAGCTGGGATTATAAGCGTGAGTGCCAGTGCCCAACTAGCACTGGGGATTTGAATTCAGGACCTCATATGTGTACTGGGCTGCTCTGCCCTGTGCGCCACTCTGCAGTGGTGGTTTTGAGATAAGAATCTCGCTGTGCCTCAGCCCGTCTGGACTGTGCTCCTCCTGTTTATGATTCTGTCCCCAGCAGGGCACCTGAGGCTCTGCTGCCAGGAATGGAGTGGGCTGGTCACCGGCCCAGTTCCCCCCTGCGCACCCCCCCCCCCCACTCTCTTGAGTGCTCTTCTGCTGTGTTAGGACAAAAGCCCTCAGAAGGTTCCAGTACCAGGTGCACCTCTTTCCATTGGGAACTCAGCCTCTGATGCACTGGTCTCCCAGAACATCGACAGAGGCATGGCATGGTCCCTGTGCTTCGGGGGCTTAGGGTCAGAGAGAGAGTGTGGGAGAGGGAGAGACAGTCAGACAGACAGACACAGAGACATAGAGACAGACAGAGGTAAAGAAACACAGCAACAGAGACAGAGAGACAGAGATACAGACACACAGAGAGACAGACATAGAGTCAGAGACACAGATACAAAAAAACCGAAACAGAAAGACCGGGGAGACACAGAGACAGAAAGAGACAAAGAAACAGAGAGAGACAGACAGAATCAAAGAGACAGAGATGCAGAGACAGAGAGACAAACATAAATAGAGTGATAGACACAGAGAAACAGAATGAGACAGACATAGACAGAGAAACAGAAAACAAAGAGACAGAGATAGACAGAGAGACAAAGAAATAGACACAGAGAGACAGACAGAGAGAGACAGATGGAGACACAGAGAGACAGAGAAGCAAAGAAAACAGAGAGAGGAAGTGAGAACTCCTCCCCTGCAGACACCAGGCAGGCAGGGGGACCCCCTCCTCTCCAGCAGAAGTCAGAGCCCTCAGAGGCCAGAGGCCCCCACACCTGCCGGGGTGCCTCAGTGTCCCCTCTGGCCACCCTCCACCGGGGGGGCCTCAGAACTCCTGAACTCCCATTCCTCCACCCAGAGGCAGCAGGCAGGCCCTGAGGAGAGGCCCGTGGGCCTTCAGGAGGCCTGGGGGTGGGGTGGGGGTAGGTGGGGAGGATGGGAGCCAAGGCCCAAGATGCTTGTACACACACCCACCCACCCACACACCCACACACCCCTGGATCCCACACAAACAGCCACCTCTGCAAGCTCAACCAATGTCAACACACCTTCAGCATAGTAAAGCTGGTGCCTGTACTACAGGAGTTCCCACCCAGGTTTGGACATACACCCACACATGCAGACTCTCCCACCCACGCAGACACCACGTGGGCACACACATTCACACACACACTCGCAATCCCCTGCCAAAGTGATTTCTAGGGCTGAGGGGGGAGCAGCCCTGCTGGGCTGGCTGGGCAGGATGGGGAGCAGCCCTCCCCCTTCCCCTGAGCTGGCACTTGGGGACAAGGGAGGGGAGGGGAGGGGAAGGAAAGGGAAGGCGTGGCCTCACTGGGTGGGGAGACAGGATCAGAATAAAAGGGCAAAGGCAAGGCTGGGCCTGGGTGGATGGCTCTCGGCTCAGGATCATGGAGCTCAGCGTCCTCCTGGTCCTCGCGCTCCTCACAGGCCTCCTTTTCTTCCTGCTCAGGGCCCGCCCGGAGGCCCGGGGCCGCCTCCCTCCAGGGCCCCGGCCTCTGCCCTTGCTGGGGAACGTTCTGCAAATGGACAGACATGGGCTCCTCAAATCTTTCCTGCAGGTGAGACAAGGGTGGAGGGAGCCTGGGGAGATGGAGTGCAGGTGGGGCTGGGGTCCCCCACTTTGATAGTAAGGGAAGTAAGCATGATGGATGGTAGGTCGATTGTCAGGAGCAATCACGCTCCTTTGGAAAGTTCTGGGGGCTGGGGTTGGTGTCCCCAGAAGGGGCGTCAGGGTATAGATTTGCATTCTCCTCGGTCACCCTCTGCCTTGGGTATGTGTCCTGCAAGAGAGAAACAAAACAAAACAGGAAGTAACAGCCAAATCAGATTTTGTTTTGTTCAACAAGGGCAAGCAAAGCCTGGCAAAGTCCGGTGCCAGGGCTGAGGGGAAGGAAAGGCAGGAGAAGGGAGGGGAAGGGAAGGGAGGACAGGGGAAGAGGTGGGTGAGCAGCCTGTCAATTAAAACCCGATGAGCCGAGCGGGTGCAGAGCCCAGAAGATCCATTCCGCTTTTATTGTGTCCTTCGTGCAATGCCAAGTATAAAACTCAGGGTCTTGCTCATGCCAGGCAAGTGCTCTCTTCCTGAGCTTTGGATTTTGTTGTTGTTGGTTGTGGGACTTGAACTCAGGGCCTGGGTGCTGTCCCTGTGCTCTTCAGCTCAAGGCTAGCGCTCTACCACAGGAGCCACGGCGCCACTTCCTGAGCTTTGGATTTTTACTTTATTTTATTTTTTCTTTAATGAAACAGAGTCAACCCTGAGCTGATGTCCCTCCTGTTTTTGCCTCCTGAGGGCTGGGATTACTGGAGTGTGTCACCATGCTTGGCTTCCCCCATGTTTTCAACATGTGCTGTTTAGCTTATTGGAGAAGCCAAGAGGATATCCTGCTATTAGAACACAAGGGTCTGGAAAGGTTTCTGTGAGAGATAGGACTGAAAGCCAGGCGCCAGTGGCTCACATCTGTCATTCTAGCTACTCAGGAGGCTGAGATCAAGAGGATTACGGTTCAAAGCCAGCCTGGGCAGGAACGTCCCTGAGACACATCTCTAACCAACCACCAGAAAACCAGAAGTAGTAGTGTGGCTCTAAGTGGTAAAGCCAGTGCTAGCTTTGAGCAAAAGAACTCAGGGATAGCTAGCGCCCAGGTCCTGAGTTCAAGCCCCAGGCCTTGGCCTAACCAACACTGAAGCACATGGGAAGAAGCAGGGTGGCCTCACTGGGCAGGCTAGATGATGTCTCATGGTGTCTTCATCTATTTCCTGTGGATGTCACAAAATACTCGAGGCTGAGAACTTAACAAACTAACAACTGTTTTTGGCAGGTGATCGTCCCAAGGTTAGGCTGGCTTTGAACTGTGATCCTCCAGATCTCAGCCTCCTGGGCAGCTAGGATTACAGGAGCGAGCCTCTGGCACCCACAACCACCCTGGACTTTTAGTTGTTTGTATTGACACTGGAATGAATTGAGCTCATGGGAAGGCAGGCATGTACCCTCCCTGTGGCAAGAACATGAATTCTGGGGTCTCTGACTGGAAACAGATGCATATTTTCCTATGGAGGCATAAAAGAAATACAGTAATGAAACTCTGATGGTATCAGCAACCCAATGCGTGAATCATAGAGTCCAGCTTGATAAACATAATGAGTTTTGCAGCCTATGGTCAGGTGGAGAAGATGGGCATTGGCCTGAAGTTGCCTCGCACTGGCTGAAATGTCACCAAAGAATCAGGGAAAACCGGTGAGATCATGGTGATCACGCCTGGCATCCTAGCTACTCAGGAGGCTGAGATCTAGAGGATGGCGGTTCAAAGCCAACCCGGCTTGGTCGGCAAGACTGTGAGACTCTCATCTCCAATGAAGCATGTGAAAAAATACTGCAAGTGGAGCTGTGCCTCAAGTGCTAGAGAGCTAGCCTGGAGCATAAAAGCTTAGGGACAGTGTCCCAGTCCTGAGTTCAAGCCCCAGGCCTGGCGTGTCCATGTGTGCACGCACACACACACATTGGTGAAAACCCAGATGCAGAGTGCCAACTAGTGCAGAGTGCAGAAGTAACTATGCACTCCAGTGACCAACAGCCTAGCACAAAGTCTGATGGGAAAAATAAAGGCATTAGCTCCTCGAGTGAGTGTTGGGATTCTAGATCTGCACTACCAGGTCTGGCTTATTGCTATGGTTATTTGAGTCAAAAGCATACTGAAGTTGAACATCACCCCGAGCACTACACAGCCGGATGAGATAATAACAAACGGAACATTCAGACCAAAGACTAGAGGCAACCTGCCACCTCCCATATTCTAGCCATTATCCTGATGCTGGGTGTTGGTTGCATCTGGGTCTGAACTTCCTGTAAAGAGCACCAAAGGCAAACCAAACCTGGCTTTTGTGTCTAGCTGCTTCCACGCCCATGTTCTGGCTGGGAGTTTCATCATGTTGTTTGTGATAGCCATAGAAAAATCTTTTTCATTGATGTGTAACATTCTGTCAGAGGGATCAATCACTGTTGATCTTATATTTACTTTCCTTCTATATTTATTTTTTATGTTTTTTCTTGGTGGTACTGGGGTTTGAAAATCAGAGACTCATGCTTTGCTGTGCAGGAAACTCTACAATCCAACTTTTTTTTGTTTTACTTTGCCATTACTTTTTCTTTTTCTTTTTTTCCATTTGTCAATCATGAGGCTTGAACTCAGGGCCTGGGCACTGTCCCTGAGCTTTCCTGCTCAAGGCTAGCATTTTCCTACTTTGAGCCACAGCGCCACTTCTGGTTTTCTGGTGGTTCATTGGAGAGAAGAGTCTCACAGACTTTCCTGCCAGGGCTGGCTTTGAACCGTGATCCTCAGATCTCAGCCTCCTGAGTTGTTGGGATTATGGGCATGGGCCATGGGCCGGTGCCCCTCTGCATCTTATGGTTTGAACAGTGTCACAGGGAGTTGACGGCAACTCTTGTCCTTTCTTTTCTTGGTACTGGGGATTGAACCCAGGACGTTGCACTTGCTAGGGAAGCACTTTTCCACTGAGCTACGTCCCAGCCCTGATGGCAACTCTTGTCTCTCTGCCTTGGCAGCTTCGAGAGCAGTATGGGGACGTGTTCACCGTGTACCTGGGACGGAGGCCAGTGGTCATGCTTTGCGGGGTGGACGCCATCCGGGAGGCCCTGGTGGACCAGGCCGAGGTTTTCTCTGGCCGAGGGACGATCGCCAGCGTCCAGGCACTCTTCCAGGACTATGGTGAGGGCCTTCGTGATGGAGAGGGGCAGATGGTAAGGGGAGGGGAGGCCAGGTCTCCTTGGATCTTCTTCCTGCAACTCCTGCCTCACGACCCCCACTCCCCCAGGTTTGTTATTTGCCAATGGTGACCGCTGGAAGGTCCTTCGGCGGTTCTCGCTGGCCACCATGAGGGATTTTGGGATGGGGAAGCGGAGCGTGGAGGAGCGGATCCAGGAGGAGGCGCAGTGTTTGGTGAAGGAGCTGCGGAAAGCCAATGGTGAGGCCGGGGGCCACCGGGGGCGGGGGGAAGGGACGGGCTGGAGAGGGGAGGAAGCAATGGAGAGACAGAGACCTCCACGTGGGCACGGAGCTGAGGATGGAGACAAGAACGAGAGATAGACAGATATCCAGGGAAAGAAGCATGATGACTAATTATTGATGATTATGTTCAAGAATAACTCAAGAGCTGGGTGCCAGTGGCTCAAGCTCTGTCATTCTAGTTACTCAGGAGTTTGAGAGCTGAGGATTGCGGTTCGAAGCCAGCCGAGGCAATCAAGGCTGTGAGACTCTTATCTCCAATAAACCACTAGAAAACTGGTAGTGGTGCTGTGGCTCAAAGGGTAGAACACTAACCTTGAGCAAAAGAGTCTCAGGCACAGTGTCCAGGACCTGAGCTCAAGCCCCACAACCAACAACAACCAAAAAACCGAGATGGAGGCATAGTTCAGATGACAGAGTTCCAGCGGTGAGCAATAAAGTCAAGGGGTGGTGAGAGGCCTTGAGTTGAAGTCCTAACAGGAATGTGTGCGTGCACTTGCACATGCACGTGAGCACACACAAAGAATCAGAGTGGCACAGGCAGAGACAATGGAGAGGAGAGACAGAGACGTTTCTGATCATTCAGTTCTGAGTAATGCAGGAGAGCTGCACAGAGAGGAGGAAGCCTGACCCCTGGGCTCCTGTGCCCCCCATTCTCCTACCAGGGGAGCTTGTGGACCCCACATTCCTCTTCCAGTCCATCACAGCCAACATCATCTGCTCCATTGTCTTTGGAGAACGATTTGACTACAAAGATAGCAACTTCCTGCACCTCCTGAACATGTTTTATAAGACCTTCGGGCTCATCAGCTCCTTCTACAGCCAGGTGGCGGGAGGGAGGAGGAAGGGGGGAGGGAGGGACTGTGCAGGGTGGGGAGGGAAAAGGAGGATGGGCTTTGGAGGCTCCAAAGGAAAGGAAGATGTGCAGAGACCACAGGGGGAGACAGACGGCCTGAGATCTGGATGGAGAGAGAGATGGTGAAGGGGAGGTAAAGGAAGGCAGGAGGGAAGGAAGAAAGGGAGGGAGGGCAGGAGGAAGAAAAATGGGAGGGAGGAAGGAAGGTTGAAAGGAAGGAAGGGAGGAAGGAAGGAAGGTGGAAAGGAAGGAAGGAAGAAAAGAAGGAAGAAGAAAGGAAGGAAGGAGGAAACTCAAGAAGAGAGGGAGGAAGGAAAGACTAAAGCAAAAGGGCAGAAGGTGGAAAAGAAAGAAAGAAGGAAGGAAGAAAGGGAGGAAGGAAGGTGGAAAGAAGGAAGGCAGATGGAAAGAAGGAAGAGTAAAGACAAAGCAGAGAGTCAGAGAGATGACAAGAGAATGAGAGCTTGGGAGAGAAAGGAAAGGAGAAGATAGGAAAAAGTTAAGCATAGGAAGACAAGACAGAATAGAGGTAAATTCTGCAAGACAATTCAGAAGTGTGTGTGTGTGTGTGCGCACACGCATGTATAAAAAGAAAAAGGAGAGAGAGAGA
This sequence comes from Perognathus longimembris pacificus, assembly GCF_023159225.1. Taxonomy (NCBI): domain Eukaryota; kingdom Metazoa; phylum Chordata; class Mammalia; order Rodentia; family Heteromyidae; genus Perognathus; species Perognathus longimembris. The sequence goes on from NC_063180.1 coordinate 18,770,582, forward strand.
GAGAGAGAGAGAGAGAGAGAGAGAGAGAGAGAGAGAGGAGGCTTCCCCCAGAGGGCCCCTCCCTGCCCCGACCCCAGTGGAGCTCCTGGCTGTGGCTCTGGCAGGTCTTTGAGCTTTTCTCAGATGTCATGAAGCACTTCCCTGGGAAACACAGAGACATCTACAGGAACCTTCAGGAAGTCAACGCTTTCATTGCCCAGCGTGTGGAGATGCACCGGGTAACCCGAGAGACTTCATCGACACCTACCTCCTGCGAATGGAAAAAGTGGGTGCCACAGGGGGGAGGGGAAGCAGCCAGAGAGGAGAGGAAGCAGGCTAAGAGCAGAGAGTGGGCAGGATAGGGATAGGGAGATAAGGAAGGGACAGAAGGTTGAATCTGGACATCCATTATCCACTCATCCACTCACTGATCCATCAACGTCCCCACCCATCCATCGCCCCCTACCCAATGCCCATCTACTCATTCATCATCCATGCTATCCATCCTTCCACTTTATCTATCCATCCACTTATCCACCTACTCATCCATCCATCTATCCATTTATTCACCAGTCCATTCACTTATCCACCTGCCCATCTATCCATTCATCCACCCATCCAGACACCCACTTATCCATCCATTAACTTATCCATCCATCCATCTATCTATTCATCACCCACCCATCTACCTATATATCCATTTATCCATCCATTCATTCACTTGTCCACCTATCAATACATTCCTCTACACATCTATCCATTATCCATCCATCTATCCATTCATCCATCTAGAGAAGGGAACTGTCAGAGGAAGATGTACAGGGTAAGGCAAAAAAAAACCCACCAGGAAAAAAATAACTCACAGATGCAGAAAGAGACTGGGAAACAAAAAGTGAGAAACAAGGGCGTATGGAGAGGTAAGAGGGAGAAAATGGATAACAATGTTTAAAAAGAAATGTACTCATGACCTTACTTATGTAAATAACCCCCTGTTCATTACCTTTACTATATATAATATATGTATATAAACACACACACACACACACACACACACACACACACACACACACACACACACACACCATACCAAAGAACAGCAGAGAGGGAAGAGAGAGCCACAGACAGATTTGAATGGTTGGTTATGTTCAGGATAAAGAAATGCAAACTGGGTGAAATTGCATGAGACCCTAAAACAGGGAGGGACCCAGAGACGCTGTGCACCTTCCTGCAGTGAGGTCTCAATCTTTCCTGACCTCCCCTTCTCCTCTCTCCCACTAAACAGGAGAAGTCAGACCCCCACTCTGAGTTCCACCACAAGAACCTCATCCTCACCTTGCTCTCACTCTTCTTTGCGGGCACAGAGACTACTAGCACCACCCTGCGCTATGGCCTCCTCATCCTGATGAAGTACCCCCACATCGCAGGTAGGGCAGCTGCCCAGCAAGGCCCGAGGAACCCCTGTGGGCTGCAGAGGTGGGCTAGGGGTGAGAGAGGATACTTGCCTCTTATTTCAGCATCTCTGTGGGCTATGCCAACTATGCCTGTCCTTTGGTGGACAAAGGAAGAATAGTGATTCCTTCTTCCACTCTTGTCCCATTGCTTAAAGATTGAACTATCCACCCATCAATCTGTCCACCCACCCACCCATCCATCTATCCATCCATCCATCCATCCACCCACCCACCCATCCATCTATCCATCCATCCATCCATCCATCCATCCATCCATCCACCCATCCATGCGTCCATCGATTGATATGTACACATATCCATCCACCTATCTGTCCACCCGTCCATGTAGCATACATCCACCTACCCATTCATTCACCCATCTATTAACCCATCCATCCATACACCCACCCAGCTATCTATAATCCATTCATCCATCATCCATATATACACATTCATACATACATCCATACAACCATCCACCTACCCACGCATCCATCCCCTGCCCCCATCAAGCCACCCATTTATCCATCCATCAAGCAATCCATCTATCCATATACTCATCTATGCATCTCCTATTTACCAATCCAGGTATCCATCTGCCTAGCCACAACATTAACCACCCATCTACCCATCCATCTACCTACATCCATCTATCTACCCATTTATCTCATCCATCCATCCATTCACCCAACCACCAGCCACTCATCCATTCACTTAACCATCCATCCATCCATCCATCCATCCATCCATCCATCCATCCATCTATCCACCCACCCACCCATCTATGCATCTCCTATTTACCAATCCAGGTATCCATCTGCCTAGCCACAACATTAACCACCCATCTACCCATCCATCTACCTACATCCATCTATCTACCCATTTATTTCATCCATCCATCCATCCATCCATCTATCCATCCACCCACCCATCTACCCACCCATCAATTTGCTTATCCATCCATCTATCCATCCATCCATCCATCCATCCATCCATCCATCCATCCATCCCACAATCCATCTTTCCACCTATCCACTCATCCGCTCACCCATTTAGCCATCAACCCATGCATCCATTCATCCACCCATCCACCCACACACCCATCATCCATCCATCTACCCACCCATCCGTCAGCTCATGGATTGATAGATTAATCATCATCCACTAATCAACTAATTGATTCATTAATCCATCAGCTCATGGATTTGATTGATTAATTGATCACCCATTAATCGATTCATCCATTGATTAAGTTACCTGTGTACTCACTAATTCATCTGTGAGCCACCCAAGGGCACACATTTTCATGACAGAACATTTGAAAGGCTGTGAATTTTTGCTGTGTATCCCCCCTACCCTGTCTCCTGGAGACTGCACCAAGGGCATCGATCAAGGAGCTACTCGCTGCAGGCTGTCATGACATCATGGACACTCAGGAAACAGTGTCCTTGCTGCAACGCCCCTGTGGGGTGGAGCTCATTGTCCCCCCCTTGTCCATGCAGAGAGAGTCCAAAAGGAAATCAAGGAGGTCACAGGCCTTCATCGCCCACCAGCTCTTGATGACCGCACGAAGATGCCCTACACCGATGCTGTCATCCACGAGATCCAGAGGTTCTCTGACCTCATCCCTATCGGGGTGCCTCATGTGGTCACCAAGGACACAGCATTCCGAGGATACATCATCCCCAAGGTGAAGTGGCTGGGGTCCCCTCCCCTCCCCCCTCTATAGCCCCGCCCTCCTCTTTCATTTCTTCTTCTTCTTTTAGTTTTTTTTTTTTTTTTGGCAGTCATGGGGCTTGAACAGGGCCTGCTTGCTGTCCCTGGGCTTTTTCACTCAAGGCTAGCACTCTGCCACTTTGAGCCACAGTGCCACTTCTGGTTTTCTGGTGGTTTATTGGAGATAAAAGTCTCATGGACTTTTCTGCCTGGGCTGGCTTTGAACTGTGGTCCTCTGACCTCAGCCTCCTGAATATCTAGGATTACAAGTGTGAGCCACTGACACTGTCTTCCTCCTCCTCTTTCCCTCTTTCTTTTCTTTTCTTTTCTTTTTTTTTGGCCAGTCCTGGGCCTTGGACTCAGGGCCTGAGCACTGTCCCTGGCTTCTTTTTGCTCAAGGCTAGCACTCTGCCACTTGAGCCATAGCGCCACTTCTGGCCGTTTTCTGTATATGTGGTGCTGGGGAATTGAACCGAGGGCCTCATGTATACGAGGCAAGCACTCTTGCCACTAGGCCATATCCTCAGCCCTCCTCTTTCCCTCTTTCTTCTGCTCCTCCTTTTTCTCCTCCTCCCTCCTCTTCCTTCTCCTCCTCCTCCTCCTCCTTCTCCTCCTCCTCCTCCTCCCCTCCTCTTCCTCCTCCTCCTCCTTCTCCTCCTTTTTCTTCATCTTGAACTCAAGGCCTGGGAGCTGTTCCTGAGCTTTGGTGCTCAAGGCTCATGCTCTACCACTTGAATCACAGGAGAAATAAATTTCATAGACTTTCCTGTCTGGGCTGGCTTCATACTGAGATCCTCTAGCTCTCAGCCTCCTGAGAAGCTTGGATTACAGGTGTGAGCTTCAGGTGCCCAGCTTACTTCTTCTGTCCTTAACCCTCTATCTCAATCCTGTTTTTTCAACAGGGTCCTATTATTTTTGTTAATTTATTTATTTTCTTATATGTGGGAAGATATGTATACATATATGTATATGTATATGTATATATGATGCTTTTGGGGTTTGAACTCAGGAGTTTAGACTGGCTAGGCAGGTGCTCTATAGCCTGAACCACACCTCTAGTCCCAGAAAGGGCAAAGTCTTTTTCTTTCTTTCTTTCTTTTTTGTTTTGCCAATATTAGGGCTTGAACTCAGGGCCTGAGCACTGTCCCTGGCTTCTTTTCCTCAAGGCTAGCACTTTGCCACTTGAGCCACAGCGCCACTTCCAACTTTTTCTGTTTATGTGGTACTGAGGAATCAAACCCAAGGCTTCATGCATGCTAGGCAAGCACTGTACCACTAAACCATGCTCCCAGCCTGAGGGCAATGTCTTTTGATCTTTGATCTGGTGGCTTTTTACAGAACACTGAAGTCTACCCCATCCTGAGTTCTGCTCTGCACGACCCACACTACTTTGAGAAACCAGAGGAGTTCAACCCTCAGCACTTCCTGGATGCCAACGGGGCTCTGAAGAAGAATGACACTTTCATTCCTTTTTCCATTGGTAAGCAGGATCCTCCATTCCTCTCCTGGACACAGGAGGGCAGGTAGGACACAGGAGCGCCGGTGTCCCACCCTCTTCCTGAGACAGACAGCAACAGGTGCTTGTTTATTGAGCGAATAGTCTATTCTAGTTGCTTAGCTTGAACTGACCCCCATTCCATCTGCACTACCATCTCATGGGGGGACTTGAGAGGCTAGATTTTTGTCCTAAAAACACATCTTGGGGCTGGGTGCTGGTGGCTCATGCCTGTCATCCTAGCTACTCAGGAGGCCGAGATCTGAGGATCATAGTTCAAAGCCAGCCTAGGCAGCAAAGTTTTTGAGACTCTTATCTCCAATGAACCAGCAAAGAGCCAGAAGTGGAGGTGTGGCTTAAATGGTAGAGCACCAGCCTTGAGGGAAAAAAGCTCAGGGACAGGGCCAGGCCCTGAGTTTATGCCCCAGGTTTCACATACTACCACTACCACCACCACCAACAACAACAAAAAGGAAAACACAGAGGCTCCTCCTGGTGCAGAAAGATAGGCTGAACTAACTGACTGTTAGAGCCAAGGAGATACCAAGGGTGTGGGTGTCCAAATAGCCCGGAGGAAAAGAAGAGAGAAAATCCAGTCACAGAACCAGTTCCTGGAGAAAGGCCCACCTGAGACCTTCTCACCACCTGTCTCCTCCACTGTGGAGATGCCAAAGGATGTTGGCCCCTTGCCCACGCAGATTTGATTCCACACCCATGCCACCCATCTCATGTTAGGATTCCTCCTAGGAGCCATGGTTAAGCTGTAAAGCCTAACTTTCAGCCATGTGCTGGTGCTCACACCTGTAATCCCAGCTACTCAGGAAACTGAGATCTGAGGATTGGGATTTAAAGCCAGCTTGGGTAGGAAAGTCCTTGAGAATTTTATCTTCACTAAACCACCAAAAAAAAAGAAACCCAATAAAACAAAACAAAACAAAAAAGGAGCCAGGAGTGGTGCTGTGGTTCAAACAGTAGACAGAGCACCAGCCTTGAGCACAAAAGCTCAGGGACAACACCCAGGTCTTGAGTTCAAGCCCTGGGACAGGCATACACAGACACATGCATAGAATGTTAAGTCAGAAACATGTGCATGTTTATATGTAGACCTTCATATCTGCCCACTTTACCCACAAATGTGTCGTCATCTCCTGTGGGCCACTGACCTCTTTAGAAATATAACAAAATCAAAAGACTCTTACCTTAGGAAAGTGAACATGGGCTGGGCACCAGAGGCTCACGCCTGTCATTCCTAGCCACTCAGTAGGCTGAGATCTGAGGATCCATGGCTCCAATCCAGCCTAGGCAGGAAAGTCTGTGAGATTCTTATCTCCAATGAACCACCAACAAAAGCCAGAAGTGGAGGTGTGGCGCAAGTGGTAGAGGCCACCTTGAGTGAAAAACGCTGAGAGACAGAGCCCAGGCTCTGAACTCAAGTCCCGGGATAGGCACAAAATGAACAGAAAAATGTGCACAAGACACACACTTAAGTCTGGCTCCCAGTGTCAGAAGGTTCAGGAGCCCCCTTTCCCCATTCACAAAAAAGTGTACCTGGAATCTCCAGTCTACAGTTCATTTCATCCGATGGACACAGGTGGCTGGGTGTAAGGCTGGGCCAGGTCCAGACTCCAGGGGCCCCAGCACCCACAGGCTGGTCTTCTGTGCCCGCAGGAAAGCGCATTTGTCTCGGTGAAGGAATCAGCCGGGATGAATTATTCCTCTTCTTTACCACCATCTTCCAGCACTTCTCCATGGCCAGCCCCGTGGCTCCGAAGGATATTGACCTGACCCCCCAGGAGTCTGGCTTGGGCAGAGTGGCCCCCACCTACCAGCTCCGCTTCCTGCCCCTCTGAACGGCTGACAGAGGAGGGCTCAGAGAATTTCGAGGTCATGAAATGTAGGGTAGCCTCCTCCACCATCTTGGATGCAGACAGTCTCTCCATAACCTGACAAGGCCTTTCTTCTCCTCTAAATAGAAATTGCAAGTGGGGCACTGGTGGCTCACGCCTGTCATCCTAGCTACGCAGAAGGCTGAGATCTGAGGATCATGGTTCAAAGCCTGCCCAAGCAGGGGAGTCTTATCTCCTATTAACCATCAGAAAACCGTAAGTGGCACTGTGGCTCAAGTGGTAGAGCACTAGCCTTGAGCACAGAGAAGTTCAGGAACAGTGTCCAGGCCCAGAATTCAAGCCCCAAAACTGAAAAAATAAAAAGAAAAGAAATTTCAGGCATTAGAAGCAATGTTGCAAAGCAACAACCACAATAATAACAACCACCACAAAGCCTCTTTCTTGGGTATACGTATCTACAAATAAGGGGGCTGAGAAGGGAAATTTGGCTCAAGAGTCTTCTGTGACTATGTTTCTAAGTTAATGTCTAAAGCAAAATGGCGGCTCCCTTGCTCACCGTCCCCCCACCCCCAAATCCTTTCTGGAGTTCTGCAGGATATGTTGAAGGAATCTATATATGACTTCTCAATACTTAACCTGTCTGCCCCATGGGTACAATGGCCATGTCTGTGTGTCTGTCTGTGTCTACGTCTTGCTTCCTTGCTCCCTCTCTCTCTCTCTCTCTCTCTATCTGTCTGTCTCTTTGCCAATCCTATGGCTTGAACTCAGAGTCTCAGGCTCTCATTTTTTCACTTAAAGCCAGTGCTTTACCCCTCGAGCCACACCTCCACTTCTAGCTTTTTTTTGCTCGTTGATTGGAGATAAGAGGCTCATGGATTTTTCCTTCCTGGGAGGGTGGGGGGAGCATTGGCTTTGAACCATGTTCTGCATACGAAGTGAGCACTTTGCCACTAGGACATATTCCCAGCCTATGTTCTTCATGATCCTCAAACCTCAGCCTCCTGAGTCCCCAGGCGGATGGGGTGAGAGCCCCAGTGACCTCTGCTACAGATGCACACGGGACCCCAACACACCACCGCACGGGTAGTGTGTGGTCACGTCGGCGGGAGTGGACGGGTCCCTGTGTGGCTCCAGAATTTGTCCGACTTGTTCCCATGGCTGGCCTGGCCCTCCATGTAGACTGCGAGTAAGATGCACAGCCTGCAGAATGGGCCATTTTCCAGTGGGACTTTTAGCCGTGCTCGGTGTCTTCACCGGCTCTGACTGAGTTCCACACACTTTGGCCATTCCTCCCACAAACTCTGCACCCAGCCAAGCCATCACCCCCTTGTTCCTGCTTCACCTCCCCCCTCCCCCAGCCCTTGCCCACCAACTGGACTGGTGTCTACTGACTTGTCTATTCAGCAGGTTTTAAGTAAATAGAATCAAGCAGGGTGTGATCCCTGGTGTCTGCTGCCTTTTACTCCACACGATGATCTCCAGGCTCCTCCACCACGAAGGAGACCACAGTCACCCCAGGCCACAACCCTTGGGCACCCCCATGCTCATGTTTCTCCTCTACTTCTCTTTGAACAAGTATTACCTTAGCCCACAGCCCTGAGTGGTCAGATTCTTATATTGGCAGTTTGGAATACCATCCACCTGTCTGTCCATCTATCTATCTATCTATCTATCTATCTATCTATCTATCTATCTATCCTCTCATCTATCTATATCCATCTCTGGGTATGTATCTATCTCTATTCATCATCTCTGTCTTTCTTCTATCTACATTAATCATCCATCATTTATCTACACGTCTATCTATCTATCTATCTATCTATCTATCTATCTATCTGTCTATCTATCTATCATCTATCTATCTCTATTAATCCATCCATCTACCTATCCATCCATCCATCCATCCATCATCTATCTCTATCTTTCCTTCTACCTATCTCTATATATTCATTTATTTATCTATCTATGTATCTATGTATGTATCTATCTATCTATCTATCTATCTATCTATCTAATCTATTTATCCATTCATCCATCTACCATCTATCTGTCTCTCTGTCTATGTCCAACATCTATCTATCTATTCATCTATTCATTTATTTATCTATTTTTGTGCCATGACTGAGGCTTGAACTCAGGGCCTTACAATCTTACTCAGTTTTTTTTTTGCTCAAGGCTAGCACTCTACCACTTGAGCCACTGGTTCGCATCTGGCTTTTTGTTGGTTCATTGGAGATAAGAGTCTCATGGACTTTTCTGCCTTGGCTGGATGTGAGTCATAATCCTCAGATCTCAGCCTCCTGAGTCACTAGGATGTCAGTTATGAACCACCAATGCCCGGCCTTTTCACAAATTTTTGTGTGTATACTCATTAAGGAAATTGAACTTTTTTTTTCTCTTTTTGTGATGTCTTTTCCAGGTTTTAGTTTCAGGGCCTCATATTGGCTTCATAGAATTACTTCATTAGTATTCCTTCCCTTCCTATGTTTTGGGAGAGGGTGAATGATTTGAGGAACATTGTTTTTTTCCATAGTATAGAAATATCTGATAGATTTCATCAGTGAGTCCATTTGATCCTGAAAGGGTGACATATGCTTTGCCTTTTCATATTACTTGGGTTTCTAGATTGTGATTTGAACATCGTTTAGGGGTTCTCTCCTGCTTTTTGCCAGTCCTGTGGCTTGAACTCAGGGCCTGAGCACTGTCCCTGGCTTCTTTTAGCTCAAGGCTAGCACTCTACCACTTGAGCCACAGCGCCACTTCTGGCTGTTTCTATACATGTGGTGCTGAGGAATGGAACTCAGGGCATCATGTATGGGAGGCAAGCATTCTACCACTAGGCCATACTCCCAGCCCATGACTTGCAATTCTATACATTTTCTTTGCTAATACCTTGGCCAAGTTGATTGTTATGAGGTGATTCCCACCCCCCCCACCCGTGCTGCGGAGTACATATTTTGTGAATTATTTCCTAACATTCACAAAGAGTTTTCCATCCCTCCCTGCTCCCTTCCCTCCCCCCCCCCAATCAAACAACTTCTGAAGAGCATGAGGGGAGTTCATGCATTGCTCTCCAGTGGCCACCTGGGGACAGCAGGGTGCTGAGTTGGGATTTGGCCATCAAACCAACCGACATTAAGGCAGAAGAGGATTAATAAACAGAGTAAAGATAGACAGTGATAGGTGCTCTGAAGAGACAGCTCAAGCTGGTGCTAGTGGCTCATGCCTGTCCTTCTAGCCACTCAGGAGGGAGGACATCTGAGGATCGTGGTTCAAAGCCAGACCAGGGAGGGATGTCCTGTGACTCTTATCTCCAATGCACTAGGAAAAAGCCAGAAGTTGCACTGTGGCTTAAGTGGCAGAGTGCCAGTCTTGAGCAAAGAAGTTCAAAGAAGTTCAAGTGCCTGGGTCCTGAGTTCAAGCCCTACTACTGGCACGAGAGAGAGAGAGAGAGAGAGAGAGAGACAGACAGACAGAAACAGAGAATTTTGGAGGTGGGAAGAGGCAGTATGTGGAGCAGGAAGCGTGTGGTAGATCAAAACTGTTCCTCCATGGATGGAAGGTGAGGAAGAGGAAGAGGAAGGGCCTGGAACTCGATAGGCCTTTATAAAGGCATGCCCCAAATGACCTAACATCTCCCACTAAGTCCTGACTTAAAGTTTCTACCTCAGTGCACTAACACCTAGGTGTGGCCCAAGCCTTTATTTAACACTAGGGTGTTTGGAAGACCCCACAGCATCGCACCTGCTCAGCTACAGCCGCCTTCACTCTTCAAGTTAGCCTGGTGACAAGTATTCCTGGAGCAGATTTCCTTTTTTTTCAGTTGTGGGGTTTGACCTCAGGGCCTGGGTGATGTCTCTGAGCTTTTATGCTCAAGGCTAGCGCTCTACCACTTTGAGCCACAGCGCCACTTCAGTTTTTCTGGTGGTTCCTCTGAGGTTAGCGCCTCACGGACTTTTTCTTTTCTTTTGAAATTCTTTTATTTTATTTTATTTATTTGTTTGTTTGTTTGTTTATTAATTGAACACAAATTTTTTGACAAGGGTACAGTTACATAGTAGGGCAGTGTGTACATTTCTTGTAATATCTTACGCCCTGTTTTTCTATCCCTTCTCTAGGTCACATAGACATATATACAATATACAATGTATCAAGAACATATACAGTAGCCACGTGGCCACGCCCAAGAACGTTCGCCTAGGGCTTTAAATGTAATGCTGATATTAGACGATACGTCGACAGTAGTCTTATATGAACGTACATACCTAGCTTTTGAGCTATTGTATTCCCCTGAGAGGTCAATTTTTGACCTTTATATGTTGAGTAATTGTTTGGTTTTAGTTACATACTGTTGGGTCGCTGCCCCAATCCTGTGGGGAATACTATTTGACAAGCAGTTTTTGGTTTCACAGACATGGTCTCTACTGTCTCTCCGTCTCCCTTTGTTAACAGTCATATATCAGGGAGATCATGCCCCTTGGTTTTCTGTGTTCTAGGCTTGTCTTGCTCAACATCATTTGTTCGAGTTCTGACCATTTCCCTGTGAATAACAATATTTCACCATTCCTAATCGCTATGTAGTATTCCATTGTGTATAAGTATCATATTTTTTGGATCCATTCATCTGTGGAGGGGCATCTGGGTTGTTTCCATATTTTGGTTATTGTGAATTGTGCCGCGATAAGCATGGAAGTACAAATGTCTTTTTGATATCTTGGGACTTGCTGTTTAGGATAGATGCCTAGGAGTGGTATGGCTGGGTCATAGAGTAGGTCTATATTGAGCTTTTTGTCTCCAAAGTGGTTTTACTAATTTGCACTCCCACCAACAATGGAGAAGGGTTCCTCTTTCCCTGCACCCCCTCCAGCATTTGTTGTTGCCTGAGTTCAGAGTATAGGCCATTCTAACTGGGGTGAGGTGGTATCTCAGGGTTGTTTTTATTTGCATTTCCTTTACTAACAGAGATGTTGAGCATTTCCTCATGTGTTTCTTTGCCATTTTTATATCTTCTCTTGTGAAGTCTCTCTTTAGCTCCTTTGCCCATTTCCTAATAGGTTTATTGGGCTTGGAGGGGCTTAGTTTTTTGAGTTCTCTGTAGATGACAGATATCAGGCCTTTGTCTGTTGCTGTGCTGGTAAATATCCTTTCCCATATCGTTGGCTTTCTTTCTAGTTTGATGGCTATGTCCTTAGCTGTGCAGAAACTTTTTAATTTGTAGTAATCCCATTTGTCTAGTCTTTCCCCTATTTGCATGGACTTTTTCTACCTAAGGTGGCTTCGGACCTTGATCTTCAGGTCTCAGCCTCCTGAATAGCTAGGATTACAGGTGTGAGCAAACTGTGCCCACTGTCAGATTTTCTTTCTTTTCTTTCTTCCTTTCTCTCCTTCCCTCCCTCCCTCCCTCCCTCCCTCCCTCCCTCCCTTTCTTTTCTTTTTGTGCTGGAACTGGGGCTTGAACTCAGGGCCTGAGATCACATGTGGCTTTTTCACTCAAGGCTGGTGGGTCTCCATACACCACTCTACAAGCCTCAAAGTTCACAAGTTTATTTGGAGAATGGCTTCCACACCAAGAACCCACACATCTCCAACATTTAGGGGTCCAGTATCTCCAGCGTTCTCAGCGTGCTCTCTCTCCCTCTCTCCCCTCCTCTTTCTCTCCTCCTCCCTCCTCTCGGAGTTGGTATGAAAGATTGTCTGGGCATTAGATTCTAGCTACAAACTGGTGGTCTTGAAGTGACTTTAATTCTTTGTATGTTTGCTTTTCTGAAAGAGGAAGGTGGCAGTCAGACACATCCTGAAAGGGTGATTATGAGTGCACTACAGAGCTGTGCATGAAGTATTCAATAGGGTCTGGGAATGATCAGAGCTCATTCAGGTGTGAGCGGTAGGAGGCCCCATGGAGGCTTGTTTTGGGGGTTCACAGTGATGAAAAGGAGATTTTTTTTTTTTAAAGACTATGCTGGCTACTCACAAAGTTTTGCAGACCAAGCTGGCAGGACCAGGCTGGGTCTCTGACACCTCTGGTTGGACAAAGGATGGCCTTTCCCATTCCTGCTGTCAAGCCTTGGTTTCTTCCCTAGGGTGGGGTTGGGTTGGTTTCCTTAATTGGATTGTTTCTGCTTACTGTGTGGTTTGTGTCCTGCTCTCTGACCTTTAGCTCAATCGCTCTAGTTATCTGGGCTTCACCTCTGTCTTTCTGTCTGTCTCTCTTACTTTGTCAGTTGCAGAGCTTGAACAAAAGGCCTGGGTGCTGTCCTTGAGCTCTTTTGCTCAAGACTACAGTGCCACTTTTGGTTTTCTGGTGGTTCATCAGAGGGAAGAGTCTCGTAGACTTTCCTGGGTTGTCTTCAAAGCATGATCTCTGGATCTCAGACTTCTGAATACTTAGGATTATTGGTGTGAGCCACCAGAGCCCAACAAGGATCAGATCCTTCCTTCCTTCCTTCCTTCCTTCCTTCCTTCCTTCCTTCCTTCCTTCCTTCCTTCCTTCTTTCCTTCCTTCCTTCCTTCCTTCCTCCTCCCCCTCCCTCCCTCCCTTCCTCTCCCTCCCTCCCTCCTACCCTTCTTTCCTTCCTTCCTTCCTTCCTCACTTCCTTAATTCCTTCCTTCCTTCCTCTTTCTTTTTGCTTCCTTCTTTTTTCTTTCTTTTCTGTTCTCTCTCTCTCTCTCTCTTTCTTCCTCCCTCTCTCCCTTTTTTTTGTGCTGGACCAGGGGCTTGAACTCAAGGCCCTGAGATCTCACTTGGCTTTTTCACTCAAGGCTGGTAGCTCTCCACGAACCACTCTACAAGCCTCAAAGTCCTCTGGGCTTCTCCTTTGTCTGTCTATCTGTCTGTCTGTCTGTCTGTCTGTCTGTCTCATCATATGTGGAGCTTGAACTCAGGACCTGGGTATTATCCCTGAGCTGTTTTGCTCAAGGCTAGTGCTATACCACTTTGAGCCACCATAGGGAACTTGGGAGCCTAGCTGTGAGAGCCAGAAAGGGGTAAGAGGTTGGAATGCTGCCTCCTCAGTACTCAGAAGGCTGAGAACTGGACCCTGGGAAAGTCAAAGCAGGAAAGGCAAGACAAATGTGTAAGTGACAATTAACTGGACCGATGGTGTGTAAGTCACAGTTGATTGGCCCCTGTGGCACTTGAGCTAATGGGAATAAGATGAATGCTTGCATCCCAGTCTGTTGGGGTCAGCTGTGCCTTTAAGAGGCCACAGCTGGCTTTAGCCCGTCCCCTCTTCTTCCACCTTTAACAGGAAGAGAAGCCCCCACCACTTGGGTCGAGCACATGTGCAATGGCAGGAGGATCCCAGAAACCCAATCCTTGGGGGGCTAGGTCTCCGCCTATAGAGGAAGTCCCCTGACATCACTTGATGGACACTCGTGGCCAACCTGTAATCCCTCTCTTGTGCAAGCCCTTGGGGGTATATCTGTGGGCTCCTCATTTGAATAAACAGATGTCCTAGAGGCGGTCTCCGAGACCACCGCGGGCTCATATCTTTCCTTGGGCTGGCGAGCATGGGGTTTCGCAACCACACGCTAACGTAGGCTAACTTGGGACCCCACTTCCAAGTCTAATCCCTACCGGCCGGGGGAGAGGGGGTCGTGAGAGAGGGATTACAGTCGCCACTTATCACTGCTCCCTAGCTATAGGGAGTTACATCGTGTGTGTGTGTGTGTGTGTGTGTGTGTGTGTGTGTGTGTGTGTGTGTAGTCTGTTGTGGGGCTTGAACTTGGGAGCTGAGTGCTGTCCCTGATCCTCTTTGTGTTGAGCCACAGAGCCATTCTCGGTTTTTGAGTGGATTATTGGAGATAAGAATCTCATGGGGACTTTCCTGCCTGGGCTGGCTTTGAACCACAATCCTCAAATCTCAGCCTCCTGAGTAGCTAGGATGACAGACGTGAGCCACCAGTGCCCAGCTGTGTCTTACATTAATGATTGTAATAACAAGATCTATTGACACCTTGATTTCTGTACCTACAGTAACCTTCCCTGTACTGAACTAACTAACTAAACTTGCTCATGGATGCTCAGGGGTCAGAATCCAGTGAGCTCTGCACCTCCTGGCACCTCACTTTCTGATTCTCCATCTTCTCATTTTTTTTGGCTCCAGTATCCTGCCATGCTGCTCCTGGCTGTGGCTAACAGCAAGCGATGGCTCCATTTCATGGTTTTAGGTGGATCATGGGAGGTAAGAGTCTCACAGACTTTCCGGCCCAGGCTGGCCTTGAACTGCGATCTTCAGATTTCAGCTTCTGGAGTAGCTGGGATGACAGGCATAGCCTAGAGTTTCTAAGCTTGAGAAGCAAAGTCTCTGAGGCGGGAAGGAGAAACTCCTGATCTCCTCTCCTGCCCCTGGTACTCCTGCCCCCCAGATGGGAGTGATTCACTGCTTTCCGGAAACAGATGCAGTTTGATATACTAGGACGCTATGGTGGCTCTCAGGGGTCAAAGGGCTCCAGGCCAATCACAGCTCCTTCATATGTAGGAGATGACACTGGAGTGTATGAGGATCTGGTCAATGGGAAACCATAAACTCCATTCCCATGGTTGTTCTGGAAGAAGATGCTGGAGCCAGGAAGTCCTAGCAAGTCAGGAGACTGAGATCTGAGGATCACAGTTTGAAGCCAGCTTGGACAAGAAGCCCCTTGAGACTCTTATCTCTAGTGAACCCCCAAAAGCTGGAAGTAGAATGGTGGCTCAAGTAGTAGAGTGTTAGCTTTGAGCACGAAAAATGCAAGGGACAGCACCCAGGGCCTCAGTTCAAGCCTTAGCATGCACACATGTACACACATGCACATACACACACTTGTGCAATGGCTAAGGGGATGATGACAAGCAAATAGCCCCGAGATCTCGGGAGCTCCAGGGAGGTTCAGAGGAGGGACAGGAAGTTATGTAAGCCTACGGTCATGGTGGGCCCTGTTTTGTATTCAGTTCTTAGGACATACTTAATCCAAAAGTATTGTAGTGACTAAGAGGCGTAACCCCGGGGCTATGGTAATAATCATGGCCGAGTACAATCCCTACTTCCTGGTACCTCACACCTCTCCGTGATCCTTCCCATGAGAGAACATGAGAATATAAGCCACTGCTACCTACGGGAGCCACTTAGGTCTCTGATTTCCTCTCTACCTTGAAAGTCCCATGAAGATGAAATATCAACTCTGCTCTTTGTAGCTCAATTCCTGTCTGATTCCCCATCCATCCATCTTCTCTCACCTGTAGGATTTCCCTTGCCACTTATATCCATCTGCCTCTTCTCCCTTTAAGAATTGTAGCTTCCCCTCCTCACCCCAAGCTGGGTGCTGGTGTTCATGTCTGCAATCCTAGCTACTCAGGGCACTGAGATCTGAGGATCATAGCTCAAGGCCAGCCCGGGCAGGAAAGCCCCATGAGATTCTTACTTCCAATGAACCACCAGAAAACAAACAAACCCAGAACTGGAGCTGTGGCTCAAGTGGTAGAGCACTAGTTTTGAGTATAAAAGCTCAGAGGCAGGGCTGGGAATATGGCCTCATGGTAAAGTGCTCACCTCGTATACATGAAGCCCTTGGTTCGATTCCTCAGCACCACATATATAGAAAAGGCCAGAAGTGGTGCTGTGGCTCAAGTGGTAGAGTGCTAGCCTTGAGCAAAAAAAGAAGCCAGGGACAGTGCTCAAGCCCTGAGTTCAAGCCCCAGGACTGGCAAAAATCCAAACTAAACCAAACAAAGATCAGGTACAGTGCCTGGACCTTGAGGTCAACCCCCAGGACTAGCACTGAAAGAATAAAAATAACAACAACAACAACAACAACAACAACAACAAACAAACCCCACAAGAATTTAACCCTTAAATCTGAATGAAGCCCAAGACAATTCAATGGAAAGACTACACTTCCCAGCATCCTTTGCAGCGAGGCGTGCTTTTGAGCTTTTTCACGAGTATGACCTCATTGTGTGACCTCCAGGCTATGTTTCCCAAACCTACTCCCTGTGGCCATCTCTGGTGGAATGGTCATCCTCTACTGGGCAGATCTGGACATCCAGGAAATGGCGGCACTGGTGAAATCATTTGTGGTAGGTTTGAATCCTGCTGCTCAAATCACCCATTGGAATAACTTTATCTTTGTATCTGAGTCAAGATTTCCCAGTCTGCAAAGTGGTTCAGACCCCATCTCACTGATTTGTTGAAGAATTGGTAGAATAATGATACATGGAAAAATGACTGATGTGTGTGACAAGCAACTCAAGAAATACTGGTGGTGGCTGGGAATGTGGTTTTGTGGTAGAGTGCTTGCCTAGCATGCATGAAGCCCTGGGTTCAATTCCTCAGCACCACATAAACAGAAGATGCTGGAAGTGTTGCTGTGGCTCAGGTGGTAGAGTGCTAGCCTTGACCACAGAGAGGCTCAGGGACAGTGCCCAGGCCCTGAGTTCAAGCCCCAGGACTGCCGCGCACCCTTCCCCCACAAACACACACACACAATACTGGTGGCAAGCTGGACACCTGTGGCTCATTCCTGTAACCCTAACTACTCAGGAGGCTGAGATCTGAGGATCCGGGTTTGAAGCTAGCCCTGGTAGAAAAGTCTATGAGACTCTTATCTCCAATGAACCACCAGAAAACCAGAAGTAGAGCTGTGGATCAAAGTTGTAGAGCACTAGCCTTGAGCATAGAGCTCAGGGATAGCTTCCAGGCCCTAAGTTCAAGCCTCATGACCACCACACACACACACACACACACACACACACACACACAGACACACACACACACACACACACACACAGAAATACTGGACTGGGAATGTGGCTTAGTGGTAGAGTGCTTGCTTAGCATGCTTGTTTATGTGGTACTGAGGAATTGAACCCTGAGTACCACATAAATAGTAAAGGCCAGAAGTGGCACTGTGGCTCAAGTGGTAGAGTGCTAGCCTTGAGCAAAAAGAAGATTAGGGACAGTGCCCAGGCCCTGAGTTCAAGCCGCAGGACTGACAAGATAGAAAAAGAAAGAAAGAAAGAAAGAAAGAAAGAAAGAAAGAAAGAAAATAAGAAAGAAAGAAAGAAAGAAAGAAATAAAGGGAGAGAGAGGGGGGAGAGAGAGAGACAGAAAGAGAGGGAGGGAGGAAGGGAGGGAGGGAGGGAGGGAAAGACAGACAGACTGGTGTCTGAGCATGGTGGTATACACCTATAATCCCAGCACATGGGAAGCTGAGGAAGGAAGGTTATGAATTCAAGACTGAGCCTGGGATACATAGTAACAATTCAAAGAAACTTTATGTCTCCAAAGAACCACCAAAAAATCTGGAAGTGGAGCTGTGACTCAAGTGGTTGAGTGCTAACCTTGAGCAAAATAGCTCAGGAACAGGCCCAGGTCCTGAGTTCAAGCTTCGGGACTGGAACAAGAACAAAAAAGAGGAATGTGGTTTGCAAATGTTGGAAGGACAGAGGGGCAATAGAGAGTTATTGCTCAATGGGTATCAAGTTTTAGTTTCACAAGATGAAAAGACTTACCAAACTGGACAGAGCTGGCAATTGCATAATCTAAATATTGTTAATGCCATTGATTTGTACGCTTAAAAACCACTCCCATGGTAAATATTGTGTTAGGTGTATTTCATCTTAGTCTAACAACAAAAATAAATAAAAATAGAAGAATCATTACACAATTGTATGTGCTTGGTAAGAGTCCAAACTCAGGAAATTCATAAACAAGTAAAAATAATCTGTAATGGAAAAGGATTTTAGAATTTCTAATATCTTAAATATTACTATTAATCAAAATATGTTGTTCTTGCTGTGAGCCAACGGCTCTCATCTATAATTCTCGCTACTGAGCAGACTGAGATATGAGAATTGAGATTCAAAGCCAGACCCAGGGAAAGAAAGACCATGAATCTCTTATTTCAAATGAATCACCAAAAAACTGGAAATGGTGTTGTGGCCCAATAATAGAGGACCAGCAGTGAACAAATAAAGCCAAACAAGAACACCAGACCCTGAATTCCAGCCTCAGTACCAGCACAAGAAAAAGAAAAAAAAACATGTAATGAAACCTTTTATAAGCGAGGGGCTGGTGGCTCACACCTGTCATCCTAGCTACTCAAGAGGCTGAGGTCTGAGGATTGTGGTTCTAAACCAGCCTGGGTAGGAAAGTCTGTGAGACTCTTATTTCCAATTAATCACCAGAAAACTAGAAGTGGTGCTGTGGCTCCGAGTGCCAGTCTTGAACAAAAGAGCTCAGGGACAGCACTGAGGCACTGAGCATACACAACACAACACACACACACACACACACACATACACACACACACGTATAATATAGGTATAGATAATAAATATATAGCTTATATAATAAATATATTGTAAATATACCTACACTGTTTCTGTAACTATGTATAGATACATTTATTTTTACATGTTCTTACACAGTTATCAGTGTTTGTTTTTTTCCTAATGTTCTGGGGGTCAAATCCAGCACTTTGCATGGCAGAACTAACGCTCTACCACAGAGCTAAATCCTCAGGCCTTCAATTTGTGTGTGTGTGTGTGTGTGTGTGTGTGTGTGTGTGTGTGTATCTGTATGCTTGTCCTAGGGCTTGAACTCAGGGCCTGGGGACTGTCTCTGAGCTTTTTCCATTCAAGGCTGGTGCTCTATCGAGCTGCCTAAACTCCACTTTTAGCTTTTGAATGGTTCATTGGAGATGAGTCTCATGGACCTTCCTGCCAAAGCTGGCTTTGAACCTTGATCCTCAGATCTCAGCCTCCCGAGTTGCTAGAATGACAGGCATAAGCACTGGTGCTTGGAAGATGTTTGTTTGCAAGAAAAATTCCCTTGGTGATTCCTTATGGGATTCTGTTGGAGAAGAAAGCAAAACTACAGATCAGTTCTTCACAATACATAACATAGAACCCCCCCCCAAAAAAATTCGGTTTCTTTCAGATCTTGTGTGTGAAAGATTTCTCAAACTATAAGACACATGTAATGTCAGTGTTGACACCGGGTACACGTGTTTTGAAATTGTGTACTTTTGTGCCAGGTCTTTGGAGGTTGGCCCGCGTTCATTCTGTCCCTGGAAGGTTTTATCCCCTGAAGTCAGGCTGATTGCTGTTCTTCCAAATAGCTCCAATGAGGGGCCGGGGATCTGGCTCAGCGGAAGAGCACCCGCCTGGCGAGCGCGAGGCCCCGGGTTCGGTCCCCGGTTCTGGAAAAAAAATCACAAAAAACCAAATAGCTCCGATGAGTTTCCTATAGTTCTCAAAGCTTTGGCAATGCTCTACCTGGTGTGAAGTGACAACTTTGTAGGGCTGAGGCAGAGAAAAGGGACCCAACTCTCTGCTGGGTGTGTATGTGGAGGGGCAGGGCAGAAGCTACGCTAGTGACTTTGAAATCCCTGTTATAAGCACCCCTTTTCATGCTGATTTCTTCTTCTTTTATGGTAAGACATTGAGGGTCAGATAAATTTGACTGTGTGTGTGTGTGTGTGTGTGTGTGTGTACTGGGGCTTGAACTTGGGGCCTGGGAACTAGACTCTGAGCTTTGTCACTCAAGGTTGGCACTCTACTCCTTGAGCTACATATAGTTCCACTTCTGCCTGGCTCCGACTGTTTATGAAGAGATTATTCTTTTCCCTTTGGCTTCCTGTCACGATCAAGAATTGGGATCTGGGTGCTTGTGGCTCACACCTGTCATCCTAGTTACTCAGGTGATAGAGATCTGAGGATCATGACTGGAAACCAGTCTAGTCAGAAAAGTCCCCGTAAGAATCTTATCTCCAATTAACCAGCAAAAACAAAAACAAAGCAAAGCAAAACCCCAGTGGGCCAGAGGAATGACTCAAGTGGTAGAACACCAGCCGTGAGTAAAAATGTTGTGCAGGAGCAGTACCCCAGTCTGAGCACCTATAAACACACACACACTCTCTCTCTCTCTATTTCCTAAAATGGCATGGCTGTCTGATTGACAAACAGGCAACTGAGGCCCCCAAGGGCAGATGCTTCCCAATGAAGAAAAGCTAGAGATTGGGACCCAGTGTGTCTTGAGTCCTATACTCAACAACTTACAAAGATATTTCACTATCTTACAGACGACATGGAATTTCGAACAAGAGGTTGAACTGAGAGAGAAGAACTGGGAGATTTGAAATAGGAAACAAAGTCAGGCTCTGGTGGCTCATGCCCATCACCCCAGCCACTCAGGAGGCTGAGATCTAAGGCTGGTGGTTCAAAGACAGCCTGAGCAGGAAAGTCACTGTGACACTCTAATCTCCAATGAACCACCAGGAAACCGGAAGTGGAACTGTGGTTCAAAGTGGTAGAGTGCTAGTCTTGGAGCAAAACAGCTCAGAGACAGCGCCCAGCCCATGAATTCAAGTCCCACCAGGGACAAAAGAACATCAAGAAGAAACAAAACAAGAAATAGGAAGAAAGGAGAAGGACGCTCCCCAGACATTTTTCCCAGGAAGAATTCAATACATTTGTATTCGGGGGGGAGATTATGAGTTACATAAATCTCATCAAGGAGTCTGTTACTCTGATGGCATTACACCCGGCAAACTTGAGTTTCTGGATGCTCGGATTTTGGTTTAAGCTCCCAGAAACTATTTAGGAAGGATCTGGAGCCGAGGAGTAAAGCGCTCTCTCTCTGTCTCTCTGTCTCTGTCTCTGTCTCTGTCTCTGTCTCTGTCTCTCTCTCTCTCTCTCTCGGTGTGGCACAATGGAGCTAGGAGGGGCCTTGACCATCTTCCTGGCTTTCAGTTTGTCTTGTCTCTTCATCCTCATGGCCTGAAAACGAATCCACAAAGGAGGAAGGCTGCCCCCGGGCCCCACCCCGATTCTTTTTCTGGGGAACATACTGCAGGTCCGGATAGATGCCTTTTATCAGTCCTTCATGAAGGTGAGTCTGTGGGCCTCCCTGCACAGGTGAGGAAGCCCCAAGCCAGGTCCCCGGGTGAGAGCACACACCTGGAGACACACTGGGCTGGTCATCTTAGAATGTGGAAAACAACCCCAGAATCAGGAACTTCTTGGAAAGCCATGTTTCTGGTGCCCTGGCGTGCATCTCTACCTAATGTCAGAGTTTGGGAAGGTGAGGGTTCTTGTGCTCAGACTAGTTTACAAGTTGGAGGGCCAGTATCTCAAGAGGCTAGAAAGTTATCCTGGGTGTCAGTGGTTGACAACTTTAATTCCAGCTACTCAGGAAGCTGAGATCTGAGGATCCTAGTTCAAAGCCAGCCTGAGCAGAAAAGTCTGTGAGACACCAATTCACAAGAAAAAAAGCCAGTAGTGGTTCAAAGTGATAGAATGCTGGCTAAGAGGCAGTGCCCTGGCCTTGAGCTCAGTATACACACACACACACACACACACACACACACACACACACGCGCATGCATGTACACATTCATATGGTTAGAGAGTGAGCATTTCAGAGAGAGAAGCATGAATCTGAGTTCATCTAATCCACATCCATCAATCCAAGCTGAAGAAACTAGAACATTCAGTGCGTGTGTGTGTGCGCGCGGTGCACACACGCTCTTAAACTCAGGGCCTAGTTGGGTGCTGTACCTGAGCTTTTGTGCACAAGGCTGGTGTTCTATCACCTGAACCACAGATCTATTTCTGGCTTTTTGGTGGTTCAGTGCACATAAGAGTCTCACAGAATTTCCTGCCCAGGCTGGGTTTTTTTTTTTTTAAGCCTCGATACACTTTATTTAGGATTGTTGAAAAGACAACTAAAATTGCATTTTATCCTTTTTCTATCCTTTAAACATTTCCTGAAGCTTTCAAGATTATCTGAACATTTTTCCCAGCTCTATTATATTACCAAAAATAATGTATTTGTGATAGTCGCTCATGCATATAATCCTAACACTCAGGAATTTAAGAGCTGAGAATCACAGTTCAAAAGCCACCCCAGCCAGATTAGCTAAGACTGCTCATGAGCAAAACCCTGTTAAGAACCTAATGGCACAGGTAGGTTCATTATTCAGTCCTTGCCACTTCCATAATGTTTAAAAATTTCTGAAATAGTATTTTTGTTGTACTAGAGATCAAACACGGGATCTCACACATGCTAAGCAAGTGTTCTACTACTGACTTATCCCCACAGTCCTATAACAGCATTTTTAAAGTGAGTATCATTTTTTAAAATGCCTGTTGTAGTAAAACCACGTTAGACTAAATCCACTACCTTTAATCCTTTAATACAGAGAAAGACAACATTTTCATAATGACAACATTGGCTTTCAAGGATTGTTAGGGGTTTGTTTTTATAGAAATTTACATGTATTTTTATTTTGTTTTCCATGATGAAGTCTTTCCCCTTATTTTCATAATTATTACATGAACCAATACAGTTTTAAATTGCAAACTTCTGAAAAGAAGAGGCCCTATCTTGTTTGTATATATTCATAATTTATATAAGATATAGCTACCTGTTGAATAAAATATTTATATAATGATAAAAATAAACCAGCCCAGGAAGACAAACTTGTAAGATTCTTGACTCCAGTTAATAAGCAAGAAAGCCAGAAGCTGATGTCTGGCTCAAGTGGTAGAGTACCAGCCCTGAAAGGAAAAAGCCACATGAGAACCTCAAGGGCCTGAGTTGAAACTCTGAGTTGAAACTGGCTCTAAATAAATAAAACTTAAACATACTAACTAGATGGCTCTCCTTTTTAAACTACATGACAAAATGGCAATCAGTTTAGCTCTTTATCTTCTGAAATAAGCCTAAAAGAGTTTTATTTTCGAGGAAGGAATACATTACTCTAAAGCAAAATGCCTTAAGAAATATTAATTTTAACATTAATTAATGAATTTCTAACATCATTATAAAAGGCAAAACAAAATGATCAAGATAAGATAGGTTCAATTCCTTTTTATCTTGTAGATGAGGACACAATACATTTTATGCAGACATTTTGGTGACATCACATATACAGAACAGAATGTGGGACCCACAAGCAGGCTAGTGACAGTTTCCAAATGAGATCAAACCACAATGCCTATTTTTTTAATAAAAGGTTTTGAACAATGTGACAAAGGCAAAAACAAAGCTATCTTCTTGGTAGAATGCCATGTATTTGTAAACAACAAGCAAATATAAACCAGAAAATTATGGCTCTGTCCTGAGCATGTTGATCTAGGGATTATAAGGGCTTATTAAATGCAGAAGAGAATTCTCTCAATTAAGACAGTTGGCAATTTAGTGGCATCATGGAACCAAAAATCAGAAAACTGCGGTCCATTTTAGCCTGTCTTACTAATATAAAGCATTAGTTAACTAATAAGGAATGCAATAATTCATCAATTGAGAAAATTCATGTGAGGCCTGACAAGAACTCAGAGTTGCTACATCAGAAACTAAAAATAAATCACATTAAAATGAAAACTTTCAAACATCTTTTATTTGTTTCAATTTATTAATTCTGGCATTTCTCCCTCAATCTTTTCTATTTTTTTTGTGTCAGTCCTGGGGCTTGAACTCAGAGCCTGGGAGCTGTCCCTAAGCTTTTTATGCCCAAGGTTAGCACTGTGCCTCTTGAGCTACAGTTCTACTTCTGGCATTTTGGTGGTTAAGTAGAGCCAAGAGTCACATGGGCTTTCCTGTTGGAGCTGGCTTCAGACTGCAATCCTCAGATCTCAACCTCCTAAATAGCTAGGAATACAAGTGGGAGCCACCAGCAACTAGTTTCTCCCTGACTCTTAATTATTATACAATATTCCCAAAAGATGTAAAGTTGTTGAATACAGGCTGGCTTTGAACTGTGATCCTCAGATCCCAGCCTCCTGAGTCGCTAGGATGACAGGCGTGAGCCACCAGCACCCAAGGACTTTCATCTTCAGTTGTCTGGGTGTGAGTCCCCCCCCCCCCCACACCATGCCCCAGGGCCACAGAAGCAAAGATTGTCCATTAGTCCTTGCAAACCTAGGATGTGTCTTTATCTGCTATGGCATCACCCGATATCCCTCCACCCTCTATCAGTTCCCTGCCTTGTTCCTGTGTCCCACTCCAATCCATTGCCTCCTCCATGCCTCCCTTCCCTCCCAGCTCCAGGAGAAATAAGGTAATGTGTTCACTGTGTACTTGGGCCGCCGGCCAGTGGTTATTTTATGTGGACACGAGGCGGTGAAGGAGGCTCTGGTAGATCAAGCAGATAACTTCAGCGGCCGTGGAGAGATAGCGACCATAGAGCGGAACTTCCAAGGCTATGGTAAGTCACAACCATGACCAACCACCACCAAAGAAAATGGATCACAGTGCGGAAGCTGTGTCTCTGCCACGCTGGGGTGTGATGAAGGATGCGGGCCTCCAGGCCTTCGCTCACAGTGAGGCCGAAGGAGGAACAAAAAGACACAATGTCTGCCTGCTTCTGATCATATAAAATAAAACTGATCCAGTCGGGCGCCAGTGGTTAGCATCTGTCATCCTAGCTGCTCAGCAGGCTGAGATCTGAGGATCATGGTTCAAAGCCAGCCCAGGCAGAAGAGTTCGAGATACTCTTATCTCCAAGAAACTAAAGGGGCTCAGGGACAGCACCCAGGCTCTGAGTTCAAGCCCAGGACTGGCAAAATAATAATAATAATAATAATAATAATAATAATGATCAAAATGAACTCCAGGAAATGGGAACAAGAGGGTCTTTTACTTTGTTGCTCTTCTTTCTTTCTTTCTTTCTCTCCTTCCTTCCTTCCTTCCTGTCTTTCTTTCTTTCTTTCTTTCTTGAACTGGGTCTGAGCACTGTCCCTGGCTTCTTTTTGCTCAAGGCTAGCACTCTACCACTTGAGCCACAGCGCCACTTCCGGCTTTTTCTGCCCCAATCCTGTGGGAAACACCATTTGACAAGCAGTTTTTGGTTTCACAGACCTGGTCTCTACTGTCTCTCTGTCTCCGTTTCTTAACAGTGATATATCAGGGAGATCATGCCCCTTTGTTTTCTGTGTTCTAGGCTTGTCTCACTCAACATTATTTGTTCAAGTTCTGACCATTTCCCTGCGAATAACAATATTTCACCATTTCTAATCACTATGTAGTATTCCATTGTGTATAGGCACCATATTTTTGGATCCATTCATCTGTGGAGGGGCATCTGGGTTGTTTCCATATTTTGGCTATTGTGAATTGTGCAGCAATAAACATGGAAGTGCAAATGTCTTTTTTCTATCTTGGGACCTGTTGTTCAGGATAGATGCCTAGGAGTGGTATGGCTGGGTCATAGGGTAGGTCTACATTGACCTTTTTGAGAAACCTCCATACTGTTCTCCAAAGTGGTTGTACTAATTTGTTCTCCCACCAACAATGGAGGAGGGTTCCTCTTTCCCCACACCCCCTCCAGCATTTGTTGTTGCCTGAGTTCAGAGTATAGGCCATTCTAACTGGAGAGGGTTGCTTTTATTTGCATTTCCTTTACTGCCAGGGATGTTGAACATTTCCTCATATGTTTCTTTGCCATTTTTATCTCTTCTCTTGTGAAGTCTCTCTTTAGCTCCTTTGCCCATTTCCTAATTGGTTTACTGGGCTTGGAAGGGCTTCGTTTTTTGAGTTCTCTGTAGATGACAAATATTAGGCCTTTGTCTGTTGCTGTGCTGGTAAAGATCTTTTCCCATATGGTTGGCTGTCTTTCTATTTTCGTGGCTATGTCCTTAGCTGTGCAGAAACTTTTTAATTTGTAGTAGTCCCATTTGTCGAGTCTCTCCCCTATTTGTTGTGCCCCTGAGACTCTTCAGGAAGTTCCTTCCTGTGCCTATAAGTTCTAGCGTCTTTCCTACTCTGTCCTTCAGTATTTTCAAGGATTCAGGTCTGATATTGAGGTCCTTGATCCATTTTGAGTTGATCTTGGTGCATGGTGATAGGCGTGGGTCTACTTTGAGTTTTCTGTATATGGCTGCTGAATTCTCCCACCACCAGTAGTTGAAGAGGCTCTGTTTATTCCATTGTATGTCTTTAGCTCCTTTGTCGATTATCAGCTGAGTGTAAGAGTGCAGTTTTATTTCTGGATCTTCAATTCTAACCCACTGGTCTTCAGGTCTGTTTTTATACCAATACCAGGCTATTTTTGTTATGATGGCTCTATAATAGAGCTTGAAGTCTCCTCCTGCACTTCTTTTTTTGCCTAGAATTGCTTTGGCTATTCTAGGTCTTTTGCTGTTCCATATGAATTTATGGGTTGCTTTCTCTATTTCACTGAAGAATGTAGCTGGGATTTTGATGGGGATTGCACTGAATTTGTATAACAATTTAGGTAATATTGCCATTTTCACTATATTGATTCTGCCTACCCATGAGCATGGGAGGTCTTTCCATCTCCTTGTGTCTTCTTTGATTTCCCTTATTAGATTTTTATAGTTCTCATTAAATAGGTCCGTCACGTCCTTGGTTAGGTTGATGCGTAGGTACTTTATTCTTTTTTTGGCTACTGTAAATGGAATTATTTCCATAATTTCCTTTTCTGCTTGTACATTGCTGATGTAGAGAAAAGCTGCTGACTTTTGTGGATTGATTTTGTATTCTGCTACTTTGCCAAAAATGGTTGATTAGGTGTAGGAGTTTGGGGACTGAGTTTTTTGGGTCCTTCAGATATAAGATCATGTCATCTGCGAATAGGGATAGCTTGATTTCTTCCCTGCTGATGTGGATCCCTTTGATGTCCTCCTCTTGCCTTATTGCTATGGCTAGGGATTCCAGCACTATGTTGAAAAGAAGTGGAGAGAGTGGGCATCCTTGTCTTGTTCCTGAGTTTAGGGGGAATGATTTTAGTTTCTCCCCATTTAATACAATGTTAGCAGTTGGTCTATTGTATATGGCTTTTATTGTTTTGAGGAATGTTCCATCTATTCCTGTTCTCTCCAGAGCTTTTAATAAGTTTGGGTGTTGTATTTTGTCAAAGGCTTTTTGGGCATCAACTGAGATAACAATGTGATTCTTGATTTTAGTTCTGTTTATGTGGTGAATTACATTGATTGATTTACAGATTTTGAACCAACCTTGTGACTGTGGGATGAAGCCTACTTGGTCATGATGTATAATTTTCTTGATCAGTTTCTGGATCCTGTTAGGTAATATTTTATTGAGGAGCTTTGCGTCTGTGTTCATTAGTGATATTAGTTTAGTTCTCTTTTTTTGCTGGGTCTTTGTGTGGTTTGGGGATGAGTATAATATTAGTTTGGGGATGAGTATAATATTAGTTTGGGATTTATCCCTCTGTTTCTATTTCACGGAAGAGTTTGAGGAGTATTGGTATTAGCTCCTCACTAACGGTTTTTATAGAATTCATTGGTGAATCCATCTGGGCCTGAGCTTTTCTTTGTTGGGAGGTTCTTGATTACCCCCTGTATCTCGCTGTAAGTTATTGGTTTATTTAGTTGATTTATTTCTTCTTGGTTCAGTTTGGGCAGTTTATACTTCTCTAAGAATTGATCCATTTATGTAAAATTATTCTTTTTTTAGTGAGTAGAGGTTCTGGATATAGTTCCTTATGATTGTTTGAATATCATGTGTATTTGTTGTAATTTTTCTGGTGGAGATCCTGATCTTACAGATATGAGTCTCTTCTCTTCTTTTATTGTAAGTCTTGCAAGGGCGCTGTCAATTTTATTTATTTCCTTAAAGAGCCAGCTTTTAGTTTTATTTATTTGATGAATAGTCTTTCTATTCTCTAGTCATTTTGGATTTGATCATTTCTTGTTTCTCCAGTTGTTTTAGTTTCATCATGAGGTTATTTACCTGCTCTGCTTCCATTTTTTCATTGTGAGTGCTGAGGGCAATGATCTTGCCCCTCAGTACTGCTTTAGCTGTATCCCATAGGTTCCTTTGTGATGTATTTTCATTGTCATTGTGGCTTATGAATTCGTTGATTTCATCTTTAATTTGGTCTGTGGCCCAAGTGTTAGATAACAGTGAAGGGTTTAGCCTCCAAGAATGTGTATAGACTCTGTGGTAACCGTTGTTATTGAGGGTTACCTTTATTCCACTGTGGTCAGATATAATACATGGGATGACGTCGATACTTTTGTATTTGCTGAGGTTCTTTGTGTGGGCTATGACATGGTCTATTTTGGAGTATGATCCATGGGCTGCTGAGAAGAAGGTGTATTGGGTCTCTGTAGGGTGGAAGATTCTGTATAGATCTGTCAGATCCATTTGGGATATGGTGTTACTTATGTCCTCAGCTCCCTTGCTAATCCTCTGTGTGTTGGCTCTGTCTCTTGGAGAGAGTGGGGTATTAAAGTCACCCCCTATGATTGTGTTTGGGTCTATCTTGTTCTGTAGTTCTGTGAGAATTTGCTTGACATATGTAGGGTCTCTTTGTTCGGTGAGTATACATTTTTCACTGTGATGTCTTGATTCTGGATTTTTTCCTTATATTAAAATGTAGTGTCCTTCTTTGTCTTTTTGAGTTGATTTTAATGAGGAAGTCCAGCTTGTCTGAGATCAGGATGGCTACTCCTGCTGTTTTGGTAGGTGCGTTTGCTTGGAAGATCTTGCTCCATCTTTTCATTTGGAGCCTGCTTTTATCCCTTGTTGAATGCTGGGTCTCTTGTAGACAACAGATGGCCACTTTTTGTTTGCGGATCACTCTGCCAGTCTGCTCCTCTTTATCGGAGAGTTTATGCCATTTATATTCAAAGAGATCAAGGATAGGAGTGGTTTTTCCCCTTCCATTTTCCTGTTAGGCTGTTTTTCCTCTCTTTTTTTTCTTGTCTTTAATGAGCTGCCCTTTCTGTCGTGCTCTGGCTGTTGTAGTTACTTTCTGTTTCTATCTGTGTGTCCTGTGCGATTTTGTTGGGTGGGGTTCACCACTTAGAATTCTCTGTCAGGCTGTTTTTTTATTCACATACTCCTTTAGATCCTCTTTGTTATGGAAAGATCTGGTTATACCCTTGAATATGAATTGTAGTTTAGCTAAATATCTTATTCTGGGTTGGCAATTGTTGGCCTGTAGGACTTAGATTGTGTTCCTCCACTCTCTTCGTGTGTGGTAGGTTTGTGTGGAGAGGTCTGCTGATATTCGGATCCTTTTCCCATTGTAATAAATCACTTTCTTCACTTTGGCTGCATTCAAAATTTGCTCTTTATTCTTGAGATCTGAAGTCTTGATTATTATGTGCCTGGGCGAGGATTTTCTAGGGTCTTGTCTGTCAGGCGTCCTATAGGCTTCGGTTACCTGGGTGAGGTCCCTTGTGAGATTGGGGAAGTTTTCTGCAACCCCTTTTTGAAAATATGTTGAAGCCCTCTGCTCTGGTACTCGGCTCCTTCTTCTATTCCAATTATGCGCAGATTATATCTCTTGACTTTGTCCACTAGCTCCTGGATTAGTCTGCCCTGGGGCTTTACCATTTCTTGGAGTGTGGCAATTTTCTGGTCCTTATCGGCTGCATCGTTTTCCAAGAAATTGATTCGGGATTCAATATGGTTAATTCTTTGTGCTGTGGATTCAAGTGTGGAGGTTAAGGATGTCAGGGAGCTATTTATGGTTGCCAGATCAGCTCTGATCGTGGAAATTTCTTCCTTTAAAGAGTTGCATTTTTTTTTTTTTTTGGCCAGTCCTGGGCCTTGGACTCAGGGCCTGAGCACTGTCCCTGGCTTCTTCCCGCTCAAGGCTAGCACTCTGCCACTTGAGCCACAGCGCCGCTTCTGGCCGTTTTCTGTATATGTGGTGCTGGGGAATCGAACCTAGGGCCTCGTGTATCCGAGGCAGGCACTCTTGCCACTAGGCTATATCCCCAGCCCAAGAGTTGTATTTTAAATCTATTTTTTTCATGCATTTCGCTTCACAGGATGTTAAGGTCTTCTTTAACGGAGGTTTTCACTGTCTCCATTTTTGCTTCCATTTCTTTCTTGATTTCCTGAAAGTCCTTCGAGACTTCCATTCTAAACTCCTGGAATTGTTTTCTGAATTCGTTCCTGAGGCTTTCCATCATTTCTGCTACCATAGCCTCAGTTGTTTTTTTGTTCTCCATCTCTTCTTCGGTAGTACTAATTTTTGGAGCTGGCGAGTTGGCTTGCCCTTTCATGTAATTTGTAATATTTCTTTGTGATTTGCGCATCTGGAGATCTGTAGGTGGTTTCCTTAGGTTGGCTTTGTACTGGTTCCTGCTGGTCCAACAGTGGGAGACTTGTTTGTGTCCTGGCTCTGGGTTTGAGTTTGGCAGTTGAACCTTACTGCCCAATGGGTGAGTGTGACCATCTCGATTGTTGCTGAGGTGGTCACCCTCCCTTGCTCCTGGGGGTGGACTGGTTCTGTGTCTTTCTCTGCAGGATAGTGTCTTGCCGCTGTGTTGTGCTGACCCTAGCGTCCCCCTGGTGGGGGTTTGCAGGTCACTGATTCAGCGTGGCATGGAGGCTTTTCTCTTCTTTGGTTCTTTTTTCCACTCAGTATCTTGGTCAGAGGAGCTCCCCTCTCAGATTGAGATTTGCAGCTGACAGGCGGCTCGCCCACCTGTGTGGATTGCTCCGGGGCTGGTGTTGTTTTTGAGGGGCAGGCCCACCCACCTGTGCAAAATGCGCCTATCTGAGTGGGCACTGTCGCTGGGAGGCTCTGCCCTCCTGTGTGGGGTGTGCCTATCAGAGTGGGCGCTGCTGCTGGGGGGCCCTGCCCACCTGTGCGGAGTGCGCCTACCAGAGCAGGTGTTGTAGTTTGTTCACTTGTGCACTCCCGTGGAGGGTTGGGCAGGAGATTCTCCTGCTGGAGGGCTAGCTCGCTTGCCCACACTGGCCCTTGGGGGGGGTACGTGCATGTGTACTCTAGTGCTTCCTTTGGGGACGTGTTGCCCCGAGTTGTTGGAGTGTGCTTGTGCCCTCTCGCGAGTTTGCTGTGGGGGGCGGTATAAGTGAGCCCCAGCAGGGTCAAGTGTCTCGCGCGGGTTGGTGCTCACAGACTCTGCACCTCAGCTGTGAGAGGGGCAAAGTGTTCGGGCCTAGGTGTCCCTGCTGGGCTGATATTGCCCACCAGCGAGCCTGTGACTGTTTTTCAAAAAGTCCGTGAGGACCAGGTGCCTCAGGTGAGGCTTCCAATTCCTACCGGTCTCTGGGCCCCTGTTGGGGAGGGGGCAGAGCCGGTGTGGCCCAGTTCAGGCTCCTCTGCTGCCTTGGCGCTGCTCTGCCTCTGATAACTCCTGTGTCCTCCTAGAGTCTGTAGGGACCTTTTGAGGCCTGATTTGGGGCTCCTTTGTTCCCTCGGGGAAGGGAAGGGGAGGGAGGGAGCTCTAGCTTCTTTGTAGGTTTTGGGTCTCTGCTAGAGCTGGTCTCCCATTGGGGGGGAGGGTAATGGGGAACATACTGGTCCTGGATTGTGTGTGTGCCCCGCGCTGCTGTGGGTTTTTCGGGGGTGGGGTGCTGGGGTGTGGCGATCGGTTGTTTGGTGGTGGCGGCCCCGGCTCTCCCTTCTGCGCTGCCCAGTTCCCCTGCTGCTTACGTCTGATCCTGGCTGTTCGATCCCGCAATTCTGGTCCCTTGCCGCCACCGTCTGTCTCGGTTGGTCTGCACTCAGTCTGGGGTCTGTGGAGCTCCTGCTGTCTGGACTCTGTGCTTCTGGCATGACTTTTTGGCAGTTGGTTTCCTGGAGCTGGGTCCCCTTTCCAAGCCAGACCCTGTTTGGGCCAGGGTCCGCGGGTGGGGGGGATACCCTGGAGATTTTCCAGCTCCGTGCAGGTTATAGGCTCTTCTTTTTTTTGTTCTTTTTCGTCTCCTGTGTTTCTCTGTTGCTTCTGGTTGGGGTTTTCTGGATTGTTGATGGGGTGTTGGGGGCTGGAGTTCCCAGCTCACTATTCAGTTGAAGTGAGTTCGGATGCCTTCCTACTGTGGCAGCGCCATCTTGCCTCCTCTCTGGCTTTCTCTCTGATTTCATGGAAGAGGCTCATGAACTTTTCTGCCCAATCTGGCTTTGAACAGAGAGCCTCAGATCTCAGATCCAGCCTTCTGAGTAAGTGGGATGACAGGTGTGAGCCACTGGCAGCACCTATTTTTCTGCCTCCTCCTCCTCTTCAACCTCCACCTCCTTTCCTCCTCATCCTCCTTCTGCTCCTTCTTCACCAGTCTGCGGGCTTGAACTCAGGGTTAGGGCACTGTCCCTGCTCTTCTTTTGCTCAAGGGAATGAGTTGAGCCCAGGCCATCATGCATGCTAGGCAAGCCCTCTACTGCTAAGCCACATTCCCAGCCCCGTCCTGCCTTCTTTTGTGAAATGTCTTCCTGGATTCTTCCAACCAAGGTCCAGGCAGAGATTAACCAGGTGATCGGATTCCACTGGATTCCGACTGTGGACGATCGGACCAAGATGCCCTACACAGATGCTGTCATCCACGAGATCCAGAGACTGACAGACATTGTGCCCCCGGACACTCACTTCCGAGGCTACTTCCTGCCCAAGGTGGGACTGTATTTGCTATCCCTCTTTATCTTCTCAGCACCCCCCTCCACTTATGTATTCTCCTTGTTCATTGCTGACTTTTTCTCAATTCCCTCCATCTTCTCACCAGGGCACAGATGTCTATCCATTACTTGGCTCCATCCTCAGAGACCCCAAATACTTCCAATACCCAAATGACTTTTATCCTCAGCACTTCCTGGATGAGCACGGCCGCTTCAAGAAGAATGATGCCTTTGTGGTCTTTTCTTCGGGTAAGTTCCCATGGTCTAGGAAACTGCCCCCAGTAAAGGCTAGAGTCACTGCTTCAAGTCCAAATCAGAATGGGATGGAAAGGGCTATGTCACAGAATTGTTAAACCCTAGGATCCCAGAACCAAGGATTTGAATGACTGACTCCATGATTGGGGGGGAAGGGGAGGTACTGGTAGGTTTGGGCATGGTGGTACATGCCTGCAATCCTAGCATTTGAGAGGTTAAGGCAGGAAGATCAAGAGTTCCATGTTAGAACAGCAGTGCCACTGGACAAGGACTCAACAGATTTCCTTCCATTAAGAAACAACTGTAAGCCGGGCATTGGTGGCTCACACCTGTCATCCTAGCTACTGCGGAGGCTGAGAGCTGAGCATCACAGTTCAAGGCCAGCCTGCCCAGGAAAGTCCATGAGACTCTTATTTCCAATGATCCACCAAAAAGCCAGAAATGGCAGAGTGGTAGTACTCTATTCAAGTGGCAGAATGTGAGCCTTGTGGGGGAGGAGGGAGGGAGACTACAGGACAATGCCCAGGCCCTGAGTTCAAGCCCGGGGACTGGCACCAAAAGAAAAGAAAAGAAAATCCCGAGACCTACTCAGCCCTCCCACCTCTTTTGTGCTTGAAGGAAAGCGAATCTGCATTGGGGAGGCCCTGGCCCACATGGAACTCTTCCTCTACCTCACCTCCATCCTTCAGAACTTCTCCATGCAATCACTTGTGTCACCTGCGGACATTGATATCACCCCCAGAATTTCAGGATTTGGCAACAACCCTCCAGTTTATAAGCTCTGCCTCCTGGCCCACTGAAAGCCCCCTGCTGGGCCAATAAAGAACCCCCCAAGTGCATAGGATCTATCTAATCTCCTTCCTTTTCCTCCTCCTCCTCTTCCTCCTCCTCCTCCTTCTCCATTTCTCACTATCACACTAAGAGTGGACAGTCTCCCTTCTTTCCTGGGGCCTCAGGTCAGTCATGGTCATCTGCAAGCACACAGCTGGATGGTCTACTCAGGAGGAGAAAAAAAGTTAAAAATGTATGCCCTGTCCAAGATTTTGGAAAAAGCTTGTAGTGAGCACATACTCCATGCCCTTCTCACCTTGAAGTCTGCCTGCACCACACTCTGGTACTTTTTTCCCTCTCCATCTTTATGTTATCTCTTTATTTTCCTTTTGTTTTCTGGCACTGTTATTACCAAAATTTAGTCCCTCATCATATTCTCCTGTATTTCCATCTTCCTTTTCTCCCCCTTCCCCCCAAAAAGTCAACACCAAACTCAAGACTGTTGAATGTAAGTGAGTGTGTGGTGGACTGTGAGAACACTCAGAAAACTATGCTAACAACTTCAAATTGAGACAGGAAAAAGAAGAGGACAAGGAAGGGGAGGAATAAAAAAGACATAGAGACAAGCCTTTCTGTATCATGCTTATTCATGCAGAGAGCACTGGGCTCACAAGAAAACGCTGTGAGGTCCAGGACCTTCAAGAAAACCTAGGTTGAGTTGTCACCAACAGCCAGGTGCTGGTGGCTCATTCTTGTGATCCCAGCTACTCAGGAAGCTGAGATCTGAGAATCATGGTTCAAAGACAGCCTAGTCAGGGAAGTCTATGACACCTTTATCTCCAGTGAACCACTGAAAGCTTCAAGTGGAGCTATGGCTCAAGTGGTAGAGTGACAGCCTTCAGCACAAAAGCTCAGGGCCAATGCCCAGGTCCTGAGTTCAAGACCTAGGTCCTCGGGACAGTGTGCAGGTGCGGAATACAAGCCCCAAGACTGGCACAAGAGAATGGCACTGACAAGATCAAGCTTGATCCTCTACTGTAGTAGTGCATAATATATCCTTTATTTTGAACTTTCTGCATGCTCTCCCACTCGTGCGTGTGTGTGTGTGTGTGTGTGTGTGTGTGTGTGTATGTGTATGTGTGTGTGTGTGCATGTCTGTCTGTCCTGGGTCTTAAACTCAGGGCCTGGGCACTATCCTTTTAGCTTTTGTGCCCAAAACAAGCCCTCTATTCCGTGAGACACAGCTCTGCTTCCAGCTTTTTGGTAGTTCATTAGAGGTAAGAATCTCAGAGTCTTTCTTGCCCAGGCTGGCTTCAAACTGCACCCCTCAGATCTCAGTCTACTAAGTAGCTAGAAGTAAAGCCGTGAGCCACCAGTGCTCATCTAATCAGTTATTTTTATTCTTTTTTTTTAAACTTACTTTAGGAGGTATTAAAAGTAGAATGTGTGGGGAAGTTCATATGAGAAGTTCATGGCTGCCTACAAGGTCTTTGGATCAGGAAATCTTCTGGGATGGGTAGTAACTGTGGTTTCAAGTCTGTTGGGTCAAGGCCAGGCTCTGGGCTCTGAGGCTGGGTGAGGGTCTGTGATTCATTCTGGGCCCCACAGGGTGGGTGGGGCAGAGCCTTGCTCTACCCATATGCATAAAATATGCCCATCTGCTTGCTCTGGGCTTAGGACACATGCTTTAGAAGAACATAGGCCTGGCAGAGCTGTTGATTGGTGGCTGGGGCTGGGGCTGGCATGGATACTGGCTCATGACTTCCAGGAACACTTGCCTGTCTGCCTATAGCAGACTCCAAAAGAAGCATGGCAGTTTATTTGGCTCATCTAGTGGGTGCTGAAGTGGGGTGGGGCCACATTCTCCCTCTGCAAGCCAATCATTTGAGTCTAATTTCCACCCAGCCTGGGGGAAAAGGGACAGAAGCCACCAGGGCTGTGGTTCAAGTGGTAGAGGGCCAGCCCTGAGCACAAAGAGACTCAGAGAGAGAGCCCAGCCCCTGAATTCAAGCCCCAAGACCAGCAAAGAATAAAGAAAGAAGAAAAATCCCTTCTCTTTTTCGTTTGTTCCTGTCCGTCATTAAATTTCTTCCTCGCTAGGTACTGGTTGCTGACCCCAGTAATCCTACCTACTCAGAGGGCTGAAATCTGAGGATTGTGTTTCAAAGTCAGTCAGGGCCTGAAAGTCCATGAGACTCTGATCATCAATGAATCCCCAAGAAAAGCCAGATGTGGAGCTGTGACTGACGGGGTAGAGCAGTAGTCTTCAGCACAGAATGTCAGGGATAGCACCCAGGCCCCAAGTTCAAATCCCTCAACCAGCACACACATGCACACACACACATACACACACATACACACACAAGTGTATTCCAAAATCCATGCATCATCCTTGCTATTATCCCGAGGAAAACTGAGGGTTCAGCTAGGGGGCTGGGGGAGAGATTTTTCTTGTGTTCACCCTACCTTGCTCATTTTGTCCTGAGTCACCATGAGTGACATGTGTTTCTTCCATATGTCTCCAGACCCCAATCCTCGTTCCATGTTCCAGAAACATCAGGAAGAGCAAACACACGTGACCTCTTTGTCCTAAGTCCTTCTCCTATCTGTCGATACCCAGTCCCTTCCAGGAGGGATCATGGGAGCCCATCTCCACTCTCTGGCCACTCCTCATGCATCCCTCAAGAAGCACGAAATCCTACAAGTGACTCCAAGAAAAAAATAAACACAAACAAATAAACAGAAAACCCAGAGCGGAGGAGAGAAGCTCAGGCTGGGGGCCAGCCCAGGTCTAGGCTCGTAACCCCATTCAAGGTATAAATGTCTGCCAAGCCTTTGCTAATCCTTTTCCCCACCTCTTCCCCCTCCTATATCAACAAGCAAATTTTCCATCCCCCAGCTTTTTTGTTTGTCCTTTATTCTCTCCACCCAGGACTCAGCACCCTCAGCACCAGAGTCCAGCACCCTAGAAGGAGTTGATGCAAAATGCAAGTGCCAGGCCAGGCCTGGGTTGCCAGCCTCACCCAACTTCCACCCATTTGATGTCCCAAAGCAGGTGGCAGACCTCTGCTGTGCCAACAAAGTGTGCACAGAGCCTACTTGAGACCTCTGCCAGGGTCTATGACACAACCCACTTGGACTCAAACTCACAAGTTACATGGGGTCATCTTTAGACCTTCCCCAGGATACTTTGGTAACCCTCTCCTGAAATTACTCTTTTACTACACAGGGAGCCAAGCTCAAGACCATGTGACGTTTCCATCTCTGGGGCTAGCTGACCCTGAGAGGACAACTGTGCCAATCTCAGGACCCATCTAAGGGAGGGAGGGCTGGGCCAGGCAATGGGGGGTGGGAGGGAGGGAGTTCTAGTCCCCCCTTCCTCACACTTCCTTGGGGTCACTTCAGTGGAAATGATGAAACAGCATCTTCATTTCCAGTAACAATTGAAACATCAGGCAGCCAGGCACCCCTGGACATGTCTGTCATCCTTGCAGATCAAGAGGCTGAGATCTGAGGATTGTGGTTCAATGCTAGCCTGGACAGGAATGTCCATGAGACTCTGATCTCCAGTGAACCACCAGAAAACTGGAAGTGGTGCTGTGGCTCAAAGTGGTGAAGTGCTAGCCTTGAGCAAAAGAGTCTCAGGGACAATGTCCAGGCCCAGAGTTCAAGCCCCACAACTGATAAGAGAGTCTGTCATATTTGCATTCCAGGAAAAAATCTCTGGGCTCTGTGCACAAGAAACGTACATGTAAAATGGGGCACAGTCATAAATAAGTGTTGGCGAGAGCTGTGCCTTTAAGAGGCCACAGCTGGCTTTAGCCTGTCCCCTCTTCTTCTGCCTTTAACAAGAAGAGAAGCCCCTGCCTCTGGGGGGCGAACATGTGGGTGCCATCATGGTGGGGACTTATACAGAGACCCAGCTCTTGGGGGGCTGTAGCCTCCGCCCATAGAGGAAGTTTGTGACATCACCGTGACAGACACGGTCTTTAGCCTATGACTGGCTCTTTGGCCAGTCCCCCTCCTTTCCCGCCATTACCGTTATATAAACCCCCTCCCAATTAAATCCTGTGAGACTCGTTCAACCATCAGGCTGTCTCCCCAGAATTTTCTTCCTGCATCGGACACGTGAGGGGGCTGACGGGGAAGGGGATTTTGGCATTTCTCCTCAACCCAGCAAAGTCCACAAAGATACGCCTTACTCCTTCTGCTGGTGGGAGGGGTAGGGCTGAGCGTCTTTCATAGTTTGGGTTCAGGCATTTCCCCCAGGAAATAGGGGAAAAGGGGGTCCAGAGCCCCTGAACATATGGCACCCACGTGGGATGGGAAAGCACGGCCGGGAATTTTGGGGTCCAGTGACCCCACAGACTCGCTGAGTAAGTGGGTTTTCAGAGGAGAAAGTGCCCGCCCAGAAAGGCAGAAAACACATAGAGAGAAAACAGGCATCGGCTGGTGGGGCTTCGCAAGTCCCAGGACACGGCGCTGGAAAGAGTTGTCCGGCCATGGCAACTTGGCGCCAGGTGGGGTGGAGCAGGGTGCGCATCCCGCGGAGACGCGGCAGTGGAGAGCTGGGAATGGTGGCGGGAGCCCTCACGCACCTGGTGTTTCCAGGTCCCATCTGGGAACGGTGGCAGGGCGCACGGAGAGCCTTTGGGCTCCGGGCGGCAATGGGCGGGGGGGGGCGGGGGGGACCCGCTCGGGTTCACAAGCGGCAGCGTGGGCTGGAGCCCGAGCACCCTCGGGTGGCGCTGGGTGCCTAGTGCGAAAATGTTTGGGCAGCCGAGCGTGGTGTGGCGAAACTGCACAAAAGCTGCCGGAGCACAGAGCTGCAGCTTGGCGCCCGCGCCTGGGTAGCAAGAGCGGCAGTAGTGCGGCACCTCCAAAGCGCGCAAGCGCCAGAGCAGCTGGCTCCCCCGGCAGCTGTGGGTGGCTCTTTGCACGCCCCCTCCAACCCCAAAGCTCGTGGAGGGCGGAAACTGCTTTATACTGGCTCCCTCCCCACCCCCGCCTCTGAGGCCTTGGAAGGCTGGATAATGTGCTTTAAAGGAAACAAAAGGGTTGTTGGGGTTTTTTTTGTTTTTTCTTTTTTTGTCTATGTTCGCTAGTCGGAAGTTTGTTAACTCTGAGTTTGTGGGATAAATTCTAAACTTGGTTAACAGATAAGAGCGATTCCAAATTTTCCCGCCGCCTACAGCTGGGCGGGGACTCAGACTAACAGACCTTCCTCCAGCAATTGCGCTGCAGCTGGGCGAGGCTAGCGCCCCACTGTGCTTGCCTGCACATTTTCCCTGTGTCAGACTTACAGCTGCAGGCGGGGTTAAAACAAGAAAAGTCTCAAATTATAAACTAAAACGGAATATTAAAAAGGGAAACAAAGAGTTTTGATACAGCAATAAGTTATTTGGTTGGATTTCCTATAATTACCAGTTCAATGATACAAAAATTGTAGGAGTTTTTCTGGATGGATGGAAGTTTGCTTATCTGGTGTGATTTTAAAAATAAATTGTCATGTTGGGAGTCACAGATTTGTCTTGGGATTGGGTGACTAGGAGAGGTTTCCTTTTTGTTTTTAATCAACCATGTGGTTCTATTATGGGCAAATTAATACCATTTGCCACTGGAATTCCGGAAAACGTAAACGGCCAATCAGAAAAGCAATTTTAAGAGCGCTCAGGGTTCATAAGTGTATCTATGCGTCTGTATGTCTGTCTGGTAAAACTTAAAAGCAAAACAAAATAGGTTTTCAACCCAATGTTTGGATGCAGGCAAATAGGTCTAAGAGAAACTCCATAAGGTTCAAATATGCAGCATGTGGTATAAGTACAGTGATGTAAAACCAGTGTGTTATTCTTTATATTCAGTGTGTTAAAAGTCAAGTGTATATCTAGTCCTGAGAATTCTTTGGCATAAATTAAGATTTTACCTTCCCATTTTTATCTCCTGTGTTCTCGTAAACTCGCAAGATCAAGAAATCAGAATCGTTTCATACAAATGTGACTATTAACCTAAATTTTCCATACCCAAAATTAAACATTTTGCTTCCTAGGATGCAGGTCCAACCCATGTGCTAGCTGTCTGTTCCCAAGTTGCCTGATTTCACTACTAACAATTCCTTGGTCTCTCTCTCTCTCTCACATTGGAAACTGCTCAAACAATTTACAAAACTTGTAAAAATTTAAATAGTCCTATCATAACAGTTACTCCAGGTTAAAATATCCTTGTTATGTTGGTGGTCACAGAGCTAGCCATGTTCTCTAAGTGTTACAGCAAAACTTTAACAAGCAGTCCTTGTTCAGCTCTCAACAAGTTACAAATGGATTATCTCTGTTGTTTTCCTTGTTGCTCAATTGGAAATAAAAAGGGCTTTTATGTCTAAAACTCCCTGGGTGCAGTTCAAAGCCAGCCCGGGCAAAAGAAAAATCTCTCTAAAACTCCACCTCCCAGTTAACCAGCAAAGAGCCAGATTGAGAGCTTGGCTCAAGAGAACCAGCAAAATGCTGAAAGCGGCACCGTGGCTCAAGTGGTAGAGCACTAGCCTCGAACAGAAGTGCTCAGGGACAGTGCTCAGGCCCCGAGTTCAGAACCTGTAAATGCGGATGGGAGCATGCCATTCCATCAACAAGCTGGAAGTCCTGGGACTTAGCCAGTCCAGGAGATGGGAATGTGGAATGGAGTGAGAGGAGAATGGTGTCATATCCTAAATGGAGCTGCCTTGTCTCGCCCTTTCAAAACAGATCAGAGCCGGGAAATCAAGAGAGGTAATACCTGTCCATTTTTCTTTTTCTGCCAGTTGTGTGTGTGTGTGTGTGTGTATATATATATATTTGCCTCTGACTGGCTACACCAAATCGGTTTTCTATCACTAAACACTTCTTTAAGTCATTCCTCCTTACCTGTTCATTTTACAATTGAGTTTATGCTCCTAATGGAACTTTTCTGGCTTATGCCCAGGATATATTTCATGTCATTCATGCTAACCAGCTCTGAGAACTTGTCAATGCTTTGCCTGACCTTTTCAAAAGCTTCTTTTAACAGAATAAAATCTCTTGCTGAGATCACCACCTGGGAATTTGCCGTTCATAACCGTCACCCTAACACAGACCTAAACCCTGGAGGCCCCAGCCCTGGAAACTTCTGGGTATGCCCAAGATGCAGGAGTTAGCCAGAGGAAAACATTGCACTCTTTAGCCCTAGTGACCATTCTCATGGTAATGATGGGAACTTTTGCCAGCCACACTGGACAGTGCCTGGCTGACCGGGGGCCCTTGATTATGTCGCCCCCTTTCAGCAGGAAGTAGCTACAGAACAAGAAACCTCCACCCATACTCCCTGCCTGGTGCCCGACGGTGTCATAATTTTAAAAAACAAAAGAAGGGGGGTAGCCCCCAGGATTAATTAAGGGTAGTTATGCTTATATTAAATATCAAAAAATCTTAAATCATCCCAAATCAGTGTGGGATGGAGCCCTGCATATGCTTTTCCAGATTGAAAAAATTAAACCCAGAGCACCCGCTCTGGAGAAGTGTTTTCTTCTTGTTCTCTCCAGGAAAACGAGGACCATGTTGGACTTCTTCTGCTCTTCCATGGGAAAATGGAAAGCCTGACTACATACGGCAGGAGGCCGGTAGGAGGCAACCAAGCTTCCTTTCCTTGTTTGTTTTCTAGATTCTTTCTTGAGTGTCTCATGGTGCAATGTTTTGCCATGGCGATACTGCCCACAGCGTCACACAAAACTAAAGAAATTTTGCACTGTGTTTCTTCCTTTCCTCTCCCCCTGCTGCTAGACTTGGGGAGTCCCGTTGGAAAGAAAATAGGAGCTGAGGGTTTTGACACTCAACGCCAATAGTTCATGATAGAAATGTTTTGAAAAAAGTAAGCGCAAAGGTTTAGCACCTTCGCTTCAATGTTTATAAAGGAAAAAAATGTTTTACTAATCACTTATGTTTAAGTTATCAGCTACTGTGAACTACCAGAGATGCCAGAACCTAAGCCTGCCTCTACCTCACCACCAAAAGAGGAATGCCGGCACATGCCAGCTAAGGACTCTGACTTCTCTGGACAAAGCCAGATGGATGGCGACTTTACCTACCCCTTATATATATTATGTCAGCATTTGCCTTATGCCTACATATGCCATAGGTTCACAACATCCCCTGCTAATTTAAACAAACAAACAAAAAAAAGGAGCAGATGTTGGGGACAGCTGTGCCTTTAAGAGACCACAGCTGGCTTTAGCCCGTCCCCTCTTCTTCCACTTTTAACAGGAAGAGAAGCCCCCGGCCCTGGGGGGCAAACATGTGTGTGCCCCCATGGCGGGGATTTCTACAGAGACCCAGCTCTTGGGGGGCTGT
Source organism: Perognathus longimembris pacificus (assembly GCF_023159225.1). Taxonomy (NCBI): domain Eukaryota; kingdom Metazoa; phylum Chordata; class Mammalia; order Rodentia; family Heteromyidae; genus Perognathus; species Perognathus longimembris. Next base: position 18,812,790 of record NC_063180.1, read on the forward strand.
AGCCTCCACCCATAGAGGAAGTTTGTGACATCACCGTGATGGACACGATCTTTAGCCTATGACTGGCCCTTTGGCCAGTCCCCCTCCTTTCCCGCCATTACCGTTATATAAACCCCCTCCTAATTAAATCCTGTGAGACTCGTTCAACCATCAGGCTGTCTCCCCAGAATTTTCTTCCTGCGTCGTGACTGGCCCTTTGGCCAGTCCCCCTCCTTTCCCGCCATTACCGTTATATAAACCCCCTCCTAATTAAATCCTGTGAGACTCGTTCAACCATCAGGCTGTCTCCCCAGAATTTTCTTCCTGCGTCGGACATGTGAGGGGGCTGACGGGGAAGGGGATTTCGGCATTTCTCCTCAACTCAGCAAAGTCCACAAAGATACGCCTTACTCCTTCTGCTGGTGGGAGGGGTAGGGCTTAGTGTCTTTCATAGTTTGGGTTCAGGCATTTCCCCCAGGAGATAGGGGAAAAGGGGGTCCAGAGCCCCCCAACAAATAAGCACAGTAATAGAAGTGATCTAATAAATGGAGTGCACTTGCCGAGGGGGTGGGAAATCCAGTGGGGGCTCTTTGCAAATCGGACCCCTTATTGTGTCCTAGACCTAGCCTGTCCCTCAGCCCATTGTGACCCTGGAATTTTGTCTTCACGGCTGTGTGGTATTCCACTGAAATGTGACTCATGTGGTGGATCACGGGCAGTGGGGGCCCCTGGCTCCGTGACCCCCATCATGACTTTCCACTCGATGTCTCAAGAGACAGCACAGAGCTGCAATCACAGCAGGTCCGCACCTGGGCTCAGGTGCTCACTCTCGATTCTGGCTGGGCTTTCTTCCTCCACATTCACAGTTCGGGATCATTTTTAGCCCCCAACCTGCCAGGCCATCACTCCCGACTGCTTAAATTTCACTTCACTGAAATATTCTCAAACCCATAACTACCTATCGCCAATCCAGTGTTTCAATGAAACCCACACCTCTCCTGACACCCTAAAAAAATTCACCCATGCTTGTGTGAGGTTTTGGAGACCCACTATGGAAAGCTGAAGGAACTCTACCCAAGATTTGAAGGTAATGGATCCACAGTTTTGGGGTACTTCCTCCTCAAGTGCCACATACCCAGCCTGTTTCTCCTTAGAGTCTGATGGCTTCCCAGGCCTGTTACACTGGCTGTGTCTAAAACTTGGTGGGGTGCGTGGTAGAGGGTGGGTGGGAGGTGGCAAGGGGCATGCGTGAAAGGAAAACAAGTCAGCTTTGCAACCCAGGCCATAGGCCAGCCTTCAGTCCCGCAGAGTATAAAGGCAGCCAAGATGCTGGCTCAGCCACCGCCATCTGACTGGCACCCTGGTCGCCACCATGCTGGCCTCAGACATGCTGCTGGTGGCTGTGCTGGCCTATCTGACTGTCCTGGTGTTGATGTCTGTCTGGCGGTAGAGGAAGCTGTCGGGAAAGCTGCCTCCAGGCCCCACACCATTGCCTTTCTTTGGAAACTATCTGCAGCTCAACACAGAGCAGATGTACTACTCTCTCATGAAGGTGCAGCGGACCTGGTGTTGGTGGGATGGAGTGACTGGACAGATGTGCCCAGATCCACAGGGTAGGGGTGCTGAGCACAGACTGCATGAGCCGGAGTCCTTATTTCATTTTATTTGCCAGTCCTCCGGCTTAAACTCAGTGCCTGAGCCCTGTCCCTGAGCTTCTTTTTGCTCAAGCCTAATGCTCTACCACTTGAGATACAGCGCCAATTCTGTTTTTTTTTTTTCTGTTTATTTGGTGCTGAGGAATCAAACCCATGGGGGAAAGGGGGCAGTGGAAATCCTTAGAAGCCAATTTCTATCGGGGTACCATGGCTCTCTCCTGTAATCCTAGCTACTCAGCAGATTTACATCTGAGGATTGTGGTTCAAAGCCAGCCCCATCAAGGAAGCCTGTAAGATTCTTATCTCCCATGATGAGCCACCAAAAAACTAGAAGTGGCGCTGTGGCCCGAAGTGGTAGAGTGCTAGCCTTGAGCTGAAGAGCTCAGGGACAGAGCCCTGGTGCCAAGTTCGAGCCCCAGGACAGGTACCAAAAAATGAAAATGTGTGTGAGTGTGTTTGTGTGTGTGTGTGTGTGTGTGTGTGCGCGCGCATGCGCGTCAGTGAGTGCGTGAGTATGTGTGTTCCTGAGCAGGATTAGAACACATGTGGGAATATTCAATTACTTGACTTTGCCAGGGTTTGAGGGAAGAAAAACCAATGCACCCCAGTACCTGGAATTTTTCTCCTCAAATTATCCCCATTTGCCTTTCCCATCTGAGGGATTGCTTCGGCCCCGTTTTCACGGTTCACTTGGGCCCTCGCAGGGTCGTGATGCTGTGTGTTCCAGGATGTGGTGAAGGAGGCACTGGGGGATCAGGCAAAGAGTTCAGTGGGCGTGGGGAGCAGGCCACTTTCAACTGATTCTTCCAAGGCTACGGTGAGTGGAGGCGACATGGAGTGGAGGGCTGAGTGGCCTCAGTTTCCCCAGCCTGTTTCCTCCGGATCTTTCAAGCTTCTGGCTTGCCTCAGACCTTCCCAAAGTCTTCCCAGAGTCTCTTGCTTCCAGTTCTCTGCAGACAGAAAGCATTCACTCTCCGCCACGCTTTCCATCCATTTCAAAAGTCACCTCCCATATTTCTGCCTCTCCCCTCTCTCCTCCTCTCTCCTTACTCCCTCTCTCTGAGGGAGGGGGGCTGTCTCCCCATCCCTGTTTCTTTTCCCATGATCTGCAGATCTCTGGCCCTGAGTCTGGGGTTTCTTGCTGGCTCCCTCGCTCGCTCTTACACCCACAGAGCTCCTCTCCCTTCTCTTGCTCTCTGCCCAGTCCGGCATCCAGCCCTCCAGCTTCCCCAGCATCCCCAGGGTGCTCTGAGGGTCCCGGCCCCCCTGCACATTTTGGGGGTCTCGGGTTCTGATCCTCCTGCTACCCCCGCCCCAGGTGTGGCCTTCAGCAAGGGGGAGCGCGCAAAGCATCTGAGGCACTTCTCCATCACCACGCTGAGGGACTTTGGCATGGGCAAGCCCTGGCAGGGCGCACCTGTCAGGTTATGAAGTTGGTTTGCTGAGAGCTGCAGTCAAGGAGCCAGGCATGTGGTGGAGCCAAACTTCGCCCCCCCCTCCGGCTTGGGGTTCAGGCCCATGGGGGAAATGTCCCCTGTCCTCAGAGACCTGTGCATTGGTCACTGACTCTGGGTCCGGGCACAGCTCTTCAGGTGTACACATGGTGGGCTGGTTTTCAGGGACCTTGGAGGCAGGAGGATGGCAGATGGGGCCCCATGGCCTGTGGGTATGCACTGACAATTGCGGGAGGGGTGTGATTGTGCCCTGTGATCTACTGGAGATTGAAGCTAAGACCTTGAGCATATTAGCCAAGCACTCTGTTCTTGAGCTATCTATTTTATCATTCTTTATTTATTCACTCATTTATGTGATGCATGGTTGCCCAAACTTGAGACCTTCCTGGACTCCATCTCCAGAGTAGCTGGGATTACAGGTGTGTGCTATGCTGTCCAGTAAATGTTTGTCTTTTTTCCATTTTCTCTCTCCAAAACTCCCTCCTCCCCAGATCTATGATATGTTCTACTCTTATCATGAAGCACCTGCCTGGACCACAGCAACAGGCCATTAAGGAGCTGAGGGGGCTGGAGGATTTCATCACCAAGAAGGTGGAGCAGAGCCAGCACACCCTGGATCCCAACTCCCCACAAGACTTCATCGACTCCTTCCTCATCCACATGCTGGAGGTGCGTGCAGCAGCCTGGGGGAGGGGGCGGGGCAGCCAGTTCAGTGCCATGCAGATTGGGCTAGGATGCAAATCTAGAACTATGTCAATTATATAAATAATCCTCAGTGTGGATCATGGTTGATTATATAAACAATTCTCAATGTCCACTGGGAATGTAGCTTTGTGGTAGAGTGCTTGCCTAGCATTCATGAAGTCCAGGGTTCGATTCCTCAGCATTATATACACAGAAAAAGCCAGAAGTGGCTCTGTGGCTCATGTGGTAGAGTGCTAGGCTTGATCAAAAGAAGCTCAGGGACATTGCCTAGGTCCCGAGTTCCAGCCACAGGACTCGCAAGAAAAAAAAAAGTAGTAAATAAATAGTACTCAATGTCAATCATAATTAATATGGGTGTTCTTCTACAGAACCCTTATCCACAGAGAAGATAATGGTAACCAACTCTACCCCAATTCCTTTGCTATGGCTTGTTATTTCTTTTTTCTTTCTTCCTTTTTCACATTTGTGGAGCTTGAACTTGGGGCCTGAGCATTATCTCTGAGTTTCTTTTGCTCAAGGTCAAGTGCTCTACCTTGAGCCACTTTGAGATTGGAGATAAGAATCTCATACACTTTCCTGCCCAGGCTGGCTTCCAACCATGATCCTCAGACCTGAGCTTCCTGAGTAGCTACAATCACAGGTGTAAGCCTCCAGGGCCTGACTAAGGTATTATTTTAGTGCCCATCACAGCCTTTTCTATATGTGTATATCAGTCCTGGGGCTTGAACTCATGCCCTGGATACTGCCCTTGAGCTTCTTTTGTTCGAGGCTAGCACTCTACCTTTTGAACCACAGCTCCACTTCCATTGTGTGTGTGTGCCTGTGTGTGTGTGCCTGTGTGTGTGTATGTGTGTGTGTGTGTGTGTGTTATTACTGTTTGTTGGGAGCCAACAGCAAAATTCACCCTGACTTCTGGCTTACTCTCAAGGGCGTGCAAGGTCATGGCTTAGGGAGCCAACAACAAAGTTCATCCTAACCTCTGGCTATGTTGTTATCTCAAGGACATGGTTTACTTGAAGGACAGTACTAATCCCGAGATGTTTTATTATGTCAACAAGAGTCTGTTATGTAAACCATTCAAACATATCTTGTTTTACTGTCTGTTGTTATTTACCAATTTCAGGGCCTTCCTGTTTTCTTAAACCTTAGTTAATCCTATGCTATTTCCTGCTGGTCAAACTGTATATAAGCTGGAATTTAAGAGTAAACATCGCTGCAGTCTTGAGTTTCAATCTCGAGATGCAGACCTCCTGTACCCCATCTTTGCCTCTTGTCTTTTTTCTCTTGTCTTGTATTTTTCCTTTTCTATAATCCTCAACCCCCTCATTCAGGATTCACTTTTCGCTGATGGCTGGCTCGGGAGGACTGTTGTCTTTGTGCCTGCTAATTGGAGATAAACATCTCACAGACTTCCCTGCCAGGACTGGGTTCTAATGGCAAATCCTCAGATCTCAGCATTCTGAGAAGCTAGTATTGCAGACATGAGCCACTGGTGCCTGGCCCATCATAGCTATTAGGATCACAATGAGGAATCACAGCCTAGAGAGTGATGATGATCTGCCTGAGCTCTCTCAGCATGGAAACTGTGTCGTCTAGCTTACTCCAGGTCTGTTTCTGACACTGGTGCTTTAAGTTACCACATCAAATGAGAGTGAGTGGTCTAGAGTTCAAGCCCTAGTACAGGTATACACACACACACACAAACACTCATGATAAATATCCTAGCTACACAGGAGCCTGAGTTGTGAGGATCATGGTTCAAAACCAGCCAAGGCTGGCAAGTCCATGAGACTCTTATATCCAGTTAACCACCAGAAAAGTTGAAGCATGCTGTAGTTCTAAGGGGTATATCACTAGGCTTGAGTTCAAGCACCACAAGTGACAAAAATAATCAACCAACCAACCAGAGGGTCAGCCAGGCAAAGGCCAGAGGTGTGTTTTGCGCCACAGGCAACATCCTGGGCAAAGTTCTGGAAACAGAATGGAGAGCCTGGCAGATTGATGTTGTACCTGGACCTCACAGAGGTAGATGCTAAGAGAACATTCCAGAAGATCATTCAAAGGCATGGGAAGTGGGCTGGGAATAGGGCCTAGTGGTAAAGTGCTCACCTTGTATACATGAAGCCCTAGGTTCAATTCCTCAGCACCACATATATAGAAAATGGCCAGAAGTGATGCTGTGGCTCAAGTGGCAGAGTGCTAGCTATGAGCAAAAGGAAGTCTAGGACGTGATCAGGCCCTGAGTCCATGCCCCAGGACTGGCAACAAAAACAACGAAAAATAAAACAAAGGCGTGGGAAATGGGGTAGACTTGAAGGCCTTCCTCCCTGCAGGAGAAGAAGAACCCCAATAAGGAATTCCAAAAGAAGAACCTGGTGCTCACCACCCTGAACCTATTCTTTGTGGGCACAGAGACCGTCAGCACCACCTTGCGTTATGGCTTCCTGCTGCTCATGAAACACCCAGATGTGGAGGGTAAGGACGGGCAGGGCCTGGACAGAGAAGTGAGAGGAGGGGGCAGGCCCTAAAAGTCCCCTAAGTTAGCTGCCATGTTCTCATTTCTCCTAACAACCTGGACCTTCACATAGGCCCTGTTACAATCAAGACGGGAGAGTCAGCCTGTGCACTTAGCTATCACAGTCGTAGCTATGAAAATAGTAGGAGCCAGGGCAGTGGCTCCTCCAGTCATCCTAGCTACTCAGGAGGCTGACAGCTGAGGATTTGCCTTTGGAATCCAGCCAAGGCAAGGAAGTCTGTGAGACTCCTATCTGCATAAAACCACCAGAAACCTGGAAGTGAGGCTATGGCTAAAAGTGGTAAAAGAGTTCAGGGACAGCCCCCTGGCTCTGAGTTCAAGCCCCACAACTGACAAATGCATATATATTGGTGCTTCCTAAATGTATTGGTAAATTCCTGATCTAAACCACAAGGACCCCACTGCCTCCTTCTACAAGCCACAGCCTAAGACAGCCCTTGATACCGATAGGACAGCGAGCTAATGGCCAACAGCTGTTGTGAATGAATGATGAGCTGTATGCCTGTCACTCATTGTTCTAATACCTACACACAGGTTTCTTTGCCTGCCTCCCTGTCTGCTTCCTTCCTTCCTTCCTTCCTTCCTTCCTTCCTTCCTTCCTTCCTTCCTTCCTTCCTTCCTTCCTTCCTCCTTCCTTCCTTCCTTCCTTCCCTCCTTCCTTTCTTCTTCCTTTCTGTCAGTTGCGGTGGGGATTGAACACAGGGCTATGATGTGATCCATGAGCCTTATTGATTTAGGCTGGTGCTGTAACGCTTGAGCCACACATCCACTTCTGGTTTTCTGGTGGTTTATTGGAATTTACAGTCTCTTACCTTTTCTGCCTAGGCTGGCTTTGAACCCTGATCCTTAGATCTCAGCCTCCTGAATTGCTATTATGACAGGTGTTAGCCACCAGTGCCAAGCTCTTTTCTTCTTTTTTGATTCTCATCCCTAATTCAAAGACTTCAAATACCTAAACACATTTCTTCTTTCTCTCCCAACTCCCAGCCAAAGTCCACGAAGAGATTGATCGGGTCATTGGCAAAAATCGGCAGCCCAAGTTTGAGGACCGAGCAAACATGCCCTACACAGAGGCTGTGATTCATGAGATCTAGAGATTTGGAGACATTATTCCCATGGGACTGGCCCGCAGTATCAAAAAGGACACCAAGTTCCAGGAGTTCCTTCTACCCAAGGTGCCCCTTTCCCGGGACCCTTGAACCCCAAATCTATTACACATTATCGACTCACTGTCTTCCCTTATTAATTGAAGGTTCCTCACCCTCCCCTCCCCATGTCCCTTCTTCTTTCCTACTCAGACTACTCTGTATCCTGGCTCCCTGCAACACCCCTCCCCACCAGCTTCCCTGGCTCATGAGATCCAAGCCTTGACTTGAATCTTCCTAAATGGAATGATGGAAATCCCAGCACTGGTGACTCAGGCCTGTCCTCATAGGCATTCAATAGGCTGAGATCTGAGGATCCAGACTGAAAGTCAGCTCCAGCAGAAACGTCTATGAGACTTAATTTTTTTAGCCTAGGGATTGATCTCACAGCCTGGTCACTGTTCTTGAGTTCTTCTATTCAAGGCTAGCATTCTACAAGCCACAGTGAACCACCAAAACTCCTGGAAGTGGAGCTGTGGGCTCAAAGAGGCAGAGTGCTAGCCTTGACCAAAAGAAGAAAATCAGAGACAATGCCTTGGCTCTGAGTTCAAGGCCTAGGACTGAAACACACACACAGGAGCAAGGGTTAAATCTTATTTACCCAGACCTCTTGCTTAAGAACAGGAATCTCCAGTCCTCAATAGACCATTCCAGAAGGCCCAGAAACTCATAGCTCTGGCACATGAACCTGCCAAGTCCCCTTGTCCCCCAACCATCTACCTAGAGAGACAGGAGAGGTAGAACTGCCAAACTCTGGCTTCTGGAAGTCTCAAACCTGTGTCCACCAAGCCCCTGGTAACAGAGAGGAGGAACTTCTACTTACTCACAGAGACCTTAACCTGATGGTCCCTGAAGCCTCTGTCTCCCTCCTCCACTCCCATGACTCCAATCCCTGCCCCCCCCATCTTGTCCAAGGGGGCTTTCATCACATTCATCTTCCATCTGTCTTTCTCACTTTCCCTTTCTCTTCTTCTTCTCAGAGTACCGAAGTGTTCCCCATGCTGGGCTCTGTGCTTAAAGACCCCAAGTTCTCCTCTAACCCCCGAGATTTCAACCCTCACCACTTCCTGCATGACAGTGGACTGTTGGGGACTCAGTTTTGGCCTTGGTGGGGGAAGGGTGCCAAGAGGGAGATGCTGCCCTGCCCCCAGCCCTGGGACAGTGTGGGAGGTAGCCCCTCCCACATTCTGGTCTCAACCAGAAAAGAAGCCCCCCGCCCCTGGGGGCGGAACACATGCATGCCACCATGTTAGGGTTGTCCAGCCCACAAAGGAAGTTTCATGACATCACCTGATGGACATGGTCTTTAGCCTATGACTGGCCCTTTGGCCAGCCCTGTTTCTTTCACGACATTACCTGTATATAAGTCCCTTTCCCTATTAAAGATTTTGAGACACATTCCACCATCACGGCGTTTCCCTGAAGTCTTCTTCCTGTGTGAGTAGGGGCTGGCGGGGAAGGGGATTTCGGCATCCCACTGGAGCTTAGAGCAGTCTGGTAATAGCTCAGGCATTTCCCCTGGAGATGAAGGGGAAAGAGTCATCAGAGGCTCAACACATTCTCCCCCGGAAGATTGGGGGAGAAGGGGGTCCAGAACCCCCCAACAGTGGACAGTTTAAGAAGAATGATGCTTTTGTCGCCTTTTCCCTTGGTGAGTGACCAGCAATGGCCACTGGGCCACGTCTCACTGCAAAGGGACAGCTGAGTGTGCCAGGCCCTCTCTGAATCACAAAATCATTGGTGCCTTTCCCCTGATTGGAAGATCAGATTGGATCTAGTCTGTGATCCCCTACCTGCAACCCATAGGAATTCCCAAACATCCTGTTGGGTGCCAGGCAAAAGAAAAGGGATTCTCAAAGCTCATTCAGAAATGAGGAAAATCTAGAACAGAGTGAAGTAGCCACATTGTCTGTGGCTCACGCTGCCATCCTAGCTTCTCAGGAGGCTCAGATCTGAGGATCCCAGTTGGAATCCAGCCTGGGGAAGGAAAGTCCGTGAGACTCTTAGCTTCACTTAAGCACCAGAAAATTGGAAGTGCCATGGAGCTCAAAGTAGTAGATTAGTAGCTTTGAGTGATAAAGCTCAGGGCTAAAACCAGGCCCTAAGTTCAAGCTCCATGACTGACCAAAAACCGTACTGTAATTGGGGCTGCAGCTCAATTGCTACAGTACCACCTTGGAGGAGAAAAACTAAGGGATAACGCCCAGTACCCTCATGGGCTAGGGAGACCCAGGCTTAGAGAGGAGGCTAGAATTTTACAGCTTTCCCTGCCCCACACATAGAGAACTCAGCTGGGGACTTGGTGTTTGGGGGATAGCTCACAGAGAGAGTTGGCTTCACCCCTGCCTCATCTCTTCTGCAGGAAAGCGGTACTGTTTTGGAGAAGGCCTGGCTAGAATGAAGCTCATTCTCTTCCCCACCACCATCATGCAGAACTTCCGCTCCAAGTCCACGCAGGCTCCTCAAGACATCGACATGTCCCCTGAAATTGTGGGCTTTACCACAATCCCACCAACCTATACTATAAGCTTCCAGCCTCGTTGAACCCAGGGCTGGGCTGTGGCAAGGGGAGGGGAGGATGTGGGGGGGGGGCAGTGGCAGAGGGAGGGCCCTGGGCCACAAAGAAGGTTGGGAAGAAGGGATGGGGCAATTGTCAGATGGGAAGGGCAGACAGGCCAGATTGCTGACCTTGCTGAAGATGGGCGCTTCCAATCTGGAATGCCAGAGGGGGCATTTTTTTACCTCGTGAGTGGTAATAAAAACAAATCAGTTTTTATTTATTGAAGAAATTTTGTGTGTCATGTTTATATTAGGTGTCTGATGATCTCTGCTCAGACAACCTGAGCAAAGGGTTTGTGTGCAGCTTGGGAATCTTCTGCAGATGAGAGGGATGCTAAGGCTTAGGAAGGCCTTGCTGAGGGCTGCTGCTCCATAGCCCTGTCATCCTGGCTACTCACAAGGCTGAGAGCTGAGGATCCCTGTTCAAAGTCAGCCTGGTCAGGAAAACCCAGCAGACTCTTCCCTCCAATGAAACAACAAAAAGTAGGGAGTGGAGGTGGGGCCCAAGTGGTAGACTGCTGGCAGGCTTTGAATTTAAGCCTGTGAGAGAGAGAGAGGAATACACCAAGAGAAACTCTGAAAGCTTTGAAAGTAGTAATTAAATCACCAGGAGAGGATGTTTGGAGTGAGAGTGTCTCGTAGTGTCACCTCTCATGGCCAGGAGAGGGAGAAGCTCACTGCCGGCCTCTCCATCTCACAGGCGCTGGCCCAGAGTGGACATAAGGGAAATTCCTGAAGGAAATGCCCTGTGGCATCCTGGCTGGAACTGTGCTAAGCACCAGCCACGACTCCCCTCCTCCCCCTGCAGGCCCATCCCGGAACTGCCCAGCATAGACCAAAACCACTCACTTGCTGAGCATTTCTCAACACCATTATTATCTCAGGATATCAGACCGGGTGCTGCACTTTTTGGGCACCTGACCATCCTGTGAGTGCTGGCTGTCAATAATGACTTTCTTTTGTAATACTCTGAGTCTGTGTCATCTCTCCTGGGGGAGTTATCCCCTCCACATTTTGGAGGCCCCAGTGAGATCTCTAGGAGACAAGAACCCAGGCCCCAGGGTATTTCAGCAGGTGGCCAGGCACCAGGGAGATAAACTAGATCAATTCCTAGTTGAGACACCCCCTGAAACATTCCAGGGCCCCGGGAAAAGCACTTCTCTCCTTCCTGCTGTTCTAGAGGCCCCCAAGGCTTCCACTCCAAATATTTGCATGAGACACATGTAATCTCCTTCCTCTTCTTCTTCCCTTTTCCTTCTCCTCCTCTTCCTCTTCCTCCTCCTCCTCTTCCTCCTTCTCCAATTCTCACTATCACACTAGGAGTGGAGAGTCTCCCTTCATTCCTGGGGACTCATGTCAGGCATGGTCAACTGCAAGCACACAGCTGGATGTCTAGTCAGGAGAAAAAAATGTTAAAAATGTATGCCCTGTCCAAGATTTTGGAAAAACCTTGTAGTTAGCACATACTCGATGCCCTTCTTACCATGAAATCTGCCTGCACCACACTGTGGTATGTTTTTCTTCTCCATCTTTGTCTCTTTATTTTCCTTTTGTTTTCTGGCACTGATATTGCCAAAATGTAGTCCCTCATCACATTCTCCTGTATTTTCATCTTCCTTCTCCCCTTCCCCAATAAAGTCAACACCAAACTCAAGACTTAAATGTAAGCGAGTGTGTGGTGCACCATGAGAAAACTCAGGTAAGCTATGCTAACACCTTGAATTTGAGACAGAAAAAGGAAGAAAACAAAGAAGGGGAGGAATAAAAAAAGAAGTAGAGACAAGCCTTTCTGTATTATGTTTATTAGTGCAGAAAGGTCTGGGCTCACACGAAAACCCCCCTAGAGACCCCTTGAGGTTCAGGACCTTCAAGAAAACTGAGGTTGAAATGTCACTAACACCCAGGTGCTGGTGGCCTATGCTTGAAATCCCATCTACTCAGGAAGCTGAGATCTGGGAATCATGGTTCAAAGCCAGCCCAATCAGGAAAGTCTATGAGACCCTTATTTCCAGTGAACCAATGAAAAGTTTGAAGTAGAGCTATGGCTCAAATAGTAGAGTGGCAGCATTAAGCACAAAACCTTAGGGCTAATACCTAGGTCCTGAGTTGAAGTCCTACATCCTCAGGGACAGTGTGCAGGTCCTGAATTCAAGCCCCAGGAGTGGCACACACACACAAGATAATGACACTGACAAATTCCTGTAGTGTAAAAATGCATGATATGTCCTTTATTTTGACCTTTTTTTTTTTTTTTTTTTTTTTTTTTTTTTTTTTTTTTTTTTTTTTTTTGCCAGTCCTGGGCCTTGGACTCAGGGCCTGAGCACTGTCCCTGGCTTCTTTTTTGCTCAAGGCTAGCACTCTGCCACTTGAGCCACAGCGCCGCTTCTGGCCATTTTCTGTATATGTGGTGCTGGGGAATCGAACCTAGGGCCTCGTGTATCCGAGGCAGGCACTCTTGCCACTAGGCCATATCCCCAGCCCCTATTTTGACCTTTTTTTGTACTTGCTTGTGTGTGTGTTTGCCTGTCTGACTGTCTGTCTGTCCTGGGTTAAACTCAGGGCCTGGGCACTATCCTTTTAGCTTTTGTGCCCATAGCAAGCCCTCTACTCCTTGAGACACAGCTCTGCTTCCAGCTTTTGGGGGGTTCACTGGAGGTAAGAATGTCAGGGGCTTTCCTGCCCAGGCTGGCTTCAAACTGTACCATTCACACCTCAGTCTGCTGAGTAGCTAGGATGAAAGGTGTGAACCACCAGTGCTCAGCTAATCAGTTCTATTAATTCTTGTTTTGTTTTTAAACTTACTTTAGGATTTATGAAAAGTAGAAGGTGTGGGGCAGTTCATATGAGAAGTCCATGGCTGCCTACAAGGTCTTTGGATCAGGAAATCATCTGGGATGGGTAGTAACTGTGGTTTCAAGTCCGTGATGCACCAAGTTGACCCTCTGAGCTCTGAGACTGGGGTGGGGTCTCTGGGGTTCATCCTGGGCCCTACAGAGTGGGAGGGGCAGAGCCTTGCTCCACCCAAATGCATAAAATGTGCCCATCTGCTTGCTCTGGGCCTTGGAGACAGGCTTTAGAAGAACACAGGACTGGGGGAGCTGTTGATTGGCGGCTGGGGTTGGGGCTGGCGTGGACACTGGCTCATGACTTCAATGAACACTTGCCTGTCTACCTATAGCAGACACCAAAAGAAGCAGGGTGGCTTATTTGGCTTATCTATAGGGTGCTGCGGTGGGATGGGGCCACATTCTCCCATTGGAAGCCAATCATTTGAGGCTAATTTCCACCCAGCCTGGGGGAACAGGGACAGGAGTCACCAGGGCTGTGTTTCCAGTGATAGAGGGACAGCCCTGAGTGAAAGAAAGTCCATGCAAAAGTGCTGGTCCCTGAGCTCAAGTCTGTCATTCTGGTACTCAGGAGACTAAGATCTGAGGATCCCAGTTAAAAGCCAGCCTGAGCAGGAAAGTAACCATTGGACACTTATCTCCAATGAGCCACCAAAAACGTCAGAAGTTGGAGGTGTGGCTCAAGTCGCCATGTAGTATATATGAGCAAAACATAAAAAAAAATAAAATAAAAAAGCTAGGAGACAGAGTCCAACCTGAGTTTAATACCTATGACTGCCACAAAGAAAAGGAAGAAATATCCAAGAATGAAAGTTAGTCCCAGATCAAGGCATGCATGCATGTGCGTGCGCACGCACGCACACACACACACACACACACACACACACACACACACAGATGTGAATATCAGTTAGCCAGAAGAGAATGAGTTTGAGAAGATCTATTATTCAACATGGTGCTAATAATAATAACAATACTGGATATTCTTGAAAACTAAATGATTTTTCATCCTCTCACCTCCAAAAAATCTGTGAGGTCATACACACACACACACACACACACACACACACACACACACATATATATATATGCTAATTTGCTTGATTTAGCTACAGTGAATAATAGAAAAGTATTATTGTTGCCTATCATATTTTTATTACTCAATTAAAACTCCAAATTAAAAGAAAAAATATTTCTCTCTGGATTCTCTTTCCTTTGTCCCTGTCCATTAAACTTCTTTCTCATCTGGGCACTGGTGGCTCATGACTATAATCTTGGCCACTCAGGAGGTTGACATCTGAGGATCATGGTTCAAAGCCAGCCCAGGCAGAGAAGTCCCTGAGACTAGCCAATAAACCACCAGTAAACCAGAAGTTGTGCTGTGGTTCAAAGTGGTAGAGTGCTAGCCTTGAGCAAAAGAGTTCAGGGATAGATCGTAGGCCCTGAGTTCAAGCCCCATGACCAACAAAAACAAAGTTCTTTCTCTTTTTTTTCTACTCCAGTACCTACCATTTCTGGGCAGGGAACATTCCTGTAGCTACATGTTTTAGTTATCCGAACAATCAGACAGAAGGAAAAAAAAAAACACCTGACTTTCTTCTCTTCTTTGGCTTTCTCCTTCATGACATTTCACCAACCCCGCCTCCAGCTCCAAATGCTCAAAAAGGAACACCCCAGCCAAACTCTCAGAAACACAACAATTTTCAATATTCTGTCCTCAACCTCTTAATCCCCAGGCTCACCTTTCTCTTCTCTGGCCTGGCCTGGGACCAACTGATCCACTGGATTTTGGTTAGGAGTACGTTGGCTCTGAGGCTTGAACTCAAGGTCGGGGAGCTATCCTTGAGTTTTGGTGCTCAAGGATCATGCTCTACCACTTGAGCTACAGCTCCACTTCTGGCTTTATGGAGATAAGGATCTCAATGCACTTTCTTGCCTAGGCCGGCTTGAACTGTGATCCTAATATCTCAGCCTCCTGAGTAGCTTGGATTTCAGTCATGAGCCACTGATACCCAGCCTTAAGAGACATCTTCATTTTTTTTCTCCAGCACTGAGGACCATCCTCAGGGCTCTACACTTGTCAGGCAAGGGGTCTTCCACAGAGTGAAACCTCCAACCCCTAAGATCTTTTCTAACATTCTGTAAACTTCACTTTCATGTTTACAAGGATTCCTCCCGTCAACCCCAGAATGACATGGGAAAAAAGTAACAAATATAAAAAAAATAAAGTCAGGCATCAGTTTTATGTTATTCAGTAGACACTATGTGGAGAATTAACGATGCGATTTGTGGGCAGGGATAGAAAGAGGAAACTGAGAGAAAGCAAAGAAAGGGTGACATTATCCAAAACAACAAATGTCCTCATTAACTGACTTATGATACCTGTACAACACCTTATACTTATTATCAACAAAATTACATTAAAAAATGAGGTCCCATTCTCCCAACCCAGTGTCTGCCTACTTTTCCTTCCCTACGGTCATATGAATTTAGGAAAGTAATAAAGGTTTTTTAGGTTCTCCGCTCCCCTCTTAATGTGTGTTTGGTTTTTGTTTTTGCCAGTCCTAGGGCTTGAATTAAGGGTCTGAGCACTGTCCCTGGCTTCTTTTTGCTCAAGGCTAGCACTCTACCACTTGAGCCACAGCACCACTCCTCGGGCAGAGTCCAGCTGGTGGAGGTTGTATGGGGCAAGCTCTTGCCCAGTGGCCTTCCTTGCCATACTTAAAGCATGGTCCCAGTGCCATGCGCTGGGTGTTTCTTCTTTGAGGAGCCCTGAGGGCAGCAGCTGGGGTGGGTAATTTTTCCTATCATGGGCAGCCTGTTGGCTTTTTCCTTATTATCTTGGTTGTGGAAACCCTTAAAGCCCAAGCTCATCAAATCTTGTTGGGTGGTGGAGAGGGGGTGTGAGGGCCATTATCAGCATTTTTAATTGTGTTTTAAACATCAGGGGCTGACTGGGAGACAAAGTCGGTATTATGGGCCACTTTACCTTCCCTTGAGTCTGCCTCTAGCTTAGTATACCGCTGGTGGTCAGTCAAGGGATTCAGCAGTTTTCAGTGAGTCTCTAGGTAACCTCCCTTAATTTACCCTAGTTGACCACACGGTGGGATGCCTTCTGGAGGCCATGCACCAGGCAGGTTACCATCCCATTTCTGTTAACCCTTCTGGGAGCATGATTTTGGTAAACCCAAATGGGTTCATCCATGGACACAGCGGTTTCCCCTGTGGAGAAGGTCTTTCTAGGCCGTGGGTTCCATCGGCCTGGGCCTGGGCTTGAAGCCCGAACCCTCTCCTTTTCCTCAAAGGTAAGGACAGAGGGCAGGATTGCACAGAGGTCAGGACAAGTGAGGTCATAGGACTGAGAGAGGTATTTTAACTCTGTGGTATAATTATTAGGGTCTTGGGAAGATGATCCGGAACAGTTGGCTCTCAATCTGGGAAACATTGGTCACTGAAAAGGGAGCAACCCACAAACAGTTCCTTCTACCCCTGCCACGGACCGCAGTGCACATAAGGAGGCACAGGAGAGAGTGGGAGCCCTGGGAAGAGAGGAAGAAGGAGAAGAAGCGGAGGAGAAGATGCAGAAGGCTTTGAAGGTTTAGGGAGGAGGAGCCGAGTCCTCAATGTCCCTGAAGAGACCAGGTACTTCACGTTCAGGAGCAGGCCATTGGGCAGAGACAGGCTGCTCCTGTGCCAGGGGGAGAGGGAAAGTAGGGCAGGGCCGACAGAGAGAAGAGCAAGCAGGAGAGCAAAGGAAGCCCTAAACATAGGGATCCTCCAGCCATCTACCATTGCATCGGCAAAAACCAGCATGCATTCCTGGGAAGAGGGTCATCGTGCAAGGCTTAGACAAAATACTACAATCTAAACAATCTAAATAAAAGGTATCCAGAAGTCAGTGGAGCTAGGATACTTTGAGCCATTATTTAAAATGTACCCACGGCCTTGCCTAAATAATTGATCTTTAATAAAACTGTTTTACCTTCCCACACATAGGGAGTTGAAATCCTTCCCTCTCAGCCACAGCCAACCATTAACAATATTAATCCCTGGCAGCTATTCTTTGAAAATGCGAAGCCTATCTCTAACCTCCTTTTGCTGTAAACTCCCCAGATTCAGCCACTCAGCAGGTAGCGGAGAAGGCCTCCAGGTCCAGCTGCTTCTTCAGGCAGCAAGATAACAGTTCGACAGCCCTACAGTATGTCATGAGGGCCTGTACCATGGACCTAAAGTGACCTCCCCCATGAGCCAGCCAACCACCTTTTCCAGACTTGTTTCCCCACACCGGCTGCACCAACCAGCGCTTGAAGTTGTTTTATGATTTTCCCGCAGTGCAATGTAATTTGCTCTAAGATACTATGATGCATGGCACTCCCCTGACAACCCTATAAAAACCCTGCTAGGTGGAGGGGCAGGGCTCTCAATCCAGATCCTCTGTGTCGGTGAAGGTTGTGAGTCCAGGCTCGAGCTTGCAATTTAAAGACTCTCGTGCACTTGCATCAGAATCTGCTGCTTGGTGGTCTTCGGGGACCCCTGAAATCTGGGTTTAACAACCAGTAGTCCCGTTTGTGGGCCTTTGAGACCGTCTGTCTCTGGCCTATGCTTTGGCCAGACTCGACCTCAATAAAAGAGGAGCCAATTTGGCTTTATGGAGTCCGTGAGTAAAAAGCATCAAGAGAGCATCCAGGACATCCACGGGGGTCTGTGGCATGGGGGAGAGGGAAGAGATGGAACTGCAGCCAGAAACAGGACAGGAAGGGAGGAGGTCGGGGGAGGGTGGGGGCGGAGCCAGTGAGGAGGTAGTCTGAGAGGACTTGGGGGGCAGTCAGTGAGAATGGGGACGGAGTCGGTGAGGAGGGGGGAAGATTCTGTGAGGATGGGGGAGGAGCCAGTGAAGAGGTATGGGCGGAGTCTAAGGGAAGGAGGGCAGAAGATGTGAGGACATAGGGAGCTAGTGAGGAAGTAGGGGAGAGGCCTATGAAGATGAGTGGGCAGAGTCAGTGAGAACGTAGGAGGGGAGTCAGTGAGGGGGTAGGGGCGGGGCCTATCAGGATGTGGGGGCGGAGCCAGTGAGGACGTGGGAGGCGGAGTCAGCGAAGATGTGGGATCTGCTAAGGTGGAGGTGGGAGGGATCGCGACGGACCACAGCGGATTTGGGGGGTAACCTGGACACAGAGCCCGAGAGCCAGCGGACTGGAGTCTCTCACCAGTTGCAGACGGGAAACACTGGAGCAGCTGCGCGGCCAGCAGTGCTCAAAGCCGGTTCTGGAGAGGGCGTTTCCTTCCTCCATTGGGGGTGGCAGGAGGCAGATGAACCCTCAGAAAAAAGAGCCAGGGGATGCCGTGACTCCTGACCCACTCCTCCTCCTCCGGGTCACCACACCAAAGGCAGGGTGGCCGAAGTGCACAAGGAGTGCCCCCGGGGCTTTGGGGAAGAGGATGCATGGAGAGAGGGAGAGGCCAAGCTTGGGGCCCACAACAGGGAGTGGGGCGGAGCAAGGGAGACAAAGTCAGGAGGAGAGAGATCAAACCCGCAAAGGTGGGAGGAGAGGGATCATAGGAGATCACACCAGGGTAGGCGGAAGGAGAGGGATCATAACAAGGAAGGCCGGACGGCGTGGCTGCCCCCCATGTCCAGGTGACTTCAGAGGATGGGGCAGTGGCCCAGACACCGGTGACCCCCCTACCACCGCCAGAGAGGCCAATTCCCTAGGTGACAGGTGCTGGATGGGACTGGGGTGCCCCAGGAGAGACTCAAGGGAAGGGGCCATTTCTCCAGGACAGACCTAACATGTCAGTTGTTCAAAAGAGCTTCAATATATGCTTTTTTTTGTCTGTGTGCTGGTACTGGGGATTGAGCTGAGGGCCTGGCAACAATCCGCCGAGCGTATTCACCTGAGGCCTGCACTCCATCAACCAAGCCACAGCTACACTTCCACAGTTTTTAGTGGTTCACTGGAAAGAAGAGTTTCATGGACTTTCCTGCCCAGGGTGGCTTAGAAACTCGATCCTCAACCTAAGCTTTCTGAGTAGCTAGACTGACAGGCGTGAGCCACCAGCACCTGCCTTTTTTCAAATGCTTTTTATTAAATATGTATCAACTCATATACACCGCATCAAAACAGCTTAAGTGATGATAGCTGGTCTCCTTAGCTCCATAAAGCTCAGAGACTGAAATCATCTCTTAAAGAGCACCTGACAATGAAGAACAAAGAAGATTCTAGCCAGGCACTGGTGCTCCAGCCAGTAATCCTAGCTAGAGCCTGAGATCTGAGGACCAGGGTTCAAAGTCAGTCAGGGCAGGAAACTCTATGAGACTCTTAATCGCCAATGAACCAACTAAAAGTAGGGCTGTGACTTTCATGGTAGAGCACTAGTGTTGAACACAGAACATCAGGGAGAACACCCAGGACCCAAGTTCAAATCACACAACCAGCCCTCACCCCAATCACAAGAGCATTATAAATCCGTGCTTCATCCTTGCTCTCCACCTCAGGGAAACTGATAACCAGGGGTTGGGGGAGATATTTTCTTGTGTTCACCTCCCTTGCTCATTTTGTCCTGAGTCATGATTGAGATGTGTCTCTCCCATGTGACTGAGGGCACCAATCCTACTTCCACTTGACAGGAAAGACCAGTACAGCAAACAGAGAGAAAAACACAAGAGCAAACACAAACAAGAGCAAACACACGTGACCACTTTGTCCTTATGTCCTTCTCCTATCTGTCCTTACCTAGCTCTTTCCAGGAGGGGATCATGGGAGCCCACCTCCATTCTCAGGCCATTTCCTGATGCATCCCTTATGAAGCACAAAATTCTACAAACGACTCCAAGAAAACATAAATATAAATAAACAAAACACCCAGAGGGGAGAAGAGAGGCCCAGCCCAGGGGCCAGCCCAGGTGTAGGCAACCCCAACTTGAGACATTAATGTCTGCCAAGCCTTTGCTAATCCTTTTCCCCACCTCTTCCCCCTCCTAAGTCAACGAACAACTTTTCCACCACCCAGTGTTGTTCTTGTCCTTTATTCTCTCCACACAGGACTCAGAGTCCAGCACCCTAGAAGGATAGGAAGAAAACTGCAAGTGACAGGCCAGGCCTGAGATGCCAGCCTCACCCACCCATCTGATTTCCAGAAAGAGGTGGACAACCTCTGCTGTGACAACCAAATGTGCACAGAGCCTACCTGGGGCCTCTACCTGGGTCTATGACATATCGCAGGCCCTGAGTTCAAGCCCCAGGACTGACACAAGAAAAAAAATAAAAAGGGAATGGAAAACAGGCCTGGAGATGGTATCTTATGCTTATAATTTTAGTGATTCAAGAGGCTAAGATCTGAGAATCCTGGTTCAAAGCCAGACAGGATAGGTAATTCAGTGAGACATTTATCTCATGCCCCACAACTGACAAAAGAGTGTCATGTTTGCATTACAGGCATAATCTCTGGACTCTGTGCACAAGAATCCTACGTGTAAAGTAGGGGGAAGTCATAAATAACCACAGTAATAGACGCAATCTAATAAATGGAGTGCACTTGTCTAGGGGATGGGAAATACAGCGGGGACTCTTTGCAAATCAGACCCCTTGGTAGCTGGGGTTTCCTGCCATATTGGTGGTTATTATGTCCTGGAACTAGCCTGTCCCTCTGCCCATTGTGACCCCAGAATTTTGTCTTCAGGGCTGTGTGGTGTCCTGCTGAATGTGACTCAGGTGGTGGATCATGGGCAGTGGGGACTCCTGGCTCCGCAACCCCCATCATGACCTTCCACTTGGGGTCTCAAGAGACAGCACAGAGCTGCAGTCACAGCAGGTCCGCACCTGGGCTCAGGTGCTCACACTCGATTCCGGCTGGGCTTTCTTTCTCCATACAGTTCAGGATTGTTTTTAGCCCCAGGAACATTCTCAAACCCATTACCACCTTGCTACTCTTTTTTTTTTTTTTTTTTTTTTTTTTTTTTTTTTTTTTAGTAGGGGATGTTGTAAACACACATGTAGGCATAAGGCAAATGCTGACATAAGACATATATATAAATATATAGGGGGCCTCTTCCACAGAGGGAAGGGGTAGGTAAGGTGGCCGTCCATCTGGCTTTGTCCAGAGAAGCTGGAATCCTCAGCTGGTTTCTGCCAAGTGCAGGAAGTTGCAGACCATCAGCCCTCTTTTGGTGGTGAAGTAGAAGTAGGCTGGAGTTCTGGCATCCCTGGTAGTTCACAGTAGCTGATAATTTATACATAAGTGATTAGTAAAACATTCTTTTTATATATAAACATTGAAGGGAAGGTGTTAAACCTTTGCGCCTACTTTTTTTTTTTTTTTTTTTTTTTTTTTTTTTTTTTTTTTTAGACATTAAGGTTGGGTGTCAAACCCTCAGCTCCTATTTCCCTGTAACGGGACTCCCTTAAACCAAACAGTAGGGAGAGAGGAGTAGAAGAAACATGGTGCAAAATTTCTTTAATTTTTGTACAAAACTGCAAGCGACACTGCCACAGCTAAATATTGCACTTCAAGAAGCGCTTATTCTCTTTAGAAGAGCAGAAGAATTGCAGTATATTCCTTGTTTTCCTGAAGAGAACAAGAAGAGACATTTCTCCAGAGCAAGTGCTCTGGGTTTTTAGTTTTCCAATCTGTAAAAGCCTTTACAAGGCTCTGGGGATTTAGTTCAGCGGAAGAGTGCAAGGTCTGGGGCTCCGTCCCCGGCTTGGGGGTGGGGGTGGGGAAACAACAACTATAGGTCAAAGAAGAGAAAAAAAAACCAAGGCAGTTTGGGAGCAGACTGTGGAGTCAGTTTCCTGTAGCCACAGACTGCCACAGTCCATGCAGCTAGCACACGTCGACCTGCATCCTATAAAGCAAAGTATTAATCCTGAGTCAGGAAAATGGAGGTTTGCGCAGTTGTTCCAAGATGACTCTGGTCCCTTGATCTTAAAAGAGTTTATGAGAGCACAGGAGAGAAAGAATAACACCTTTTTTTTTTCTTTTGGCTTGGAGTTTGGTGATAAGAGTAACACCTGCCTCCAGGCTGTTTAGTGATAAGAGTCACACCTGCCTCCAGG
Organism: Perognathus longimembris pacificus; assembly: GCF_023159225.1. NCBI lineage: Eukaryota > Metazoa > Chordata > Mammalia > Rodentia > Heteromyidae > Perognathus > Perognathus longimembris. Next base: position 18,834,725 of record NC_063180.1, read on the forward strand.
CCCTTTACTGTGACTCCACCCACAAGCTGCAAAGAACAGTTTAACATTAAGAATTAGAGTCAGATTAGTAATCAAAAGGCAAGTAACTTTGAAACCACGTTTTACCAACACACACGGACAGACATACTGATACTTGTGCGTTTTGAAGCATGCTTAGATTTTTTTTTTTTTTAAATTGGCCATGTAAGTTTTCTGGAATTCCAGTGGCAAATGGTATTATTTTGCCCATAATAGAACCACGTGGTTGATAAAAACAAAAGGAAACCTCTCCTCACTCAACAGAAACACTCACAGACTCACAGATGCATGTTGTACACTCACAATACCTCTATGCACGTTGCCACCGGCGCTAGGCTCCATGAGGCCTGCGCTTTCTGAGATCCGAACAATGCCAGGCCGTGACCCCCTGCGGCTCCCGTTGCCGCCTTGGGTCCCGCGTTCCCGGAGGCCAGCGCCCATTGCGCGTGGCTGCTCCCTACTTGGGACTTTAAAAGTCCCGGGCGGGGGCCCTGGGCTAGACTGCCGCTGCTGCCTCGCCTGGCGCCCAGAGGTGCGAAGCTGCAAGCCCATCTCCGAGGGTTGCAGAATTCTCTCAGCCCTTGGTCAGAGTGCCATTGATCCAATCCGGCCTCTTGGGACGCGGATTGATTCTGCTCTGCCCCATCGCCGTGGATGGGGGTACCACACGCTCCGGATTACTCACTCCATCCTTCCCGAAGGCTACCGACAGCTCCTATTGCTTTTCTCGTGGGCATCCTGCCCCACGCCGGGCCGCCATTTTGTGGGCTCTCTCGACTTCCCCTCACTTGGGGGGGGGAAGGGGCTTGTCCGCCCCTTCCCGGGTGGTCCATGATCGCTCACGAGGGAGCGATGGCCACGGGTAGCCTCGGTGGCGTGTGGTCGCAGGGTGCCCCAAAGCCGCCAAGAATGACATGGACGCATGGGCCCCTGGAGAAAGCCATTAGGGCTTCTGGTTATTCAAATGAGGAACCCCCCAGATATACCCTAAAGGCGGGCACAAGAGAGGGGCCCCTGATTGGTCCCAAGGAGCTGTCCCTTAAGTGATGTCAGACTTCCTTCTCTTCCGGTTAAAGACAGGAAGGGGAGGGACAGGCTGAGGTCAGCTGTGGCCCCTTAAAGGTGCAGCTGACCCCAACACCACCTTTCACCTATCTCTCTTTTAAATGAAGGCCACACTTCTCCCGAGACCCTAAAAACAAAATTTACCCATGCTTTCAGGGTTGTTGGCCGTGGAGACCCTCTATCTAAAGCTCAAGGAACCCTACCCAAGATTTGGAGTTCCACAGCCTTGGGGTACTTCCTCCTCATGTGCCACGCACCCAGCCGGTTCTCGGTTAATCTCTGAGATCCTCCCCTCCCTGGTAACTAGCTGTGTCTCAAACTCAGTGAGGTGCACGGTAGGGGACTGAGGGGAAGAGGTCCTATTCAAGGAAAACAAGACAGTTTTGCAACCCAGGCCAAAGGCCAGCCTTCAGTCCCACAGAGTATAAAGGCAGCCAAGACGCCAGCTCAGCCACCGCCATCTGACTGGCACACTGGTTGCCACCATGCTGGCCTCAGGCATGCTGCTGGTAGTCGTGCTGGCTTGTCTGGCTGTCCTGGTGTTGATGTCTGTCTGGCGGCAGAGGAAGCTGTTGGGAAAGCTGCCTCCAGGCCCCACACCATTGCCTTTCCTTGGAAACTATCTGCAGCTTAACAAGGAGCAGATGTACAATTCTCTCATGAAGGTGCGGCAGGCCGGGAGGTGGTAGGATGGGGTGGGGAGACAGACATGCCCAGTTCCACAGGCAGGGGCGCTGACCACTGACTGCGTGAGCCAGAGTCTTTATTTTATTTTAATTGCCAGTCCTCCAGCTCAAACTCAGTGCCTGAGCCCTGTCCCTGAGCTTCTTTTTGCTCAAGGCTAATTCTCTACCACTTGAGACACAGTGCCACTTCCGCCTTTTTCTGTTTATGTGGTGCTGAGGAATGGAACCCAGGGCTTCATGCATGCTAGGCAAGCACTCTACCACTAGGCCACATTCCAAGCCTGAGGCAGAGTCTTAAACAGGGAATTCTTTTTGTGGGGAGAGGATGTGGTAGGAATCTTTAGAAGCCCATTTCTATTGGGATACCATGGATCTCTCCTCTAATCCTAGCTACTCAGGAGATTCACATCTGAGGATTGTGGTTCAAAGCCAGCCACCTCAGGAAAGCCTGTGAGACAATGAGCCACTGGACAACTAGAAATGGGGCTATGGCCCAATGTGGCAGAGTGCTAGCATTGAGCTGAAGAGCTTAGGACAGAGCCCAGTTGCCAAGTTCCAGCCCCAGGATAGGCACCAAAACATAAAAATATGTTTGTGTGTGTGTGTGTGTGTGTGCGCACACGTGCACATGCCCACTTATATCAGTGTGTGGGTTAGTATGTGTGGTCCTGAGCAGGATTAGACCTGAGCAGGAATATTCAATCTCATGACTTTCCCAGGGTTTGGGAGGAAAAAAGCCAATGCACCCCAGTACTTGGAAGCTTGCTCTTCAAATTTTTCCCATCTGCCCTTTCCCAGCTGAGGGATCGCTTCGGCCCCGTGTTCACGGTTCACCTGGGCCCTCGCCGGGTCGTGGTGCTGTGTGGCCAGGATGCGGTGAAGGAGGCGCTGGTGGATCAAGCCGAGGAGTTCAGCGGTCGCGGGGAGCAGGCCACCTTCGATTGGCTCTTCCAAGGCTACGGTGAGCCCAGGGGCCATGGAGTGGAGGGCTTAGTGGCCTCAGTCTCCCCTGCCTGTTTCCTCTAGATCTTTTAAGCTTCCGGCTTGCCTCAGACCTTCCCAGTGTCTTTCCCTCTTGCTTCCATTTTTCTGTGGACAGAAAGCATTCACTCCCCTCATTTCCATCCATTTCAAAAGTCATCTCCCCCCTTTCGTCTCCCCTCTCTCTTCCTGTCTCCTTACTCCCTCGCTAACTGAGCAGTGGGGCTGTCTCCTCTTCCCTGCCTCTTTCCCCATGATCTGCAGATCTCTGGCCCTGAGTCTGGGGTTTCTTCCTGGCTCCAAAGCTCACTCTTACATCAACAAAGCTCCTCTCCCTTCTCTTGCTCTCTGCACAGCCTGGCCTCCAGGCCTCCAGCTTCCCCAGCATCCCCACTTTGATGATGCTGGGTTCTGATCTTCCCTCTTCCCACTCCCCAGGTGTGGTCTTCAGCAATGGGGAGTGCGCCAAGCAGATGAGGCGCTTCTCCATCACCACGCTGCGGGACTTTGGCGTGGGCAAGCGTGGCATCGAGGAGCGCATCCAGGAGGAGGCGGGCTTCCTCATCCAGGCGCTGCAGGACACGCGCGGTGGGTGCCAGGCAGGGGGAGGTTAGGGCCCGCGGTGGGTGAACCCCGGCTCCACCACCCCATAAAATCTCTCCCAAACGGTCATACTGGCATCAGGTCACTGGGATTGGTTCTTTTCCAGGACAGATCTACACTGGGTTCCCCTTCAGCCCCGCAAACCCCTCCACCCCTGCCTACCCTCCATTCCTCCTCCATGCCTCACCTGCCACACCTGCTAAGCCCTCAGTCTCCAAGTTTCATAAACCCTCACCTTCACCCCTGAAAACCCCTACCTTTCACTCCTGCAGGCTCCTCCATAAACCCCTCACTCTCCACCCTGCAGGCACCTTCATAGATCCCACCTTCTACCTGAGCAGAACGGTCTCCAATGTCATCAGTTCCATTGTCTTTGGGGACCGCTTCGACTATGAGGACAAGGAGTTTCTGTCTCTGCTGCGAATGATGCTGAGCAGCTTCCAGTTCACAGCCACCTTCACTGGACAGGTACCCATGCCGCGCCCCTGCCACCAGTGTATGAGCAACAGCCAGGTCATAGACATAACTTCAAAATGGCCGGGTTCTGATGGCTCAGCCTGTCATCCTAGCTACTAGGAAGGCTGACATCTGAGGATTATAGTATGAATTCAGCTTGGCAGGAAAGTCTGTGAGACTCTTACCTCCAATGAATCAGCAAATCCTGGAAGTGGCGCTGTGGCTCAAAGTGGTAAAGCACCAGCCTTGTGCAGAAGTACTCAGGAACAGCGCCCTGGCCCCACCACAGACAGAACAAACATGAAGGCTGTTGACTCATGATTGTAATCCCTGCTGTGCAAGAGGCTGAGATCTGATGGAAGTTGAAACCATCCTGGGCAGGAAAGATTGTGAGACTCCAATTACCCAGCAAAAAGCTATGACTGGGAGCTGTGGTTCACGTGGTGGAGCACCTGGGAGAGGCAGTGAGGTCACCGGCCCAGCCCTGGGCAGGGCGCACCTGTGAGGCCATGAAGTTGGTTTGCTGCCACCTGCAGCCTAGGAGCTGAGCAAATGGTGGAGCCCCGATCTCCCCCCACAGGCCCTGTGTTCAGGCCCTTGGGGGAAATGTTCACCTGTCCTGGGAGACCTGAGTATTGGTCATTGACTCTGGGTCCTGGCACTGGTGTTTCAGAGGGCCTGCCTTTGTAGGGACCTTGGAGGCAGGAGGATGGCAGATGGGGGCCCCATGGCCTGTGGAAGTGCACTGACAATAGAGGGGGTGTGATTGTGCCGTGTGTTCTACTGAAGTTTGAAGCCAATACCTTGAGCCTATTAGCCAAGCACTGTGTCTGTGAGCTAACTATTTTATCATTATTTATTCACACATTTATTGAGGCACAGTTGCCTCAAACTTGAGACCTTCCTGGACTCCATCTCCAGAGTAGCTGGGATTACAGGTGTGTGCTAAGATGTCAGGTCTTTTTTCCATTTTCCCTCTCCTCAACCCCTCACCCCACCCCAGCTCTTTGAGATGTTCCACTCCATCATGAAGCACCTGCCGGGACCACAGCAACAGGCCTTTAAGGAGCTGAAGGGGCTGGAGGATTTCATCACCAAGAAGGTGGAGCAGAACCAGCGCACCCTGGATCCCAACTCCCCTCGAGACTTCATCGACTCCTTCCTCATACGCATGCTAGAGGTTCGTTCAGCAGCCCAGGGGAAGGGGGCAGGGCAGCCAGTTCAGTGTCATGCAGATTGGGCTAGGATGGAAAACCTAGAACTATGCCAATTATAGAAATAATTCTCAGTGTGGATCATGGTTGATTATATAAACAATTCTTAATGTCACCTGGGAATGTGGCTTAGCAGTAAAGTGCTTGCCCAGCATGCTTGAAGTCCAGGATTCAATTCCTCAACACCACATACACAAAAAAAAAGCCAGAAGTGGCTCTGTGGCTCATGTGGTAGAGTGCTAGGCTTGATCAAAAGAAGCTCAGGGACATAGCCTAGGCCTCGTGTTCCAGCCACAGGACTCACAAGCAACAAAAAAAAGTAGTTAATAAATAGTACTCAATGTCAATCATAATGAATATAGATGTTCTCCTACAGAACCTTATCCACAGAGAAGATAATGGTAACCAATTCTACCCCAATGCCTGGTGCTAGGGCATCTTCTTTCTTTCTTTTTTTCTTTCTTTCTTCCTTTTTTCACAATTGTGGAGCTTGAACTCGGGGCCTGGGCATTATCCCTGAGTTTCTTTTGCTCAAGGCCTAGTGCACTAACTTCAGCCACTTTGAGATTGGAGATAAGAGTCTCATGCACTTTCCTGCCCAGGCTGACTTCCAACCATGATCCTCAGATCTGAGCTTTCTGAGTAGCTACAATTACAGGTTAAAGCCTCCAGGGCCTGGCTAAGCTAGGTATTATTTAGTGCCCATCACAGCCTTTTCTATATGTGTATACCAGTCCTGGGGCTTGAACTCATGCCCTGGATACTGTCCTTGAGCTTCTTTTGTTCAAGGCTAGCACTCTACTTTTTCAACCACAGCTCCACTTCCATTGTGTGTGTGTGCCTGTGTGTGTGTGTGTGTGTGTGTGTGTGTGTGTGTTTTATTTCTGTTGTTTCTGTGCCTGCTAATTGGAGATAAAAATCTCACAGACTTCCCTGCCAGGACTGGGTTCTAATGGCAAATCCTCAGATCTCAGCAGTCTGAGTAGCTAGGATTGCAGACCTGAGCTTCTGGTCCCTGGCCCATCATAGCTATTAGGATCACAATGAGGATTCACAGCCCTGAGAGTGTTGGTGATCTGCCTGAGCTCACACCGCATGGAAACTGTGTCTTCCAGCTTACTCCAGGTCTGTTTCTGACACTGGTGCTTTAAGCTACCACACCAAATGAAAGTGAGTCGTCTAGAGTTTATGCTCTAGTGCTGGCACACACACTCACACACACACACACACACACATACACACACACACACATTCTCATTATAAATATCCTACCTACACAGGAGCCTGAGATGTGAGGATCATGGTTCAACCAAGGCTGGAAAATCCATGAAACCTTCATCTCCAGTAAACCACCAGAAAAGTTGAAGTATGCTGTAGCTCAAAGGGTTATATCACTAGGCTTGAGTTCAAGCCCCACAACGGACAAAATCAATCAACAAACCAAACAGAAGGTGAGCTAGGCAAAGGCCAGAGGTACATTTTGGACCACAGGCAACATCCTGGGCAAAGTTCTGGAAACAAGATTGAGAGCCTGGAAGATTGATGTTCTACTTGGACCTCACAGAGGTAGATGCCAAGAGAACATTCCAGAAGATCCTTCAAAGGCATGGGAAATGGCCTGGGAATATGGCCAAGTGATAGAAAGCTCCCCTCATATACATGAAGCCCTGGGTTTCATTCCTCAGCACCACATGTATACAAAATGGCCAGAAGTGACACTGTGGCACAAGTGGCAGAGTGCTAGCCTTGAGCACAAAGAAGCCATGGACAGTGCTCAGGCCCTGAGTCTATGCCCCAGGACTGGCAACAAAAAGAAAGAAAAACAAAACAAAGGCATGGGAAGTACCATAGAATTGAAGGCCTTCCTCCTTGCAGGAGAAGGAGAACCCCAATATGGAATTCCACATGAAGAACCTGGTGCTCACCACCCTGAACCTCTTCTTTGCGGGCACGGAGACCGTCAGCACCACCTTGCGTTATGGCTTCCTGATGCTCATGAAACACCCAGATGTGGGGGGTAAGGCCGGGCAGGGCCTGGACAGAGAAGTGAGAGGAGGGGGCAGGCCCTCAAAGTCCCGGAAGTTAGCTGCCATGTTCTCATTTCTCCTAACAACCTGGACCTTCACATAGGCTCTGTTACAATCAAGATGGGAGAGTCAGCCTGTGCACTTAGCTATCACAGTCATAGCTATGAAAATAGTAGGAGCCAGGGCAGTGGCTCCTCCAGTCATCCTAGCTACTCAGGAGGCTGACAGCTGAGGATTTGCCTTTGGAATCCAGCCAAGGCAAGGAAGTCTGTGAGACTCCTATCTGCATAAAACCACCAGAAACCTGGAAGTGAGGCTATGGCTAAAAGTGGTAAAAGAGTTCAGGGACAGCCCCCTGGCTCTGAGTTCAAGCCCCACAACTGATATATATCTATATTATATACCTATATATATAGATATAGATATAGATAGATAGATATCTATCTATATCTATATCTATATCTATCTATCTATAGATAGATAGATAGATAGATATCTATCTATCTATATCTATATATATATATATATTGGTGCTTCCTAAATGTATTGGTAAATTCCTGATCTAAACCACAAGGACCCCACTGCCTCCTTCTCCAAGCCACATCCTAAGACAGCCCTGGATACTGATAGGACAGCGAGCTAATGCCCAACTGCTGTTGTGAATGAATGATGAGCTGTATGCCTGTCACTCATTGTTCTAAGACCTACACGCAGGTTTCTTTGCCTGCCTCCCTGCCTGCTTTCTTCATTCCTTCCTTCCTTCCCTCCTTCCTTTCTTCTTCCTTTTTGTCAGTTGTGGTGGGGCTTGAACACAGGGCTTTGATGCGATCCATGAGCCTTTTTGATCTAGGCTGGTGCTGTAATGCTTGAGACACATATCCACTTCTGGTTTTCTGGTGGTTTATTGGGGTTTACAGTCTCTTAACGTACTGCCTAGGCTGGCTTTGAACCCTGATCCTTAGATCTCAGCCTCCTGAATAGCAAGTCTGACAGGTGTTAGCCACCAGTGCCAAGCTCTTTTCTTCCTTCTCCTTCTCCTTCTCCTTCTCCTTCTCCTTCTCCTTCTCCTTCTCCTTCTCCTTCTCCTTCTCCTTCTCCTTCTCCTTCTCCTTCTCCTTCTCCTTCTCCTCCTTCTTCTTCTTCTTCTTCTTCTTCTTCTTCTTCTTCTTCTTCTTCTTCTTCTTCTTCTTCTTCTTCTTCTTCTTCTTCTTCTTCTTCTTTTCTCATCCCTAATTCAAAGACTTCAAATACCTAAACACATTTCTTCTTTCTCTCCCAACTCCCAGCCAAAGTCCACGAAGAGATTGATCGGGTCATTGGCAAAAACCGGCAGCCAAAGTTTGAGGACCGAGCAAACATGCCCTACACAGAGGCTGTGATTCACGAGATCCAGAGATTTGCAGACCTGATTCCCATGGGGCTGGCTCGCAGGGTCACAAAGGACACCAAGTTCCGGGAGTTCCTTCTACCCAAGGTGCCCCTTGCCTGGGACCCCTGCACCCAACTCTATTACACCCTGTCGACTCCCTGTCTTCCCTTCTTAATCCAAGTTTCCTCATCCCCCTCCCTGTGTCCCTTCTTCTTTCCTACTCAGACTACTCTGTATCCTGGCTCCCTGCAACACCCCTCCCCACCAGCTCCCCTGACTCATGAGATCCAAGCCTTGACTTGAATCTTCCTAAATGGAGCGATGGAAACCCCAGCACTGGTGACTCAGGCCTGTCCTTATAGTCATTCAGGAGGCTGAGATGTGAGGATCGACATTGATAGTTTTTCTCTTTTTTGGTACTGGGTATGGAACCCAGGACATTGCACTTGCTAGGCAAGTGCTTTGCCACTGAGCTACCTCCCAGCCCTGAGGATCGACATTGAAAGTCAGCTACAGCAGAAATGTCTATGAGACTTAATTTTTTTCAGCCTGGGGCTAGATTTCATGGCCTGGTCACTGTTATTGAGTTCTTTTTGTTTAAGGATAGCATTCTACCAGCCACAGTACCACCACCATAAGACTCTTATCTACAGTGAAGCACCCAAACTCCTGGAAGTGGAGCTGTGGGCTCAAAGAGGCAGAGTGCTTGCCTTGACCACCCCCCCAAAAAAAACAGAAACAATGCCTTGGCTCTGAGTTCAAGGCCTAGGACTGAAACACACACACAGGAGCAGAGGGTAAATCTTATTTACCCAGACCTCTTGCTTAAGAACAGGAATCTCCAGTCCTCAATAGATCATTTCAGGAGGCCCGGAATCTCATAACTCTGGAACATGTACCTGCCAAGACCCCTTCCCCCCAACCATCTGCCTAGAGAGACAGGGGAGGTAGATCTGCCAAACCCTGGCTTCTGGAAGCCTCAAACCTGTGTCCACCAAACCCCTGGTTACAGAGAGAGGAACTTCTACTTACTCACAGAGACCTTAACCTCATGGTCCCTGAAGCCTCTCCCTCCCTCCTTCACTCCCATGACTCCAATCCCTGGCTGCTCCTACCCCATCCCATGGGACTTTCAGCACATTCATCTTCCAATTGCCTTTCTCACTCTCCCTCCCTCCTCTTCTTCTCAGGGTACCGAAGTGTTCCCCATGCTGGGCACTGTGCTTAAAGACCCCAAGTTCTTCTCTAACCCCCGAGATTTCAACCCTCACCACTTCCTGGATGACAATGGACGGTTTAAGAAGAATGATGCTTTTGTCCCCTTTTCCCTTGGTGAGTGACCAGCAGTGGCTACTGGGCCACGGCTTCCCGCAAAGGGACAGCTGTGTTTTCCAGCCCCTCTCTGACACACAAAATGATTAGTGCCTTTCCCCTGATTGGAAGGTATGATTGGATCTAGTCTTTGATCCCCTACTTGCACCCATCGTAATTCCCAAACATCCTGTTTGGTGCCAGGCAAAAGAAAACGCATTATCAAAGCTCGTTCAGAAATGAGGAAAATCAAGAACTGAGTAAGGGAACCACATTGTCTGTGGCTCACACTTACATCCTAGATACACAGGAGGCTCAGATATGAGGATCCCAGGTGGAGTCCAGTCTGGGGAAGGAAAGTTCATGAGACTCTTAGCTTCACTGAAGCACCAGAAAATTGGAAGTGCCATGGAGCACAAAGTAGTAGATTACTAGCTTCAAGTGATAAAGCTCAGGGCTACAACCAGGCCCTAACTTCAAGCTCCATGACTGACCAAAAACTCTAGTGTAAGTGGGGCTGTGGCTCAAGTGCTACAGTACCAGCATGGAGGAGAAAAACTCAAGGACAACACCCAGCACCCTCATGAACTAGGGAAACTCAGGATTAGAGAGGAGGCTAGAATTTTACAGCATTCCCTGCTCCACACTTAGAGAAATCAGCTGGGGACTTGGAGTTGGGGATTAGCTCACAGATAGAGTTGGCTTCAGCCCTGCCTGCCTCCTCTCCTCTGCAGGAAAGCGGTACTGTTTTGGAGAAGGTCTGGCTAAAATGGAGCTCTTTCTGTTCCTCACCACCATCATGCAAAACTTCCGCTTCAAGTCTGCGCAGGCTGCCCAAGACATTGACGTGTCCCCTAAAATTGTGGGCTTTACCACAATCCCACCAACCTATACTATAAGCTTCCTTCCTCGCTGAACCCAGTGCTGTGCTGGGTTAGGGGGAAAGGAGAGGATGGGGGGGCAGAGGCGGAGGGAGGGCCCTGGGCCACTAGGAGGGGTGGGAAGATAGGAGGGGGCAATTGTCAGATGGGAAGGGCAGACAGGCCAGATTGCTGACCTTGCTGAACATGGGCGCTTCCAAGCTGGAATGCCAGAAAGGGCATTTTTACATCGTGAGCAGTAATAAAAACAAATCAGTTCTTATTTATTGAAGGAATTTTGTGTGTCATGTTTATATCAGGTGTCTGATGATCTCTGCTCACACAACCTGAGCAAAGGGTTTGTGCGCAGCTTGGGAATCTCCTGCAGATGAGAGGCATGCTAAGGCATAGGAAGGCCTTGCTGAGGGCTGCTACTCCATAAGCCTACATTCCAGCTACTCAAGAGGCTGAGAGCTGAGGATTACTGTTCAAAGCCAGCCTGGGTAGTAAAAGCCCAGCAGACTCTTCCCGCCAATTAACCAATAAAAAGGTGGGAGTGGAGGTAGGGCTGGAGTGGTAGAGTGCTAGCAGGCTTTGAATTCAAGCCTTGTGTGAGAGAGAGGAAAACACCAAGAGACACTCTGAAAACTTTGAAAGAAGTAATTAAATCACCAGAAGTTTTAACACCAGGAGAGGAAGTTCGGGGTGAGAGTGGCATTCCCGATGTCCCGCAGTGTCACCTCCCATGGCCAGGAGTGGGAAAAGCTCACTGCTGGCCTCTCCATCTCACAGGCGCTGGCCCAGATTGGACAGAAGGGAAATTTCTGAAGGAAATGCCCTGTGGGATCTTGGCTGGAACTGTGCTAACCACCAGCCATGACTCCCCTATTCCCCCTGCAAGCCCTTCACGGAACTGCCCAGCATGGACTGAAACCACTCAATTTCTTAGCATTTCTCAACACCATTATCTCAGGATGGAGGTGTGGCTCAGTTGATAGGGCGTCAGCCAATGAGCATCAGTCACCAAATTTGAGTCCTGCTATTTGTGTAGGAGCTACTAACACCCAGCTTCTATTTTAATTTTAACTTTAAGGTGTAATATGGCTGGTCAAACCATCCTACACTTTAGCCTTACCTTCCATACCTCCATATTGTTTTCTTATGACTCCATCTCAAAGGGCTTCCCCCCTCCTCTGCCCCATGAGACTAGTTCCTTAGAGTTTGACAATTAAACATACTGCACCCACATTACATTCAGGAGAGGGCACAAGCCACCTCCAACAATCCGGGGCAGTGTGCCCTCCCAAAAAAAGAAACACAAGTCCTCACACGGACGCACCCCCCTCAGATGGCCAGCGTGGGTCAGCATGATAGCCCTCCAGTAGGATGATCTCGAGGCCACACCTCCATGGGAGCACATAATTGGTCAAGCTGCCCCTCAGCAGCAATGCCCACTCTGATAGGCGCACTTCGCACAGGTGGGCAGGCCAACTGTTGGGCCTGGGTAACTGCAGCCATAGTCAGGACATGGGGGATGCAAGGGGAGTGAACCAATGCATACTTTATTCCAAGAGGGCCAGGGGTTTTTGGCCTTGGAGACCCTTTATCTAATGCTCAAGGAACTCTACCCAAGATTTGGAGTTAAGGGATCTACAGTTTTGGGGTACTTCCTCCTCATGTGCCACACACCAGCCTAATCCTCGTTAATCTCTGAGATCCTCCCCTTCCTGGTAACTAGCTGTGTCTCAAACTCAGTGAGGTGGACGGTAGGGGACTGAGGGGAAGAGGTCCTATTCAAAGAAAACGAGACAGTTTTGCAACCCAGGCCAAAGGCCAGCCTTCAGTCCCACAGAATATAAAGGCAGCCGAGACGCCAGCTCAGCCACCGCCATCTGACTGGCACACTCGTTGCCACCATGCTGGCCTCAGGCATGCTGCTGGTGGCCGTGCTGCCCTGTCTGGCTGTCTTCGTATTGATGTCTGTCTGGCGGCAAAGGAAGCTGTTGGGAAAGCTGCCTCCAGGCCCCACACCATTGCCTTTCCTTGGAAACTATCTGCAGCTTAACAAGGAGCAGATGTACAATTCTCTCATGAAGGTGCGGCAGGCCGGGAAGTGGTGGGATGGGGTGGGGAGACAGACATGCCCAGTTCCACAGGGCAGGGGCGCTGACCACTGACTGCGTGAGCCAGAGTCTTTATTTTATTTGCCACTCCTCCAGCTCAAACTCAGTGCCTGAGCCCTGTCCCTGAGCTTCTTTTTGCTCATGGCTAATTCTCTACCACTTGAGACACAGTGCCACTTACGCCTTTTTCTTCTTCTTTTTTTTTTTTTTTTTGGCCAGTCCTGGGCCTTGGACTCAGGGCCTGAGCACTGTCCCTGGCTTCTTTTTGCTCAAGGCTAGCACTCTGCCACTTGAGCCACAGCGCCGCTTCTGGCCGTTTTCTGTATATGTGGTGCTGGGGAATCAAACCTAGGGCCTCGTGTATCCGAGGCAGGCACTCTTGCCACTAGGCTATATCCCCAGCCCTATTATTACACTTTTTACACATTTGTGGAGCTTGAACTCAGGACCTGGGCATTATCCCTGAGTTTCTTTTGCTCAAGGCCTACTGCTCTACCTTGAGCCACTTTGAGATTGGAGATAAGAGTCTCATGCCCTTTCCTGCCCAGGCTGACTTCCAACCATGATCCTCAGATCTGAGCTTTCTGAGTAGCTACAATTACAGGTTAAAGCCTCCAGGGCCTGGCTAAGCTAGGTATTATTTAGTGCCCATCACAGTCTTTTCTATATGTGTATATCAGTCCTGGGGCTTGAACTCATGCCCTGGATACTGTCCTTGAGCTTCTTTTGTTCAAGGCTAGCACTCTACCTTTTGAACCACAGCTGCACTTCCATTGTGTGTGTGCATGTGTGTGTGTGTCTGTGTGTGTGTTTTATTTCTGTTGTTTCTGTGCCTGCTAATTGGAGATAAAAATCTCACAGACTTCCCTGCCAGGACTGGGTTCTAATGGCAAATCCTCAGATCTCAGCAGTCTGAGTAGCTAGGATTGCAGACCTGAGCTTCTGGTCCCTGGCCCATCATAGCTATTAGGATCACAATGAGGATTCACAGCCCTGAGAGTGTTGGTGATCTGCCTGAGCTCACACCGCATGGAAACTGTGTCCTCCAGCTTACTCCAGGTCTGTTTCTGACACTGGTGCTTTAAGCTACACCAAATGAGAGTGAGTGGTCTAGAGTTTATGCTCTAGTGCTGGCGCGCACGCGCGCGCGCGCGCGCACACACACACACACACACACACACACACACATTTTCATTATAAACATCCTACCTACACAGGAGCCTGGGATCATGGTTCAGCCAAGGCTGGAAAATCCATGAAACTCTAATCTCCATTTAACCACCAGAAAATTTGGAGTAGTGCTGTAGCTCAACGGGTTATATCACTAGGCTTCAGTTCAAGCCCCACAACTGACAAAATCAATCAACCAACAAAACAGAGCGTCAGGTAGGCAAAGGCCAGAGGTGCATTTTGGACCACAGGCAACAACCTGGGCAAAGCTCTGGAAACAGGATTGAGAGCCTGGAAGATTGATGTTCTACTTGGACCTCACAGAGGTAGATGCCAAGAGAACATTCCAGAAGATCCTTCAAAGGCATGGGAAATGGGCTGGTAATATGGCCGAGTGTTAGAGTGCTCCCCTCATGTATATGAAGCCCTGGGTTTCATTCCTCAGCACCACATATATACAAAATGGCCAGAAGTGACACTGTGGCACAAGTGGCAGAGTGCTAGCCTTGAGCACAAATAAGCCATGGACAGTGCTCAGGCCCTGAGTCCATGCCCCAGGACTGGCAACAAAAACAAAGCAAAACAAAAAAAGGCATGGGAAGTACCATAGAGTTGAAGGCCTTTCTCCTTGCAGGAGAAGGAGAATCCCAATACGGAATTCCACATGAAGAACCTGGTGCTCACCATCCTGAACCTCTTCTTTGGGGGCACGGAGACCATCAGCACCACCTTGCGTTATGGCTTCCTGCTGCTCATGAAACACCCAGATGTGGGGGTAAGGCTGGGCAGGGCCAGGACAGAGAAGTGAGGGGAGGGAGGCAGGACCTAAAAGTCTATTGGTGGGGCTTGAACACAGGGCTTTGATGCGATCCATGAGCTTTTTTGATCTAGGCTGGTGCTGTAATGCTTGAGACACATATCCACTTCTGGTTTTCTGGTGGTTTATTGGGGTTTACAGTCTCTTAACGTACTGCCTAGGCTGGCTTTGAACCCTGATCCTTAGATCTCAGCCTCCTGAATAGCAAGTCTAACAGGTGTTAGCCACCAGTGCCAAGCTCTTTTCTTCCTCCTTCTCCTCCTCCTCCTCCTCCTCCTCCTCCTCCTCCTCCTCCTCCTCCTCCTCCTCCTCCTCCTCCTCCTCTTCTTCTTCTTCTTCTTCTTCTTCTTCTTCTCTCATACCTAATTCAAAGACTTCAAATACCTAAACACATTTCTTCTTTCTCTCCCAGCCAAAGTCCACGAAGAGATTGATCGGGTCATTGGCAAAAACCGACAGCCCAAGTTTGAGGACCGAGCAAACATGCCCTACACAGAGGCTGTGATTCACGAGATCCAGAGATTTGCAGACCTGAGTCCAATAGGGCTGGCTCGCAGGGTCACAAAGGACACCAAGTTCCGGGAGTTCCTTCTGCCCAAGGTGCCCCTTGCCTGGGACCCCTGCACCCCAACTCTATTACACACTGTCGACTCCCTGTCTTCCCTTCTTAATCAAAGGTTCCTCATCCCCCATCCCCGTGTCCCTTCTTCTTTCCTACTCAGACTACTCTGTATCCTGGCTCCCTGCAACACCCTTCCCCACCAGCACCCTGGCTTAGAAGATCCAGGCCTTGATTTGAATCTTCCTAAATGGAGCGATGGAAACCCCAGCTCTGGCGACTCAGGCCTATCCTCATAGGCATTCAGGAGGCTGAGATGTGAGGATCAACATTGATAGTTTATCTCTTTTTTGGTATTGGGGATAGATCCCAGGACATTGCACTTGATAGGCAAGCACTTTGCCACTGAGCTACCTCCCAGCCCTGAGGATCGACATTGAAAGTCAGCTACAGCAGAAACGTCTATGAGACTTAATTTTTTTTCAGCCAGGGGCTTGATCTCACAGCCTGGTCACTGTTCTTGAGTTCTTTTTGTTCAGGGATAGCATTCTACCAGCCACAGTACCACCACCATAAGACTCTTATCTACAGTGAAGCACCCAAACTCCTGGAAGTGGAGCTGTGGGCTCAAAGAGGCAGAGTGCTAGCCTTAACCAAAAAAAAACAAAAACAAAAACAAAAACAAAACTCAAAAACAATGCCTTGGTTCTTAGTTTAAGGCCTAGGCCTGAAACACACACACAGGAGCAGAGGGTAAATCTTATTTACCCAGACCTCTTGCTTAAGAACAGGAATCTCCAGTCCTCAATAGATCATTCCAGAAGGCCCGGAATCTCATAGCTCTGGCACATGTACCTGCCAAGACCCCTTGCTCCCCAACCATCCGCCTGGGGAGACAGGGGAGGGAGATCTACCAAACTCTGGCTTCTGGAAGCCTCAAACCTGTGTCCACCAAGCCCCTGGTTACAGAGAGGAGGAACTTCACCTTACTCACAGAGACCTTAACCTCATGGTCCCTGAAGCCTCTCCCTCCCTCCTTCACTCCCATGACTCCAATCCCTGGCTGCTCCTACCACATCCCAGGGGACTTTCAGCACATTCATCTTCCAACTGCCTTTCTCACTCTCCCTTCCTCCTCTTCCTCTCAGGGTACCGAAGTGTTCCCCATGCTGGGCTCTGTGCTTAAAGACCCCAAGTTCTTCTCTAACCCCCGAGATTTGAACCCTCGCCACTTCCTAGATGACAATGGACAGTTTAAGAAGAATGATGCTTTTGTCCCCTTTTCCCTTGGTGAGTGACCAGCAGTGGCTAATGGGCCACGGCTTCCCGCAAAGGGACAGCTGTGTTTTCCAGCCCCTCTCTGACACACAAAATCATTAGTGCCTTTCCCCAGGATGGAAGGTCTGATTGGATCTAGTCTGTCATCCCCTACCTGCAACCCATCGTAATTCCCAAACATCCTGTTGGGTGCCAGAAAAGAGAAAAGGGATCATCAAAGCTCATTCAGAAATGAGGGAAATAAAAAACAGAATGAAGTATCCACATTGTCTCTGGCTCACGCTGCCATCCTAGCTACTCAGGAGGCTGAGATCTGAGGATCCCAGTTGGAATTCAGTCTGGGGAAGGAAAGTCCATAAGACTATTACCTTTACTGAAACTCCAGAAAATTGGAAGTGCCATGGAGCTCAAAGTAGTAGCTTACTGTCTTTGAGTGAAAAAGCTCAGGGCAGCACCCAGACCCTGAGTTCAAGCTCCATGACTAACTAAAAACTGTACTGTAATTGGGGCTGTGGCTCAAGTGCTACAGTACCAGCATGGAGGAAAAAAACTAAGGAATAACACCCAGTCCCCTCATGGATTAGGGAAACCAAGGCTCAGAGAGGAGGCTAGAATTTTACAGCTTTCCCTGCCCCACCATTAGAGAACTCAGCTGGGGACTTGGGGTTTGAGGATTAGCTCACAGACAGAGTTGGCTTCAGTCCTGCCTGCCTCCTCTCCTCTGCAGGAAAGAGGTACTGTTTTGGAGAAGGCCTGGCTAGAATGGAGCTCTTTCTCTTCCTTACTACCATCATGCAGAACTTCTGCTTCAAGCCCACACAACCTGCCCAAGACATCGACGTGTCCCCCAAACATGTGGGCTTTGCCACAATCCCACCAACCTATACTATAAGCTTCCAGCCTCGCTGAGTACAGGGCTGTGCCAGGGGAGGGGGAGAGGAGGGGCCTGGGCTACTGGTATGGGCAGAAGAAGGGAGGGGGCGATTTTCAGATGAGAAAGGCAAACAGGCTAGATTGTTGACCTTGCTGAATATGGGTGCTTCCAAGCTGGAATGCCAGAAAGGGAATTTTTACGTTGTGAGCAGTAATAAAAATAAATCAGTTCTTATTCATTGAAGGAATTTTGCGTGTCATGTTTCTATCAGGTGTCTGATGATCTCTGCTCACACTACCTGAGCAAAGGGTTTGTTTGCGGGTCAGGAATCTTCTACGGATTAGTGGCATGCTAAGGCTTAAGAATTCCTTGCTGCGGGCTGCTTCTCCATAGGCCTGTCATCTCAGCTACCCAAGAAGCCTATAGCTGAGGATCCCAGCTCAAAGCCAGCCTGGGCAGGAAAAGCCCAGCAGACTCTTCCCTCCAATGAACCAACAAAAAGCTGGGAGTTTAGGTGAGGCTCAAGTGGTAGAGTGCTAGCAAGCTTTGATTTCAAGCCCAGTGAGAGGGAGAGAGAGAAGAAAACACCAAGCGAAACCACAAAGCTTTGAAAGAAGTAATTAAAGCGAGAGGAGGAAGATGATGCTGTCACAATAGGGAGGCACCCCAACTTGCTTCAATCAAATAGTGAGCTAGGAACTCCAATACCCAATGCCCCATCTAGAGTCCAGCAAACCAACAACCAGAACAAACAATGAAACACAGGAAATGAAAAAGAACAAAGAAGGAAAAGCCTATAATCTGCACAGAGCCAGAAAATCTCCAGGGTACTCTCTCCACCCAGGCCCAAACAGGGCCATGCTGGGAAAGTGGCCCTGGCGTGGGCGAACGGAACTGCAGACCATCAGTGACCACATAAGCAACAGCGGAAAAATCCCTCAGAGAGTGCAGAGACCAGACAGCAGGAGCTCCATGGGCCCCAGACTGCACGCAGACCAGACCAAGGCAGATGGTGGCATAGGACCGAATGGCCGGGACCAGACAACAACAGCAGGGGAACTGGGCGCTGCAGATGTGGAGAGCCGGGATGCTGCCGCCAAACTATAAATCAACACACCCCAGCCTAGAAAAGCAAAGAGCAGCGTGGGACACACTCACAACCCAGCACCAGTAAGTTCCCCATTGCCCACTTCCCTCTTAAATGGGAGATCTGCTCTGGGAGAGACCCAAAACCTGATGTAGAGCTCATCACAAGGGGAAAAAAAGCTAGAACTCCCTCCCTCTTCCTCCCTACCCTGAGGGAACAAAGAGCCCCATGTCTGGTGGCTCTAGGACCCTACAGCCCCTGGGAGGACACAGGAACTAGCAGCAGTGAAGCAGGGCCCAACAAAGTGGCCCGGAGACACCTTAGGCCAGCATCCCCCAAAGCCCCAGCTGGGGAGCCTGAAGCTGTCTGCACCAGTTCCTCCCCCCATCACCAGCAGGGACCCGCAGTCTGGTAGGCATTTGACCACCACTTGAGGCACCCTGGTCTGTGGGGACTTTTTGAACAACAGTCACAGGCTTGCTGGTATGCAATACCAGCCCACAGGGTCACCTGGGCCCAACACTGAGCCCAGACACTTGAACCTGCTTGGGGACCACACATAGGTCCCCCACAGTTGATTCGTGAGAGGGCACAAGCACCCTCAAACAATCCAGGGCAGTGTGCAGCCCCAAAAGAAGCAGAAGGGGCTGGGAATGTGGCCTAGTGGCAAAAGTGCTTGCCTCCTACACATGTAGCTCTCAGTTTGATTCCCCAGCACCACATATATGGAAAATGGCCAGAAGGGGTGCTGTGGCTCAGGTGGCAGAGTGCTCGCCTTGAGGGGGAAGAGGCCAGGGACAGTGCTCAGGCCCTGCACTGGGACTGGCCCAGGACTGGCCAAAAAAAGAAGCAGAAGAGCTCACACTCACGCACTCCCCCCTCCCAGAGGGCCAGAGTGGGTCCTCCTGCTAGCCCTCCAGCAGGAGGGTTCTGCACCCACTCCCCTGTGGGAGCACACAAGTGGGAAAGCTGCCCCTCAGCAGCAACGACCACTGTGATAGGCGCACTCTTCTCAGGTGGGCAAGCCGCCCCTCAGCGGCAATATTAAATCTGAGAGACAAGCTCTCTTGACCCACAGCATCTAGAGGGGAAATAATCAAAGGAAACAAAAGTCTCCATGCCATGCTGAATCAGCGACCCGAGAACCCCCAACAGGGGCCCAAAAGGGTCAGCACAACACAGCGGCAGAGCACAGTCCTGCAGAGAAAGCCACAGAACCTACCCACCCCTAACTGCAGTGAGGGTAATTGCTTCGGCAACAACCGAGATTGTCATGTTCACCCATAGGGTAGTAAGGTTCAACAGCCAAACTCAAACACAGAGCCAGTACAAACAAGTCCCTGCTGATGGACCAGCGGGAACCAGCACATAGCCAAGCCAAGGCTGCCACCTACAGGCCCCTGAAAGTGCAAAAACTGCAGATGCGTAAATCACAAAGAAATATTACAAATTTCATGAAAGTTCAAGCTAACTCGCCAGCTCCAAAAGGCAGTACAACCAAAGAGGAGATGGAGAATAAAAAAACAAATGAGGCTAAGATAGCAGAAATGATAGAAAGCCTCAGGAACAAATTCTGAAAACAATTCCAGGAGTTTAGAATAGAAGCCTCGAGGACCTTCAGGAAGTCAAGAAAGAAATGGAAGCAAAAATAGATACAGTCTACTCCTCCGTTAAAGAAGACCTTAACATCCTGAGAAATAAAATGCATGAAAAAATAGATTCAAAACACAATTCATTAAAAGAAGAAATTACCACAATGAGAGCTGATCTGGCAACCATAAACAGCTCACTCACCTCAATGCAAACCACACTCGAAGCCACATCACAAAGAATTGATCATCTTGAATCTCGAGTCTCTCTTTTGGATGATGATTCAGCTGATAAGGACCAGAAGATTACCGCACTCCAAGAAACTGTCAAAATCCGGGGCAGACTAATCCAGGAGATAGTGGACAGGGAGAATAGATATAATCTGTGCATAATCGGAATGGATGAAGGAGAGGAGTACCAGAGCAGAATTATACAACACATATTCAATAGAATTATTACAGAGAATTTCCCCAATCTCAAAAGGGAAAACCTCACCCAAATAACAGAAGCATATGGGTCACCTGGCAGACTGGACCCTAGAAGATCCTCCCCCAGACATTATAATCAAGGCCTCAGATTGCAACAGAAAGGAACAAATTTTGAACGCAGCCAAAACGAAGAAAGAACTATATTACAATGGAAAAATGATCAGAATCATGGCAGACCTCTCCACACAAACTTGCAACGCAGGAAGAGCATGCAAGAATACAATCCAAGTCCTCCAGGCCAACAACTGCCAACCCAGAATTAGATACCCAGCCAAGTTAGAATTCACATTTGAGGGAAAAACCAGATCTTTCCATAGCAAAGAGGATCTAAAGGACTATGTGACTAAAACCACCTTTACAGCAAATTCTAAGAGGGGAACCCCACCCAACAGAAAACGTAGAGGACCTACAGACAGAAATAGAAAAAAAACTACAATAGCCAGAGCCTAAGAGGAGGAGTGGCTGAATAACAACAAGAAAGAACGGAGAGGACACACAGCCTAACAGGAAAATGGAAGGGAAAAAAACCACACCTATCCATGATCTCTTTGAATATAAATGGTATAAATTCTCCGGTAAACAGGAACAGACTGACAGAGTGGATCCGTAAACAAAAAATTGCTATCTGTTGTCTTCAAGAGACCCATATTACAGCAAGGGACAAAAACAGGCTCCAAATGAAAGGATGGAGCAAGATCTTCCAAGCAAATGCACCTACCAAAATGGCAGGGGTAGCCATCCTGATTTCAGACAAGGTAGACTTTTAAAATCAGTTCAAAAAGATAAAGAAGGGCACTACAGTTTAATACAAGGAAAAATCCAGAATCAAAATATCATGGTGATAAATTTATACTCACTGAACATAAAAGGCCCTAAATACGTCAATCAAAATTTTTCAGAACTACAGAACAAGATAGACCCAAATACAATCATAGTGGGAGATTTTAATACTCTACTCTCTCCAAGAGATATATCCAACACACAGAGGATTAGCAAGGGAGCCGAAGACCTAAGTAACACCATACCTCACCTGGATCTGACAGATCTGTACAGAGTGTTTTACCCTACAGAGACCCAATACACATTCTTCTCAGCAGTACATGGAACATTCTCCAAAATAGATCATGTCATAGTCCACACAAAGAATCTCAGCAAATACAAGAATATTGACATTATCCCATGTATTTTACCTGATCACAGTGGAATCAAGGTAACCCTCAATAACAAATGATACCACAGAGACAACACAAATACTTGGAGGCTAAACCCCTCACTGTTATCTAACACTTGGGTCACAGAGCAAATGAAGGACGAAATTAACAATTCATAAGCCACACAACAATGAAAATACATCACAAAGAAACCTATGGGATACAGCTAAGGCAGTTCTGAGGGGCAAGATCATTGCCCTCAGTGCACACATTAAAAGAATGGAATCATAACAGGTAAATAACCTCATGATTCAGCTAAAACATCTGGAGAAACAAGAAAAAATTGAATCTAAAACAACTAGGAGGAGAGAGATCACAAAGATTAAAGAAGAGATAAATCTGATTGAGAATAGAAAGACCATTCAACAAATAAATAAAACTAAAAGCTGGTTCTTTGAGAAAATAAATAAAATTGACAGACCCCTTGCAAGACTTACCAAAAAAAAAAAAAAAAAAAGGAAGAGAAGAGACTCATATCCGTAAGATCAGGGTGTCCACCGGAAAAACTACAACAAATCCACAGGATATTCAAACCATCATAAGGAACTATTTCCAGAACCTCTACTGACTAAAGAATGAAAATTTTATAGAAATGGATCAATTGTTAGAGAAGTATAAACTGCCCAAACTGAATCAAGAAGAAATAAATCAACTAAATAAACCAATAACCTACAGCGAGATACAGGAGGTAATCAAGAGCCTCCCAACAAAGAAAAGCCCAGGCCCGGATGGATTCACCAATGAATTCTATAAAGCCTTCAGTGAGGAGCTAATACCAATACTCCACAAACTCTTCCGCGAAATAGAAACAGAGGGAGAAATCCCAAACTCATTCTATGAAGCTGATATTATACTCATCCCCAAACCAGGCAAAGACCCAACAAAAAAAAAGAACCACAGACCAATATCACTAATGAACACAGATGCAAAGCTCCTCAACAAAATATTACCTAACAGGATCCAGAAACTGATCAAGAAAATTATACATCATGATCAAGTAGGCTTCATCCCACAGATGCAAGGATGTTTCATCATCCACAAATCAATAAACGTAATTGAACATATCAAGTGCTAAGACCAAGATCTACATCATCATCCCAACCGATGCCCAAAAAGCCTTTGACAAAATACAACACCCATACATGTTAAAAGCCCTGGAGAAAACAGGAATGGAGGGAACATTCTTTAAAACAATAAAAGCCATATGTTGGGCCTGGGTAACTGCAGCCATAATCAGGAAACAGGGGATGCAAGGCGAGTGAACCAATGCATATTTTATTTTCAAGAGGGCCAGGCTTTAAGTAGGGTTAGAAATCAACTTACAATTTCAAGGGTAAAAGGTTAACATAGCATGTGATCCATTACGATTATAAAAATTGAGGAATGCCATTACTGGGAGGAAAGAAGCTAATACAGAAGTTTATCCACTACAAAAGGTTGCTGCTTCAAAGAGAGTTTACATATCTAAGGCTGAGCTATTTCCTAGCTATTATTTGCTCAGGACGTTGACCAGGACTCCATTCATCTAGAGGATACTTTCCTGTTTACTATGAAAAGACTGCCCAGAATTCTTGGGAGGAAACTTTGCTAATTACTAAGGAGAGGCTGTCCTTATTCATATTGAGAATCTACCATGTGAAGGCAGCTGGTCAAACTAGTCTCCTCAAGGAGACTTTGTATGGGGAAAGGGGAGATTCTCCTGACAAGGTGTGGCGTCCTTTGTCCCACAGACACAAAGAAACTTCTTACTAGGAATATGTTCCCAAGTGCCTATTAGTATGCTAATAAGGCATCGAAGTAACTGTGCCGAGGCTAAGTATTCCACTTGGTCAAAGAAATTAATTCTCCCACAGCCATATACAACAGACCAACTGATAATATCATATTAAATGGGGAGAAACTAAAACCATTTCCCCTAAACCCAGGAACAAGACAAAGATGCCCACTCTCCCCACTTCTATTCAACATAGGGCTGGAATCCCTAGCCATAGCAATAAGGCAAGAGGAGGGCATCAAAGGCATCCACATTGGCAAAGAAGAAATCAAACTATCCTTATTCTCAGATAACATGATCTTATATCTGAAGGACCCCAAAAATTCAGTCCCCAAACTGCTAGACCTAATAAACCATTTTGGCAAAGTAGCAGGATAAAAAATCAACACACAAAAATCAGCAGCTTTTCTGTACACCAGCAATGTAGAAGCAGAAAAGGAAATTATGGAAATAATACCATTTACAATAGCTAAAAAAAAGAATAAATTACCTAGGGATTAACCTAACTAAAAACGTGAATGATCTATTTAATGAGAACTATAAAAATCTAAAAAGGAAAATCAAAGAGGACACAAGGAGATGGAAAGACCTCCCATTCTCATGGGTAGGCAGAATCAATATAGTGAAAATGGCCATATTGCCAAAATGTTATCCAAATTCAATGCAATCCCCATCAAGATCCCAGCTACATTCTTCGCTGAAATATACAAAACACCCCATAAATTCATATGGAACAGCAAAAGACCTAGAATAGCCAAAGCAATTAATCACAATACCAGACTTCAAGCTCTATTTTAGAGCCATCTTAACAAAAATAGCCTTGTATTGGTATAATAACTGATATGAATACCAATGGAATAGAATAAAAGACCCAGAAATAAAGCCACATTCTTATAGTCGGGTGATATTCAACGAGCTAAAGACATACAAAGGAAAAAACACAGCCTCTGCTGCGAAAACTGGGCAGCCACATATAGAAAACTCAGAGTAGACCCTAGCCTATCAGCATGAACTTCAGTCAATTCACTATGGATTAAGGACCTCAACATCAGACCTGAATCCTTGAAACTACTGAAGGACAGAGTAGGAAAGACGCTAGAACTTATAGGCACAGGAAGGAACTTCCTGAATATAGTCCCAGGGGCACAACAGATAGGGGAGAGACTTGACAAATGGGACAACTACAAAATAAAGTTTCTGCAAAGCTAAAGACATAGCTACCAAACTAGAAAGACAGCCAACCATATGGGAAAGGATCTTCACCAGCACAGCAACAGACAAAGGCCTAATATCCTTCATCCACAGAGAACTCAAAAAACTAACCTCCTCCAAACCCAGTAAAGCAGTTATTAAATGGGCAAAGGAGCTAAAGAGAGACTTCACAGGAGAAGAGATAAAAATGGCAAAGAAACATATGAGGAAATGTTCAACATCCCTGGAAGTAAAGGAAATGCAAATAAAAACAACCCTGAGATACCACCTCATTCCAGTTACAATGGCCTACACTCTGAACTCAGGCAACAACAAATGCTGGAGGGGATGCGGGAAAAGAGGATCCCTTCTCCCCTGTTGCTGGGAGTGCAAATTAGTACAACCACTTTGGAGAACAGTATGGGGAGTTCCTCAAAAAGCTCAGCATAGATATACCCTATGATCCAGCCATACCACTCCTAGGCATCTATCCTGAAAAACAGGTCTGAGGATACATAAAGACATCTGCACATCCATGTTTATCGCTGCACAATTCACAAGAGCCAAAATATGGAAACAACCCAGATGCCCCTCTACAGATGAATGGATCCAAAAAATGTGGTACCTATATACAATGGAATAATACATAGCGATTAGAAATGATAAAATATTGGTATTCACAGGGACCTGGTCAGAACTTGAACATATAATGTTTAGTGAGACAAACCTAGAACACATAGAAAAAGGGGCATGGTCTCCTTGATATATGACTGTTAGGGTGGGGGGGAACAGTAGTGACCAGGTCTGCAAAACAAAAAACTTCTTGTCGAATGGTATTTCCACAGGTTTGGGTCAGCGACCTTAAATTATGTATGAAAAACCAAACAACTACTAAACATAAAAAGGTATAAAATAGACCTCTCAGTGGATCACAATAGCTCAACAGCTATGTATGTATGATCATATAAGTCAAGGATAAGCGAACCCTATTGTTGATGTTATATTTAAATTTCTAGGTGAATTTACTT
The DNA here is from genome assembly GCF_023159225.1 of Perognathus longimembris pacificus. NCBI lineage: Eukaryota > Metazoa > Chordata > Mammalia > Rodentia > Heteromyidae > Perognathus > Perognathus longimembris. Next base: position 18,860,505 of record NC_063180.1, read on the forward strand.
TGGTGCATGCCATGTGGCTACTGTATATGATTTTGGTACACTGGGTATTGTATATATGCCTACCTGATCTAGGGAAGGGAAAGAAAAACGAGGGTGTGAGATATCACGAGAAATGTACTCACTGCCCTATTATGTAACTGTACCCCTTTTGCATAACACCTTGTCAACAAAATTTAATTAGTAAAAAAAATAAAAAAAAGAAGGGAAGACAGGGAGTCAATAGTGTGTAATAGAGTTGGGGTGCAGGGGTCCCAGGCAAGGGGCACCTTGGGCAGAAGAAACTCCTGGAACTTGGTGTCCTTTATGACCCTGCAGGCCAATCCCATGGGAATAATGTCTACAAATCTCTGGATTTTATGAATCACAGCCTCTGTGTAGGGCATCTTTGCTTGGTCCTCAAACTTGAGCTGCTGGTTTTTGCCAATTAGCCGATCAATGTCTTCGTGGACTTTGACTGGGAGTTGGGAGAGAAAGAAGAAATGTGTTTAGGTATCTGAAGTCATTGAATTAGGGATGAGAATCAAAAAAGAAGAAGAGGAGGAGGAGGAAGAAAAGAGTGGTACTGGTGGCTAACACCTGTCATACTAGCTATTCAGGAGGCTGGGATCTAAGGATCAGGGTTCAAAGCCAGCCTACGCAGAAAAGTTAAGAGACTGTAAATTCCAATATACAACCAGAAGTGGATGTGTGGCTCAAGTGTTATAGCACCAGCCTAAATCAAAAAAGCTCATGTATTGCATCAAAGCCCTGTGTTCAAGCCCCACCTGCCTCCAAGGTGTCCTCAAATCCAGCTCCCCATGTGTAAACCTGAATAGCTGGGCCAGGACCCAGAGTCAGTGATCATTGTGCAGGTCTCCGAGATCACCTAAACATTTCCCCCATGGGCCTGAAAACAGAGCCTGGGATGGGGGTGGGGGTGGGAGGGGGGTCGTGGTTCCACCTCCTGCTTGGCTCCTTGGCTGCAGGTGGCACCTAACCAACTTCATGGGCTGACAGCTATGCCCTGCCCAGGGCTGGGCAGGTGATTGCGCTGCCTCTCCCTGGCACTCCACCACGTGAACCACAGCTCCAAGTCATAGCTTTTCACTGGGGAATTGGAGTTTCATAGCCTTTCTTGTCCAGGATGGTTTCAACATCCATCAGATCTCAGCCACCTGTACATATGGGATTATAGGCTTCAAGTTTCTTTTGTCAGCTGTGGGGCTTGAGCTTGGGGTCTGGGCGCTGTTCCTGAGCTCTTTTGATCAAGGCTGGCCCTTTACCACTTTGAGCCACAGCGCCACTTCCAGGTTTTGCTGATTCAATAGAGGTAAGAGTCTCACAGACTTTCCTGCCAGGCTGAATTCGAACCATAATCCTCAGATGTCAGCCTTCCTAGTAGCTAGGATGACCGGCGTGAGCCATCAGAGCCCGGCCATTTTGAAGTTATGTCTATGACGTGGCTGTTGCTCATACACTCGTGTCAGGGGTGCGGCGTGGGTACCTGGCCCGTGGAGGTGGCTGTGAACTGGAAGCTGCTCAGCATCATTCGCAGGAGAGACAGGAACTCCTTGTCCTCATAGTTGAAGCGGTCCCCAAAGACAATGGAGCTGATGACATTGGAGACGGTTCTGCTCAGGTAGAAGGTGGGATCTATGAAGGTGCCTGCAGGGTGGAGAGTGAGGGGTTTATGGAGATGTCTGCAGGGGTGAAGGGCAGGAGTTTTTAGGAGTGAAGGGTGAGGGTCTATGAAACTTGGAGAGTGAGGGCTCAGCAGGAGTGGAAGAGGAGGAGTGGAGGAGAAATACAGGGCCTGCAGGGGTGCAGGGTGAGGGGTTTGCAGAAGTGGAGGGGAACCCAGGAAGATCTGTCCTGGAAAAGAACCAATCCCAGTGACCTGATGCCAGTCTGACCCTTTGGGAGAGGTTTTATGGGGAGGTTGAGCCCCGGGTCACCCACCCCCGGCCCCACCCTCTCCCTGCCTGGCACCCACCTCGCGTGTCCCGCAGCGCCTGGATGAGGACGCCCACCTCCTCCTGGATGGGCTCCTTGATACCACGCTTGCGCATGTCAAAGTCCCGAAGCATGGTGATGGAGAAGCGCCTCAGCTGCTTGGCCCACACCCCATTGCTGAAGGCCACGCCTGGGGAGGTGTAAGGGGGAGGGTCAGAACCTGAGACTCCCAACGTGTGTGAGGGCCAGGACCCACAGAGCACCCTGGGGAAGCTGGGGAAGCTGGAGACCTGGAGGCCGGGCTGTGCAGAGAGCAAGAGAAGGGAGAGGAGCTCTATGGCGGAAGAGAGATAGAGGGAGCCAGGAAGAAACTCCAGACTCAGGGCCAGAGATCTGCAGATTATGTGGAAAGAGACAGGGAAGGGGAGACAGGCCCCTTCCCTCAGTGAGAGAGGGAGTAAGGAGAGAGGAGGAGAGAGAGGGACAGGCAGAAAGGCAAGAGGTGACTTTTGAAATGGATGGAAATGGGGGGAAGTGAATGCTTTCTGTCCACAGAGAACTGGAAGCAAGAGGGAAAGACACTGGGAAGGTCTGAGGCAAGCCAGAAGCTTGAAAGATCCAGAGGAAACAGGCTGGGGAAACTGAGGCCACTAAGCCCTCCACTCCATGGCCCCTGGGCTCACCGTAGCCTTGGAAGAGCCAGTCGAAGGTGGCCAGCTCCCCACGCCCACTGAACTCCTCGGCTTGATCCACCAGTGCTTCCTTCACCGCATCCTGGCCATACAGCACCACGACCCGGCAAGGGCCCAAGTGAACCTTGAACACGGGGCGGAAGTGATGGCTCAGCTGGGAAAGACGGATGGGAAAAATTTGAGGAACAAGCTTGCAGGTACTGGGGTACATTGGGTTTTCCCCCCCAAATCCTGGGAAAGTCAATAGATTGAATATTCCCACATGTGGTCTAATCCTGCTCAGGAACACACATATTCATGCACTTACCAACATGCATGTGCGCATGTGCACGCAAACACAACACACACACACATTTTTATTCTTTGGTACCTGTCCTGGGGCTAGAACTTGGCACCTGGGCTCTGTCCCTGAGCACCTCTGCTCAAGGCTAGCACTCTACTGAAGAGCCAGACTTTGAAGTCAGGCCCCACTTTACTACGCAAACCCCACTTTACCACGTGAACCTGAGATAAGCAGGCCCTGTGAGCAAACCCAGGACAAGCTTATTAGGGCCCAGCCGGTCAAGAACTCTAACTGCCAAAAATGCTTAACTCTAACTGTCCCCCTAATGCCTCGAGCCCTGTGCCTTGAGCCCTGAGCCAATCAGATTTGTACCCGTGTCTTAATCTTGCTTGCTTGAACACCTGATTGCTGTAACTTTGTTTTTTGTCTTGCTTGAACACCGGATGGTTGTAACTTTGTTTTTTGTCTTGCTTGAACACCTGATGGCTGTAACTTTGTTTTTTGCCGTTATAAGCCCTGTGCAATAGCAGCTCGGGGCTTCCTCCTAATCTCAGCTGTGTCGGTGGGTAGGACGAGGCTCGCCTGAATAAAGTCTTGCCTTGCTTTTGCATTTCAGAAGGTCTGAGTCTCGGTGGCCTTCTTGGTGGTCGTTTCGCGACTTGGCATAACATCTACAACTTTGGGCCACACACCACTTCTAGTTTTCCAGTGGCTCATCATGGGAGATAAGAGGTCTCAGGGGCTTTTCTGACCGGGCTGGCTTTGAACCACAATACTCAGATGTGAATCTGCTGAGTAGCTAGGATTAGAGGATGGAGCCATGGGGCTTCTAAAGAGTCCCACCGCATCCTCTCCCCACAAAAAGAATTCCCTATTTTAGGCTCTGCCTCAGGCTTGGAATGTGATAGAGTGCTTGCTTAGCAAGCATGAAGCCCTGGGTTCGATTCCTCAGCACCACATAAATGGAAAAAGCCGGAAGTGGTGCCTTGAGACAAAAGAAGCTCAGGGACAGGGCTCAGGCACTGAGTTTAAGCTGGAGGACTGGCAAATAAAATAAAGACTCTGGCTCACGCAGTCTGTGGTCAGCGCCTCTGCCCTGTGGATATGGGCGCATCTATCCCGCCACCCCATCCCACTGCCTCTCGGCCTGCCGCACCTTCATGAGAGAGTGGTACATCTGCTCTGTGTTGAGCTGCAGATACTTTCCAAGGAAAGGCAATGGCATGGGGCATGGGGCATGGAGACAGATTTCCAGAGAGCTTCCTCTGCCACCAGACAGACATCAACACCAGGACAGTCAGGCCAGCACAGCCACCAGCAGCATGTCTGAGGCCAGCATGGTGGCAACCAGGATGCCACTTAGATGGCGGTGGCTGAGCCTGCGTCTCGGCTGCCTTTATACTGTGCAGGACTGAAGGCTGGCCTTTGGCCTGGTTTGCAAAACTGTCTCGTTTTCCTTGAATACAACCTCTTCCCCTCAATCTCCTTCTGTGCACTCCACCGAGTTTGAGTCACAGCCAGTGACTGGGGGGGGGGGGAGGATCTCAGAGGTTAATGGGAACAGGCTGGGTGTGTGGCACTTGAGGATGAAGTACCCCAAGACTGTGGATCCACTACCTCCAAATCTTGGGTAGAGTTCCTTGAGCTTTAGATGAAAGGTCTCCAAGGCCAACAACACCGAAAGCATGGGTGAATTTTGTTTTTAGGGTTTCAGGAGAAGTGTGGGTTTCATTTAAATGACAGATAGGTGATAGGTGCCAATGGGTTTGAGCATGTTCCGAGGGCTAAAGACGATCCCTAACTGTGAGTATGGAGGAAGAAAGTCCAGCCAGAATGGAGAGAGAGCACCTGAGGTCAGTTGCAGACCTGCTGTGATTGTAGCCCTGTGCTGTCTCTTGAGACCCCAAGTGGAGGGTCATGATGGGGGTCATGGAGCCAGGAGCCCCCACTGCCCGTGATCTACCACCTGAGTCACATTTCAGCAGAACACCAGACAGCTCTGAAGACAACATTCTGGGGTCACAGTGGGCAGACAGACGGGCTATTTCTAGGACATAATCACCACCAATATGGCAGAAAACCCCAGCTACCAAGGGGTCTGATTTGCAAAGAGCCCCGGCTGGATTTCCCTCCCCCTATGTAAGTGCACTACATCTATTAGATCGCTTCTATTACTTTGGTTATTATGACTGCCCCCTATTTTCCACATAGGTTTCTTGTGCATAGAGCCCAGAGATTAGGGCTGGAATGCAAACATGACACTCTTGTGTCACTTGTGGGGCATGAGATAAGTGTCTCACTGACTTCCTATCCTGGTTGGTGTTGAACCATGATTCTCAGATCTCAGCCTCTTGAATCACTAGGATTATAGGCATAAGATACCAGCTCCAGGCTTGTTTTCCTTTCCCTTTTTATTTTTTTTCTTGTGTCAGTCCTGGGGCTTGAACTCAGGGCCTGGGATATGTCATAGACCCTGGTAGAGGCCCCGGGTAGGCTCTGTGCACACTTGGTTGTCACAGCAGAGGTTGTCCACCTCTTTCTGGAAATCAGATGGGTGGGTGAGGCTGGAACCCTAGGCCTGGCCTGTCCCTTGCAGTTTACTTCCACTCCTCCTAGGGTGCTAGACTCTGAGTCCTGTGTGGAGAGAATAAAGGACAAGAACAACGCCTAGAGTTGGAAAGGTTGTTTGTTGATTTGGGAGGGGAAAGAGGAGGGGAAAAGGAATAGCAAAGGCTTGGCTGACATTGATGTCTCAGATTAGGGTTACCAGACTACACCTGGGCTGGCCCCTGGGCTGGGCCTCTCTTCTCCCCTCTGGGTGTTTTATTTACTTGTATTTATGTTTTCCTTGGAGTCTTTTGTAGAATTTTGTGCTTCATGAGGGATGCATCAGGAAACGGCCTGAGAGTGGAGATGGGCTCCCATGATCTCCACCTGGAAGCGGCTGGGTAAGGAAGGATAGGAGAGGGATGTAAGGACAAATAGGTCATGTGTATTTGTGCTTATTTGTGTTTGGTCTTATGTTTGCTCTTTGTTTGCTGTACTGATCTTTCCAGAAAAGGGGTAGGAGGATTGGTGGAAGGAGGTCTGCAGTCTCATGGGAGAGACACATCTCAGTCATGACTCAGGGCAAAATGAGCAAGGGAGGTGAACACAAGAAAATCTCTCTCCTGACCCCCTGTTTGACTCTCAGTTTCCCTGAGGTTAAGAGCAAGGACAAAGAACGGATTTTAGAATGCTCTTGTGGGGGGTGGGGTGAGGGCTGGTTGTTTGATTTGAACTTGGGTCCTGGGTGTTGTCCCTGATGTTCTTTGTTCAACACTAGTGCTCTACCATGAAAGCCACAGCCCTACTTTTAATTGGTTCATTGGCGATTAAGAGTCTCATAGAGTTTCCTGCCCCGACTGACTTTGAACCCTGATCCTCAGATCTCAGCCTCTAGCTAGGATTACAAGCCAGAGCACCAGTGCCTGGCTAGGGTCTTCTTTGTTCTTCATTGTCACTTGCCTTTGAAGAGATGATTTTAGTCTCTGAGCTTTATGGAGCCAAGGAGACCAGCTATCATCTCTTCAGCTGTTTTGATGAGGTGTATATGAGTTGATACATACTTAATAAAAAGCATTTGAGAAAAGCCAGGTGCTGGTGGCTCATGCCTGTCATCCTAGCTACTCAGTAAGCTGAGGTTGAGGATCGAGGTTGTAAGCCACCCTGGGCAGGAAAGTCTATGAAACTCTTCTCTCTAGTGAACCACCAAAAAGCTGTGGAAGTGTAGCTGTGGCTTGAGTGGTGGAGTGGAGGACTCAGGTGAAAACGCTCAGGGAATTGTTGCAGGGCCCTGAGTTCAAGCCCCAGTACCGGCACACAGACAAAAAAGGAGCATATACTGAAGCTCCTTCGAACAATTGACATTTGTTAGGTCTGTCCTAGAGAAATGGCCCTCCCCTTGAGTCTCTCCTGGGGCACCCTAGTCCCTGCCAGCACCTGTCACCTAGGGAACTGACCTGCCTGGGAGGGGGAGCCGTCCCCGGGCTCTGGGCCACTGCCCCATCCTCTGAAGTCACCTGGGCATGGGGGCAGCCACACCCTCCCGCTTTCCCTGGTATGAGCCCTCTCTTCCCGCCTACCCTAGTGGTAGAGTGCCTGCCTAGCATGTTGGAAGGCCTGGCTTGATTCCCCAGTACCAATTAAAGAGAAAAACCTGGAGGTGGCACTCTGGCTCAAGTGGTAGAGCTCTAGCCTTGAGCAAAGAGCGGATCAGGGGTAGAGCTCAGGCCCAGAGTTCAAGGCCCACAACTGGAATAAAGAAGGTGGGGAGCATGATATCACACTGGGTGCTACACTTTTTGGGGACCTGACCGTCCAGTATAGTCCTGGCTGTCAAGAAAGACTTTCTTGTCATTGAACTCTGAGTCTGTGTCATCTCTCATGGGGGAGTCATCCCCTCCACATTTTGGAGGCCCTAGCTGTTGAAGAATAACTTCTCTGACCAGCAGGAAACTTAGCCTTGGCACAGAAGTTCTGATGCCTTATTAGCAAACTAATAGGCCTATGGGGGAAAATCTCCATTAAAGAAGTCTCCTGGGTTTGATGGCAAAAGGAAGACACTTTGTCATGAGACTTTCCCCCCTCTATGGAGCCTCCCTGGGGAGATTTGTTTGCCCAGCTGCTCCAGGGAAGTCTTTTCACAGTAAATAGAGAAGTCATGGTCAACGATAATTAGTCTCCAGGAAATAGTAGCTAGGTAATAGTTAGAGTTCTTCCTTGACTGGTTTAATCCTTTGTTTTAGTATTAACAATCTTTGTAATAGCGAAGGCCTTTGTAATAGTCACCCTTTGTAGTAGCCTCGCAGTAGCAACATCTCCAACTTTTGTATTGATATGGATATCATTCTGTATTAATTTTACTCTTGAAGTTGTGAAATGATTTCTAACCCTATATAAACCCTGGCCCTCCTGAAATAAAGTATGAATTGGTCCACTCGCCTCTGCATCCCCTGTGTCCTGACTACGGTTGCAGTTACCCGGGTCCAACACCCAGTGAGATCTCTAGGAGACAAGAACCCTGGCCCCAGGGTATTTCAGCAGGTGGCCAGGCACCAGGGAGATAAACTAGATCAATTCCTAGGTGAGACACCCCCTGAAACATTCCAGGGCCCCAGGAAATGCACTTCTCTCCTCCCTGCTGTTCTAGAGGCCCCCAAGGCTTCCATTCCAAATATTTTCATAAGACTTATGTAATCTCCTTCCTCCTCTTCCTCCCTTCTTCTTCTTCTCTTCCTCCTCCTCCTCCATTTCTCACTATCACCCTAACAGTGGACAGTCTCCCTTCTTTCCTGGGTCCTCAGGTCAGGCATGGTCATCGCAAAGCGTACAGCTGGATGGTCTAGTCAGGAGGAGAAAAAAAAGTAAAAATTTATGCCCTGTCCAAGATTTTGGAAAAAGCTTGTAGTTATCATATACTCTATGCCCTTCTCACCTTGAAGTCTGCCTGTACCACACTCTGGTATTTTTTTCTTCTCCATCTTTGTCTCTTTATTTTGCTTTTGTTTTCTGGCACTGATATTACCAAAATGTAGTCCCTCATCATATTGTCCTGTATTTCCACCTTCCTTCTCCCCTGTCCCCCAATAAAGTCAACACCAAAGTCAAGACTTAAATGTATGCGAGTGTGTGTTGCATCGTGAGAACACTCAGGTAAGTTATGCTAACACCTTGAATTTGAAACAGGAAAAGGAAGAAAACAAGGGAGGGGAGGAATAAAAAAAGAAGAAGTAGAGACAAGCCTTTCTGTATTATGTTTATTAGTGCAGAAAGGTCTGGGCTCACAAGAAAACCCCCAAGAGACCCTTTGAGGTTCAGGACCTTCAAGAAAACTGAGGTTGAAATGTCACTAACACCCAGGTGCTTGTGACCTATGCTTGTAATCCCATCTACTCAGGAAGCTGAGATCTGAGAATCAAGGTTCAAAGCCAACCCAATCAGGAAAGTCTATGAGACCCTTATTTCCAGTGAACCAATGAAAAGTTTGAAGTAGAGCTATGGCTCAAATAGTAGAGTGGCAGCATTAAGCACAAAACCATAGGGCCAATACCTAGGTCCAGACTTGAAGTCCTACATCCTCAGGGACAGTGTGCAGGTCCTGAATTCAAGCCCCAGGAGTGGCACACACACAAGATAATGACACTGACAAATTCATGCTTGATCCTATAGTGTATTAATGCATGATATGTCCTTTATTTTGACCTTTTTTTGTACTTGCTTGTGTGTGTTTGTGTGTATGTTTGCCTGTCTGACTGTCTGTCTGTCCTGGGTTAAACTCAGGGCCTGGGCACTATCCTTTTAGCTTTTGTGCCCATAGCAAGCCCTCTACTCCTTGAGACACAGCTCTGCTTCCAGCTTTTGGGGGGTTCACTGGAGGTAAGAATCTCAGGGGCTTTCTTGCCCAGGTTGGCTTCAAACTGCACCACTCAGACATCAGTCTGCTGAGTAGCTAGGATGAAAGGTGTGAGCCACCAGTGCTCAGCTAATCAGTACTATTTATTCTTGTTTTTGTTTTTAAACTGACTTTAGGATTTATGAAAAGGAGAAGGTGTGGGGCAGTTCATATGAGAAGTCCATGGCTGCCTACAATGTCTCTGGATCTGGAAATCTTCTGGGATGGGTAGTAACTGTGGTTTCAAGTCTGTGATGCACCAAGTTGACGCTCTGAGCTCTGAGACTGGGATGGGGTCTCTGGGGTTCATCCTGGGCCCTACAGAGTGGGCAGGGCAGAGCCTTGCTCCCCCCAAATACATAAAATGTGCCCATCTGCTTGCTCTGGGCCTAGGAGACAGGCTTTAGAAGAACACAGGCCTGTCTGAGCTGTTGATTGGCGGCTGGGGTTGGGGCTGGTGTGGAGACTGGCTCATGACTTCCATGAACACTTGCCTGTCTGCCTATAGCAGACTCCAAAAGAAGCATGGTGGCTTATTTGGCTCATCTATTGGGTGCTGAGGTGGGGTGGGGCCGCATTCTCCATTGGAAGCAAATCATTTGAGGCTAATATCCACCCAGCCTGGGGGAACAGGGACAGGAGTCACCAGGGCTGTGTTTCCAGTGATAGAGGGACAGCCCTGAGTGAAAGAAAGCCATGCAAAAGTGCTGGTCCCTGAGTTCAAGTCTGTCATTCTGGTACTCAGGAGACTAAGATCTGAGGATCCCAGTTGAAAGCCAGCCTGAGCAGGAAAGTAACCATTGGACACTTATCTCCAATGAGCCACCAAAAACGTCAGAAGTTGGAGGTGTGGCTCAAGTGGCCAAGTAGTATATATGAGCAAAACATAAAAAATAAAATAAAAAAGCTAGGAGACAGAGTCCAACCTGAGTTTAATACCTATGACTGCCACAAAGAAAGAAGAAAGAAAAGGAAGAAATATCCAAGAATGAAAGCTAGTCCCAGATCAAGGCATGCGTGCATGTTCACACACACACACACACACACACACACACACACACATGCACACACACAGATGTGAATACCAGTTAGCCAGAAGAGAATAAGTTTGAGAAGATCTATTATACAACATGGTGCTAATAATAATAACAATATTGGATATTCTTGAAAACTAAATGATTTTTCATCCTCTCACCTCCCAAAAATCTGTGAGGTCATACACATATATATGCTAATTTGCTTGATTTAGCTACAGTGAATAATAGAAAAGTATTATTGTCGCCTGTCATATTTTTTATTACTCAATTAAAACTCCAAATTAAAAGAAAAAATTATTTCTCTCTGGATTCTGTTTCCTTTGTCCCTGTCCATTAAACTTCTTTTTCATCTGGGCACTGGTGGCTCATGACTATAATCTTGGCCACTCAGAAGGTTGAGATCTGAGGATCATGGTTCAAAGCCATCCCAGGCAGAGAAGTCCCTGAGACTAGCCAATAAACCACCAGTAAACCAGAAGTCGTGCTGTGTTTGGTTCAAAATGTAGAGTGCTAGCCTTGAGCAAAAGAGTTCAGGGATAGATCGTAGGCCCTGAGTTCAAGCCCTATGACCAAAACAAACAAACAAAAAACAAACAAAGTTCTTTCTCTCTTTTTTTTTTTACTCTAGTACCTACCATTTCAGGGCAGGGAACATTCTGGTAGCTACATGTTTTAGTTATCCAAACAATCAGTCAAAAGGAAAAAATAAAACCTGACTTTCTTCTCTTCTTTGGCTTTCTCCATCGTGACAGTTCACTAACTCCTCTAGCTCCAAATCCTCAAAAAGGAACACCCCACCCAAACTCTCAGTATTTTCAGTATTCTGGCCTCAACCTCTTAATCCCCAGGCTCACCTTTCTCTTCTCTGGCCTGGCCTGGCCTGGCCTGGGACTACCTGATCCACTGGATTTTGGTTAGGAATACAGAGAACATAAACATTAGGTGCAATGCTAATTCTCTTTGCTCTTAAGAGACGTGTGTGTGTGTGTGTGTGTGTGTGTGTGTGTGTGTGTGTGTGTGTGTGTACACATTGGATCTGAGGCTTGAACTCAAGGTCGGGGAGCTATCCTTGAGTTTTGGTGCTCAATGCTGATGCTCTACCACTTGAGCTATGGTTCCACTTCTGGCTTTATGGAGATAAGGATCTCAACACACTTTCTTGCCTAGGCCGGCTTTGAACTGTGATCCTCAGATCTCAGCCTCCTGAGTAGCTTGGATTTCAGGCATGAGCCACTGATACCCAGCCTTAAGAGACATCTTCATTTTTTTTGCAGTGCTGAGGAACATCCTCAGGGCTCTGCACTTGCCAGGTAAGGGCGCTTCAACAGAGTGAAACCTCCAACCCCTAAGATCTTTTCTAACATTCTGGAATCTTCACTTTCATGTTTACAAGGATTCCTCCGTCACCCCAGAACGATATGGAAAAAAGTAACAAAAATAAAAAAAATAAATCCAGGCATCGGTTTTATGTTATTCAGTAGAATATGTGAAGAATGAACGGTGTGATTTACAGGCAGGGATAGAAAGAGGAAACTGAGGGAAAGCAAAGAAGTGGTGACATTATCCAAAACAACAAATTTACTCATTGCCTGACTTAAAACACCTGTACAACACCTTATACTTATTATCAACAAAATTAAATTAAAAAAAAATGAAGTCCTGGGGCTTGAACTTAGGGCCTGAGCACTGTCCCTGGCTTCTTTTTCTCAAGGCTAGCACTCACCACTTGAGCCACAGAGTCACTCCTTGGGCAGTGTCCAGATGGTGGAGGTGGTGTAGGGCAAGCTCTTGCCCAGTGGCCTTTCTTGCGATGCTTAAAGCATGGTCCCAGTGGAATGTGGTGGGTGTTTCTTCTTTGAGGAGCCCTGAAGGCAGCAGCCAGGATGGGTTTTAAACATCAGGAGCTGACTGGGAGACAAAGTCGGTATTATGGGCCACTTTACCTTCCCCTGAGTCTGCATCTAGCTTAGTGTACCGCTGGTGGTCAGTCAAGGGTTTCGGCTGTGTTTTCAGTGGGTCTCTAGGTAACCTCCCTTAATTTACCCTAGTTGACCACATGGTGGGCTGCCTTCTGGAGGCCATGCGCCAGGCAGGTTACCACCCCGTTTCTGTTAACCCTTCTGGGAGCATGATTTTGGTAAACCCAAATGGGCTCTTCCGTGTGCACAACCATTTCCCCTGTGGAGAAGGTATTGTCTAGGCTGTGGGTTCCATCGGCCTAGGCCTGGGCTTGAAGCCCGAACCCTCTCCTTTTCCTCAAAGGTAAGGACGGAGGGCAGGATCCCACAGAGGTCAGGCCAAGTGAGGTCATAGGCCCGAGAGAGGTATTTTAACTTTGTGGTATTAATATTAGGGTCTTGGGAAGATGATCCCGGTCCAGCTGGTTCTCAATCTGGGAAAGATTGGTCATTAAAAAGGGAGCGACCCACAAACAGTTCGCTCTATCCCTGCCCGCAGAGCACATAATGCGGCTTTGAGCTGCCTGTGCAGGATGGGGTGGGAGCTGCGGGAGGTGAGGAAAAGGGAGAAGCAATGGGAGGAGAAAATGCAGAAGGCTTTGAAGGTTTAGGGAGGAGGAGCCGAGTCCTCGATGTCCCTGAAGGGACCGGCCACTTCACGTTCAGGAACGTTTGGGCAGAGACAGGCTGCTCCTGTGCCAGGGGGAGAGGGAAAGTTGGGCAGGGCCGGAAGAGAGAAGGGCAAGCAGGAGAGCAAAGGAAGCCCTAAACATAGGGATCTTCCAGCCACCTACCATTGCATTGGCAAAAACCAGCATACATTCCTGGGAAGAGGGTCATCGTGCAAGGCTTAGACAAAATATCATTACAATCTAAATAATTTAGGTATCCAGAAGTCAGTGGAGCTAGGATACTTTGAGTCATTATTTTTTTATTTATTTATTTTACATTCTCAAAGATTTATTTTCAACATTTCCCCTGTACATAGTCAATTTTTTTGAAAATTATAATAGATCACTGAATAAAACCACAATAAGCATTTAGCTATAAGTTTTTTCTTCATTTTTTCAAATTTTTATTATCAAACTGATGTACAGAGAGGTTACAGTTTCATACATTAGGCATGGATTCATTTCTTGTACTGTTTGTTACCTCATCACTCATTCCCCCCTCTCCCCTCCCCCGTTCCCTTTCCCCCCATGAGTTGTTCAGTTCATTTACACCAAACAGTTTTGCAAGTATTGCTTTTGTAGTTGTTTGTATTTTTTATCCTATATACCAGTGTTTACCAGTATACATGGTTTCCAATATACTCAGATAAGATACAGAGATAGTTTAAGTACAACCACAGGAAGGGGATACAAGAGGATCATCAATAATAGAAGGTACAGTTACACATAGCACACTGACAGTAGTTACAACAGTGATATAACAATCGTTTCCATAACATGGAGTTCATTTCACTCAGCATCATCTTATGTATTCATAAGGCTATAGCTATTGGGCTCTTGTGATCCTCTGCTGTGAGTTGCCTAAACCTGTGCTAATTATTCCCTATAAGGGAGACCATAGAGTCCATGTTTCTTTGGGTCTGGCTCACTTCTCTTAGTATAAGTTTTTCCAAGTCCTTCCATTTCCTTCCAAATGGGGCAATGTCATTCTTTCTGATAGAGGCATAAAATTCCATTGTGTATATGTACCACATTTTCCTGATCCATTCGTCTACTGAGGGGCATCTGGGTTGGTTCCATATTCTAGCTATGAAAAATTGTGCTGTGATGAACATTGTTGTGCTGGTGGCTTTAGTGTAATTTTGTTTATGGTCTTTTGGATAGATACCTAAAAGTGGGACTGCTGAGTCATAGGGGAGCGCTATGTTTAGCCTTCGGAGGAATCTCCATACCGCTTTCCAGAGTGGCTGAACCAGTTTTCATTCCCACCAACATTGAAGTAGGGTTCCCTTTTGGCCACATCCCCTCCAACAATAGTTATTATTGGTTTTCTTGATATAAGACATGCTTACTGGGGTGAGATGGACCTCAATGTTGTTTTGATTTGCATTTCTTTTATGGCCAGTGATGTAGAGCACTTTTTCATATGTCTCTTGGCCATTCTCATTTCCTCATCAGAGAAGTCTCTTTTTAAGTCTTTAGCCCACTTGACGAGAGGGGTATTGGTTCTTTGAGGCTTTGTTTTGGAGAAATGTAATTTTTTTTTAGTTTTGCATATATTTTAGACATGAGACCTTTGTCCATTGTATGGCCGGTAAAGATCTTTTCCCAATCTGTGGACTTTCTGTTTATCTTGCAAGCTATATCCTTTGCCCGCAGAAGCTCTGCAGTTTGATGCAGTCCCATTTGTCCAACTTTTCTTTAATTTGTAAACTTTCTTTAATTTGTAGCCTTTCTTGGTCTTTGTTTAGGAAGTTCTGTCCTGTGCCAAGCAGCCCAAGTGTTTCTCCTACTCCTTCCTTTAATGTTTTCAGGGTATTTGTTTTGATTTCGAGATATTTGATCCATTTGGAATGGATTTTGGTGCAGGGTGATATATAAGGATCTAGTTTTAGTTTGTTGCAAGGTGTTGAACCAGTTTTGGCAGCACCATTTGTTAAAGAGGCTATCTTTCTTCCATCCTATTTTTTTTTAGCTCCTTTATCAAAGATCAAGTAGGCATAGTTCTGTGGGTTCATTTCTGGATCTTCAATTCTGTTCCCTTGGTCTTCGGGCCGGTTCTGGGGCCAATACCAAGCTGTTTTTATTACTATAGCTTTATAATACAGCTTGAAGTTTGGTATTGTAATTCCTCCAGCACTGTTCTTTCTGCTTAGGATTGTTTTTGCTATTCTGGGTCTTTTATTGTTCCATATGATTTTCTGGATTTCTTCCTCTATATCATTAAAAAATGGTGTTGGGATATTAATGGGTATTGCATTGAATTTGTAGATAGCCTTTGGCAATATTGCCATTTTGATTATATTAATTCTCCCAATCCAGGAGCTTGGGAGGTTTTTCCATTTCCTTAGTTCTGCCAATGTTCATTTTTCATGTTTTTAAAGTTCTCATCATAGAGGTCTTTCACTTCTTTGGTTAAGGTTATTCCTACATATTTTATGTTTTTTGAGGCTATTGCAAATGGAGTTGCTTTCCTGATTTCAGCCTCGGCATTTAGGTCATTAGCATATAGAAAGGCCATTAATTTTTGATGGTTTATTTTATATCCTGCGATTTTGCCAAAGTTTTGGATCAGCTCTAGTAGCTTGGGAGTAGAGTCTATGGGGTTCTTTAGGTAAAGGATCATGTCATCTGCGAAGAGAAAAAGTTTAACTTCATCTTTTCTATTTGGATCCCCTTTATATTTTCTTCTTGCCTAATTGCTCTGGCTAGGAATTCTAGTACTATGTTGAAGAGAAGGGGAGAGGGTGGACATCCCTGTCTTGCTTCTGATTTTAGAGGGAATGGCTTTAGTTTTTCACCATTTAGAGTTATGCTTGCTATTGGTTTGTCATAAACTGCCTTGATTATATTCAGGAGTGTTCCCTGGAATCCCAGTTTTTCTAGGGCATTTAGCATAAATGGGTGCTGGATTTTATTGAACGCTTTTTTCTGCATTCAGGGATATAACCATGTGGTTTTTTAACTTGCTCTGGTTGATGTGCTGGATTACATTACTTGACTTGTGTATATTGAACCAACTTTGCATCCCTGGGATGAATCCTGTTTGATCATGGTGTATGATTTTTTTGATGACCTGTTGAATTCGATTGGCCAGAATTTTGTTGAGAATTTTTGCATCTATGTTCATCAGGGAAATCGGTCTATAGTTTTCTTTCTTTGATGAGTCCCTGCCTGGTTTTGGGATGAGGGTTATACTGGCTTCATAGACTGTATCTGGTAGTGAACGTCCTCTTTCAATTTCACTGAAGAGTTTGAGAAATATTGGTGTGAGTTCTGTTTTGAAGGCCTTGTAGAATTCTGCTGTGAATCCGTCTGTACCTGGGATTTTCTTGCATGGGAGATCACTTATTGCCTTTTCTATTTCAATGCTGGATATAGGTCTGTTCAGAAGGTTTAAATCTTCATGGTTGAGTTTGGGGATATCAATTTTTTCTAGGAAATCATCCATTTCTTCCAAGTTCTCAAATGTGTTGGCATAAAGATTTGCAAAATAGTTGCTTATTGTGTTTTGAATTTTCGTTGTTTCTGTGGTGATGTTACCTGTTTCATCTCTGATCTTGTTTATTTGAGTGTGCTGCCTTCGTTGTTTGGTCAGGTTTGCTAGGGGTCTGTCTATCTTGTTGAATTTTTCAATGAACCAACTCTTTGCTTTGTTGATCCTTTCGATTGTTTTTTTCTCTAATTGATTTAATTCTGATTTGATTATAATTATTTGCTTCCATCTATTGACTTGGGGTTTGGCTTGTTGTCCTCTTTCGAGGAGATTAAGGTGCTTCCTTAAATTATTGAGTTGCTGTTTCTCAAGTTTTTTGGTGTATGCATTCAGAGATATAAATTTTCCTCTGAGTACTGCCTTTGCTGTGTCCCAAATGAGCTGGGGTACTTTGTGTCCTCATCTTGGTTGAATTCCATAAACATTTCAATTTCTGTTTTATTTTCTTCAATGACCCACTGATGGTTCAGCAGTGTGTTGTTTAGTCTCCATGAATTGTAGGATTTTCTGCGGTGGCTGTTTGAGTTGAGTTCTAATTTTATTCCATTGTGGTCTGAGAGAATGCAGGGAATGGTTTTGATACTTCTGAATTTGTGTAGATTTTCTTTGTGCCCTAAGATGTGATCAATTTTGGAGAATGTTCCATGTGCTGCTGAAAAGAATGTGTATTCTGTTGTTGCTGTGTGGAATATTCTGTAGATGTCGGTTAGGTCTAGTTGGTCTATGCAGTTGTTTAGTTCTGTGGTTTCTTTGTTCAGTTTTTGGCATGTTGATCTGTCCAGAGGTGACAGTGAAGTGTTAAAGTCCCCAACTATCAATGAGTTTGGGTCTATGAGTGTTTTTAGAGTCAGTAGTGTTTGTTTGATGAAGTTGGGTGCTGCTGTATTTAGTGTGTAGATAGTTAGGATGGTTATATCCTCCTGTAGGAGAGATCCCTTTATTAGAATGTAGTAACCTTCTTTGTCTCTTCTTGCCATTTTTAATTTGAAGTCAATTTTGTCTGATACTAGGATTGCAACTTTGGCCTGCTTATGGGGACCATTTGCTTACAGAATCAGTAAGACCACTATACAAACAATTTGTAAAAGAACAGTTAGTACAAGTAACATTGAAATACATGGCTCCTATAGAAATATGAAAAGGTCCATACATGATGGCATAAGGAGGTGTTACACAACTCATAATATTTTTTAAAGAAGAAGAAGTGGGCCAGGAGATATTATTTAGTGCAGCCACTAACATCCAGACATGGCGTTGAGGGTGTCCATTCATCAACCACAGACCTGGGTTGTACTTGTTGGTAAGATTGGCTCCGGACCAGTCCATCAATTGAGAATTCATTCCTGAAATATTGGTTATAAAAGGATGTTCATATCTACACTTTATGGGGTGCAGTTCTCCCGTGGATTCTACAATTTGAGAAGAGTTGATTCAGCGAGGTATCATGAAGGACGAGGTAGAATTAGCATGTACAGGAAACCCAGTAGGCAATGAAGTCATTTGTATATTATATACTTGGCTGTTATCAGGAATCCAAATTCTATGGTTTATGGATTGCATTACAGTACAACCAGGAATATAAATGTTGGAGTCAGTTGTAAAACATAAAGGGGTTCCAATGCCAGAAGCTTCAAAGTCTCCCATTTTAACGTGTTGGACAAAAAGGATCTGGAAATGTACCGTATGCTTATCTGTTGACATGGACGAACACCTCAGCTCCTTCCCAAGTTGCAGGGTGCACAATCGGTGGATCTGGCACGTATGCCCAGTGGGTCAGTGCTTGTACCATTCTGATGAGTTTCCACAATCCAAACACAACACTCAGGTAGCCAGCAGGCATAATTTTCATCCTGTGAAAAAACATCCTTTCTTCGACCCAATGTCAATACTGGATCAGGCCTGTGCCAAGCACTTGTTAAAGGATCTTTCCACTTAACTTGGGCAAAGCTCTTTGCTCTCTCGTTTCCCAGAACCGCTGTGCTGCAGAGTGGCCACTGCAGTCCAAATTTAAAAAATTTGGTACGAATTAAGCATGAGAAAGAATATTAACAGGAGAGAAGGGGTATAATTCCCCCCCCCACCTTTTAATTTAGAAATTTGGTGTTTTAGCAAACTGTTGGCCCATTCAACAATTCCTTGACCTTGAGGATTATAGGGAATTCCTGTAGAGTGAACAATTTGGTAAGATTTGCACAAAGTTTGAAAAGCTTGTCTGACATATCCGGACCATTATCAGTTTTAATATGTTTAGGAAATTCCATAGTAGCAAAGCAGCGTAAGGCATGGGAGATACAATGTTTGCTAGCTTCCCCATTAAGAGGAGTAGCCATAATAAAATTAGAGTAAGTGTCTATGGTAATATGGACAAAGCGCAGCCGTCCAAAAGAGGGAATGTGGATAACATCCATTTGCTAAACATGGTTGGCCACTAAGCCTCGAGGGTTAATGCCATTGGAAGGCACAGGTAGGAAGGTAGTACAGTTGGGACAAGTTTTTACAATTTGACGAGCCTCCTCATGTGTGATATGAAATTGCTGACATAAGGCACGACTGTTTTGATGTTGGGCAGCATGTGATTGCTTTGCTAAGTCAATTTGAGTGAGAAAAATTTGAGTATCCTCATCCATAATAGCATTGCCCTCACTTAATGGTAAGAAGAGGCAAAGTGAAGTAATTTGTTGGAGGGACAATGATGTGAAATTATGCCCATAAAATTGTCCCAAGCAATGGCCCAGGAGTCACAATGAATATAAAGCCATTCTTGCTGTTGTAAAGTATAGGGGATGTAAACAACCTGTGGATCTTGTTTAAGATACTTACAAGATTCCACACGGCACATATAGACTAAGGTGGCTACCAATTCATAATAGGGAGTTAACACTTTTGAAGGAGTAGCAGGCAAGGAAAGCCATGAAAAGTGGTCCCTTCTGCCAGAGGACCACTGTTGGAGAATGAGGTGTAGTTAAAATATATGCCTCACAAGGGGTTGAGTAATCAATATAATTTACATGCTGGGAAGAAATGGCAGAATTTACTATGCTTAAGGCTTTAGCTGCTTCAGTTGTCATTTGTCTGGGAGATGTAGGGTTAGGGTCCCTCTTTAATAGATCAAATGAGGGTTTTAATTCAGCTGTGGATAATTTAAGATAAGAACGAAGCCAATTAATATCTCCCAGAAAATTTTGAAATCATGTAGAGTACACAAAAGAGAAGTTTTAATCTGTAATTTTTGACTAGCAAAATAATAAGGACCTCAAATATGACCAAGAGGGATTTTTATTTTTCTCTGCCTGGGATGGCTTTGAACTGTCCAAGGAGTCTTAGCCATAAAAGCCCTTTTTATTTCCAATTCAAGCAACAGGAGAACAAAAGGAGTAGAGTTTACCTGTAAGTTTTTAAGAATTGACCAACAAATAGTTGCCAGAGTATTGCTGTAACACTTAAAGAACAGCAGACTGAATGAGATCCATGTGCTATTAAATCAAATCATATTATTTAACCTTACCTTACTGGCACGTGAAAGAGAAAACAAATGAATAACAATAAAAGTCTCATCTTTAGTGGATCTGAAGTGGCTGTGTCTTCCATCCCAAATTAGCAGGCCAGCAGGAGAGATGGCTTGCATCTGGATAAGGCTGTAGTAGCATCTCAGAGTTCCCTGGATGGGCTGTCACACCTCCTGCTTGTTGCCTGTAAATTTCTACACAGACTGGTTAAGGGCATTTTTAAACAGATTTTAGAAGGCTTGGGCCTTTAACCATCTTCCTAGTCACAAAATTCACACAGATTGAAGGCCAACCAAGTCTGCTCTCTGTAGCAGCCAGGACAGTTTGTGAGTCATGGAGGAAGAAGACAAGACATCAATGCTACCCCAATGCAACCCTGTGGTCGCCAAACACAACTCTGATGCTTTTAACCTTGGAATAAGTCTCAGTTGCAACTCTGTCATGATAGGCCTGCCATAAACCCAACTCTAATCTTGGGGCAGGCAGAGCCAGGGTAGTAGCCTTTGACAGCCTGGGCCTGTCAAAATCCTCACAGGACTCCTAGATTGCCTGAGCAAACCAGGCAGTTTGGGAGCCGACTGTGGAGGCAGCTTCCTGTGGCCACAGACTGCCACAGTCCACTCAGCTAGCACACATGTCAACCTGCATCCTATAAAGCAAAATGTTAATTTTGTGTCAGGAAAATTTAGGTTAATAGTTACATTTGTGCAGTTGTTCCAAAATGACTCTGGTCCCTTGATCTTAAAAGAGTTTATGAGAGCACAGCGAAAAAAGAAAAAAAATGGAGAAGCAAAATCTTAGTCTATACCAAAGAATTGTCAGGATTAGATATACATTTGACTCTTAGTATAGATAGACATAAAGAATAACACACTGGTTTTATATCACTGTACTTATATCATGTGCTGTATATTAGAACCTTTTGGAGTTTTTCTTAGACATATTTGCTTGCACCCAAACATGATCAGTTTGGGTTTAAAACATGTTTTTGTTTTGTTTTGTTTTGTTTTTAAGTTTTACCAACACATAGACATAGACAGACATACATACAGTCATACAGACAGTGTGCACAAGCTTTGGGGCGCGCTTAGAATTGTTCTTTAATTGGCCATGCAAGTTTTCTGGAATTCCAGTGGCAAATGATATTATTTTGCCTATATTCTAGAACCACGTGGTTAGGATAGTAAACAAAAAAACCTTTTCCAGTAAACCAAAATTTTCACAGATTATCCGAGAAGCCACATTTTGAGAAACCAGTTCCACTCCCATGGGGAGCTTATGGGAGACAGGACATGAACACAGACAGCAAGCTCACAGAAAGACACTTTCATCTTCCAGCATTTGAATTGCAAGGCACCTTTGAAATGCAAGGCCATAGTTACAGAGTTCAGAGTCGGGGCAGGGTTACCAGGAGCTGGAGACCTCAAGTCCCTGCCCACCCTCCAGGAATTTGATATGCCTATCACCTGGGGGATGGGCAGGCTTCCACTCCAACCAATCCTATTGTCGACCATGTGCTCAATGCTAGAGAAAACTTACTATTTAGCCAAACAAGCAGAATTTAACTGAGTCTCCAAACTTAACGTCAATAACAAGAATAGAAAACCGTTCTTTGAGTCTTTCAAAGCAGATGTTAAACAAATATTGGTACCTTTGGAAGCTAGCACCAACCCATCCAATGTTACAGACAGGCAGGCAGAGTTTAGAGGGAGGCAGAAAAAGAGACAGAGAGAACTTCATCTGCCTGAGCGCTCATAGAAGTTAGGTAAGTCCTGTAAAATATTCCAAATATGTAAGATTGGGCTCAAGCTTGAGCAGCTTTAATGAAGCAATTTAGACTGTCCCCCACTTGATGAGCGACCAGCGGAGCTGAACTAGAGATCAGTTGACTCCAAACACCCACAATTGCTGATCCCCTTGACCTAGCCCAGTGGCTTTATGGAAAATGCAAGCTCCGGGCTAATGGTCACTCACCCTGGTTGGGGTTTCAAATCTGTCATTATCGTGGTGGATGGTAGTAAAGTGCTCGGTCAGGAGAAGTTACCTCGGCGGTGTTAGCATTTCCCTAGCTTCAGGTCCCTGCCCCCTGCGAGCAGCCTGCACCTAGGAGATCTGTAAGTCTGCCAGGACTGTCGGTGGCGACTCATCAGTATCTACCTTTAAAGGAGTTCGTTGTTCTGGATGAAGCTGTGATGATAGAGCTATAACTGATTTCAACACATTCTCAACATGGGTCAATCTATCTTTAGTAGGCTCATTGAATGATTTCTCCTCAGAGTCTGAGCCATCTGAGTCGTCCTTAATATCTAGCCCAGTGGGTTCAGATCTTATTAATTTTCTCAGCTCTTCCCGGGCAGCAGCATATGCTCCCGGAGCTGGGCAACTCTCATCAGGTCCCTGTTCAATTTCTCCAGTCGACTGATTGAATTTGATCTGTTCATGTCTAGGATCTACGCAATCTCTGACCAGGTTCCAAAGAGTAAAGGCATCCACTGGGGGTTTTTCAGGGCCTTTTGTGTCATAATGTCCTTGAATCCTTTTTCCTACTTTTTGCCGAACTTCTAAGTTAATGTTCCTTCCTCTGGGAACTAGGGGCATATTTCCTCGATGAAGTGAAAGAAACGTTCCAGTTGCCTTTGCCCCACTTTCACTCCCCAGGCATGAAGCATTCCTTTAAGGGCTTGCACGTACAGCGTGTGACTGTTACTTTGTCCCATTATATTTTACTCCCGATTATATTTTTCCTTACTCTCTTCTGCTCTCTTTCCCAAGTTGTCGTACGTCCTCTTACCTTAGCGGGGGTCCTCTGCCTTCGTCCCAGGTTTTCAGGTCCCTGTTCGGGTGCCACACCTGCCGAGCCAGCCGGCAGCGAAGAGGGAATCCTGATTGAAGGGTCAAGGACTAAAGAAAAAGAAAGATAGATAAGAGAAAAAAGAAGACAAGAGACAAAAGATGGGGTTTGGGAGGTCTGCATCTCAAGACTGTAACTCAAGACTGCAGCCAAGTTTATTCTTACCTTCCAGCTTATATGCAGTTTTGGAACTAGGAAATAGCATAGGGTTGCTAAAATTCAAAAACACAAAGAGGCTTTGAAGTTTGCAACATTTGATTACAGTAAACACAGGATGAGGTTGATTAACATAGGAATGTACTCCAGCGGACATAGCAAGGCGGACATAGCAAAGGACATAACAAAGCAATTTCAGATAGTGGCTGTGAACAAATGTCCTTGCATCTAGCATATCCTGGTGATAACGGCACAGCCAGAGGTCAGAATGAATTTAGCTGCAAGTTTGGCTCCCAACACTCCTCCTTCTTCTTCTGTGCTGGTCCTGGAGCTTGAACTCAGGGCCTGGGCTTTTTTGTCCCTGAGATTTATTTTTTCTGGTCCTGGGCCTTGAACTTAGGACCTGGGCTCTCTCCCTGAGCCTCTCTGTGCTCAAGGCTGGCACTCTACCACTTGAACCACAGCACCACTTCTGGCCATTTCTGTATATGAGATACTGAGGAATTGAACCCATGGCTTCATGCATGCTAGGCAAGCACTCTACCACTAGGCCACATTCCCAACCTGCGCCTGAGATTATTGCTCAAGGTTAGCACTCTTCCACTAGAATCACAGCTCCACTTCCTTTTTTTTTTTTTTAAGATAAGAGTGTCACAGATTTTCCTGCTCATACGGGCTTCAAACCACAATCCTAAGATCTCAGCCTCTTGAGTAGCTAGGATTCCAGGCATGAACCACCCATCCCCAGCCCTTGATCTCTCTTCTGTCCTTCTCCTGGCCTCTACCATAGCGAAAATAGCAGGTTGCTGGGCATGGCTGTTCCTGACACTGGATTTCACCTCTCGCCCTCTGTGTGACTTGGTGAGAACAATTCTACCCTCTTAGAGAGTGAAGACAAAGTGAACCATGATGAAAAGCACCTTATACCTTCCACGCAGCAAGCCTGAGCTGGCAGCTGGGCCAACACAGGCAGGAGAAAAGTCCTGGGTCAGGAAAGTTCATGATGGCTTTCTGCCAAGGTCAGGGATGGACAGGTTGCACCTTGTTGAACCCTCTCCCACTAGGTAAGAAGTGTATGAGAAGAGGCTGGATCTATCTTCTACTTTTAGACTCAGATAAAGAATGGCTTGGCCTCATCCTGTCACAGGCAAGTGACTCAGCCACCCCCTTCCCTGGGGGGCCAAGTGGTTTGTTTAGCTTTGCTTGGAAGATGCTAGGGTTCCAATGGCAACAAGGAACAGAGAGACAGGTGGATGTGGCCTGATCCTTCGTAGCGGCAGAGTCCAAAGGCTGGAGGAAGGAGAAGAAACAGAAAGAGAAGAGAAGGAGGCAG
The DNA here is from genome assembly GCF_023159225.1 of Perognathus longimembris pacificus. Taxonomy (NCBI): domain Eukaryota; kingdom Metazoa; phylum Chordata; class Mammalia; order Rodentia; family Heteromyidae; genus Perognathus; species Perognathus longimembris. The sequence goes on from NC_063180.1 coordinate 18,884,853, forward strand.
GGGAAGAGGAAAGAGGTAGAGAGAGAGAAGGGGGAAGAACAGGAGGAGGAAGAGGAGGAGGAAGAAGAGGAGGAGGAGGAGGAGGAGGAGGAGGAAAACAAGGAAGAGAAGTGAGAAGAGGAGGAAGAATAGGAAAGTGTGGGGGAGGAGAGGATGGGAAGCAGGCAGAGGAGGAGGAAGAAAGAAGAGAAACAGGAGGAGCAAGAGGAGGAATGGGGAATAGGAGGAAGAGAAGGAGGAAGAGGAAGGGAAGGAGGAAGAGAAGGAAGAGGAGGAGGAAGAAGAGGAGAAGGAAGAAAAGAAGGAGGAAGAGGGGGAGAGGGAAAGAACAGGAAGAGAAAGAGTGGGTCTTAGGAGCAGAAAAAGAAAAGAAAAGAAAGGCACTGAGGCAGTAAGAGAGACAAACTGAGGCAGTAAGAGAGACAAAAGGGAGCCGTGGCTGGGCGTTGGGAGGCTGATGGGCCCCTGGGCATCGGATGCCCTGATGTGTCCAGAGCACAGCCTGGCCTCCCCTCTCAGCCGATTCCATGCTACGTCTGCGTCTCCCTGTGTCTCACCTGGTGTCTTCCTCATCCTCACTCTGGTCATCTCTACATCTTTCTGTCTGTGGTTCTTCCAAAAAGGAGGTGAAGGAGAAAGCCCTGATCAGCAACAGGACAGGACATGCTCTCTCTCTGTGTCTCTTTCTCTCTCCCTCTGTCTCTCTCTGTCTCTCTCTATCTGTCTCTGTCTCTTTCTCACACACACACACAGACACGCGTGCACATGCGCGCACACACACCTATTGGAAAGAAAGCCATTGTCCTTCACAATCGGTTGAGAAGACAGACGCTACAACCTACCTTGTGTAAAAATCAATACAAAATAGACCAAAACCTGAAACTTTAGAACAACTAGAAGAAGAAAAGGTAGAGGAAGCACATGAGACAACGATTCCAATGAGGACTTCAACAGCTCAGAAAATAATAGCCAATACTGGTAAGTGGGACTGCATCAAAGTACAAAAAAAAGTTTCTACATAACAAAAAAACAAAACCGAATCCAAAATAAAAAAACCAACAACACCCCACACTGCCAGGTGCCAGTGGCTCCCGCCTGCCGTCCTAGCTACTTAGGAAGCCGAGGTCTGAGGACGGAGGTTCCAGGCCAGTGTGGTAGGAAAGTGGACCTGGTTCTGATTTTACTGGTGACGATGGCTTTTTTGTGTGCAGTGTGTCCTGCATGAGCGATGGCGCCGTTGGAGGCCCTGTGCTGTTGCACCTGCCACACACGGCCCACTAAAGCGACAAAAGACTAGACATCAGTAGGATGAGCCTGCATTGTGTGGGGTCCCCCAAATGCACATGCCAATTCTAACTAAAATGATAGGTTGGTTCAAACAGATACTATGTGGCAGGTTGTAACTCCATTGGCCACCTGCATGTGACTTGACATGACTATGCAGTTTCTCTGTAAGTGTTGTAACCTCATTGGCCACCTGCGTGTAGCCAGGCTTGACCATGTGGTATTTGCCTTTATAAACCCCAATTTGAGGGTCACTCAGGGTCATGGTGGCAGCTCTGGAGTCTGCACTGTGTCCCTGGCCGGTCAATTTGCTTTTTGCTTCCACAATAAATCCATCTTTTTGCTTGAGACTGTCTCTGAGTGGTGGACTCTTGGAGGGACGTGGACTCCCCTCCCTTGAACCTCGTAACAGTTACCTTGGCCATGTTTTGTGGCTGTGTCTGGCCAGGGGTAGCCATGTCAAACCTGTGGCTCTAACCCACTCTGAGATGATGCCTGGGCTCTTAACCTGCCTGCATTTGCCATCCTCCACCTGCAAAGCATAGGAGATGGCAAAATCTCTCACAGAATGGGAGCCCTGGGAGAGGTACTGTGTGAAGCACTTTATCCTCTAGTTCCATAAAGCTTGGGGCCCAGGTTCACTGCCACTCGCCAGCATAGCGGGGAGCAAGGTTCTGGGGTCAGGAATCCACCAAGGTTAGACAAGGTCATCTCTCACCCTTTCACAGATGGCTGCTTCTTGTTTGCCTTCCTATGGATCATCAAGCTACAACTCAGCTGCCCCAGCTTTGCTGAACACTGCTTGAAGATTCTGCGTGTCGACTCCCCACCCCCGTTCCTCACCGCACTCTCACTGCTTTTAGTGAGCTGGTATTGGGGCTTGAACTCAGGGCCTCGGTGCTGTCCCTGAGCTCTTTCACTCAAGGCCGGTGTGCTGCTACTTGAGCCACCGCGCCACTTCTGGTTTTTTGGTGGTTCGTTGGAGATCAGAGTCTCATGGATTTTTTCCTTGTCCAGGCTGGCTTCCTACTCCATCCTCAGATCTCAGCTTCCTGAGAAGCTGGGATTATAAGCGTGAGTGCCAGTGCCCAACTAGCACTGGGGATTTGAATTCAGGACCTCATATGTATACTGGACTGCTCTGCCCTGTGCGCCACTCTGCAGTGGTGGTTTTGAGATAAGAGCCTCGCTGTGCCTCAGCCCGTCTGGACTGTGCTCCTCCTGTTTATGATTCTGTCCCCAGCAGGGCACCTGAGGCTCTGCTGCCAGGAAGGGAGTGGGCTGGTCACCGCACAGTTCCCTCCTGCTACCCCCCACTTTCTTGAGTGCTCTTCTGCTGTGTTAGGACAAAAGCCCTCAGAAGGGTCAAGAGCCAGGTGCACCTCTGTCCATTGAGAACTCAGCCTGGGATGCACTAGTCTCCAAGAACATCGACAGAGGCACAGCATGGTCCCTGTGCTTCGGGGGCTTAGGGTCAGAGAGAGGGTGTGGGAGAGGGAGAGACAGTCAGACAGACAGACACAGAGACATAGAGACAGAGGTAAAGAAACACAGCAACAGAGACAGACAGACAGATACAGACACACAGAGAGACTGGCATAGAGTCAGAGACACAGATACAGAAAAACAGGAACAGAAAGACAGGGGGAGACACAGACAGAAAGAGACAAAGAAACAGAGAGAGACAGACAGACAGAATCAAAGAGACAGAGATGCAGAGACAGAGAGACAAACATAAATAGAGTGATAGACACAGAGAAACAGAAGGAGACAGACATAGACAGAGAAACAGAAAACAAAGAGACAGAGATAGACAGAGAGACAAAGAAACAGACAGACACAGAGAGACAGACAGAGAGAGACAGATGGAGACACAGAGAGACAGAGAAGCAAAGAAAACAGAGAGAGGAAGTGAGAACTTCTCCCCTGCAGACACCAGGCAGGCAGGGGGACCCCCTCCTCTCCAGCAGAAGTCAGAGCCCTCAGAGGCCAGAGGCCCCCACACCTGCCGGGCTGCCTCAGTGTCCCCTCTGGCCACCCTCTACCGGTGGGCCTCAGAACTCCTGAACTCCATTCCTCCACCCAGAGGCAGCAGGCAGGCCCTGAGGAGAGGCCTGTGGGCCTTCAGGAGGCCTGGGGGTGGGGTGGGGGTGTGTGGGGAGGATGGGAGCCAAGGCCCAAGATGCTTGTACACACACCCCCCCACACACCCACACACCCCTGGATCCCACACAAACAACCACCTCTGCAAGCTCAACCAATGTCAACACAACTTTAGCATAGTAAAGTGGGTGCCTGTACTACAGGAGTTCTCACCCAGGCTTGGACATACACCCACACATGCAGACTCTCCCACCCAAGCAGACACCATGTGGGCACACACATTCACACACACACTCGCAATCCCCTGCCAAAGTGATTTCTAGGGCTGAGTGGGGAGCAGCCCTGCTGGGTTGGCTGGGCAAGATGGGGAGCAGCCCTCCCCCTTCCCCTGAGCTGGCACTTGGGGACAAGGGAGGGGAGGGGAGAGGAAGGAAAGGGAAGGCGTGGCCTCACTGGGTGGGGAGACAGGATCAGAATAAAAGGGCAAATGCAAGCTTGGGACCAGGTGGATGGCTCTCAACCCAAGATCATGGAGCTCAGCGTCCTCCTGGTCCTCCCGCTCCTCACCGGCTTCCTCTTCTTCCTGCTCAGGGCCCGCCCGGAGGCCCGGGGCCGCCTCCCTCCAGGGCCCTGGCCTCTGCCCTTGCTGGGGAACGTTCTGCAAATGGACAGACATGGGCTCCTCAAATCTTTCCTGCAGGTGAGACAAGGGTGGAGGGAGCCTGGGGAGATGGGGTGCAGGTGGGGCTGGGGTCCCCCACTCGATAGTAAGGGAAGTAAGCATGATGGATGGTAGGTCGATTGTCAGGAGCAATCACGCTCCTTTGGAAAGTTCTGGGGGCTGGGGTTGGTGTCCCCAGAAGGGTCGACAGGGTATAGATTTGCATTCTCCTCAATCACCCTCTGCCTTGGGTATGTGTCCTGCAAGAGAGAAACAAAACAAAACAGTAAGTAACAGCCAAATCGGGTTTTGTTTTGTTCAACAAGGGCAAGCAAAGCCTGGCAAAGTCTGGTGCCAGGGCTGAGGGGAGGGGAAAGGAATGGGGGGAAGGTCGGGGAAGGGAAGGGAGGGCCGGGGAAGAAGAGGTGGGTGAGCTGCCTTTCAATAAAAACCCTATGAACTGAGCGGGTGCAGAGTAAAGCCCAGAAGATCCATTCCACTTTTCTTGTGTCCTTCGTGCAATGCCAAGTATAAAACTCGGCCTTGCTCATGCCAGGCAAGTGCTCTCTTCCTGAGCTTTGGATTTTGTTGTTGTTGGTTGTGGGACTTGAACTCAGGGCCTGGGTGCTGTCCCTGCGCTCTTCAGCTCAAGGCTAGCGCTCTACCACAGGAGCCACGGCGCCACTTCCTGAGCTTTGGATTTTTACTTTATTTTATTTTTTCTTTAATGAAACAGAGTCAACCCTGAGCTGATGTCCCTCCTGTTTTTGCCTCCTGAGGGCTGGGATTACGGGAGTGTGTCACCATGCTTGGCTTCCCCCATGTTTTCAACACGTGCTGTTTAGCTTATTGGAGAAGCCAAGAGGATATCCTGCTATTAGAACACAAGGGTCTGCAAAGGTTTCTGTGAGAGATTGAACTGAAAGCCAGGCGCCAGTGGCTCACATCTGTCATTCTAGCTACTCAGGAGGCTGAGATCAAGAGGATCACGGTTCAAAGCCAGACTGGGCAGGAAGGTCCCTGAGACGCATCTCTAACCAACCACCAGAAAACCAGAAGTAGTAGTGTGGCTCTAAGTGGTAAAGCCAGCGCTAGCTTTGAACAAAAGAACTCAGGGATAGCTAGCGCCCAGGTCCTGAGTTCAAGCCCCAGGCCTTGGCCTAACCAACACTGACGCACATGGGAAGAAGCAGGGTGGCCTCACTGGGCAGGCTAGATGATGTCTCATAGTGTCTTCATCTATTTCCTGGGGATGTCACAAAATACTCGAGGCTGAGAACTTAACAAAGTCAAGAGGTTTACAACTAACAACTGTTTTTGGCAGCTGATTGTCCCAAAGTCAGGCTGGCTTTGAACTGTGATCCTCCAGATCTCAGCCTCCAGAGTAGCTAAGATTACAGGAGTGAGCCTCTGGCACCCAGCAACCATGCTGGACTTTTAGATGTTTGTATTGATGCTGGAATGAATCGAACTCATGGGAGGGCAGGCATGTACCCTCCCTGTGGTAAGGACATGAATTCTGGGGTCTCTGACTGGAAACAGATGCATATTTTCCTATGGAAGCATAAAAGAAATACAGTAATGAAACTCTGATGGTATCAGCAACCCAATGCGTGAATCATAGAGTCCAGCTTGATAAACATAATGAGTTATGCAGCCTATGGTCAGGTGGAGAAGATGGGCATTGGCCTGAAGTTGCCTTGCACTGGCTGAAATGTCACCAAAGAAACAGGGAAAACCGGCGAGATCATGGTGATCACGCCTGGCATCCTAGCTACTCGGGAGGCTGAGATCTAGAGGATGGCGGTTCAAAGCCAACCCGGCTGGATGGGCAAGACTGCAAGACTCTCATCTCCAATGAACCAAGTGAAAAAATACTGCAAGTGGAGCTGTGGCTCAAGTGCTAGAGAGCTAGCCTGGAGCATAAAAGCTTAGGGACAGTGTCCAGGTCCTGAGTTCAAGCCCCAGGCCTGGTGTGCCCATGTGTGCACGCACACACACACATTGGTGAAAATCCAGATACAGAGTGCCAACCAGTGCAGAGTGCAGAAGTAACTACACACTCCAGTAACCAACAGCCTCACACAAAATCCGATGGGAAAAATAAAGGCGTTAGCTCCTCGAGTGAGTGCTGGGATTGTAGATCTGCACTACCAGGTCTGGCTTATTGCTATGGTTATTTGAGTCAAAAGCGTACTGAAGTTGAACATCACCCTGAACACCACACAGCCGGATGAGATCATAACAAACTGAACATTCAGACCAAAGACTAGAGCCCATTCCAGGCAACCTGCCACCTCCCATATTCTAGCCATTATCCTGATGCTGGGTGTTAGTTTCATCTGGGTGTGAACTTCCTGTGAAGAGCACCAAAGGCAAACCAAACCTGGCTTTTATGTCTAGCTGCTTCCACGCCCGTGTTCTGGCTGCGAGTTTCATCATGTTGTTTGTGATAGCCATAGAATAATCTTTTTCATTGCTGTGTAACATTCTGTCAGAGGGATCAATAACTGTTGATCTTATATTTACTTTCCTTCTATATTTATTTTTTATGGTTTTTCTTGGTGGTACTGGGGTTTGAAACTCAGAGACTCATGCTTTGCTGTGCAGGAAACTCTACAATCCAACTCTTTTTTGTTTTACTTTGCCATTACTTTTTCTTTTTTTCCATTTGTCAATCATGGGGCTTGAACTCAGGGCCTGGGCACTGTCCCTGAGCTTTCCTGCTCAAGGCTAGCATTTTCCTACTTTGAGCCACAGCACCACTTCTGGTTTTCTGGTGGTTCATTGGAGAGAAGAGTCTCACAGACTTTCCTGCCAGGGCTGGCTTTGAACCGTGATCCTCAGATCTCAGCCTCCTGAGTTGCTGGGATTATGGGCATGGGCCATGGGCCGGTGCCCCTCTGCATCTTATGGTTTGAACAGTGTCACAGGGAGTTGACGGCAACTCTTGTCCTTTCTTTTTTTGGTACTGGGGATTGAACCCAGGACGTTGTACTTGCTAGGGAAGCACTTTTCCACTGAGCTACATCCCAGCCCTGATGGCAATTCTTGTCTCTCTGCCTTGGCAGCTTCGAGAGCAGTATGGGGACGTGTTCACCGTGTACCTGGGACGGAGGCCGGTGGTTATGCTTTGCGGGGTGGACACCATCCAGGAGGCCCTGGTGGACCAGGCCGAGGTGTTCTCTGGCCGAGGGACGATCACCAGCGTCCAGCCAGTCTTCCAGGACTATGGTGAGGGCCTGCGGGTTGGAGAGGGGCAGGTGGGAAAGGGAGGGGAGGCCGGGTCTCCTTGGATCTTTTTCCTGTAACACCTGCCTCACGACCCCCCCCCCCCCAGGTGTGGTATTTGCCAATGGTGACCGCTGGAAGATCCTTCGGCGGTTCTCGCTGGCCACCATGAGGGATTTTGGGATGGGGAAGCGGAGTGTGGAGGAGCGGATCCAGGAGGAGGCGCAGTGTTTGGTGGAGGAGCTGCGGAAAGCCAGTGGTGAGGCTTAGGGCCCCCAGGGGCAGGGGGAAGGGACGGGCTGGGGAAGGGGGGAAGCAATCGAGAGACAGAGACCTCCACGTGGGCACGGAGCTGAGGATGGAGACAAGAACGAGAGATAGACAGATATCCAGGGAAAGAAGCATGATGACTGATTATTGATGACTATGTTCAGGAATAACTCAAGAACTGGGTGCCAGTGGCTCAAGCTCTGTCATCCTAGTTATTCAGGAGGTTGAGAGCTGAGGATTGCGGTTCAAAGCCAGCCGAGGCAATCAAGGCTGTGAGACTCTTATCTCCAATGAACTACCAGAAAACTGGAAGTGGTGCTGTGGCTCAAAGGGCCTTGAGCAAAAGAGACTCAGGGACAGTGTCCAGGACCTGAGTTCAAGCCCCACAACCAACAACAACCAAAAAACAGAGATGAGGCATAGTTCAGTTGACAGAGTTCCAGCAGTGAGCAATAAAGCCAAGGGGTGGTGAGAGGCCTTGAGTTCAAGTCCTAACAGGAATGTGTGCATGCACTTGCACATGCACGTGAATACACACAAAGAACCAGAGGGGCACAGGCAGAGACACCAGAGAGGAGAGACAGAGACGTTTCTGATCATTCAGTTCTGAGTAATGCAGGAGAGCTGCACAGAGAGGAGGAAGCCTGACCCCTGGGCTCCTGTGCCCCCCATTCTCTCCCAGGGGAGCTTGTGGACCCCACCTTACTCTTCCAGTCCATCACGGCCAACATCATCTGCTCCATTGTCTTTGGAGAACGATTTGACTACAAAGATAGCAACTTCCTGCACCTCCTGAACATGTTCTATAAGACCTTTGCGCTCATCAGCTCCTTCTACAACCAGGTGCTGGGAGGGAGGGACTGTGCAGGATGGGGAGGGAAAAGGAGGATGGGCTTTGGAGGCTCCAAAGGAAAGGAAGATGTGCAGAGACCACAGGGGGAGACAGACAGCCTGAGATCTGGATTGAGGGAGAGATGGTGAATGGGGGAGGTAAAGGAACAAAGGAGGGAAGAAATAAATGGAGGGAGGGAGGAAGGAAGGTAGAAAGGAAGGAAGGAAGGTGGAAAGGAAGGAAAAAGGGGGCTGGGAATATGGCCTAGTGGCAAGAGTGCTTGCCTCTTGTACATGAAGCCCTGGGTTCGATTCCCCAGCACCACATATATAGAAAACAACCAGAAGTGGCGCTGTGGCTCAAGTGACAGAGTGCTAGCCTTGAGCAAAAAGAAGCCAGGGACAGTGGATCAGGCCCTGGGTCCAAGCCCAGGACTGGCCAAAAAAAAAAGAACAAGGAAGGAAAGAAGGAAGGAGGAAAGGAAGGAAGGAAGAAGAAGGAAAGAGGAAAGTAAAGAAGAAAGAGAGGGAGGCAGGAAAGACTGAAGTAAAAGGGCAGAAGGTGGAAAGGAAGTAAAGAAGGAAGGAAGAAAGGAAAGAAGGAAGGTGGAAAGAAGGAAGGCAGGATGGAAAGAAGGAAGCCAAAGCAGAGAGTCAGAGAGATGACAAGAGAATGAGTGCTTGGGAGAGAAAGGAAAGGAGAAGATAATCAAAAGTTAAGCATAGAAAGACAAGACAGAACAGAGGTAAATTCTGCAAGACAATTCAGAAGTGTGTGTGTGTGTGTATGTGTATGTGTGCACGCATGCATGTATAAAAAGAAAAAGGAGAGAGAGAGAGAGAGAGAGAGAGAGAGAGAGAGAGAGAGGAGGCTTCCCCATGAGGGTCCCTCCCTGCCCCGACCCCCAGTGGAGCTCCTGGCTGTGGCTCTGGCAGGTCTTTGAGCTTTTCTCAGATGTCATGAAGCACTTCCCTGGGAAACACAGAGACATCTTCAGGAACTTTCAGGAAATCAACGCTTTCATTGCCCAGCGTGTGGAGATGCACCGGGCAACCCTGGACCCCAGCAACCCGAGAGACTTCATCGACACCTACCTCCTGCGAATGGAAAAAGTGGGTGCCACAGGGGGAAGGGGCAGAGAGGAGAGGAAGCAGGCAAGGAGCAGAGAGTGGGCAGGATAGGGATAGGGAGATAAGGAAGGGACAGAAGGATGAATCTGGACATCCATTATCCACTCATCCACTCACTGATCCATCAACATCCCCACCCATCCATCACCCCCTACCCAATGCCCATCTACTCATTCATCATCCATGCGATCCACTGGCTCACACCTATAATCCTAGGTACTCAGAAGGCTGAGATCTGAGGATCACAGTTTGAAGCCAGCCTGAGCAGAAAAGTTCATGTGACTCTTATCTCCAAAACACTACTCAGAAAAAGACAGAAGTAGTACTGTGGCCCAAGTAGTAGAGTGCTAGCCTTGAACTCAAAGGCTTAGAGACAGCGCCCAGGCCCTTAGTTCAAGCTCCAGGACAAGCAAAAACTAACGAAAAACCAGATTTTTCTTCAAAGTTACATATATTAACTTAATAAAGTTTTTCTTCAAAGTTATTCTTTTTTTTCTTTTTTTCAAATTTTTATTATCAAACTGATGTACAGAGAGGTTACAGTTTCATATGTTAGGCATTGGATACATTTCTTGTACTGTTTGTTACCTTGTCCCTCATACCCCCCTACCTCCCCCCCTTTCCTTCCACTTTATCCATCCACTTATCCACCTATTCATCCATCCATCCATTTATCTACTCAACCACTCATTTATCCATTAATGCACCCACCAATCTGACCATCCATTCATCTACCAAACATCTGTCTATTCACTCATCATCCATCCATTTATTCACCCGTCCATTCACTTATCCACCTGCCCATCTATCCATTCACCCACCCATCCATACACCCACTTATCCATCCATTAACTTATCCATCCATCCATCTATCTATTCATCCACCCACCCACCTACCTATATATCCATTTATCCATCCATTCATTCATTTGCCCACCTATCAATACATTCCTCTACACATCTATCCATCATCCATCCATCAATCCATCCATCCATCCAGAGAAGGGAACTGTCAAAGGAAGATGTACAGGGTAAGGCAAAAAAAAACCCACCAGGAAAAAAATGACTCACAGATGCAGAAAGAGACTGGGAAACAAAAACTGAGAAACAAGGGAGTATGGAGTGGTAAGAGGGAGAAAATGGGTAACAATGTTTGAAAAGAAATGTACTCATGACCTTACTTATGTAAATAACCCCCTGTTCATTACCTTTACTATATATAATATATATGTATATATAAGCACACACACACACACACACACACACACACACACACACACACACACACCATACTAAAAAACAGAAGAGAGGGAAGAGAGAGCCACAGACAGAATTGAATGGTTGGATATGTTCAGGACAAAGAAATGCAAACTGGGTGAAATAGCATGAGACCCTAAAACAGGGAGGGACCCAGAGACGCTGTGCACCTTCCTGCAGTGAGGTCTCAATCTCTCCTGACCTCCCCTTCTCCTCTCTCCCACTAAAAAGGAGAAGTCAGACCCCCACTCTGAGTTCCACCACAAGAACCTCACCTTGCTCTCACTCTTCTTTGCGGGCACCGAGACTACTAGCACCACCCTGCGTTATGGCCTCCTCATCCTGATGAAGTACCCCCACATCGCAGGTAGGGCAGCTGCCCACCAAGGCCTGAGGAACCCCTGCGGGCTGCAGAGGTGGGCTAGGGGTGAGAGAAAAGATACTTGCCTCTTATTTCAGCATCTCTGCGGGCTATGTCAACTAAGCCTATCCTTCGGTGGACAAAGGAAGAATTGTGATTCCTTCTTCCACTCTTGTCCCATTGCTTAAAGATTGAACTATCCACCCATCAATCTATCCACCCACCCACCCACCTATCCATCCATCCATCCACCCATCCGTCCATCCATCCATCGATATGTACACATATCCATCTGCCCATCTGTCCACCCGTCCATGTAGCATACATCCACTTACCCATTCATTCACCCATTTATTAACCCATCCATCCATACACCCACCCAGCCATCCATCACCCATTCATCCATCATCCATATATACACATTCATACATACATCCATACAACCATCCACCTACCCACACATCCATCCACTGCCCCTATCAAGCCACCCATTTATCCATCCATCAATCAATCCAGCTATCCATATACTCATCTATGCATCTCCTATTTACCAATCCAGGTATCCATCTGCCTAGCCACAACATTAACCACCCATCTACCTATCCATCTACCTACATCCATCTGTCTACTCATTTATCTCATCCATCCATCCATTCACCCAACCACCAGCCACTCATCCATTCACTTAACCATCCATCCATCCATTTATCCATCCACCCACCCATCTACCCACCCATCAATTTGCTTATCCATCCATCCATCCATCCATCCATTCCACTATGCATCTTTCCACCTATCCACTCATCCACTCACCCATTTAGCCATCAACCCATGCATCCATTCATCCACCCATCCACCCACACACCCATCATCCATCCATCTACCCACCAATCCATCAGCTCCTGGATTGATAGATTAATCATCATCCACTAATCAACTAATTGATTCATTAATCCATCAGCTCATGGATTTGATCGATTAATTGATCACCCATTAATCGATTCATCCATTGATTAAGTTACCTGTGTACTCACTAATTCATCTGTGAGCCACCCAAGGGCACACATTTTCATGACAGAACATTTGAAAGGCTGTGAATTTTTGCTGTGTATCCCCCCTACCCTGTCCCCTGGAGACTGCACCAAGGGCATCGATCAAGGAGCTACTCGCTGCAGGCTGTCATGACATCATGGACACTCAGGAAACAGTGTCCTTGCTGCAACGAACCTGTGGGGTGGAGCTCATTGTCTCTCCTTGTCCATGCAGAGAAAGTCCAAAAGGAAATCAAGGAGGTCATAGGCCTTCACCGCCAGCCAGCCCTTGATGACCGCACAAAGATGCCCTACACGGATGCTGTCATCCACGAGATCCAGAGGTTCTCTGACCTCATCCCTATCGGGATGCCTCATGTGGTCACCAAGGACACAGCATTCCGAGGATACATCATCCCCAAGGTGAGGCCACTGGGGTCCCCTCCCCTCCCCCCTCCATAGCCCCGCCCTCCTCTTTCTCTTCTTCTTCTTTTTTTTTTTTTTTTTTGTTAGTCATGGGGCTTGAACAGGGCCTGCATGCTGTCCCTGGGCTTTTTCACACAAGGCTAGCACTCTCCCACTTTGAGTCACAGTGCCACTTCTGGTTTTCTGGTGGTTCACTGGAGATAAAAGTCTCATGGACTTTTCTGCCTGGGCTGGCTTTGAACTGTGATCCTCTGATCTCAGCCTTCTGAATATCTAGGATTACAGGTGTGAGCCACTGACACTGTCTTCCTCCTCCTCTTTCCCTCTTTATTCTGCTCCTACTTTTTTTCCTCCTCCTTCCTCCTCCTCCTCCTCCTCCTCCTCCTCCTCCTCCTCCTCCTCCTCCTCCTCCTCCTCCTCCTCCTCCTCCTCTTCCTCCTCCTCCTCCTCCTCCTCCTCCTCCTCCTCCTCCTCCTCCTCCTCCTCCTCCTCCTCCTTCTTTTTTCTTCATCTTGAACTCAAGGCCTGGGAACTGTTCCTGAGCTTTCGTGCTCAAGGCTCATGCTCTACCACTTTAATCACAGGAGACATGAGTTTCATAGACTTTCCTGCCTGGGCTGGCTTCATACTGAAATCCTTTACCTCTCAGCCTCCTGTGAAGCTAGGATTACAAGTGTGAGTTTCTGGTGCCCAGCTTACTTCTTCTGTCCTTAACCCTCTATCTCAACCTGTTGTTTTTTTCAACAGGGTCCTATTATTTTTGTTAATTTATGTATTTTCTTACATGTGGGAAGATATGTATATGTATATGTATGTGTATATATGATGCTTCTGGGGTTTGAACTCAGGAATTTAGTCTGGCTAGGCAGGTGCTCTACAGCCTGAATCATACCTCCAGTCCCAGAAAGGGCAACGTCCTTTTCTTTCTTTCTTTCTTTTTTTTGCCAGTATTAGGGCTTGAACTCAGGGCCTGAGCACTGTCCCTGGCTTCTTTTCCTCAAGGCTAGTACTCTACCACTTGAGCCACAGTGCCACTTCTAGCCTTTTCTGTTTGTGTGGTACTGAGGAATGGAACCCAGAGTTCCATGCATGCTAGGCAAGCACTGTACCGCTAAACCATGCTCCCAGCCTGAGGGCAATGTCTTTTGATCTTTGATCTGGTGCCTTTTCCAGAACACTGAAGTCTACCCCATCCTGAGTTCTGCTCTGCACGACGCACACTACTTTGAAAAACCAGAGGAGTTCAACCCTCAGCACTTCCTGGATGCCAATGGGGCTCTGAAGAAAAATGACGCTTTCATTCCTTTTTCCATTGGTAAGCAGGATCCTCCATTCCTCTCCTGGACACAGGAGGGCGTGTGTCCCACCCTCTTCCTGAGACAGACAGCTACAGGTGCTTGTTTATTGAGCAAATAGTCTATTCTAGTTGCTTAGCTTGAACTGACCCCCATTCCATCTGCACTACCATCTCATGGGGGGACTTGAGAGGCTAGATTTTGTCCTAAAAACACATCTTGGGGCTGGGTGCTGGTGGCTCACACCTGTCATCCTAGCTACTCAGGAGGCCGAGATCTGAGGATCACAGTTCAAAGCCAGCCCAGGCAGAAAAGTTTTTGAGACTTTTATCTCCAATGAACCAGCAAAAAGCCAGAAGTGGAGGTGTGGCGTAAATGGTAGAGCACCAGCCTTGAGGGGAAAAAAGCTCAGGGACAGGGCCAGGCCCTGAGTTTAAGCCCCAGGTTTCACATACTACCACTACCACCACCAACAACAACAACAACAAAAAGGAAAACACAGAGGCTCCTCCTGGTGCAGAAAGATAGGCTGAACTAACTGACTGTTAGAGCCAAGGAGATACCAAGGGTGTGGGTGTCCAAATAGCCCGGAGGAAAAGAAGAGAGAAAATCGAGTCACAGAACCAGTTCCTGGAGAAAGGCCCACCTGAGACCTTCTCACCACCTGTCTCCTCCACTGTGGAGATGCCAAAGGATATTGGTCCCTTGCCCACGCAGATTTGATTCCCCACCCATGCCACCCATCTCATGTTAGGATTCCTCTAGGAGCCATGGTTAAGCTGTAAAGCCTAACTTTCAGCCAGGTGCTGGTCTTCACAACTGTAATCCCAGCTATTCAGGAGATTGAAATCTGAGGATTGGGATTCAAAGCCAGCTTGGGTAGGAAAGTCCTTGAGACTCTTATCTTCAATAAACCACCAAAAAAGGAGCCAAAAGTGGTGCTGTGGTTCAAACAGTAGACAGAGCACCAGCCTTGAGAACAAAAGCTCAGGGACAACACCCAGGTCTTGAGTTCAAGCCCTGGGACAGGCATACACAGACACATGCATAGAATGTTAAGTCAGAAGGAAGAGGCAGTATGTGGAGCAGAAAGTGTGTGGTAGATCAAAACTGTTCCTCCATGGATGGAAGGTGAGGAAGAGGAAGAGGAAGGGTCTGGAACTCTAGATAGGCCTTTATAAAGGCATGCCCCAAATGACCTAATATCTCCCACTAAGCCCTGACTTAAAGTTTCTACCTCAGTCCATTAACACCTAGGTGTGGCCCAAGCCTTTATTTAACACTAGGGTCTTTGGAAGACGTTCAGCATTCAAACTACCACAGCAGCCCCAGGTCAGACCCCACAGCGTCACACCTGCTCAGCTACAGCCGCCTGCACTCTTCAAGTTAGCCTGGTGACAAGTATTCATGGAGCAGATTTCCTTTTTTGTCGGTTGTGGGGTTTGACCTCAGGGCCTGGGTGATGTCTCTGAGCTTTTATGCTCAAGGCTAGCACTCTACCACTTTGAGCCACAGCGCCACTTCAGTTTTTCTGGTGGTTCCTCTGAGGTAAGTGCCTCACGGACTTTTTCTACCTAAGCTGGCTTCGGACCTTGATCCTCAGATCTCAGCCTCCTGAATAGCTAGGATTACAGGCGTGAGCAACCTGTGCCCAGTGTGGGTCAGATTTTTTTCTTTTCTTTCTTCCTTTCTCTTTCTTTCCTTTCTCTCCTTCCCTTTCTTTTCTTTTTGTGCTGGAACTGGGGCTTGAACTCAGGGCCTTGAGATCACATGTGGCTTTTTCACTCAAGGCTGGTGGGTCTCCATACACCACTCTACAAGCCTCAAAGTTCAAGGTTTATGTGGAGAATCTTTGGGTTCCACACCAAGAACCCACACATTTCCAACATTTAGGGCTCCTATATCTCCAGTGTTCTCAGCGTGCTCTCTCTCCCTCTCTCCCCTCCTCTCTCCCTCCTCCCCTCTCCGATCTTGGAGTTGATATGAAAGATTGCCTGGGCATTAGATTCTGAAGTGCCAGACTTTGAAGTCAGGCCCCACTTTACCACGCGAACCCCACTTTACCACGTGAACCTGAGATAAGCAGGCCCTGTGAGCAAACCCAGGACAAGCTTATTAGGGCCCAGCCGGTTGAGAACTCTAACCGCTGGAAATGCTTAACTCTAACTGCCCCTAGAACGCCTCGAGCCCTGAGCCAATCAGATTTGTACCCGTAATCTTGCTTGCTTAAACACCTGATTGCTGTAACTTTGTATTTTGCCTTTATAAGCCCTGTGTAATCGTAACTCGGGGCTGCCTCCTAATCTCCGCTGTGTCGATGGGTAGGACAAGGCCCGGGCCGCGGCCTCTCTTGAATAAAGTCTTGCCTTGCTATTGCATTTCGAAATGTCTGAGTCGCGGTGGTCTTCTTGGTGGTGGTCTTACGACTTCGCACAACATTTGGGGGCTCGTCCGGGATAGCCCCAGATACCCCGGAGACCCCAGACTCCGAAGGTAAGAAACAGCCCTGTTCATTTGTCTTGTCCTGTAATGTGTCTGTTTGTCTGTTTTGCTTTTGCTTATTTTTGAAGGGGTTGTTGAAGCAGATGCACTTACACAGCAATCCTGGGGAGATTGGGGGGTGCCCCAGACTCCCCACCCTTAAAGGGGGATCTCTGGAGCCCCGCTTTCAATTTGAGTCTACTCCATCTGCACCCTTGCAGGAAGGTTGTGTGGGCCAATTTGGGAGATCTCCAATTTTTCTTTTTCTTGTTCTTGTCCTTGTCCTTAAAGGAGGATCTCTGGAGCCCCGCTTTCAACTTGAGTCCACTCCTTCTGCACCCGTGCAGGAGGTTGTGTGGGTCAATTTGGAAGATCTTGAGTTTTTCTTGTTCTTGTCCTTGAAGGGGGACCTCTGGAGCCCTGCTTTCAACTTGAGCCCACTCCTTCTGCACCCGTGCAGGAGGTTGTGTGGGCCAATTTGGGAAATCTCCAGTTTTTCTTTTTCTTTTTCTTGTTCTTGTTCTTGCCTGTATTTTCCTAACTTTATATTGTTATAGTTGTTTTGTTTTCTGTAGCCTTTTGGACTGAACATCTGATCAGAGCTATGGGAACATTCTATCATGGGAACCTCCATCTAGCCCTCTAGACTTGATCCTACCTCACTAGAGGGAGGTTAAGGAGATAGCTCAGAACCAGAGTGTGAACATGTTCAAGACTGCAGTATGATGCAAAACTAAGTTTAAGTTTAAATTCAAATGGTCATCAAGTTTGGGAATTATCAAATGCTTTAAAAGATTATTGCATTGTTTTAAGAACAAACTAGTTTTTAAAAAGGAGAATTACAGGGCTGGGGATATAGCCTAGTGGCAAGAGTGCCTGCCTCGGATACACGAGGCCCTAGGTTCAATTCCCCAGCACCACATATACAGAAAAAACGGCCAGAAGCGGCGCTGTGGCTCAAGTGGCAGAGTGCTAGCCTTGAGCGGGAAGAAGCCAGGGACAGTGCTCAGGCCCTGAGTCCAAGCCCAGGACTGGCAAATAAAAAAAAAAAAAGGAGAATTACGGCTACCAAAATGTTTAATTGCCATTCCAGTTTCTTTGTAGGTTTTTTTTGTAATAGTTTCCAGCAGGCCTACAGAGAAGCACAGGTGATTACTACAAGTTTGTCGAGATCTAATACTGGCCCTTAATAAGTTCCAGGTAAGAACATGCTTAAAAACTACTTCTATGTGGACCACCTTGTTGCTTTTAATTGGAGTAAAGTGGCCCCTTGTAAGACTCATTGATCTGAAATCTGCGGTTCAAAGCCAGCCCAGGCAGAGAAAGGTCCCTGTGAGAGACTTGTCTCTAATCAGCCAGCAGAGTGCTGGGAACGGAGTTGTGTGGAGCTCAAAATTGGTAGGGTGCTAGTCTTGAGCTGGAGAGCTGAGGGACAGCACTCAGGCCCTGAGTCCAAGTCCAGTGAAAAGTCACTCCTCCTGGGACAAACGTGATGGAGCATCCAGAGGCAGTAAGCCGCTGCTTGGATGGCAGAGATGGTGTCAGATCCTAGAGTCACTCCTGTTTGGCCTTTCAAAAGTTAATCAAAGCCGGGAAGTCCTAGAAGAATAGTTCATAAGCATGCCTTTCCAATGCCCATGCCTGTCTACTGGGCAGGAACTTGCCAGTCATCTGTGATAGTGGGTAGTAAGGGTAAGTTTGTCAATGAGAGGATTAAAATTCCAACCCCTTGCATCTACTCAAAGCTCTGACTGGCAGTGAGAATTTTAAGCTGATACATCTGTTCAGGAAAGAAAGCTTGTAGACCTGAGATTGTGTCCTTATTGAGATCTGTTAAAGGCCTGCAAAGGTAATTTTTTGGTCATCAGAGATCAGTTCCCCAGTCAGTCAGGAAAAAGCTTTTACAAACTAGAATGTTAAAAGGCTACACTGAGGTAGCCCCAAAAGAAGTCTGTATAGTTGAAAGTTAAAATGTTGAATGTAATTTCCAGTTTGGAGTAAAGCTCCTAATGGACATCTGATCCTGCTGCCCCTTGGTAAAGTAGACTACGGTTATAGGTTCTTGGCTAGGTAAGGTCAACGCCCCTGAGTCAGCCTGAAGAAGTTATAGAAGATGGATGATCTTTGCCCATCAGCCTCCCCTTTTAGGACCAAGGGACCAGAGTTGTTTTGGGGAAGATGAGGCAGGATAAACTAGAGGCATGGAAAACAGAGGTAACAGTATAGACTAAAGAAATGGTTACAGGCCAAGCCGCCTATGTTGGTTTAAAAAAGTCCTAACCTTATGGAAATATCTGATTTAAACTTATTGCCTTGAAAAATGACCCAAGAGCCATTGATTGCCTAAAGCTGTCTTGACTTTTGGTAATGTGCCAGCCTGCAAAAGCTAGTGTGCTTAAGAAGGAATCAGGAAAATACTAGGAAATTTGACTAAAGTTAGGCTTTAGGTTAACTTAGGTTAAGTTTCTCTAACCAGTCTATGGAGAAAGTTACAGGTAACCCAGAAGGTGTGACATTCTACTGGAACCACTGGGAGCCACTGCTGCCTGACACCACCATGGCCCCTGCCCATTGCATTTGAGTGAGGATCAAGGAGAGTCAACAGTCATCTGGAAGAATCTACATCTTCAGATGAGACTTATCACACGCAGCTGATTTCTGCTGGAAAGTGTTTTGGATCTGCTAAAACTTATTGTAAGAAATTTTCAAGCAGATTGGCCTGCTGCTAAATTCAAAGCATGTATGACAAGCTGGAGAGTCACTTCCAGGCAATGCCTGGGGTGGAGGTATGTCCAAGAGTATTAAAATGTGTCCAGATGGATTAGGGTGTGACCTCAGAGAAGAGAGGGAGGTAACTGCCATCAGGTGTGCCGGGTACCAAGGTAACTGGACAGAGATTTAAACTAGCTGGGGGCATCTTCATGGAGCCCTCCTGAGGGTGGATCTTGCAGATGCCACTGGCCAACCTTAGGCACTTGGAGGAACTGGAAACTGGAGAAATCTACTCTAGACTAGTTGGCTCATGATATAGAATATAGATATAGAATATAGATATAAAATATAGATATAGTATAGTTGGCTTATGATAGTTGATTCTGGTCTGGCTTCTTAGGAGCAGCTTGTGGAGTCACAGTAAATTGCCTTGATATAGTTGAGATAAACCGGAAAATGTAGACAGTTGAAAACTCTAGCAGCAAAGAAGCCCCAGGAAATGTAAAGAGGAAGGTTAATATAGAAAGCATTGGAGAAAGGGTTTCCTCTGGATAAGAAAGGGATTTAAAAAGTAAATTGTCACAGAATGTTCCAGTAAGTCACTGATGGTGTGAGGAAGTAAAAGATGGTGTGAGTGGGGATATGTTAAATTTTATAAGACACAGATTATAAAACTATATAAGGAGAGACTTTAGAGAGAAAACAAAAATGTTTCCTTTAGATTAAAAGGTTTTGGCATGTT
This sequence comes from Perognathus longimembris pacificus, assembly GCF_023159225.1. Lineage (NCBI taxonomy): Eukaryota > Metazoa > Chordata > Mammalia > Rodentia > Heteromyidae > Perognathus > Perognathus longimembris. Next base: position 18,904,669 of record NC_063180.1, read on the forward strand.
AAAAGTGAGAAAGACAATCCCTACCGATTCTCAGTCAGAATCAGACTAAGCAAAGAGAACCACGATTGGTTCTTAAGTTACCCATCAGAAGGGGGGAAATGAAGTGCCAGACTTTGAAGTCAGGCCCCACTTTACCACGTGAACCTGAGATAAGCAGGCCCTGTGAGTAAACCCAGGACAAGCTTATTAGGGCCCAGCCGGTTGAGAACTCTAACCGCTGGAAATGCTTAACTCTAACTGCCCCTAGAACGCCTCGAGCCCTGAGCCAATCAGATTTGTACCCGTAATCTTGCTTGCTTAAACACCTGATTGCTGTAACTTTGTCTTTTGCCTTTATAAGCCCTGTGTAATCGTAGCTCGGGGCTGCCTCCTAACCTCCGCTGTGTCGGTGGGTAGGACAAGGCCCGGGCCGCGGCCCCGCTTGAATAAAGTCTTGCCTTGCTATTGCATTTCGGAATGTCTGAGTCTTGGTGGTCTTCTTGGTGGTGGTCTCACGACTTGGCACAACAATTCTAGCTACAAACTGGTGGCCTTGAAGTGACTTTAATTCTTTGTATGTTTGCTTTTGTGAAAGAGGAAGGTGGCAGTCAGGCACATCCTGAAAGGGTGATTATGAGTGCGCTACAGAGCTGTGCATGAAGTATTCAGAAAGGTCTGGGAGTGATCAGAGCTCATTCAGGTGTGAGCTGTAGGAGGCCCCATGGAGGCTTGTTTTGGGAGTTCACAGTGATGAAAAGGAGAGTTTTTTAAAAAGACTATGCTGGATACTCACAAGGTTTTGCAGACCAAGCTGGCAGGACCAGGCTGGGTCTCTGACACCTCTGGTTGGACAAAGGATGGCCTTTCCCATTCCTGCTGCCAAGCCTTGGTTTCTTCCCTAGGGTGGGGTTGGGTTGGTTTCCTTAATTGGATTGTTTCTGCTTACTGTGTGGTTTGTGTCCTGCTCTCTGACCTTTAGCTCAGTCGCTCTAGTTCTCTGGGTTTCGCCTCTGTCTTTCTGTCTGTCTCTCTTACTTTGTCAGTTGCAGAGCTTGAACGAAAGGCCTGGGTGCTGTCCTTAAGCTCTTTTGCTCAAGACTACAGTGCCACTTTTGGTTTTCTGGTGGTTCATCAGAGGGAAGAGTCTCGTAGACTTTCCTGGGTTGTCTTCAAACCATGATCTCTGGATCTCAGACTTCTGAATACTTAGGATTATTGGTGTGAGCCACCAGAGCCCAACAAGGATCAGATCCTTCCTTCCTTCCTTCCTTCCTTCCTTCCTTCCTTCCTTCCTTCCTTCCTTCCTTCCTTCCTTCCTCTTTCTTTTTTCTTCCTTCTTTTTTCTTTCTTTTCTGTTCTCTCTCCCTCTCTCTCTTCCTCCCTCTCTCCCTTTCTTTTTGTGCTGGACCTGGGGCTTGAACTCAAGGCCTTGAGATCTCACTTGGCTTTTTCACTCAAGGCTGGTAGCTCTCCACGAACCACTCTACAAGCCTCAAAGTCCTCTGGGTTTCTCCTTTGTCTGTCTGCTTGTCTGTCTGTCTGTCTGTCTCATCAGATGTGGAGCTTGAACTCAGGACCTGGGTACTATCCCTTAGCTCTTTTGCTCAAGGCTAGTGCTATACCACTTTGAGCCACCATAGGGAACTTGGGAGCCTAGCTGTGAGAGCCGGCAAGGGTTAAGAGGTTGGAATGCTGCCTCCTCAGTACTCAGAAGGCTGAGAACTGGACCCTGGGAAAGTCAAAGCAGGAAAGGCAAGACAAATGTGTAAGTGACAATTAACTGGGCTGATGGTATGTAAGTCACAGTTTATCGGCCCCTGTGTCCCTTGAGCCAATGGGAAAAAGATGAATGCTTGCGTCCCAGTAGCCACTTCTCACGGCTCCTTAGCTATAGGGAGTTAGTTATTGCTATGTACATAAACGATGTCGTGTGTGTGTGTGTGTGTGTGTAGTCTGTTGTGGGGCTTGAACTTGGGAGCTGAGTGCTGTCCCTGATCCTCTTTGTGTTGAGCCACAGAGCCATTCTCGGTTTTTGAGTGGATTATTGGAGATAAGAATCTCATGGGGACTTTCCTGCCTGGGCTGGCTTTGAGCCACAATCCTCAGATCTCAGCCTCCTAAGTAGCTAAGATGACAGACATGAGCCACCAGTGCCCAGCTGTGTCTTACATTAATGATTGTAATCACAAGATCTATCGACACCTTGATTTCTGTACCTACAGTAACCTTCCCTGTACTGAACTAACTAAATAAACTTACTCATGGATGCTCAGGGGTCAGAATCCAGTGAGCTCTGCACCCCCTGGCATCCCACTTTCTGGTTCTCTGTCTTCTCATTTTTTTTTTGTCTCCAGTATCCTGCCGTGCTGCTCCTGGCTGTGGTTAGCAGTGAGCGATGGCTCCATTTTGTGTTTTTAGGTGGTTCATGGGAGGTAAGAGTCTCACAGACTTTCCGGCCCAGGCTGGCTTTGAACTGCGATCTTCAGATTTCAGCTTCTGGAGTAGCTGGGATGACAGGCATGAGCCACAGTATCAGGCATAGCCTAGAGTTTCTAAGCTTGAGAAGCAAAGTCTCTGAGACGGGAAGGAGAAGCTCCTGCTCCTCTCTCCTGCCCCTGGTACTGACTCCCCCCAGATGGGAGTGATTCACTGCTTTCTGGAAACAGATGCAGTTTGATATATTAGGACTCTACGGTGGCTTTCAGGGGTCAAAGGGCTCCAGGACAATCACAGCTCCTTCATATGTAGGAGATGACACTGGAGTGTATGAGGATCTGGTCAATGGGAAGCCATAAACTCCATTCCCATGGTTTTTCTGGAAGAAGATGCTGGAGCCAGGAAGTCCTAGCAAGTCAGGAGACTGAGATCTGAGGATCACAGTTTGAAGCTAGCTTGGACAAGAAGCTCCTTGAGACTCTTATCTCTAGTGAACCCCCAAAAGCTGGAAGTAGAATGGTGACTCAAGTAGTAGAGTGTTAGCTTTGAGCACGAAAAATGTAAGGGACAGTACCCAGGGCCTCAGTTCAAGCCTTAGCATGCACACATGCACACACATGCACATACACACACTTTTGCAATGGCTAAGGGGATGATGACAAGCAAATAGCTCCGAGATCTGGGAGCTCCAGGGAAGTTCAGAGGAGGGAGAGGAAGTTATGAAAGCCTACGGTAATGGTGGGCCCTGTTTTGTATTCAGTTCTTAGGACATACTTAATCCAAAAGTATTGTGGTGACTAAGAGGCATAACCCTGGGACTATGGTAATAATCATGGTCGAGTACAATCCCTACTTCCTGATGCCTCACACCTCTCGGTGATCCTTTCCATGAGAGAACATGAGAATATAAGCCACTGCTACCTACGGGAGCCACTGAAGTCTCTGATTTCCTCTCTACCTTGAAAGTTCCATGAAGGTGAAATATCAACCCTGCTCTTTGTAGCTCAATTTCTGTCCGATTCCCTATCCATCCATCCTCCATCCATCCATCTTCTTCCTCCTGTAGGATTTCCCTTGCCACTTATATCCATCTGCCTCTTCTCCCTTTAAGAATTGTAGCTTCCCCTCCTCACCCCAAGCTGGGTGCTGGTGTTCATGTCTGCAATCCTAGCTACTCAGGGCACTGAGATCTGAGGATCATAGCTCAAAGCCAGCCCAGGCTGGAAAGCCCCATGAGATTCTTACTTCCAATGAACTGCCAGAAAACAAACAAACCCAGAACTGAAGCTGTGGCTCAAGTGGTAGAGCAATAGCTTTGAGTATAAAAGTTCCGGGGCAGGTCTGGGAATACGGCCTCATGGTAAAGTGCTCGCCTCGTATACATGAAGCCCTGGGTTTGATTCCTCAGCACCACATATATAGAAAAGGCCAGAAGTGGTGCTGTGGCTCAAGTGGTAGAGTGCTAGCCTTGAGCAAAAAAAGAAGCCAGGGACAGTGCTCAAGCCCTGAGTTCAAGCCCCAGGACTGGCAAAAAAATAAAAAACCAAATCAAACCAAACAAAGCTCAGGGACAGTGCCTGGACCCTGAAGTCAACCCCCAGGACTGGCACTGAAAGAATAACAACAACAACATCAACAAAAACCAATAACAAACCCCACCAGAATTTAACTCTTTAATCTGAATGAAGTGCAAGACAATTCAATAGAAAGACTACACTTCCCAGCATCCTTTGCAGTGAGGCGTGTTTTTGAGCTCGTTCACGAGTATGACCTCATTGTGTGACCTGCAGGCTATGTTTCACAAACCTACTCCTTGTGGCCATCTCTGGTAGAATGTCATCCTCCACTGGGCAGATCTGGACATCCAGGAAATGGTGTCACTGGTGAAATCATTTGTGGTAGGTTTGAATCCTGCTGCTCAAATGATCTGTCAGAATAGCTTCATCTTTGTATCTGAGTCAAGATTTCCCAGTCTGCAAAGTGGTTCAGACCCCATCTCACTGATTTGTTGAAGAATTGGTAGAATAATGATCCATGGAAAAATGACTGACATGTGTGGCAAGCAACTCAAGAAATACTGGTGGTGGCTGGGAATGTGGTTTTGTAGTAGAGTGCTTGCCTAGCATGCATGAAGTCCTGGGTTCAAGACCTGGGTCCTCAGCACCACATAAACAGAAGATGCTGGAAGTGTTGCTGTGGTTCAGGTGGTAGAGTGCTAGCCTTGACCACAGAGAGGCTCAGGGACAGTGCCCAGGCCTGAGTTCAAGCCCCAGGACTGGTGCGCACCCTCCGCCCCACAAACACACACACACACCCAATACTGGTGGCAAGCTGGACACCTGTGGCTCATTCCTGTAACCCTAACTACTCAGGAGGCTGAGATTTGAGGATCCAGGTTTGAAGCTAGCCCTGGCAGAAAAGTCTATGAGACTCTTATCTCCAATGAACCACCAGAAAACCAGAAGTAGAGCTGTGGATCAAAGTTGTAGAGCACTAGCCTTGAGCATAGAGCTCAGGGATAGCATCCAGGCCCTGAGTTCAAGCCTCATGACCAACACATACACACACACACACACACACACACACACACACATACACACACACACAGAAAGAGAGAGAGAGAAATACTGGACTGGGAATGTAGCTTAGTAGTAGAATACAAAGCCAGAAGTGGCACTGTGGCTCAAGTGGTAGAGTGCTAGCCTTGAGAAAAAAGAAGATCAGGGACAGTGCCCAGTCCCTGAGTTCAAGCCCCAGGACTGACAAGATAGAACAATAAGAAAGAAAGAAAGGAAGAAAGAAAGAAAGAAGAGAGAAAGAAAAAAAGAAAGAAAGAAAGAAAGAAAGAAAGAAAGAAAGAAAGAAAGAAAGAAAGAAAGAAAGAAAGAAAGAAAGGAAGGAAGGAAGGAAGGAAGGAAGGAAGGAAGGAAGAAAGAAAGAAAGAAACGAAGAGAGAGAGAGAAAGAAAGTGAGGGAAGGAGGGAGGGAGGGAAAGAAAGACAGACAGGGGCTGGGGATATAGCCTAGTGGCAAGAGTGCCTGCCTCGGATACACGAGGCCCTAGGTTCGATTCCCCAGCACCACATATACAGAAAATGGCCAGAAGCGGCGCTGTGGCTCAAGTGGCGGAGTGCTAGCCTTGAGCGGGAAGAAGCCAGGGACAGTGCTCAGGCCCTGAGTCCAAGGCCCAGGACTGGCCAAAAAAAAAAAAGAAAGAAAAAAGAAAGCCAGACAGACTGGTGTCTGGGCATGGTGGGATGTAGGGGATGGCTATTCCTTTAAGACCTGGGGCAGCTGCTAGCTGGCCCGTCCCACCTCCTTCCGGGTTCAACCTGAAGAGACGCCAAACCAGCCCCCGCCTCTTGGCGGCGAGCGAGCACGGGTGTCTTGATGGTGCCCGCTGACCCAGGAGGCAGAGCCAAGAGGTCTCCGCCTCTGCGGGAAGTTCCGTGACATCACTGTGATGTACATGTTCATTAGCCTATCGTTAGCACCTGGCCAGTCCCTCCCCTTCACACTTCATTACTACTATAAGACTGTTAGGACCTCCCTTGAATAAACCAGAACGCTCACTGAAGCTTCTCCGGGAGCCTATGTGTGCCTTGCTTCCTTGGCAGGTATTGGGAGTAGAAGGACTTCCCACAACCACACGCTGACCGAGGCTACATGTGGACCTCACTTCCGCAGTTGATTCCTACTGGCCAGAGGATATGCATTGGGAGTGATAGGGGACCACAAAGAGGAGGCCCAGGATCTCTACACGAAAGGAGGTAGAGCTTAGCCCGGCAGTGGTACACACCTGTAATCCCAACACACGGGAAGCTAAGGAAGGAAGATTGTGAATTCAAGATTGAGCCTGGGATACATAGTAACAATTCGAAGAAACTTTATGTCTCCAAAGAACCACCAAAAAAATCTGGAAGTGGAGATGTGACTCAAGTGGTTGAGTGCTAACCTTGAGCAAAATAGCTCAGGGACAGGGCCAGGTCCTGAGTTCAAGCTTCGTGACTGGAACAAGAACAAAAAAGAGGAATGTGGTTTGCAAATGTTGGAAGGAGGGAGGGGCAATAGGGAGTTATTGCTTAATGTGTATCAAGTTTTAGTTTCACAAGATGAAAAGACTTACCAAGCTGGACAGAGCTGGCAATTGCATAATCTAAATATTGTTAATGCCATTGATTTGTACACTTAAAAACCAGTCCTATGGTAAATATTGTTAGGTGTATTTTATCTTAGTCTAACAACAAAAATAAATAAAAATAGAAGAATAATTACACAATTGTATGTACTTGGTAAGAATTCAAACTCAGGAAATTCAAAAGCAAGTAAAATAATCTGTAATGGAAAAGGATTTTAGAATTTCTAATATCTTAAATATTACTGTTAATCAAAATATGTTGTTCTTGCTGGGAGCCAATGGTTCTCATCTATGATCCTAGCTACTGAGCAGACTGAGAGCTGAGAATTGAGATTCAAAGCCAGACCCAGGGAAAGAAAGACCATGAATCTCGTATTTCAAATTCATCACCAAAAAACTGGAAATGGTGTTGTAGCCCAATAATAGAGGACCAGCAGTGAACAAATAAAGCCAAACAAGAACACCAGGCCCTGAATTCCAGCCTCAGTACCAGCACAAGAAAAAGAAAAAACATGTAATGAAACCTTTTATAAGCCGGGACTGGTTGCTCACACCTGTCATCCTAGCTACTCAAGAGGCTGAGGTCTGAGGAGTGTGGTTCTAAACCAGCCTGGGTAGGAAAGTCTGTGAGACTCTTATTTCCAATTAATCACCAGAAAACTAGAAGTGGTGCTGTGGCTCCAGGTGCCAGCCTTGAACAAAAGAGTTGAGGGACAGCACTAAGGCACTGAGCATACACAACACAACACACACACACACACACACACACACACGTATAATATAGGTATAGATAATAAATATATAGCTTATATAATAAATATATTATAAATATACCTACACTGTTTCTGTAACTATGTATAGATACATTTATTTTTACATGTTCTTACACAGTTATCAGTGTTTGTTTTTTTTTCCTAATGTTCTGGGGGTCAAATCCAGGACTTTGTACGGCAGAACTAGCACTCTACGACTGAGCTAATCCTCAGGCCTTCAATTTGTATGTGTGTATGCTTGTCCTAGGGCTTGAACTCAGGGCCTGGGGACTGTCTCTAAGCTTTTTCCACTCAAGGCTGGTGCTCTATCGAGCTGCCTAAACTCCACTTTTAGCTTTTGAATGGTTCATTGGAGATGAGTCTCATGGACCTTCCTGCCAAAGCTGGCTTTGAACCTTGATCCTCAGATCTCAGCCTCCCGAGTTGCTAGAATGACAGGCATAAGCACTGGTGCTTGGAAGATGTTTGTTTGCAAGAAAAATTCCCTTGGTGATTCCTTATGGGATTCTGTTGGAGAAGAAAGCAAAACTACAGATCAGTTCTTCACAATACATAACATAGAACCCCCCCCCCAAAAAAAATTCGGTTTCTTTCAGATCTTGTGTGTGAAAGATTTCTCAAACTAGAAGACACATGTGATGTCAGTGTTGACACCGGGTACACGTGTTTTGAAATTGTGTACTTTTGTGCCAGGTCTTTGGAGGTTGGCCCGCGTTCATTCTGTCCCTGGAAGGTTTTATCCCCTGAAGTCAGGCTGATTGCTGTTCTTCCAAATAGCTCTGATGAGGGGCCGGGGATCTGGCTCAGCGGAAGAGCACCCGCCTGGCGAGCGCGAGGCCCCGGGTTCAGTCCCCGGTTATGGAAAAAAAATCACAAAAAACCAAATAGCTCCGATGAGTTTCCTATAGTTCTCAAAGCTTTGGCAATGCTCTACCTGGTGTGAAGTGACAACTTTGTAGGGCTGAGGCAGAGAAAAGGGACCCAACTCTCTGCTGGGTGTGTATGTGGAGGGGCGGGGCAGAAGCTAAGCTAGTGACTTTGAAATCCCTGTTATAAGCACCCCTTTTCATGCTGATTTCTTCTTCTTTTATGGTAAGACATTGAGGGTCAGATAAATTTGACTGTGTGTGTGTGTGTGTGTGTGTGTGTGTGTGTGTGTGTGTGTGTACTGGGGCTTGAACTTGGGGCCTGGGAACTAGACTCTGAGCTTTGTCACTCAGGGTTGGCACTCTACCCCTTGAGCTACATACAGTTCCACTTCTGCCTGGCTCCGACTGTTTATGAAGAGATTATTCTTTTCCCTTTGGCTTCCTGTCACGATCAAGAATTGGGATCTGGGTGCTTGTGGCTCACGCCTGTCATCCTAGTTACTCAGGAGATAGAGATCTGAGGATCATGACTGGAAACCAGTCTAGTCACAAAAGACCCCGTAAGAATCTTATCTCCAATTAACCAGCAAAAACAAAAACAAAGCAAAGCAAAACCCCAGTGGGCCAGAGGAAAGACTGAAGTGGTAGAACACCAGCCGTGAGTAAAAATGTTGTGCAGGAGCAGTACCCCAGTCTGAGCACCTATAAACACTATCTCCCTCTCTCTCTCTCTCTCTCTCTCTCTCTCTCTCTCTCTCTCTCTCTCTCTCTCTCTCTCTCTCTCTCTCTTTTCTAAAATGGCATGGCTGCCTGACTTGACAAACAGGCAACTGAGGCCCCCAAGGGCAGATGCTTCCCAATGAAGAAAAGCTAGAGATTGGGACCCAGTTTGTCTTGAGTCCTATACTCAACAACTTACAAAGATATTTCACTATCTTACAGACGACATGGAATTTTGAACAAGAGGTTGAACTGAGAGAGAAGAACTGGGAGATTTGAAATAGGAAACAAAGTCAGGCTCTGGTGGGTCACGCCCATCACCCCAGCCACTCAGGAGGCTGAGATCTGAGGCTGGTGGTTCAAAGCCAGCCTGAGCAGGAAAGTCACTGTGACACTCTGATCTCCAATGAACCACCAGGAAACTGGAAGTGGAACTGTGGTTGAAAGTGGTAGAGTGCTAGTCTTGGAGCAAAACAGCTCAGAGACAGCGCCCAGCCCTTGAATTCAAGTCCCACCATGGACAAAAGAACATCAAGAAGAAACAAAACAAGAAATAGGAAGAAGGGAGAAGGCCCCTCCCCAGACATTTTTCCCAGGAAGAATTCAATACATTTGTATTTGGGGGGAGATTATGAGTTACATAAATCTCATCAAGGAGTCTGTTACTCTGATGGCATTACACCCGGCAAACTTGAGTTTCTGCATGCTCGGATTTTGGTTTCAGCTCCCAGAAACTATTTAGGAAGGATCTGGAGCTGAGGAGTAAAGTGCTCTCTCTCTCTGTCTCTCTCTCTGTCTCTCTGTCTCTGTCTCTGTCTCTGTCTCTGTCTCTCTCTCTCTCTCGGTGTTGCACAATGGAGCTAGGATGGGCCTTGACCATCTTCCTGGCTTTCATTTTGTCTTGTCTCTTCATCCTCATGGCCTGGAAATGAATCCACAAAGGAGGAAGGCTGCCCCCAGGCCCCACCCCGATTCCTTTTCTGGGGAACATACTGCAGGTCCGGATCGATGCCTTTTATCAGTCCTTCATGAAGGTGAGTCTGTGGGCCTCCCTGCACAGGTGAGGAAGCCCCAAGCCAGGTCCCCGGGTGAGAGCACACACCTGGAGACACACTGGGCTGGTCATCTTAGAATGTGGAAAACAACCCCAGAATCAGTAACTTCTTGGAAAGCCATGTTCCTGGTGCCCTGGTGTGCATCTCTACCTAATGTCAGGGTTTGGGAAGGTGAGGGTTCTTGTGCTCAGACTAGTTTACAAGTTGGAGGGCCAGTATCTCAAGAGGCTAGAAAGTTATCCTGGGTGTTAGTGGTTGACAACTTTAATTCCAGCTACTCAGGAAGCTGAGATCTGAGAATCCTAGTTCAAAGCCTGCCTGAGCAGAAAAGTCTGTGAGACACCAATTCACAAGAAAAAAAATCCAGTAGTGGTTCAGAGTGGTAGAATGCTAGCTAAGAGGCAGTGCCCTGGCCTTGAGCTCAGTATACATACACACACACACACATACACACACACACACACACACACACACATACACGCATGTATATACACATTCATACGGTTAGAGAGTGAGCATTTCAGAGAGAGGAGCATGAATCTGAGTTCATCTAATCCACATCCATCAATCCACAGCTGAAGAAACTAGAACATTCAGTGTGCGTGTGTGTGCACGTGGCACGCACACGCTCTTAAACTCAGGGCCTAGTTGGGTGCTGTACCTGAGCTTTTGTGCGCAAGGCTGGTGTTCTATCACTTGAACCACAGATCTATTTCTGGCTTTTTGGTGGTTCAGTGCACATAAGAGTCTCACAGAATTTCCTGCCCAGGCTGGCTTTTTTTTTCTTAAGCTTCAATACACTTTATTTAGGATTGTTGAAAAGACAACTAAAATTGCATTTTATCCTTTTTCTATCCTTTAAACATTTCCTGAAGCTTTCAAGATTATCTGAACATTGTTCCCAGCTCTATTATATTACCAAAAATAATGTATTTGTGACAGTGGCTTATGCATATAATCCTAACACTCAGGAATTTAAGAGCTGAGAATCACAGTTCAAAAGCCAGCCCAGCCAGATGAGCTAAGACTGCTCATGAGCAAAACCTTGTTAAGAGCCTAATGGCACAGGTAGGTTCATTATTCAGTCCTTGCCACTTCCATAATGTTTAAAAAATTTCTGAAATAGTATTTTTGTTGTACTAGAGATCAAACACGGGATCTCACACATGCTAAGCAAGTGTTCTAGTACTGACTTATACCCACTGTCCTATAACAGCATTTTTAAAGTGAGTATCATTTTTTAAAATACCTGTTGTAGTAAAACAGGGTTAGACTAAATCCACTACCTTTAATCCTTTAATACAAAGATAGACAACATTTTCATAATGACAACATTGGCTTTCAAGGATTGTTAGGGGTTTATTTTTATAGAAATTTACATGTATTTTTATTTTGTTTTCCATGATGAAGTCTTTCCCCTTATTTTCATAATTATTACATGAACCAAAACAGTTTTAAATTGAAAACTTCTTAAAAGAAGAGGCCCTATCTTGTTTGTATATATTCATAATTTATATAAGATATAGCTACCTGTTGAATAAAATATTTATATAATGATAAAAAAAAGCCAGCCCAGGAAGACAAACTTGTAAGATTCTTGACTCCAGTTAATCAGCGAGAAAGCCAGAAGCTGATGTCTGGCTCAAGTGGTAGAGTACCAGCCCTGAAAGGAAAAAGCCACATGAGAACCTCAAGGGCCTGAGTTGAAACTCTGAGTTGAAACTGGCTCTAAATAAATAAAACTTAAACATACTAACTAGATGGCTCTCCTTTTTAAACTACATGACAAAATGGCAATCAGTTTAGCTCTTTATCTTCTGAAATAAGCCTAAAAGAGTTTTATTTTCGAGGAAGGAATACATTACTCTAAAGCAAAATGCCTTAAGAAATATTAATTTTAACATTAATTAATGAATTTCTAACATCATTATAAAAAGCAAAACAAAATGATCAAGATAAGATAGGTTCAATTCCTTTTTATCTTGTAGATGAAGACACAATACATTTTATGCAGACATTTTGGTGACATCACATATACAGAACAGAATGTGGGACCCACAAGCAGGCTAGTGACAGTTTCCAAATGAGATCAATCCACAATGCCTATTTTTTTAATAAAAGGTTTTGAAAAGTGTGACAAAGGCAAAAAGAAAGCTATCTTCTTGTTAGAATGCCATGTATTTGTAAACAACAAGCAAATATAAACCAGAAAATTATGGCTCTGTCCTGAGCATGTTGATCAAGGGATTATAAGAGCTTATTAAATGCAGAAGAGAATTCTCTCAATTAAGACAGTTGGCAATTAAGTGGCATCGGGGAACCAAAAATCAGAAAACTCGTGTACATGAGGCCCTGGGTTCGATTCCCCAGCACCACATACACAGAAAACAGCCAGAAGTGGCGCTGTGGCTCAAGTGGCAGAGTGCTAGCCTTGAGCAAAAGGAAGCCGGGTACAGTGCTCAGGCCCTGAGTCCAAGGCCCAGGACTGGCCAAAAAATAATAATAATAATAAATAAATAAATAAATAAAATAAAACGAAACTAAAAATAAATCACATTAAAATGAAAACTTTCAACCATCTTTCATTTGTCTTACTATTTGTTTCAATTTATTAATTCTGGCATTTCTCCCTCAATCTTTTCTATTTTTTTGTGCCAGTCCTGGGGCTTGAACTCAGAGCCTGGGAGCTGTCCCTAAGCTTTTTATGCTCAAGGTTAGCACTGTGCCTCTTGAGCCACAGCGCCACTTCTGGCCGTTTTCTGTATATGTGGTGCTGGGGAATCAAACCCAGGGCCTCATGTATACAAGGCAAGCTCTCTTGCCACTAGGCCATATCCCCAGCCCTATTTTTAGTTTCTGATGTAGCAACTCTGAGTTCTTGCCAAGCCTCGCATGAATTTTCTCAATTGATGAATTATTGCATTACTTATTAGTTAACTAATGCTTTATATTAGTAAGACAGGCTAAAATGGACCGCAGTTTTCTGATTTTTGGTTCCCTGATGCCACTAAATTGCCAACTGTCTTGAGAGAATTCTCTTCTGCATTTAATAAGCCCTTATAATCCCTTGATCAACATGCTTAGGACAGTGCCTTAATTTTCTGGTTTATATTTGCTTGTTGTTTACAAATACATGGCATTCTAACAAGAAGATAGCTTTGTTTTTGCCTTTGTCACACTTTTCAAAACCTTTCAGTTCTACTTCTGGCATTTTGGTGGTTAGTTAGAGCCAAGAGTCACATGGGCTTTCCTGTTGGAGCTGGCTTCAAACTGCAATCCTCAGATCTCAACCTCCTAAATAGCTAGGAATAAAAGTGGGGGCCACCAGCAACTAGTTTCTCCCTCACTCTTAATTATTACATAATATTCCCAAAAGATGTAAAGTTGTTGAACACAGGCTGGCTTTGAACTGTGATCCTCAGATCCCAGCCTCCTGAGTCGCTAGGATGACAGGCGTGAGCCACCAGCACCCAAGGACTTTCATCTTTGGTTGTCTGGGTGTGAGTCCCCCCCTCCCCCCCCCACACCATGCCCCAGGGCCACAGAAGCAAAGATTGTCCATTAGTCCTTGCAAACCTAGGATGTGTCTTTATCTGCTATGGCATCACCCGATATCCCTCCACCCTCTATCAGTTCCCTGCCTTGTTCCTGTGTCCCACTCCAATCCATTGCCTCCTCCATGCCTCCCTTCCCTCCCAGCTCCAGGAGAAATAAGGTAATGTGTTCACTGTGTACTTGGGCCGCCGGCCAGTGGTTATTTTATGCGGAAACAAGGCGGTGAAGGAGGCGCTGGTAGATCAAGCAGATAACTTCAGCGGCCGTGGAGAGATAGCGACCATAGAGCCGAACTTCCAAGGCTATGGTAAGTCACAACCATGACCAACCACCACCAAAGAAAATGGATCACAGTGCAGAAGCTGGGTCTCTGCCACCCTGGGGTGTGATGAAGGATGCGGGCCTCCAGACCTTCGCTCACAGTGAGGCCGAAGGAGGAACAAAAAGACACAATGTCTGCCTGCTTCTGATCATATAAAATAAAACTGATCCAGTCGGGCGCCGGTGGTTAGCATCTGTCATCCTAGCTGCTCAGCAGGCTGAGATCTGAGGATCATGGTTCAAAGCCAGCCCAGGCAGAAGAGTTCGAGAGACTCTTATCTCCAAGAAACTAAAGGGGCTCAGGGACAGCACCCAGGCTCTGAGTTCAAGCCCAGGACTGGCAAAATAATAATAATAATAATAATGACCAAAATGAACTCCAGGAAATGGGAACAAGAGGGTCTTTTACTTTGTTGCTTTTCTTTCTTTCTTTCTCTCCCTTCCTTCCTTCCTTCCTTCCTTCCTTCCTTCCTTCCTTCCTTCCTTCCTTCCTTCCTTCCTTCCTTCCTTCCTTCCTTCCTTCCTTCCTTTCTTGAACTGGGTCTGAGCACTGTCCCTGGCTTCTTTTTGCTCAAGGCTAGCACTCTACCACTTGAGCCACAGCGCCACTTCCGGCTTTTTCTGCCCCAATCCTGTGGGAAACACCATTTGACAAGCAGTTTTTGGTTTCACAGACCTGGTCTCTACTGTCTCTCTGTCTCCGTTTCTTAACAGTCATATATCAGGGAGATCATGCCCCTTTGTTTTCTGTGTTCTAGGCTTGTATCACTCAACATTATTTGTTCAAGTTCTGACCATTTCCCTGCAAATAACAATATTTCACCATTTCTAATCACTATGTAGTATTCCATTGTGTATAGGTACCATATTTTTGGATCCATTCATCTGTGGAGGGGCATCTGGGTTGTTTCCATATTTTGGCTATTGTGAATTGTGCAGCAATAAACATGGAAGTGCAGATGTCTTTTTGATATCTTGGGACCTGTTGTTCAGGATAGATGCCTAGGAGTGGTATGGCTGGGTCATAGGGTAGGTCTACATTGAGCTTTTTGAGAAACCTCCATACTGTACTCCAAAGTGGTTGTACTAATTTGTTCTCCCACCAACAATGGAGGAGGGTTCCTCTTTCCCCACACCCCCTCCAGCATTTGTTGTTGCCTGAGTTCAGAGTATAGGCCATTCTAACTGGAGAGGGTTGCTTTTATTTGCATTTCCTTTACTGCCAGGGATGTTGAACATTTCCTCATATGTTTCTTTGCCGTTTTTATCTCTTCTCTTGTGAAGTCTCTCTTTAGCTCCTTTGCCCATTTCCTAATTGGTTTACTGGGCTTGGAAGGGCTTCATTTTTTGAGTTCTCTGTAGATGACAAATATTAGGCCTTTGTTGCTGTGCTGGTAAAGATCTTTTCCCATATGGTTGGCTGTCTTTCTATTTTCTTGGCTATGTCCTTAGCTGTGCAGAAACTTTTTTTTTTTTTTTTTTTTTTTTTTGGCCAGTCCTGGGCCTTGGACTCAGGGCCTGAGCACTGTCCCTGGCTTCTTCCCGCTCAAGGCTAGCACTCTGCCACTTGAGCCACAGCGCCGCTTCTGGCCGTTTTCTGTATATGTGGTGCTGGGGAATCGAACCTAGGGCCTCGTGTATCCAAGGCAGGCACTCTTGCCACTAGGCTATATCCCCAGCCCCAGAAACTTTTTAATTTGTAGTAGTGCCATTTGTCGAGTCTCTCCCCTATTTGTTGTGCCCCTGAGACTCTTCAGGAAGTTCCTTCCTGTGCCTATAAGTTCTAGCGTCTTTTCTACTCTGTCCTTCAGTATTTTCAAGGATTCAGGTCTGATATTGAGGTCCTTGATCCATTTTGAGTTGATCTTGGTGCATGGTGATAGGCTTGGGTCTACTTTGAGTTTTCTGTATATGGCTGCTGAATTCTCCCACCAGTAGTTGAAGAGGCTCTGTTTATTCCATTGTATGTCTTTAGCTCCTTTGTCGATTATCAGCTGAGTGTAAGAGTGCAGTTTTATTTCTGGATCTTCAATTCTAATCCACTGGTCTTCAGGTCTGTTTTTATACCAATACCAGGCTGTTTTTGTTATGATGGCTCTATAATAGAGCTTGAAGTCTCCTCCTGCACTTCTTTTTTTGCCTAGAATTGCTTTGGCTATTCTAGGTCTTTTGCTGTTCCATATGAATTTATGGGTTGCTTTCTCTATTTCACTGAAGAATGTAGCTGGGATTTTGATGGGGATTGCATTGAATTTGTATAACAATTTGGGTAATATTGCCATTTTCACTATATTGATTCTGCCTACCCATGAGCATGGGAAGTCTTTCCATCTCCTTGTGTCTTCTTTGATTTCCCTTATTAGATTTTTATAGTTCTCATTAAATAGGTCCGTCACGTCCTTGGTTAGGTTGATCCGTAGGTACTTTATTCTTTTTTTTGGCTACTGTAAATGGAATTATTTCCATAATTTCCTTTTCTGCTTGTACATTGCTGGTGTAGAGAAAAGCTGCTGACTTTTGTGGATTGATTTTGTATTCTGCTACTTTGCCAAAAATGGTTGATTAGGTGTAGGAGTTTGGGGACTGAGTTTTTTGGGTCCTTCAGATATAAGATCATGTCATCTGCGAATAGGGATAGCTTGATTTCTTCCTTGCTGATGTGGATCCCTTTGATGTCCTCCTCTTGCCTTATTGCTATAGCTAGGGATTCCAGCACTATGTTGAAAAGAAGTGGGGAGAGTGGGCATCCTTGTCTTGTTCCTGAGTTTAGTAGGAATGATTTTAGTTTCTCCCCATTTAATACAATGTTAGCAGTTGGTCTATTGTATATGGCTTTTATTGTTTTGAGGAATGTTCCATCTATTCCTGTTCTCTCCAGAGCTTTTAATAAGTTTGGGTGTTGTATTTTGTCAAAGGCTTTTTGGGCATCAACTGAGATAACAATGTGATTCTTGATTTTAGTTCTGTTTATGTGGTGAATTACATTGATTGATTTACAGATTTTGAACCAACCTTGTGACTGTGGGATGAAGCCTACTTGGTCATGATGTATAATTTTCTTGATCAGTTTCTGGATCCTGTTAGGTAATATTTTATTGAGGAGCTTTGCGTCTGTGTTCATTAGTGATATTAGTGTAGTTCTCTTTTTTTGCTGGGTCTTTGTGTGGTTTGGGGATGAGTATAATATTAGTTTGGGGATGAGTATAATATTAGTTTGGGATTTCTCCCTCTGTTTCTATTTCACGGAAGAGTTTGAGGAGTATTGGTATTAGCTCCTCACTAAAGGTTTTTATAGAATTCATTGGTGAATCCATCTGGGCCTGAGCTTTTCTTTGTTGGGAGGTTCTTGATTACCCCCTGTATCTCGCTGTAAGTTATTGGTTTATTTAGTTGATTTATTTCTTCTTGGTTCAGTTTGGGCAGTTTATACTTCTCTAAGAATTGATCCATTTATGTAAAATTATTCTTTTTTTAGTGAGTAGAGGTTCTGGATATAGTTCCTTATGATTGTTTGAATATCATGTGTATTTATTGTAATTTTTCTGGTGGAGATCCTGATCTTACGGATATGAGTCTCTTCTCTTCTTTTATTGTAAGTCTTGCAAGGGCGCTGTCAATTTTATTTATTTCCTTAAAGAGCCAGCTTTTAGTTTTATTTATTTGTTGAATAGTCTTTCTATTCTCTAGTCATTTTGGATTTGATCATTTCTTGTTTCTCCAGTTGTTTTTGTTTCATCATGAGGTTATTTACCTGCTCTGCTTCCATTTTTTCATTGTGAGTGCTGAGGGCAATGATCTTGCCCCTCAGTACTGCTTTAGCTGTATCCCATAGGTTCCTTTGTGATGTATTTTCATTGTCATTGTGGCTTATGAATTCGTTGATTTCATCTTTAATTTGGTCTGTGGCCCAAGTGTTAGATAACAGTGAGGGGTTTAGCCTCCAAGAATGTGTATAGCCTCTGTGGTAACCGTTGTTATTGAGGGTTACCTTTATTCCACTGTGGTCAGATATAATACATGGGATGACGTCGATACTTTTGTATTTGCTGAGGTTCTTTGTGTGGGCTATGACATGGTCTATTTTGGAGTATGATCCATGGGCTGCTGAGAAGAAGGTGTATTGGGTCTCTGTAGGGTGGAAGATTCTGTATAGATCTGTCAGATCCATTTGGGATATGGTGTTACTTAGGTCCTCAGCTCCCTTGCTAATCTTCTGTGTGTTGGCTCTGTCTCTTGGAGAGAGTGGGGTATTAAAGTCACCCCCTATGATTGTGTTTGGGTCTATCTTGTTCTGTAGTTCTGTGAGAATTTGCTTGACATATGTAGGGCCTCTTTGTTCGGTGAGTATACATTTATCACTGTGATGTCTTGATTCTGGATTTTTTCCTTATATTAAAATGTAGTATTCTTCTTTGTCTTTTTGAGTTTATTTTAATGAGGAAGTCCAGCTTGTCTGAGATCAGGATGGCTACTCCTGCTGTTTTGGTAGGTGCGTTTGCTTGGAAGATCTTGCTCCATCTTTTCATTTGGAGCCTGCTTTTATCCCTTGTTGTATGCTGGGTCTCTTGTAGACAACAGATGGCCACTTTTTGTTTGCGGATCCACTCTGCCAGTCTGCTCCTCTTTATCGGAGAGTTTATGCCATTTATATTCAAAGAGATCAAGGATAGGAGTGGTTTTTCCCCTTCCATTTTCCTGTTAGGCTGTTTTTCCTCTCTTTTTTTTTCTTGTCTTTAATGAGCTGCCCTTTCTGTCGTGCTCTGGCTGTTGTAGTTACTTTCTGTTTCTATCTGTGTGTCCTGTACGATTTTGTTGGGTGGGGTTCACCACTTAGAATTCGCTGTCAGGCTGTTTTCTTATTCACATACTCCTTTAGATCCTCTTTGTTATGGAAAAATCTGGTTATACCCTCGAATATGAATTGTAGTTTAGCTAAATATCTTATTCTGGGTTGGCAATTGTTGGCCTGTAGGACTTAGATTGTGTTCCTCCACTCTCTTCGTGTGTGGTAGGTTTGTGTGGAAAGGTCTGCTGATATTCAGATCCTTTTCCCATTGTAACAAATCTCTTTCTTCACTTTGGCTGCATTCAAAATTTGCTCTTTATTCTTGAGATCTGAAGTCTTGATTATTATGTGCCTGGGCGAGGATTTTCTAGGTTCTTGTCTGTCAGGCGTCCTATAGGATTCGGTTACCTGGGTGAGGTCCCTTGTGAGATTGGGGAAGTTTTCTGCAATCACTTTATTGAAAATATGTTGAAGCCCTCTGCTCTGGTACTTGGCTCCTTCTTCTATTCCAATTATGCGCAGATTGTATCTCTTGACTTTGTCCACTAGCTCCTGGATTAGTCTGCCCTGGGGCTTTACCATTTCTTGGAGTGTGGCAATTTTCTCGTCCTTATCGGCTGCATCGTTTTCCAAGAAATAGATTCGGGATTCAATATGGTTAATTCTTTGTGCTGTGGATTCAAGTGTGGAGGTTAAGGATGTCAGGGAGCTATTTATGGTTGCCAGATCAGCTCTGATCGTGGAAATTTCTTCCTTTAAAGAGTTGTATTTTTTTTTTTTTTTTTGGCCAGTCCTGGGCCTTGGACTCAGGGCCTGAGCACTGTCCCTGGCTTCTTCCCGCTCAAGGCTAGCACTCTGCCACTTGAGCCACAGCGCCGCTTCTGGCCGTTTTCTGTATATGTGGTGCTGGGGAATCAAACCTAGGGCCTCGTGTATCCGAGGCAGGGACTCTTGCCACTAGGCTATATCCCCAGCCCAAGAGTTGTATTTTAAATCTATTTTTTTCATGCATTTCCCTTCACAGGATGTTAAGGTCTTCTTTAACGGAGGTTTTCACTGTCTCCATTTTTGCTTCCATTTCTTTCTTGATTTCCTGAAAGTCCTTCGAGACTTCCATTCTAAACTCCTGGAATTGTTTTCTGAATTCGTTCCTGAGGCTTTCCATCATTTCTGCTACCATAGCCTCAGTTATTTTTTTGTTCTCCATCTCTTCTTCGGTAGTACTAATTTTTGGAGCTGGCGAGTTGGCTTGCCCTTTCATGTAATTTGTAATATTTCTTTGTGATTTGCGCATCTGGAGATCTGTAGGTGGTTTCTTTGGGTTGGCTTTGTACTGGTTCCTGCTGGTCCAACAGTGGGAGACTTGTTTGTGTCCTGGCTCTGGGTTTGAGTTTGGCAGTTGAACCTTACTGCCCAATGGGTGAGTGTGACCATGTCGATTGTTGCTGAGGTGGTCACCCTCCCTTGCTCCTGGGGGTGGACTGGTTCTGTGTCTTTCTCTGCAGCATAGTGTCTTGCCGCTGTGTTGTGCTGACCCTAGCGTCCCCCTGGTGGGGGTTTGCATGTCACTGATTCAGCGTGGCATGGAGGCTTTTCTTTTCTTTGGTTCTTTTTTCCACTCAGTATCTTGGTCAGAGGAGTTCCCCTCTCAGATTGAGATTTGCTGCTGACAGGCAGCTCTCCCACCTGTGTGGATTGCTCCGGGGCTGGTGTTGTTTTTGAGGGGCAGGCCCACCCACCTGTGCGAAATGCGCCTATCTGAGTGGGCACTGTCGCTGGGAGGCTCTGCCCTCCTGTGTGGGGTGTGCCTATCAGAGTGGGCGCTGCTGCTGGGGGGCCCTGCCCACCTGTGCGGAGTGCGCCTACCAGAGCAGGTGTTGTAGTTTGTCCACTTGTGCACTCCCGTGGAGGGTTGGGCAGGAGATTCTCCTGCTGGAGGGCTAGCTCGCTTGCCCACACTGGCCCTTGGCGGGGGGGGGTACATGCATGTGTACTCTAGTGCTTCCTTTGGGGACGTGTTGCCCTGAGTTGTTGGAGTGTGCTTGTGCCCTCTCGCGAGTTTGCTGTGGGGGGCGGTATGAGTGAGCCCCACCAGGGTCAAGTGTCTCGCACGGGGTTGGTGCTCACAGACTCTGCACCTCAGCTGTGAGAGGGGCAAAGTGTTTGGGCCCAGGTGTCCCTGCTGGGCTGATATTGCCCACCAGCGAGCCTGTGACTGTTTTTCAAAAAGTCCGTGAGGACCAGGCGCCTCAGGTGAGGCTTCCAATTCCTACCGGTCTCTGGGCCCCTGTTGGGGAGGGGGCAGAGCCGGTGTGGCCCAGTTCAGGCTCCTCTGCTGCCTTGGCGCTGCTCTGCCCCTGATAACTCCTGTGTCCTCCTAGAGTCTGTAGGGACCTTTTGCGGCCTGATTTGGGGCTCCTTTGTTCCCTCGGGGAAGGGAAGGGGAGGGAGGGAGCTCTAGCTTCTTTGTAGGTTTTGTGTCTCTGCTAGAGCTGGTCTCCCATTGGGGGGGAGGGTAATGGGGAACATACTGGTCCTGGATTGTGTGTGTGCCCCGCGCTGCTGTGGGTTTTTCGGGGGTGGGGTGCTGGGGTGTGGCGATCAGTTGTTTGGTGGTGGCGGCCCCGGCTCTCCCTTCTGCGCTGCCCAGTTCCCCTGCTGCTTACGTCTGATCCTGGCTTTTTGGTCCTGCAATTCTGGTCCCTTGCCGCCACCGTCTGTCTCGGTCGGTCTGCACTCAGTCTGGGGTCTGTGGAGCTCCTGCTGTCTGGACTCTGTGCTTCTGGCATGACTTTTTGGCAGTTGGTTTCCTGGAGCTGGGTCCCCTTTCCAAGCCAGACCCTGTTTGGGCCAGGGTCCGCGGGTGGGGGGGGATACCCCGGAGATTTTCCAGCTCTGTGCAGGTTATACGCTCTTCTTTTTTTTGTTCTTTTTTGTTTCCTGTGTTTCTCTGTTGCTTCCGGTTGTTGGGTTTGCTGGATTCTTGATGGGGTGTTGGGTGCTGGAGTTCCCAGCTCCCAGCTCACTGGAGCGAGTTCGGATGCTTTCCTACTGTGGCGGCGCCATCTTCCCTCCTCTTTGGCTTTCTCTCTGATTTCATGGAAGAGGTTCATGGACTTTTCTGCCCAATCTGGCTTTGAACAGAGAGCCTCAGATCTCAGATCCAGCCTTCTGAGTAAGTGGGATGACAGGTGTGAGCCACTGGCAGCACCTATTTTTCTGCCTCCTCTTCCTCCTCTTCCACCTCCACCTCCTTTCCTCCTCATCCTCCTTCTGCTCCTTCTTCACCAGTCTGCAGGTTTGAACTCAGGGTTAGGGCACTGTCCCTGCTCTTCTTTTGCACAAGGGAATGAGTTGAGCCCAGGGCTTCATGCATGCTAGGCAAGCACTCTACTGCTAAGCCACATTCCCAGCCCCGTCCTGCCTTCTTTTGTGAAATGTCTTCCTGGATTCTTCCAACCAAGGTCCAGGCAGAGATTAACCAGGTGATCGGATTCCACTGGATTCCGACTGTGGACGATCGGACCAAGATGCCCTACACAGATGCTGTCATCCACGAGATCCAGAGACTGACAGACATTGTGCCCCCGGACACTCACTTCTGAGGCTACTTCCTGCCCAAGGTGGGACTGTATTTCCTGTCCCTCTTTATCTTCTCAGCACCCCCCCCCCTCCACTTATGTATTCTCCTTGTTCAATGCTGACTTTTTCTCAATTCCCTCCATCTTCTCACCAGGGCACAGATGTCTATCCATTACTTGGCTCCATCCTCAGAGACCCCATATACTTCCAATACCCAAATGACTTTTATCCTCAGCACTTCCTGGATGAGCACGGCCGCTTCAAGAAGAATGATGCCTTTGTGGTCTTTTCTTCGGGTAAGTTCCCATGGTCTAGGAAACTGCCCCCAGTAAAGGCTAGAGTCACTGCTTCAAGTCCAAATCAGAACGGGATGGAAAGGGCTATGTCACAGAATTGTTAGAATCCCAGAACCAAGGATTTGAATGACTGACTCCATGATTGGGGGGGAGGGGGAGGTAATGGTAGGTTTGGGCATGGTGGTACATGCCTGCAATCCTAGCATTTGAGAGGTTGAGGCAGAAAGATCAAGAGTTCCTTGTTAGAACAGCAGTGCCACTGGACAAGGACTCAACAGATTTCCTTCCATTAAGAAACAACTGTAAGCCGGGCATTGGTGGCTCACACCTGTCATCCTAGCTACTGCGGAGGCTGAGAGCTGAGCATCACAGTTCAAGGCCAGCCTGCCCAGGAAAGTCCATGAGACTCTTATTTCCAATGATCCACCAAAAAGCCAGAAATGGCAGAGTGGTAGTACTCTATTCAAGTGGCAGAATACGGGCCTTGTGGGGGAGGAGGGAGGGAGACTACAGGACAATGCCCAGGCCCTGAGTTCAAGCGCGGGGACTGGCACCAAAAGAAAAGAAAAGAAAATCCCTAGACCTACTCAGCCCTCCCACCTCTTTTGTGCTTGAAGGAAAGCGAGTCTGCATTGGGGAGGCCCTGGCCCTCATGGAACTCTTCCTCTACCTCACCTCCATCCTTCAGAACTTCTCCTTGCGCTCACTCGTGCCACCTGAGGACATTGATATCACCCCCAGAATTTCAGGATTTGGCAACATCCCTCCAGTTTATAAGCTCTGCCTCCTGGCCCACTGAAAGCCCCCTGCTGGGCCAATAAAGAACCCCCCAAGTGCATAGGATCTATCTAATGTCCTTCCTCTTCTTCCTCCTCCTCTTCCTCCTCCTCCTCCTTCTCCATTTCTCACTATCACACTAAGAGTGGACAGACTCCTTTCTTTCCTGGGGCCTCAGGTCAGTCATGGTCATCTGCAAGCACACAGCTGGATGGTCTACTCAGGAGGAGAAAAAAATGTTAAAAATGTATGCCCTGTCCAAGATTTTGGAAAAAGCTTGTAGTGAGCACATACTATATGCCCTCTCACCTTGAAGTCTGCCTGCATCACACTCTGGTACTTTTTTCCCTCTCCATCTTTATGTTATCTCTTTATTTTCCTTTTGCTTTCTGGCACTGATATTACCAAAATTTAGTCCCTCATCATATTCTCCTGTATTTCCATCTTCCTTTTCTCCCCCTTCCCCCCAAAAAGTCAACACCAAACTCAAGACTGTTGAATGTAAGTGAGTGTGTGGTGGACTGTGAGAACACTCAGATAAGCTATGTTAACAACTTCAAATTGAGACAGGAAAAAGAAGAAAAAGGGGAAGGGGAGGAATAAAAAAGACATTGAGACAAGACTTTCTGTATCATGCTTATTCATGCAGAGAGCACTGGGCTCACAAGAAAACCCTGTGAGGTCCAGGACCTTCAAGAAAACCTAGAAAACGCGCGCATGTGTTTGTGTGTGTGTGTATGTGTATGTGTGTGTGTGCCTGTCTGTCTGTCCTGGTTCTTAAACTGAGGGCCTGGGCACTATCCTTTTAGCTTTTGTGCCCAAAACAAGGCCTCTACTCCGTGAGACATAGCTCTGCTTCCAGCTTTTGGTAGTGCATTAGAGGTAAGAATCTCAGAGTATTTCTTGCCCAGGCTGGCCTCAAACTGCACCCCTCAGATCTCAGTCTACTAAGTAGCTAGGAGTGAAGCCGTAAGCAACCAGTGCTCATCTAATCAGTTTATTTTTATTCTTTTTTTAAAAACTTACTTTAGTATGTATTAAAAGTAGAAGGTGTGGGGAAGTTCATATGAGAAGTTCATGGCTGCCTACAAGGACTTTGGATCAGGAAATCTTCTGGGATGGGTAGTAACTGTGGTTTCAAGTCTGTTGGGTCAAGGCTAGGCTCTGGGCTCTGAGGCTGGGTGAGGGTCTGTGATTGATTCTGGGCCCCACAGGGTGGGTGGGGCAGAGCCTTGCTCCACCCATATGCATAAAATGTGCTCATCTGCTTGCTCTGGGCTTAGGACACATGCTTTAGAAGAACATAGGCCTGGCGGAGCTGTTGATTGGTGGCTGGGGCTGGGGCTGGCATGGATACTGGCTCATGACTTCCAGGAACACTTGCCTGTCAGCCTATAGCAGACTCCAAAAGAAGCATGGCAGTTTATTTGGCTCATCTAGTGGGTGCTGAAGTGGGGTGGGGCCACATTCTCCCTCTGAAAGCCAATCATTTGAGGCTAATTTCCACCCAGCCTGGGGGAACAGGGATAGGAGCCACCAGGGCTGTGGTTCAAGTGGTAGAGGGCCAGCCCTGAGGACAAAGAGACTCAGAGAGAGAGCCCAGCCCCTGAGTTCAAGCCCCAAGACCAGCAAAGAATAAAGAAAGAAGAAAAATCCCTTCTCTTTTTCATTTGTTCCTGTCCTTCATTAAATTTCTTCCTCACTAGGTACTGGTGGCTGACCCCAATAATCCTAGCTACTCAGAGGGCTGAAATCTGAGGATTGTGTTTCAAAGTCAGTCAGGGCCTGAAAGTCCATGAGACTCTGATCATCAATGAATCCCAAAGAAAAGCCAGATGTGGAGCTGTGACTGACGGGATAGAGCACTAGTCTTCAGCACAGAATGTCAGGGATAGCACCCAGGCCCCAAGTTCAAATCCCTCAACCAGCACGCACATGCACACACACACATACACTCACAAGAGTATTCCAAAATCCATGCATCATCCTTGCTTTTAACCCCAGGAAAACTGAGGGTTCAGCCAGGGGGTTGGGGGAGAGATTTTCTTGTGTTCACCCTACCTTGCTCATTTTGTCCTGAGTCACCATGAGTGACATGTGTTTCTCCCATATGTCTCCAGACCCCAATCCTTGTTCCATGTTCCAGAAACATCAGGAAGAGCAAACACACGTGACCTCTTTGTCCTTAAGTCCTTCTCCTATCTGTCGATACCCAGTCCCTTCCAGGAGGGATCATGGGAGCCCATCTCCACTCTCTGGCCACTCCTCATGCATCCCTCATGAAGCACAAAATCCTACAAATGACTCCAAGAAAAAAAATAAACACAAACAAATTAACAGAAAACCCAGAGCGGAGGAGAGAAGCTCAGGCTGGGGGCCAGCCCAGATGTAGGCTGGTAACCCCATTCAAGGTATAAATGTCTGCCAAGCCTTTGCTAATCATTTTCCCCACCTCTTCCCCCTCCTATATCAACAAGCAAATTTTCCATTCCCCAGCTTTGTTGTTTGCCCTTTATTCTCTCCACCCAGAACTCAGAGTCCAGCACCCTAGAAGGAGTTGATGCAAAATGCAATTGCCAGGCCAGGCCTGGGTTGCCAGCCTCACCCAACTTCCACCCATTTGATGTCCCAAAGCAGGTGGCAGACCTCTGCTGTGCCAGCAAAGTGTGCACAGAGCCTACCTGAGACCTCTGCCAGGGTCTATGACACAACCCACTTGAACACAAACTCACAAGTTACATGGGGTCATTTTTAGACCTTCCCCAGGAAACTTTGGTAACCCTCTCCTGAATTTACTCTTTTACTACACAGGGAGCCAAGCTCAAGACCATGTGACGTCTTCCATCTCTAGGGCTAGCTGACCTTGAGAGGACAACTGTGCCAATCTCAGGACCCATCTAAGGGAGGGAGGACTGGGCCAGGCAATGGGGGGTGGAAGGGAGGGAGTTCTAGACCCCCTTCCTCACACTTCCTTGGGGTCACTTCAGTGGAAATGACGAGTCAGCATCCTCATTTCCAGTAACAATCAGGCAGCCAGGCACCCCTGGACATGTCTGTCATCCTTGCAGATCAAGAGGCTGAGATCTGAGGATTGTGGTTCAATGCTAGCCTGGACAGGAATGTCCATGAGACTCTGATCTCCAGTGAACCACCAGAAAACTGGAAGTGGTGCTTTGGCTCAAAGTGGTGAAGTGCTAGCCTTGAGCAAAGGAGTCTCAGGGACAGTGTCCAGGCCCAGAGTTCAAGCCCCACAACTGATAAGAGAGTCTGTCATATTTGCATTCCAGGAAAATTCTCTGGGCTCTGTGCACAAGAAACGTACGTGTAAAAAGGGGCACAGTCATAACTAAGTTTTGGCGACAGCTGTGCACAGCTGGCTTTAGCCTGTCCCCTCTTCTTCTGCTTTTAACAGGAAGAGAAGCCCCTTCCTCTGGAGGGCGAACATGTGGGTGCCATCATGGTGGGGACTTATACAGAGACCCAGCTCTTGGGGGGCTGTAGCCTCCGCCCATAGAGGAATTTGTGACATCACCGTGACGGACATGGTCTTTAGCCTATGACTGGCCCTTTGGCCAGTCCCCCTCCTTTCCTGCCATTACTGTTATATAAAACCCCTCCCAATTAAATCCTGTGAGACCCGTTCAACCATCAGGCTGTCTCCCCGGAATTTTCTTCCTGCATCTGACACGTGAGGGGGCTGACGGGGAAGGGGATTTCGGCATTTCTCCTCAACTCAGCAAAGTCCACAAAGATACACCTTACTCCTTCTGCTGGTGGGAGGGGTAGGGCTGAGCGTCTTTCATAGTTTGGGTTCAGGCATTTCCCCCAGGAGATAGGGGAAAAGGGGGTCCAGAGCCCCTGAACATATGGCACCCACGTGGGACGGGAAAGCACGGCCGGGAATTTCAGGGTCCAGTGACCCCACAGACTCGCTGAGTAAGTGGGTTTTCAGAGGAGAAAGTGCCCTCCCAGAAAGGCGGAAAACATAAGAGAGAAAACAGGCATGGGCTGGTGGGGCTTCGCAAGTCCCGGGACGCGGCACAGGAAAGAGTTGTCCCGCCATGGCAACTTGGCACCAGGTGGGGTGGAGCAGGGTGCGCATCCCGCGGAGACGCGTCAGTGGAGAGCTGGGAATGGTGGCGGGAGCCCTCACGCACCTGGGGTTTCCAGGTCCCAATCTGGGAACGGTGGCAGGGCGCACGGTGAGCCTTTGGGCTCCACGCGGCCATGGGCGGGGGGGGGCGGGGGGGGGCCGCTCGGGTTCACAAGCGGCAGCGTGGGCTGGAGCCCGAGCACCCTCGGGTGGCGCTGGGTGCCTAGTGCAAAAATGTTTGGGCAGCCGAGCGTGCTGTGGCGAAACTGCGCAAATGCTGCCGGAGCACAGAGCTGCAGCTTGGCCCCCTCGCCTGGGTAGCGAGAGCAGCAGTAGTGCGGCACCTCCAAAGCGCGCAAGCGCCAGAGCAGCTGGCTCCCCCGGCAGCTGTGGGTGGCCCTTAGCGCGGCCGTGTCCCAGTGCAGAACACTGCACGCCCCCTCCACCCCCAAAGCGCGTGGTGGGCGGAAACTGTTTTATACTGGCTCCCTCCCCACCCCCGCCTCTGAGGCCTTGGAAGGCTGGATAATGTGCTTTAAAGGAAACAAAAGGGTTGTTGGGTTTTGTTTTTGTTTTTGGTATTTTTTTTGTCAATGTTTGCTAGTCGGAAGTTTGTTAACTCTGAGTTTGTGGGCTAAATTCTAAACTTGGTTAACAGATAAGAGAGATTCCAAATTTTCCCGCAGCCTACAGCTGGGTGGGGACTCAGACTAACAGACCTTCCTCCAGCAATTGCGCTGCAGCTGGGCGGGGCTAGCGCCCCACTGTGCTTGCCTGCACATTTTCCCTGTGTCAGACTTACAGCTGCAGGCGGGGTTAAAACAAGAAAAGTCTCAAATTATAAACTAAAACGGAATATTAAAAAGGGAAACAAAGAGTTTTGATACAGCAATAAGTAATTTGGTTGGATTTCCTATAATTACCAGTTCAATGATACAAAAATTGTAGGAGTTTTTCTGGATGGATGGAAGTTTGCTTATCTGGTGTGATTTAAAAATAAATTGTCATGTTGGGAGTCACAGATTTGTCTTGGGATTGGGTGACTAGGAGAGGTTTCCTTTTTGTTTTTAATCAACCATGTGGTTCTATTATGGGCAAATTAATACCATTTGCCACTGGAATTCCGGAAAACGTAAACGGCCAATCAGAAAAGCAATTTTAAGAGCGCTCAGGGTTCATAAGTGTATCTATGTGTCTGTATGTCTGTCTGGTAAAACTTAAAAGCGAAACAAAATAGGTTTTCAACCCAATGTTTGGATTCAGGCAAATAGGTCTAAGAGAAACTCCATAAGGTTCAAATATGCAGCATGTGGTATAAGCACAGTGATGTAAAACCAGTGTGTTATTCTTTATATTCAGTGTGTTAAAAGTCAAATGTATATCTAGTCCTGAAAATTCTTTGGCATAAATTAAGATTTTACCTTCCCATTTTTATCTCCTGTGTTCTCGTAAACTCGCAAGATCAAGAAATCAGAATCGTTTCATACAAATGTGACTATTAACCTAAATTTTCCATACCCAAAATTAAACATTTTGCTTCCTAGGATGCAGGTCCAACCCATGTGCTAGCTGTCTGTTCCCAAGCTGCCTGATTTCACTACTAACGATTCCTTGGTCTCTCTCTCTCACATTGGAAACTGCTCAAACAATTTACAAATCTTGTAAAAATTTAAATAGTCCTATCATAACAGTTATTCCAGGTTAAAATATCCTAGTTATGTTGGTGGTCACAGAGCTAGCCATGTTCTCTAAGTGTTACAGCAAAACTTTAACAAGCAGTCCTTGGTCAGCTCTCAACAAGTTACAAATGGATTATGTTTAAGTTATCAGCTACTGTGAACTACTAGAGATGCCAGAACCTAAGCCTGCCTCTACCTCACCACCAAAAGAGGAATGCCGGCACATGCCAGCTAAGGACTCTGACTTCTCTGGACAAAGCCAGATGGATGGCCACTTTACCTACCCCTTATATATATTATGTCAGCATTTGCCTTATGCCTACATATGCCATATGTTCACAACATCCCCTGCTAATTTAAACAAACAAACAAAAAAAAGGAGCAGATGTTGGGGACAGCTGTGCCTTTAAGAGGCCATAGCTGGCTTTAGCCCGTCCCTTCTTCTTCCGCTTTTAACAGGAAGAGAAGCCCCCGGCCCTGGGGGGCAAACATGTGTGTGCCCCCATGGCGGGGATTTCTACAGAGACCCAGCTCTTGGGGGGCTGTAGCCTCCACCCATAGAGGAAGTTTGTGACATCACCGTGATGGACTGGCCCTTTGGCCAGTCCCCCTCCTTTCCCGCTATTACCGTTATATAAACCCCCTCCTAATTAAATCCTGTGAGACTCGTTCAACCATCAGGCTGTCTCCCCAGAATTTTCTTCCTGCGTCGGACATGTGAGGGGGCTGACGGGGAAGGGGATTTCGGCATTTCTCCTCAACTCAGCAAAGTCCACAAAGATACACCTTACTCCTTCTGCTGGTGGGAGGGGTAGGGCTGAGTGTCTTTCATAGTTTGGGTTCAGGCATTTCCCCCAGGAGATAGGGGAAAAGGGGGTCCAGAGCCCCCCAACAAATAAGCACAGTAATAGAAGTGATCTAATAAATGGAGTGCACTTGCCGAGGGGGTGGGAAATCCAGTGGGGGCTCTTTGCAAATCGGACCCCTTATTATGTCCTAGACCTAGCCTGTCCCTCAGCCCATTGTGACCCTGGAATTTTGTCTTCAGGGCTGTGTGGTATTCCACTGAAATGTGACTCATGTGGTGGATCACGGGCAGTGGGGGCTCCTGGCTCCGTGACCCCCATCATGACTTTCCACTCGATGTCTCAAGAGACAGCACAGAGCTGCAATCACAGCAGGTCCTCACCTGGGCTCAGGTGCTCACTCTCGATTCTGGCTGGGCTTTCTTCCTCCACATTCACAGTTCGGGATCATTTTTAGCCCCTGACCTGCCAAGCCATCACTCCCGACTGCCTAAATCTCACTTCACTGAAATATTCTCAAACCCATAACTACCTATTGCCAATCCAGCATTTCAATGAAACCCACACCTCTCCTGACACCCTAAAAAAATTCACCCATGCTTGTGTGAGGTTTTGGAGACCCACTATGGAAAGCTGAAGGAACTCTACCCAAGATTTGAAGGCAATAGATCCACAGTTTTGGGGTACTTCCTCCTCAAGTGCCACATACCCAGCCTGTTTCTCCTTAGAGTCTGATGGCTTCCCAGGCCTGTTACACTGGCTGTGTCTCAAACTTGGTGGGGTGCATGGTAGAGGATGGGTGGGAGGTGGCAAGGGGCATGCATGAAAGGAAAACAAGTCAGGTTTGCAACCCAGGCCAAAGGCCAGCCTTCAGTCCCGCAGAGTATAAAGGCAGCCGAGATGCCGGCTCAGCCACCACCATCTGACTGGCACCCTGGTCGCCACCATGCTGGCCTCAGACATGCTGCTGGTGGCCGTGCTGGCCTGTCTGACTGTCCTGGTGTTGATGTCTGTCTGGCGGCAGAGGAAGCTGTCGGGAAAGCTGCCTCCAGGTCCCACACCATTGCCTTTCTTTGGAAACTATCTGCAGCTCAACATGGAGCAGATGTACTCTCTCTCATGAAGGTGCGGCGGACCTGGAGTCGGTGGGATGGAGTGACGGGACAGATGCGCCCAGATCCACAGGGCAGGGGCGCTGACCACAGACTGCATGAGCCGGAGTCCTTATTTTATTTTATTTTCCAGTCCTCCGGCTTAAACTCAGTGCCTGAGCCCTGTCCCTGAGCTTCTTTTTGCTCAAGCCTAATGCTCTACTGTTGTGCCAAGTCGCAAGACCACCACCAAGAAGACCACCGAGACTCAGACATTCCAAAATGCAAAAGCAAGGCAAGGCTTTATTTAAGCGAGCTGCAACTCGGGCCTCGTCCTACCACCAACACAGCAGAGGTTAGGAGGGAGCCCCGAGCTGTGATTACACAGGGCTTATAAAGGCAAAGAACAAGGTTACAACAATCAGGTGTTCAAGCAAGCAAGATTAGGACACAGGTACAAATCTGATTGGCTTAGGGTTTGATTCTAAAATGGGGTTCATGTGGTAAAATGGGGTTCACGTGGTAAAATGGGGCCTGACTTCAAAGTCTGGCACTTCACTACCACTTGAGATACAGCGCCAACTCTGTTTTTTTTTTCTGTTTATTTGGTGCTGAGGAATCAAACTCATGGGGGAAAGGGGGCAGTGGAAATCCTTAGAAGCCAATTTCTATCAGGGTACCTTGGCTCTCTCCTGTAATCCTAGCTACTCAGCAGATTCACATCTGAGGATTGTGGTTCAAAGCCAGCCGCATCAAGGAAGCCCGTAAGATTCTTATCTCCCATGATGAGCCACCAAAAAACTAGAAGTGGCGCTGTGGCCCGAAGTGGTAGAGTGCTAGCCTTGAGCTGAAGAGCTCAGGGACAGAGCCCTGGTGCCAAGTTCGAGCCCCAGGACAGGTACCAAAAAATGAAAATGTGTGTGTGAGTAGTAAATAAATAGTACTCAATGTCAATCATAATTAATATGGGTGTTCTTCTACAGAACCCTTATCCACAGAGAAGATAATGGTAACCAACTCTACCCCAATTCCTGTGCTATGGCTTGTTCTTTCTTTTTTCTTTCTTCCTTTTTCACATTTGTGGAGCTTGAACTTGGGGCCTGAGCATTATCTCTGAGTTTCTTTTGCTCAAGGCCTAGTGCTCTACCTTGAGCCACTTTGAGATTGGAGATAAGAATCTCATACACTTTCCTGCCCAGGCTGGCTTCCAACCATGATCCTCAGACCTGAGCTTCCTGAGTAGCTACAATCACAGGTGTAAGCCTCCAGGGCCTGACTAAGCTAGGTATTATTTAGTGCCCATCACAGCCTTTTCTATATGTGTATATCAGTCCTGGGGCTTGAACTCATGCCCTGGATACTGTCCTTGAGCTTCTTTTGTTCGAGGCTAGCACTCTACCTTTTGAACCACAGCTCCACTTCCATTGTGTGTGTGTGTGTGTGTGTGTGTGTGTGTGTGTGTGTGTGTGTGTGTATGTATGTGTTATTACTGTTTGTCGGGAGCCAACAGCAAAATTCACCCTGACTTCTGGCTTACTCTCAAGGGCGTGCAAGGTCATAGCTTAGGGAGCCAACAACAAAGTTCATCCTAAACTCTGGCTATGTTGTTATCTCAAGGACATGCAAGGACATGGTTTACTTGAAGGACAGTACTAATCTCGAGATGTTTTATTATGTCAACAAGAGTCTGTTATGTAAACCATTCAACCATATCTTGTTTTACTGTCTGTTGTTATTTACCAATTTCAGGGCCTTCCTGTTTTCTTAAACCTTAGTTAATCTTATGCTATTTCCTGCTGGTCAAAGTGTATATAAGCTGCAATTTAAGAATAAACATCACTGCAGTCTTGAGTTTCAATCTTGAGATGCAGACCTCCTGTACCCCATCTTTGCCTCTTGTCTTTTTTCTCTTGTCTTGTATTTTTCCTTTTCTATAATCCTCATCCCCCTCATTCAGGATTCCCTTTTCGCTGCTGGCTGGCTCGGGAGGACTGTTGTCTTTGTGCCTGCTAATTGGAGATAAACATCTCACAGACTTCCCTGCCAGGACTGGGTTCTAATGGCAAATCCTCAGATCTCAGCATTCTGAGAAGCTAGTATTGTAGACATGAGCCACTGGTGCCTGGCCCATTATAGCTATTAGGATCACAATGAGGAATCACAATGAGGAATCGCCTAGAGAGTGATGATGATCTGCCTGAGCTCTCTCAGCATGGAAACTGTCATCTAGCTTACTCCAGGTCTGTTTCTGACACTGGTGCTTTAGGTTACCACATCAAATGAGAGTGAGTTGTCTAGAGTTCAAGCCCTAGTACAGGTACACACACACACAAACACTCATGATAAATATCCTAACTACACAGGAGCCTGAGTTGTGAGGATCATGGTTCAAAACCAGCCAAGGCTGGCAAGTCCATGAGACTCTTATATCCAGTTAACCTCCAGAAAAGTTGAAGCATGCTGTAGTTTTAAGGGGTATATCACTAGGCTTGAGTTCAAGCACCACAAGTGACAAAATCAATCAACCAACCAACCAGAGGGTCAGCCAGGCAAAGGCCAGAGGTGCGTTTTGCTCCACAGGCAACATCCTGGGCAAAGTTCTGGAAACAGAATGGAGAGCCTGGCAGATTGATGTTGTACCTGGACCTCACAGAGGTAGATGCTAAAAGAACATTCCAGAAGATCCTTCAAAGGCATGGGAAGTGGGCTGGGAATAGGGCCTAGTGGTAAAGTGCTCACCTTGTATACATGAAGCCCTAGGTTCAATTCCTCAGCACCACATATATAGAAAATGGCCAGAAGTGACGCTGTGGCTCAAGTGGCAGAGTGCTAGCTATGAGCAAAAGGAAGTCTAGGACATGATCAGGCCCTGAGTCCATGCCCCAGGACTGGCAACAAAAACAAAGCAAAACAAAACAAAGGCGTGGGAAATGGGGTAGACTTGAAGGCCTTCCTCCCTGCAGGAGAAGAAGAACCCCAATAAGGAATTCCAAAAGAAGAACCTGGTGCTCACCACCCTGAACCTCTTCTTTGCGGGCACGGAGACCGTCAGCACCACCTTGCATTATGGCTTCCTGCTGCTCATGAAATACCCAGATGTGGGGGGTAAGGCTGGGCAGGGCCAGGACAGAGAAGTGAGAGGAGGGGGCAGGCCCTAAAAGTCCCCTAAGTTAGCTGCCATGTTCTCATTTCTCCTAACAACCTGGACCTTCACATAGGCCCTGTTACAATCAAGATGGGAGAGTCAGCCTGTGCACTTAGCTATCACAGTCATAGCTATGAAAATAGTAGGAGCCAGGGCAGTGGCTCCTCCAGTCATCCTAGCTACTCAGGAGGCTGACAGCTGAGGATTTGCCTTTGGAATCCAGCCAAGGCAAGGAAGTCTGTGAGACTCCTATCTGCATAAAACCACCAGAAACCTGGAAGTGAGGCTGTGGCTAAAAGTGGTAAAAGAGTTCAGGGACAGCCCCCTGGCTCTGAGTTCAAGCCCCACAACTGATATATATATATATATATATATATATATATATATATATATATATATATATATGCTTCCTAAACATATTGGTAAATTGCTGATCTAAACCACACGGACCCCACTGCCTCCTTCTCCAAGCCACAGCCTAAGACAGCCCTTGATACCGATAGGACAGCGAGCTAATGGCCAACAGCTGTTGTGAATGAATGATGAGCTCTATGCCTGTCACTTGTTCTAATACCTACACACAGGTTTCTTTCCCTGCCTCCCTGCCTCCTTCCTTCCTTCCTTCCTTCCTTCCCTCCTTCCTTTCTTCTTCCTTTCTGTCAGTTGCGGTGGGGATTGAACACAGGGCTATGATGTGATCCATGAGCTTTATTGATTTAGGCTGGTACTGTAACGCTTGAGCCACATATCCACTTCTGGTTTTCTGGTGGTTTATTGGAATTTACAGTCTCTTAACTTTTCTGCCTAGGCCGGCTTTGAACCCTGATCCTTAGATCTCAGCCTCCTGAATAGCTATTATGACAGGTGTTAGCCACCAGTGCCAAGCTCTTTTCTTCTTCTTTTTTGATTCTCATCCCTAATTCAAAGACTTCAAATACCTAAACACATTTCTTCTTTCTCTCCCAACTCCCAGCCAAAGTCCACGAAGAGATTGATCGGGTCACTGGCAAAAATCGGCAGCCCAACTTTGAGGACCAAGCAAACATGCCCTACACAGAGGCTGTGATTCACGAAATCTAGAGATTTGGAGACATTATTCCCATGGGACTGGCCCGCAGTATCACAAAGGACACCAAGTTCCGGGAGTTCCTTCTGCCCAAGGTGCCCCTTTCCTGGGGCCCTTGCACCCCAAATCTATTACACATTATCGACTCCCTGTCTTCCCTTATTAATCGAAGGTTCCTCACCCTCCCCTGCCCATGTCCCTTCTTCTTTCCTACTCAGACTACTCTGTATCCTGGCTCCCTGCATCACCCCTCCCCACCAGCTTCCCTGGCTCATGAGATCCAAGCCTTGACTTGAATCTTCCTAAATGGAATGATGGAAATCCCAGCACTGGTGACTCAGGCCTGTCCTCATAGGTATTCAATAGGCTGAGTTCTGAGGATCCAGACCGAAAGTCAGCTCCAACAGAAACATCTATGAGACTTAACTTTTTTCGGCCTAGGGCTTGATCTCACAGCCTGGTCACTGTTCTTGAGTTCTTCTATTCAAGGCTAGCATTCTACCAGCCACAGTGAACCACCAAAACTCCTGGAAGTGGAGCTGTGGGATCAAAGAGGCAGAGTGCTAGCCTTTACCAAAAAAAGAAAATCAGAGACAATGCCTTGGCTCTGAGTTCAAGGCCTAGGACTGAAATACACACACAAGAGCAGGGGTTAAATCTTATTTACCCAGACCTCTTGCTTAAGAACAGGAATCTCCAGTCCTCAATAGACCATTCCAGAAGGCCCAGAAACTCATAGCTCTGGCACATGAACCTGCCAAGACCCCTTGCCCCCCAACCATCCACCTAGAGAGACAGGAGAGGTAGATCTGCCAAACTCTAGCTTCTGGAAGTCTCAAACCTGTGTCCACCAAGCCCCTGGTAACAGAGAGGAGGAACTTCTACTTACTCACAGAGACCTTAACCTGATGCTCCCTGAAGCCTCTGTCTCCCTCCTCCACTCCCATGACTCCAATCCCTGCCCCCCCCACCTTGTCCAAGGGGGCTTTCATCACATTCATCTTCCATCTGTCTTTCTCACTTTCCCTTTCTCTTCTTCTTCTCAGAGTACCAAAGTGTTCCCCATGCTGGGCACTGTGCTTAAAGACCCCAAGTTCTCCTCTAACCCCTGAGATTTCAACCCTCACCACTTCCTGCATGACAGTGGACTGTTGGGGACTCAGTTTTGGCCTTGGTGGGGGAAGGGCGCCGAGAGAGATGCTGCCCTTCCCCCAGCCCCGGGACAGTGTGGGAGAGAGCCCCTCCCACCTTCTGGCCTCAACCAGAAAAGAAGCCCCCCCGCCCCTGGGGGCGGAACACATGCATGCCACCATGTTAGGGTTGTCCAGCCCACAAAGGAAGTTTCATGACATCACCTGATGGACATGGTCTTTAGCCTATGACTGGCCCTTTGGCCAGCCCCCTTTCTTTCCCGACATTACCTCTATGTAAGTCCCTTTCCCTATTAAAGATTTTGAGACGCATTCCACCATCACGGCGTTTCCCTGAAGTCTTCTTCCTGTGTGAGTAGGGGCTGGTGGGGAAGGGGATTTCGGCATCCCACTCCAGCTTAGAGCAGTCTGGTAATAGCTCAGGCATTTCCCCTGGAGATGAAGGGGAAAGGGTCCTCAGAGGCTCGACACATTCTCCCCCGGAATATAGGGGGAGAAGGGGGTCCGGAACCCCCCGACAGTGGACAGTTTAAGAAGAATGATGCTTTTGTCGCCTTTTCCCTTGGTGAGTGACCAGCAATGGCCACTGGGCCACGGCTCACTGCAAAGGGACAGCTGAGTGTGCCAGGCCCTCTCTGAACCACAAAATCATTGGTGCCTTTCCCCTGATTGGAAGATCAGATTGGATCTAGTCTGTGATCCCCTACCTGCAACCCATCGGAATTCCCAAACATCCTGTTGGGTGCCAGGCAAAAGAAAAGGGATTCTCAAAGCTCATTCAGAAACGAGGAAAATCAAGAACAGAGTGAAGTAGCCACATTGTCTGTGGCTCACGCTGCCATCCTAGCTTCTCAGGAGGCTCAGATCTGAGGATCCCAGTTGGAATCCAGCCTGGGGAAGGAAAGTCCGTGAGACTCTTAGCTTCACTGAAGCACCAGAAAATTGGAAGTGCCATGGAGCTCAAAGTAGTAGATTAGTAGCTTCGAGTGATAAAGCTCAGGGCTACAACCAGGCCCTAAGTTCAAGCTCCATGACTGACCAAAAACTGTACTGTAATTGGGGCTGTGGCTCAATTGCTACAGTACCAGCTTGGAGGAGAAAAACTAAGGGATATCGCCCAGTACCCTCATGGACTAGAGAGACCCAGGCTTAGAGAGGAGGCTAGAATTTTACAGCTTTCCCTGCCCCACACTTAGAGAACTCAGCAGGGGACTTAGTGTTTGGGGGTTAGCTCACAGAGAGAGTTGGCTTCACCCCTGCCTCATCTCTTCTACAGGAAAGTGGTACTGTGTTGGAGAAGGCCTGGCTAGAATGAAGCTCATTCTCTTCCCCACCACCATCATGCAGAACTTCTGCTCCAAGTCCATTCAGGCTCCTCAAGACATCGACATGTCCCCTGAAATTGTGGTCTTTACCACAATGCCACCAACCTATACTATAAGCTTCCAGCCTCGCTGAACCCAGGGCTGGGCTGTATGGCAAGGGGAGGGGGGGATGTGGGGGGGCAGTGGCAGAGGGAGGGCCCTGGGCCACGAAGAAGGTTGGGAAGAAGGGATGGAGCAATTGTCAGATGGGAAGGGCAGACAGGCCAGATTGCTGACCTTGCTGAAGATGGCCACTTCCAAGCTGGAATGCCAGAAAGGGCATTTTTTACCTCGTGAGTGGTAATAAAAAGAAATCAGTTCTTATTTATTGAAGGAATTTTGTGTGTCATGTTTATATCAGGTGTCTGATGATCTCTGCTCACACAACCTGAGCAAAGGGTTTGTGCGTGGCTCGGGAATCTCCTGCAGATGAGAGGGATGCTAAGGCTTAGGAAGGCCTTGCTGAGGGCTGCTACTCCACAGGCCTGTCATCCTGGCTACTCACAAGGCTGAGAGCTGAGGATACCTGTTCAAAGTCAGCCTGGTCAGGAAAACCCAGCAGACTCCAATGAACCAACAAAAAGTTGGGAGTGGAGGTGGGGCCCAAGTGGTAGACTTCTGGCAGGTTTTGAATTCAAGCCCCTGAGAGAGAGAGGAAAACACCAAGAGAAACTCTGAAAGCTTTGAAAGAAGTAATTAAATCACCAGAAGCTTTAACACCAGGAGAGGTCGTTTGGAGTGAGAGTGGCATCTCCGATGTCCCGCAGTGTCACCTCTCATGGCCAGGAGAGGGAGAAGCTCACTGCCGGCCTCTCCATCTCACAGGTGCTGGCCCAGAGTGGACAGAAGGGAAATTCCTGAAGGAAATGCCCTGTAGTATCCTGGCTGGAACTGTGCTAAGCACCAGCCACGATTCCCCTGCTCCCCCTGCAGGCCCATCGCGGAACTGCCCAGCATGGACCAAAACCACTCACTTGCTGAGCATTTCTCAACACCATTATCTCAGGATATCAGACGGGGTGCTGCACTTTTTGGGCACCTGACCATCCTGTGAGTGCTGGATGTCAATAATGACTTTCTTTTGTAATAATCTGAGTCTGCGTCATCTCTCCTGGGGGAGTCATCCGTCCACATTTTGGAGGCCCCAGTGAGATATCTAGGAGACAAGAACCCAGGCCCCAGGGTATTTCAGCAGGTGGCCAGGCACCAGGGAGATAAACTAGATCAATTCCTAGTTGAGACACCCCCTGAAATGTTCCAGGGCCCTGGAAAAGCACTTCTCTCCTTCCTGCTGTTCTAGAGGCCCCCAAGGCTTCCACTCCAAATATTTGCATGAGACCCATGTAATTTCCTTCCTCTTCTTCTTCCCTTTTCCTTCTCCTCCTCTTCCTCTTCTTCCTCCTCCTCCTCCTTCTCCAATTCTCACTATCACACTAGCAGTGGAGAGTCTCCCTTCATTCCTGGGGACTCATGTTAGGCATGGTCAACTGCAAGCACACAGCTGAGGGGTCTAGTCAGGAGAAAAAAAAGTTAAACATTTATGCCCTGTCCAAGATTTTGGAAAAAGCTTGTAGTTAGCACATACTCCATGCCCTTCTTACCATGAAATCTGCCAGTACCACACTCTGGTACGTTTTTCTTCTCCATCTTTGTCTCTTTATTTTCCTTTTGTTTTCTGGCACTGATATTGCCTAAATGTAGTCCCTCATCACATTCTCCTGTATTTCCATCTTCCTTCTCCCCTTCCCCAATAAAGTCAACACCAAACTCAAGACTTAAATGTAAGTGAGTGTGTGGTGCACCATGAGAAAACTCAGGTAAGCTATGCTAGCACCTTGAATTTGAGACAGGAAAAGAAAACAAAGAAGGGGTGGAATAAAAAAAGAAGTAGAGACAAGCCTTTCTGTATTATGTATATTAGTGCAGAAAGGTCTGGGCTCACAAGAAAACCCCCCTAGAGACCCTTTGAGGTTCAGGACCTTCAAGAAAACCGAGGTTGAAATGTCACTAACACCCAGTTGCTGGTGGCCTATGCTTGAAATCCCATCTACTCAGGAAGCTGAGATCTGAGAATCATGGTTCAAAGCCAGCCCAAACAGGAAAGTCTATGAGACCCTTATTTCCAGTGAACCAATGAAAAGTTTGAAGTAGAGCTATGGCTCAAATAGTAGAGTGGCAGCATTAAGCACCAAACCTTAGGGCAAATACCTAGGTCCTGAGTTGAATTCCTACATCCTCAGGGACAGTGTGCAGATCCCGAATTCAAGCCCCAGGAGTGGCACACACACACAAGATAATGACACTGACAAATTCCTATAGTGTAAAAATGCATGATATGTCCTTTATTTTAACCTTTTTTTTGTACTTGCTTGTGTGTGTGTTTGCCTGTCTGACTGTCTGTCTGTCCTGGGTTAAACTCAGGGCCTGGGCACTATCTTTTTAGCTTTTGTGCCCATAGCTAACCCTCTACTCCTTGAGACACAGCTCTGCTTCCAGCTTTTGGGGGGTTCACTGGAGGTAAGAATCTCAGGGGCTTTCTTGCCCAGGCTGGCTTCAAACTGCACCACTAACACCTCAGTCTGCTGAGTAGCTAGGATGAAAGGTGTGAACCACCAGTGCTCAGCTAATCAGCTCTATTAATTCTTGTTTTGTTTTTAAACTTACTTTAGGATTTATGAAAAGTAGAAGGTGTGGGGCAGTTCATATGAGAAGTCCATGGCTGCCTACAAGGTCTTTGGATCAGGAAATCTTCTGGGATGGGTAGTAACTGTGGTTTCAAGTCTGTGATGCACCAAGTTGACGCTCTGAGCTCTGAGACTGGGGTGGGGTCTCTGGGGTTCATCCTGGGCCCAACAGAGTGGGTGGGGCAGAGCCTTGCTCCCCCCAAATGCATAAAATGTGCCCATCTGCTTTCTCTGGGCCTAGGAGACAGGCTTTAGAAGAACACAGGACTGGGGGAGCTGTTGATTGGTGGCTGGGCTTGGGGCTGGCGTGGACACTGGCTCATGACTTCAATGAACACTTGCCTGTCTACCTATAGCTGACACCAAAAGAAGCAGGGTGGCTTATTTGTCTTATCTATCAGGTGCTGAGGTGGGATGGGGCCACATTCTCCCATTGGAAGCCAATCATTTGAGGCTAATTTCCACCAAGCCTGGGGGAACAGGGACAGGAGTCACCAGGGCTGTGTTTCCAGTGATAGAGGGACAGCCCTGAGTGAAAGAAAGCCATGCAAAAGTGCTGGTCCCTGAGTTCAAGTCTGTCATTCTGGTACTCAGGAGACTAAGATCTGAGGATCCCAGTTGAAAGCCAGCCTGAGCAGGAAAGTAACCATTGGACACTTATCTCCAATGAGCCACCAAAAACGTCAGAAGTTGGAGGTGTGGCTCAAGTGGCCAAGTAGTATATATGAGCAAAACATAAAAAATAAAATAAAAAAGCTAGGAGACAGAGTCCAACCTGAGTTTAATACCTATGACTGCCACAAAGAAAGAAGAAAGAAAAGGAAGAAATATCCAAGAATGAAAGCTAGTCCCAGATCAAGGCATGCGTGCGTGTGCACACACACACACACACACACACATACACACACACACACACACAGATGTGAATATCAGCCAGAAGAGAATAAGTTTGAGAAGATCTATTATACAACATGGTGCTAATAATAATAACAATATTGGATATTCTTGAAAACTAAATGATTTTTCATCCTCTCACCTGCAAAAAATCTGTAAGGTCATACACATATATATGCTAATTTGCTTGATTTCGCTACAGTGAATAATAGAAAAGTATTATTGTTGCCTATCATATTTTAATTACTCAATTAAAACGCCAAATTAAAAGAAAAAATTATTTTTCTCTGGATTCTGTTTTCTTTGTCCCTGTCCATTAAACTTCTTTCTCATCTGGGCACTGGTGGCTCATGACTATAATCTTGGCCACTCAGGAGGTTGAGATCTGAGGATCCCGGTTCAAAGCCAGCCCAGGCAAAGAAGTCCCTGAGACTAGCCAATAAACCACCAGTAAACCAGAAGTTGTGCTGTGGTTCAAAGTGGTAGAGTGCTAGCCTTGAGCAAAAGAGTTCAGGGATAGATCGTAGGCCCTGAGTTCAAGCCCCATGACCAACCAAAACAAAGTTCTTTCCCTTTTTTTTTTTCTACTCTAGTACTTACCATTTCAGGGCAGGGAACATTCCTGTAGCTACATGTTTTAGTTATCTGAACAATCAGACAGAAGGAATAAAAACACCTGACTTTCTTCTCTTCTTTGGCTTTCTCCTTCATGACATTTCACCAACCCCGCCTCCAGCTCCAAATGCTCAAAAAGGAACACCCCAGCCAAACTCTCAGAAACACAACAATTTTCAATATTCTGTCCTGAACCTCTTAATCCCCAGGCTCACCTTTCTCTTCTCTGGCCTGGCCTGGGACTACCTGATCCACTGGATTTTGGTTAGGAGTACGTTGGCTCTGAGGCTTGAACTCAAGGTTGGGGAGCTATCCTTGAGTTTTGGTGCTCAAGGCTGATGCTCTACCACTTGAGCTACAGCTCCACTTCTGGCTTTATGGAGATAAGGATCTCAATGCACTTTCTTGCCTAGGCCGGCTTTGAACTGTGATCCTCAGATCTCAGCCTCCTGAGTAGCTTGGATTTCAAGCATGAGCCACTGATACTCAACCTTAAGAGACATCTTCATTTTTTTTGCAGGGCTGAGGACCATCCTCAGGGCTCTGCACTTGTCAGGCAAGGGCTCTTCCACGGAGTGAAACCTCCAACCCCTAAGATCTTTTCTAACATTCTGTAAACTTCACTTTCATGTTTACAAGGATTCCTCCCGTCAACCCCAGAATGACATGGAAAAAAGTAACAAATATAAAAAAAATAAAGTCAGGCATCTTATGTTATTCAGTAGACACTATGTGGAGAATTAACGATGCGATTTGTGGGCAGGGATAGAGAGAGGAAACTGAGAGAAAGCAAAGAAAGGGTGACATTATCCAAAACAACAAATGTATTCATTGCCTGACTTATGATACCTGTACAACACCTTATACTTATTATCAACAAAATTACATTAAAAAATGAGGTCCCAGTCTCCCAACCCCATGTCTGCCTACTTTTCCTTCCCTAGGGTCATATGAATTTAGGAAAGTAATAAAGGTTTTTTAGGTTCTCCACTCCCCTCTTACTGTGTGTTTGGTTTTTTGTTGGTTTTTTTTTTTTTTGCCAGTCCTAGGGCTTGAATTCAGTGCCTGAGCACTGTCCCTGGCTTCTTTTTGCTCAAGGCTAGCACTCTACCACTTGAGCCACAGCACCACTCCTCGGGCAGGGTCCAGCTGGTGGAGGTGGTATGGGGCAAGCTCTTGCCCAGTGGCCTTCCTTGCAATACTTAAAGCATGGTACCAGTGCCATGCGCTGGGTGTTTCTTCTTTGAGGAGCCCTGAGGGCAGCAGCCGGGATGGGTAATTTTTCCTATCATGGGCAGCCTGTTGGCTTTTTCCTTATTGTCTTGGTTGTGGAAACCCTTAAAGCCCAAGCTCACCAAATCTTGTTGGGTGGTGGAGAGGGGGTGTGAGGGCCATTATCAGCATTTTTAATTGTGTTTTAAACATCAGGAGCTGACTGGGAGACAAAGTCGGTATTATGGGCCACTTTACCTTCCCTTGAGTCTGCATCTAGCTTAGTATACCGCTGGAGGTCAGTCAAGGGATTCAGCAGTTTTCAGTGAGTCTCTAGGTAACCTCCCTTAATTTACCCTAGTTGACCACATGGTGGGCTGCCTTCTGGAGGCAATGCACCAGGCAGGTTACCATCCCGTTTCTGTTAACCCTTCTGGGAGCATGATTTTGGTAACCCCAAATGGGCTCTTCTGTGGGCACAGCCATTGCCCCTGTGGAGAAGGTCTTTCTAGGCCGTGGGTTCCATCGGCCTGGGCCTGGGCTTGAAGCCCGAACCCTCTCCTTTTCCTCAAAGGTAAGGACAGAGGGCAGGATCGCACAGAGGTCAGGCCAAGTGAGGTCATAGGCCTGAGAGAGGTATTTTAACTCTGTGGTATAATTATTAGGGTCTTGGGAAGATGATCCGGAACAGTTGGCTCTCAATCTGGGAAACATTGGTCATTGAAAAGGGAGCAACCCACAAACTGTTCCTTCTACCCCTGCCACGGCCCGCCATGCACATAAGGGGGCACAGGAGAGAATGGGAGCCCTGGGAAGAGAGGAAAAAGGAGAAGAAGCAGGAGGTGAAGATGCAGAAGGCTTTGAAGGTTTAGGGAGGAGGAGCCGAGTCCTCAATGTCCCTGAAGGGACCAGGTACTTCATATTCAGGAACAGGCCATTGGGCAGAGACAGGCTGCTCCTGTGCCAGGGGGAGAGGGAAAGTAGGGCAGGGCCGACAGAGAGAAGAGCAAGCAGGAGACCAAAGGAAGCCCTAAACATAGGGATCCTCCAGCCATCTACCATTGCATCGGCAAAAACCAGCATACATTCCTGGGAAGAGGGTCATCATGCAAGGTTTAGACAAAATATTACAATCTAAATAATCTAAATAAAAGGTTTCCAGAAGTCAGTGGAGCTAGGATACTTTGAGTCATTATTTAAAACGTACCCACGGCCTTGCCTAAATAATTGATCTTTAATAAAACTGTTTTACCTTCCCACACATAGGGAGTTGAAATCCTTCCCTCTCAGCCACAGCCAACTATTAACAATATTAATCCCTGGAGAAGCCTACCTCTAACCTCCTTTTGCAGTAAACTCCCCAGCTTCAGCCACTCAGCAGGTGGCGGAGAAGGCCTCCAGGTCCAGCTGCTTCTTCAGGCAGCAAGATAACAGCTCTACAGCCCTACAGTATGTCACTAGGGCCTGGATCATGGACCTAAAGTGACCTCCCCCATGAGCCAGCCAACCACCTTTTCCAGACTTGTTTCCCCACACCGGCTGCACCAACCAGCGCTTGAAGTTGTTTTATGATTTTCCCGCAGTGCAATGTAATTTGCTCTGAGATACTATGATGCATGGCACTCCCC
Organism: Perognathus longimembris pacificus; assembly: GCF_023159225.1. Taxonomy (NCBI): domain Eukaryota; kingdom Metazoa; phylum Chordata; class Mammalia; order Rodentia; family Heteromyidae; genus Perognathus; species Perognathus longimembris. The sequence goes on from NC_063180.1 coordinate 18,949,384, forward strand.
TGACAACCCTATAAAAACCCTGCTAAGTGGAGGGGCAGGGCTCTCAATCCAGATCCTCTGTGTCGGTGAAGGTTGTGAGTCCAGGCTCGAGCTTGCAATTTAAAGACTCTCGTGCACTTGCATCAGAATCTGCTGCTTGGTGGTCTTCGGGGACCCCTGAAATCTGGGTTTAACAACCAGTAGTCCCGTTTGTGGGCCTTTGAGACCGTCTGTCTCTGGCCTATGCTTTGGCCAGACTCGACCTCAATAAAAGAGGAGCCAGTTTGGCTTTAGGGAGTCCGTGAGTAAAAAGTATCAAGACAGCATCCAGGACATCCACGGGGGTCGGTGGCATGGGGGAGAGGGAAGAGATGGAACTGCAGCCAGAAACAGGACAGGAAGGGAGGAGGTCGGGGAAGGGTGGGGGCGGAGCCAGTGAGGACGTGGGAGGCGGAGTCAGCGAAGATGTGGGGTCTGCTATACTGGAGGTGGGAGGAATCGCGACAGACCACAGCGGATTTGGGAGGTAACCTGGACACAGCTCGAGAGCCAGCGGACTGGAGTCTCTCACCACTTGCAGACAGGAAACACTGGAGCAGCTGCAGGGCCAGCAGTGCTCAAGGCCGGGTTCCGGGAGGGCGTTTCCTTCCTCCATTGGGGGTGGCAGGAGGCGGATGGACCCTCAGAAAAAAGAGCCAGGGGATGCCGTGACTCCTGACCCACTCCTCCTCCTCCGGGTCACCACCCAAAGGCAGGTTGGCCGAAGGGCACAAGGAGTGCCCCCGGGGCTCCGAGGAAGAGGATGCATGGAGAGAGGGAGAGGCCAAGCTTGGGGCACACAACAGGGAGTGGGGCGGAGCAAGGGAGACAATGTGAGGAGGAGAGAGATCAAACCCGAGAAGGCGGAAGGAGAGGGATCATAACAGGGAAGGCGGGAGGGCGTGGCTGTCCCCCATGCCCAGGTGACTTCAGAGGATGGGGCAGTGGCCCAGACACCGGTGATCCCCCTACCACCGCCAGAGAGGCCAATTCCCTAGGTGACAGGTGCTGGATGGGACTGGGGTGCCCCAGGAGAGACTCCAGGGAAGGGGCCATTTCTCTAGGACAGACCTAACAAATGTCAGTTGTTCAAAAGAGCTTCAATATATGATTTTTTGTCTGTATGCTGGTACCAGGGATTGAGCTGAGGGCCTGGCAACAATCCGCCGAGCGGATTCACCTGAGGCCTGCACTCCATCAACCAAGCCACAGCTACACTTCCACAGTTTTTAGTGGTTCACTGGAAAGAAGAGTTTCATGGACTTTCCTGCCCAGGGTGGCTTAGAAACTCGATCCTCAACCTCAGCTTCCTGAGAATGACAGGCGTGAGCCACCAGCACCTGGCTTTTTTCAAATGCTTTTTATTAAATATGTATCAACTCATGTACACCGCATCAAAACAGCTTAAGTGATGATAGCTGGTCTCCTTAGCTCCATAAAGCTCAGAGACTGAAATCATCTCTTAAAGAGCACCTGACAATGAAGAACAAAGAAGATTCTAGCCAGGCACTGGTGCTCCGGCCTGTAATCCTCGCTAGAGCCTGAGATCTGAGGACCAGGGTTCAAAGTCAGTCATGGCATGAAACTCTATGAGACTCTTAATCGCCAATGAACCAACTAAAAGTAGGGCTGTGGCTTTCATGGTAGAGCACTAGTGTTGAACACAGAACATCAGGGAGAATACCCAGGACCCAAGTTCAAATCACACAACCAGCCCTCACCCCAATCACAAGAGCATTATAAAATCCGTGCTTCATTCTTGCTCTCCACCTCAGGGAAACTGATAACCAGGGGTTGGGGGAGAGATTATCTTGTGTTCGCCTCCCTTGCTCATTTTGTCCTGAGTCATGATTGAGATGTGTCTCTCCCATGTGACTGAGGGCACCAATCCTACTTCCACTTTCCAGGAAAGACCAGTACAGCAAACAGAGAGAAAAACACAAGAGCAAACACAAACAAGAGCAAATACACGAGACCACTTTGTCCTTATGTCCTTCTCCTATCTGTCCTTACCTAGCTCTTTCCAGGAGGGGATCATGGGAGCCCACCTCCATTCTCAGGCCATTTCCTATGCATCCCTTATGAAGCACAAAATTCTACAAACGACTCCAAGAAAACATAAATATAAATAAACAAAACACCCAGAGGGGAGAAGAGAGGCCCAGCCCAGGGGCCAGCCCAGGTGTAGGCTGGTAACCCCAACTTGAGACATTAATGTCTGCCAAGCATTTGCTAATCCTTTTCCCCACCTCTTCCCCCTCCTGAATCAACAAACAACTTTTCCACCACCCAGTGTTGTTCTTGTCCTTTATTCTCTCCACACAGGACTCAGAGTCCAGCACCCTAGAAGGATAGGAAGAAAACTGCAAGTGACAGGCCAGGCCTGAGGTGCCAGCCTCACCCACCCATCTGATTTCCAGAAAGAGGTGGACAACCTCTGCTGGGACAACCAAGTGTGCACAGAGCCTACCTGGGGCCTCTACCTGGGTCTGTGACATATCCCAGACCCTGAGTTCAAGCCCCAGGACTGACACAAGAAAAAATAAAAATAAAAAGGGAAAGGAAAACAGGCCTGGAGATGGTATCTTATGCTTATAATCTTAGTGATTCAAGAGGCTAAGATCTGAGAATCCTGGTTCAAAGCCAGACAGGATAGGAAAATCAGTGAGACACTTACCTCATGCCCCACAACTGACAAAAGAGTGTCATGTTTGCATTACAGGCATAATCTCTGGGCTCTGTGCACAAGAATCCTACATGTAAACTAGGGGGCAATCATAAATAACCACAGTAATAGACACGATCTAATAAATGGAGTGCACTTGTCTAGGGGATGGGAAATACAGTGGGGGCTCTTTGCAAATCAGACCCCTTGGTAGCTGGGGTTTCCTGCCATATTGGTGGTTATTATGTCCTGGAACTAGCCTGTCCCTCTGCCCATTGTGACCCCAGAATTTTGTCTTCAGTGCTGTGTGGTGTCCTGCTGAATGTGACTCAGGTGGTGGATCACGGGCAGTGGGGGTCCTGGCTCTGTGGCCCCCATCATGACCTTCCACTTGGGGTCTCAAGAGACAGCACAGAGCTGCAATCACAGCAGGTCCGCACCTGGGCTCAAGTGCTCACTCTTGATTCTGGCTGGGCTTTCTTTTTCCATACAGTTCAGGATTGTTTTTAGCCCCAGGATCATTCTCAAACCCATTACCACCTTTCACCTATCTGTCTTTTGAATGAAGGCCACACTTCGCCCGAGACCCTAAAAACAAAATTCACCCATGCTTTCGGGGTTGTTGGCCTTGGAGACCCTCTATCTAAAGCTCAAGGAATTCTACCCAAGATTTGGAGTTAAGGGATCTACAGTTTTGGGGTACTTCCTCCTCATGTGCCACACACCAGCCTAATCCTCGTTAATCTCTGAGATCCTCCCCTCCCTGGTAACTAGCTGTGTCTCAAACTCAGTGAGGTGCACGGTAGGGGACTGAGGGGAAGAGGTCTATTCAAGGAAAACGAGACAGTTCTGAAACCCAGGCCAAAGGCCAGCCTTCAGTCCCACAGAGTTATAAAGGCAGCCGAGACGCCGGCTCAGCCACCACCATCTGATTGGCACACTCGTTGCCACCATGCTGGCCTCAGGCATGCTGCTGGTGGCCGTGCTGGCCTGTCTGGCTGTCTTCGTATTGATGTCTGTCTGGCGGCAAAGGAAGCTGTTGGGAAAGCTGCCTCCAGGCCCCACGCCATTGCCTTTCCTTGGAAACTATCTGCAGCTCAACACGGAGCAGATGTACAATTCTCTCATGAAGGTGCGGCGGGCTGGGAGGCAGTGGGATGGGGTGGGGAGACAGACATGCCCAGTTCCACAGGCAGGGGCGCTGACCACTGACTGCGTGAGCCAGAGTCTTTGTTTTATTTTATTTTCCAGTCCTCCAGCTCAAACTCAGTGCCTGAGCCCTGTCCCTGAGCTTCTTTTCGCTCAAGGCTAATTCTCTACCACTTGAGACACAGTGCCACTTACGCCTTTTTCTGTTTATGTGGTGCTGAGGAATGGAACCCAGGGCTTCATGCATGCTAGGCAAGCACTCTACCACTAGGCCACATTCCAAGAGCGAGGCAGAGTCTTAAACAGGGAATTCTTTTTGTGGGGAGAGGATGTGGTAGGAATCTTTAGAAGCCCATTTCTACTGGGATACCATGGATCTCTCCTCTAATCCTAGCTACTCAGGAGATTCACATCTGAGGATTGTGGTTCAAAGCCAGCCACCTCAGGAAAGCCTGTGAGACAATGAGCCACTGGACAACTAGAAATGGGGCTATGGCCCAATGTGGTAGAGTGCTAGCTTTGAGCTGAAGAGCTTAGGGACAGAGCCCAGTTGCCAAGTTCCAGCCCCAGGATAGGCACCAAAACATAAAAATATGTTTGTGTGTGTGTGTTTGTGTGTGTGTGTGCACACGTGCACATGCCCACTTACATCAGTGTGTGAGTTAGTATGTGTGGTCCTGAGCAGGATTAGACCACATGTGGGAATATTCAATCTCATGACTTTCCCAGGGCTTGGGAGGAAAAAAGCCAATGCACCCCAGTACTTGGAAGCTTGCTCTTCAAATTTTTCCCATCTGCCCTTTCCCAGCTGAGGGATCGCTTCGGCCCCGTGTTCACGGTTCACCTGGGCCCTCGCCGGGTCGTGGTGCTGTGTGGCCAGGATGCGGTGAAGGAGGCGCTGGTGGATCAAGCCGAGGAGTTCAGCAGTCGCGGGGAGCAGGCCACCTTCGATTGGCTCTTCCAAGGCTACGGTGAGCCCAGGGGCCATGGAGTGGAGGGCTTAGTGGCCTCAGTCTCCCCTGCCTGTTTCCTCTGGATCTTTTAAGCTTCCGGCTTGCCTCAGACCTTCCCAGTGTCTTTCCCTCTTGCTTCCATTTTTCTGTGGACAGAAAGCATTCACTCCCCTCATTTCCATCCATTTCAAAAGTCGTCTCCCGCCTTTCGTCTCCCCTCTCTCTTCCTGTCTCCTTACTCCCTCGCTAACTGAGGGAGTGGGGCTGTCTCCTCTTCCCTGCTTCTTTCCCCATGATCTGCAGATCTCTGGCCCTGAGTCTGGGGTTTCTTCCTGGCTCCGATGCTCACTCTTACATCCACAAAGCTCCTCTCCCTTCTCTTGCTTTCTGCACAGCCTGGCCTCCAGGCCTCCAGCTTCCCCAGCAGCCCCACTTTGGTGGTCCTGGGTTCTGATCTTCCCTCTTCCCACTACCCAGGTGTGGCCTTCAACAATGGGGAGTGGGCCAAGCAGATGAGGCGCTTCTCCATCACCACGCTGTGGGACATTGGCGTGGGCAAGCGTGGCATCGAGGAGCGCATCCAGGAGGAGGCGGGCTTCCTCATCCAGGCGCTGCGGGACACGCGCGGTGGGTGCCAGGCAGGGGGACGGTGGGGCCCGGGGTGGGTGAACCCAGGCTCTACGACCCCATAAAATCACTCCCAAAGGGTCAGAGTGACATCAGGTCACTGGGATTGGTTCTTTTCCAGGACAGATCTATCCTGGGTTCCCCTTCACCCCTGCAAACCCCTCACCCTCCACCCCTGCCTACCCTCCATTCCTCCTCCACGCCTCACCTGCCACACCTGCTGAGCCCTCAGTCTCCAAGTTTCATAAACCCTCACCTTCACCCCTGAAAACCCCTACCTTTCACTCCTGCAGGCTCCTCCATAAACCCCTCACTCTCCACCCTGCAGGCACCTTCATAGATCCCACCTTCTACCTGAGCAGAACGGTCTCCAATGTCATCAGCTCCATTGTCTTTGGGGACCGCTTTGACTTTGAGGACAAGGAGTTTCTGTCTCTCCTGCGAATGATGCTCAGCAGCTTCCAGTTCACAGCCACCTTCACTGGACAGGTACCCACGCCGCGCCCCTGCCACAAGTGTATGAGCAACAGCCAGGTCATAGACATAACTTCAAAATGGCCGGGTTCTGATGGCTCAGCCTGCCATCCTAGCTACTAGGAAGGCTGACATCTGAGGATTATAGTATGAATTCAGCCTGGCAGGAAAGTCTGTGAGACTCTTACCTCCAATGAATCAGCAAATCCTGGAAGTGGCGCTGTGGTTCAAAGTGGTAAAGCACCAGCCTTGTGCAGAAGTACTCAGGAACAGCGCCCTGGCCCCACCACAGACAGAACAAACATGAAGGCTGTTGACTCATGATTGTAATCCCTGCTGTGCAAGAGGCTGAGATCTGATGGAAGTTGAAACCATCCTTTGCTGGAAAGACTGTGAGACTCCAATTACCCTGCAAAAAGCTATGACTTGGAGCTGTGGGTCACATGGTGGAGCGCCTGGGAGAGGCAGTGAGGTCACCGGCCCAGCCCTGGGCAGGGCGCACCTGTGAGGCCATGAAGTTGGTTTGCTGCCACCTGCAGCCCAGGAGCTGAGTGAATGGTGGAGCCATGATCTCCCCCCACAGGCTCTGTGTTCAGGCCCATGGGGGAAATGTCCACCTGTCCTGGGAGACATGAGTATTGGTCATTGACTCTGGGTCCTGGCACTGCTGTTTCAGAGGGCCTGGATTTGTAGGGACCTTGGAGGCAGGAGGATGGCAGATGGGAGCCCCATGATCTGTGGAAGTGCACTGACAATAGAGGGGGTGTGATTGTGCCCTCTTTTCTACTGGAGTTTGAAGCCAAGACCTTGAGCCTATTAGCCAAGCACTGTATCCTTGAGCTAACTATTTTATCATTATTTATTCACACATTTATTGAGGCACAGTTGTCTCAAACTTGAGACCTTCCTAGACTCCATCTCCAAAGTAGCTGGGATTACAGGTGTGTGCTAAGATGTCAGGTGAATGTCTGTCTTTTGTCCATTATCCCTCTCCTCAACCCCTCACCCCACCCCAGCTCTTTGAGATGTTCTACTCCATCATGAAGCACCTGCCAGGACCACAGCAACAGGCCTTTAAGGAGCTGAAGGGGCTGGAGGATTTCATCACCAAGAAGGTGAAGCAGAACCAGGGCACCCTGGATCTCAACTCCCCTCGAGACTTCATCTACTCCTTCCTCATCCGCATGCTACAGGTGCGTGCAGCAGCCCGGGGGAAGGGGGCAGGGCAGCCAGTTGAGTGCCATGGAGATTGGGCTAGGATGGAAAACCTAGAACTATGCCAATTATATAAATATTCTCTGTGTGGATCATGGTTGATTATATAAACAATCCTTAATGTCCACTGGGAATGTGGCTTAGCGGTAGAGTGCTTGCCCAGCATGCTTGAAGTCCAGGGTTCAATTCCTCAACACCACATACACAGAAAAATCCAGAAGTGGCTCTATGGCTCATGTGGTAGAGTGCTAGGCTTGATCAAAAGAAGTTCAGGGACATTGCCTAGGCCTCGAGTTCCAGCCATAGGACTCAGAAACAAAAAAAAAAGTAGTTAATAAATAGTACTCAATGTCAATCATAATGAATATAGATGTTCTCCTACAGAACCTTATCCACAGAGAAGATAATGGTAACCAACTCTACCCCAATGCCTGGTGCTAGGGCATCTTCTTTCTTTTTTTCTTTCTTTCTTCCTTTTTTCACAATTGTGGAGCTTGAACTCGGGACCTGGGCATTATCCCTGAGTTTCTTTTGCTCAAGGCCTACTGCTCTAACTTGAGCCACTTTGAGATTGGAGATAAGAGTCTCATGCACTTTCCTGCCCAGGCTGACTTCCAACCATGATCCTCAGATCTGAGCTTTCTGAGTAGCTACAATTACAGGTGTAAGCATCCAGGGCCTGGCTAAGCTAGGTATTATTTAGTGCCCATCACAGCCTTTTCTATATGTGTATATCAGTCCTGGGGCTTGAACTCATGCCCTGGATACTGTCCTTGAGCTTCTTTTGTTCAAGGCTAGCACTCTATTTTTTGAACCACAGCTCCACTTCCATTGTGTGTGTGTGTGTGTGTGTGTGTGTTTTATTTCTGTTGTTTCTGTGCCTGCTAATTGGAGATAAAAATCTCACAGACTTCCCTGCCAGGACTGGGTTCTAATGGCAAATCCTCAGATCTCAGCAGTCTGAGTAGCTAGGATTGCAGACCTGAGCTTTTGGTCCCTGGCCCATCATAGCTATTAGGATCAGAATGAGGATTCACAGCCCTGAGAGTGTTAGTGATCTGCCTAAGCTCACACAGCATGGAAACTGTGTCCTCCAGCTTACTCCAGGTCTGTTCTGACACTGGTGATTTAAGCTACCACACCAAATGAGAGTGAGTGGTCTAGAGTTTATGCTCTAGTGCTGGCACACACACACACACACACACACACACACACACACACACACACACACACACACACACATTCTCATTATAAATATCCTACCTACACAGGAGCCTGAGATGTGAGGATCATGGTTCAACCAAGGCTGGAAAATCCATGAAACACTCATCTCCAGTAAACCACCAGAAAAGTTGAAGTATGTTTAGCTCGAAGGGTTATATCACTAGGCTTCAGTTCAAGCCCCACAATGGACAAAATCAATCAACAAACCAAACAGAGGTTGAGCTAGGCAAAGGACAGAGGTGCATTTTGGACCACAGGCAACATCCTGGGCAAAGTTCTGGAAACAGGATTGAGAGCCTGGAAGATTGATGTTCTACTTGGACCTCACAGAGGTAGATGCCAAGAGAACATTCCAGAAGATCCTTCAAAGGCATGGGAAATGGCCTGGGAATATGGCCAAGTGATAGAAAGCTCCCCTCATATATATGAAGCCCTGGGTTTCATTCCTCAGCACCACAGATATAGAAAATGGCCAGAAGTGACGATGTGGCATAAGTGGCAGAGTGCTATCCTTGAGCAAAAGGAAACCATGGACAGTGCTCAGGCCCTGAGTCTATGCCCCAGGACTGGCAACAAAAACAAAGCAAAACAAAACAAAGGCATGGGAAGTACCATAGAATTGAAGGCCTTTCTCCTTGAAGGAGAAGGAGAATCCCAATACGGAATTCCACATGAAGAACCTGGTGCTCACCACCCTGAACCTCTTCTTTGGGGGCACGGAGACCATCAGCACCACCTTGCGTTATGGCTTCCTGCTGCTAATGAAACACCCAGATGTGGGGGGTAAGGCCGGGCAGGGCCAGGACAGAGAAGTGAGAGGAGGGGGCAGGTCCTAAAAGTCGCCTAAGTTAGCTGCCATGTTCTCATTTCTCCTAACAACCTGGACCTTCACATAGGCCCTGTTACAATCAAGACGGGAGAGTCAGCCTGTGCACTTAGCTATCACATTCGTAGCTATGAAAATAGTAGGAGCCAGGGCAGTGGCTCCTCCAGTCATCCTAGCTACTCAGGAGGCTGACAGCTGAGGATTTGCCTTTGGAATCCAGCCAAGGCAGGGAAGTCTGTGAGACTCCTATCTCCATAAAACCACCAGAAAACTGGAAGTGAGGCTGTGGTTAAAAGTGGTAAAAGAGTTCAGGGACAGCCCCCTGGTTCTGAGTTCAAGCCCCACAACTGATATATATATATATATATATATATATATCCTATCAGTATCCAGGGCTGTCTTAGGCTGTGGCTTGGAGAAGGAGGCAGTGGGGTCCTTGTGGTTTAGATCAGCAATTTACCAATACGTTTAGGAAGCATATATATATATGCTTTTTATATATATATGAGCTTTTTTGATCTAGGCTGGTGCTGTAATGCTTGAGACACATATCCACTTCTGGTTTTCTGGTGGTTTATTGGAGTTTACAGTCTCTTAACTTTGTGCCTAGGCTGGCTTTGAACCCTGATCCTTAGATCTCAGCCTCCTGAATAGCAGGTCTGACAGGTGTTAGCCACCAGTGCCAAGCTCTTTTCTTCCTTCTCCTTCCTTCTCCTTCTCCTTCTCCTTCTTCTTCTCCTTCTCCTCCTTTTCTTCTTCTTCTTCTTCTTCTTCTTCTTCTTCTTCTTCTTCTTCTTCTTCTTCTTCTTCTTCTTCTTCTTCTTCTTCTTTTCTCATACCTAATGCAAAGACTTCAAATACCTAAACACATTTCTTCTTTCTCTCCCAACTCCCAGCCAAAGTCCACGAAGAGATTGATCGGGTCATTGGCAAAAACCGACAGCCCAAGTTTGAGGACCGAGCAAACATGCCCTACACAGAGGCTGTGATTCACGAGATCCAGAGATTTGCAGACCTGAGTCCCATGGGGCTGGCTGGCAGGGTCACAAAGGACACCAAGTTCCGGGAGTTCCTTCTGCCCAAGGTGGCCCTTCCCTGGGACCCCTGCACCCCAAATCTATTACACATTATCGACTCCCTGTCTTCCCTTCTTAATCGAAGGTTCCTCACACACACACACACACACCTGTGTCCCTTCTTCTTTCCTACTCAGACTACTCTGTACCCTGGGTCCCTGCAACACCCCTCCCCACCAGCTCCCCTGGCTCAGAAGATCCAGGCCTTGATTTGAATCTTCCTAAATGGAGCGATGGAAACCCCAGAACTGGTGACTCAGGCCTGTCATCATAGGCATTCAGGAGGCTGAGATGTGAGGATCGACATTGATAGTTTATTTTTTTTTGGTACTGGGGATCGAACCCAGGACATTGCACTTGCTAGGCAAGTGCTTTGCCGCTGAGCTACCTCCCAGCCCTGAGGATTGACATTGAAAGTCAGCTACAGCAGAAACGTCTATGAGACTTAATTTTTTTCAGCCTGGGGCTTGATCTCAGGGCGTGGTCACTGTTATTGAGTTCTTTTTGTTTAAGGATAGCATTCTACCAGCCACAGTACCACCACCATAAGACTCTTATCTACAGTGAACCACCAAAACTCCTGGAAGTGGAGCTGTGGGCTCAAAGAGGCAGAGTGCTTGCCTTGACCCAAAAAGAAAAAAAAATCAGAGACAATGCCTTGGCTCTGAGTTCAAGGCCTAGGACTGAAACACACACACCAGAGCAGAGGGTAAATCTTATTTACCCAGACCTCTTGCTTAAGAACAGGAATCTCCAGTCCTCAATAGATCATTTCAGAAGGCCCAGAATCTCATAGCTCTGGCACATGTACCTGCCAAGACCCCTTCCCCCCAACCATCTGCCTAGAGAGACAGGGGAGGTAGATCTGACAAACTCTAGCTTCTGGAAGCCTCAAACCTGTGTCCACCAAACCCCTGGTTACAGAGAGGAGGAACATCACCTTACTCACAGAGACCTTAACCTCATGGTCCCTGAAGCCTCTCCCTCCCTCCTCCACTCCCATGACTCCAATCCCTGGCTGCTCCTACCCCATCCCAGGGGACTTTCAGCACATTCATCTTCCAACTGCCTTTCTCACTCTCCCTTCCTCCTCTTCCTCTCAGGGTACCGAAGTGTTCCCCATGCTGGGCTCTGTGCTTAAAGACCCCAAGTTCTTCTCTAACCCCCGAGATTTCAACCCTCACCACTTCCTGGATGACAATGGACGGTTTAAGAAGAATGATGCTTTTGTCCCCTTTTCCCTTGGTGAGTGACCAGCAGTGGCTACTGGGCCACGGCTTCCCGCAAAGGGACAGCTGTGTTTTCCAGCCCCTCTCTGACACACAAAATGATTAGTGCCTTTCCCCTGATTGGAAGGTATGATTGGATCTAGTCTTTGATCCCCTACTTGCACCCATCGTAATTCCCAAACATCCTGTTGGGTGTCAGGCAAAAGAAAAGGGATTATCAAAGCTCGTTCAGAAATGAGGAAAATCAAGAACTGAGTAAGGGAACCACATTGTCTGTGGCTTACCCTGACATCCTAGATACACAGGAGGCTCAGATATGAGGATCCCAGGTGGAATCCAGCCTGGGGAAGGAAAGTCCCTGAGACTCAGCTTCACTGAAGCACCAGAAAATTGGAAGTGCCATGGAGCACAAAGTAGTCAATTACTAGCTTCGAGTGATAAAGCTCAGGGCTACAACCAGGCTCTAACTTCAAGCTCCATGACTGACCAAAAACTCTAGTGTAAGTGGGGCTGTGGCTCAAGTGCTACAGTACCAGCATGGAGGAGAAAAACTCAAGGACAACACCCAGCACCCTCATGAACTAGGGCAACTCAGGCTTAGAGAGGAGGCTAAAATTTTACAGCATTCCCTGCACCACACTTAAGGAACTCAGCTGGGGACTTGGAGTTGGAGATTAGCTCACAGATAGAGTTGGCTTCAGCCCTGCCTGCCTCCTCTCCTCTGCAGGAAAGCGGTACTGTTTTGGAGAAGGCCTGGCTAGAATGGAGCTCTTTCTGTTCCTCACCACCATCGTGCAGAACTTCCACTTCAAGTCCATGCAGCCTGCCCAAGACATTGACGTGTCCCCAGAAATTGTGGGCTTTACCACAATCCCACCAACATATACTATAAGCTTCCTTCCTCGCTGAACCCCGTGCTGTGCTGGGGGAGGGGGAAAGGACAGGATGGGGGGGGCAGAGGCGGAGGGAGGGCCCTGGGCCACTAGGAAGGGTGGGAAGATAGGAGGGGGCAATTGTCAGATGGGAAGGGCAGACAGGCCAGATTGCTGACCTTGCTGAACATGGGCGCTTCCAAGCTGGAATGCCAGAAAGGGCATTTTTACATCGTGAGCAGTAAGAAAAACAAATCAGTTCTTATTTATTGAAGGAATTTTGTGTGTCATGTTTATATTAGATGTCTGATGATCTCTGCTCACACAACCTGAGCAAAGGGTTTGTGTGCAGCTTGGGAATCTCCTGCAGATGAGAGGCATGCTAAGGCATATGAAGGCCTTGCTGAGGGCTGCTACTCCATAGGCCTACATTCCAGCTACTCAAGAAGCTTAGAGCTGAGGATTACTGTTCAAAGCCAGCTTGGGTAGTAAAAGCCCAGCAGACTCTTCCCTCCAATGAACAACAAAAAGGTGGGAGTGGAGGTAGGGCTGGAATGGTAGAGTGCTAGCAGGCTTTGAATTCAAGCCTTGTGAGAGAGAGAGGAAAACACCAAGAGACACTCTGAAAACTTTGAGAAAAGTAATTAAATCACCAGAAGTTTAACACCAGGAGAGGAAGTTCGGGGTGAGAGTGGCATCCCCGATGTCCCGCAGTGTCACCTCCCATGGCCAGGAGTGGGAGAGGCTCACTGCTGGCCTCTCCATCTCACAGGCACTGGCCCAGAGTGGACAGAAGGGAAATTTCTGAAGGAAATGCCCTGTGGGATCTTGGCTGGAACTGTGCTAACTAACAGCCACGACTCCCCAATTCCCCCTGCAGGCCCATCGTGGAACTGCCCAGCATGGACTGAAACCACTCAATTTCTTAGAATTTCTCAACACCATTATCTCAGGATGGAGGCGTAGCTCAGTTGATAGGGCATCAGCCAACGAGCATCAGCCACCAAATTTGAGTCCTGCTATTTGTGTAGGAGCTACTAACACCCACCTTCTATTTTAATTTTAACTTTAAGGTGTAATATGGCTGGTCAAACCATCCTACACTTTACCCTTACCTTCCATACCTCCATATTGTTTTCTTATGACTCCATCTCAAAGGGCTTCCCCCCGCCTCCGCCCCATGAGACTAGTTCCTTAGAGTTTGACAATTAAACATACTGCACCCACAGTACATTCAGGAGAGGGCACAAGCCACCTCCAACAATCCGGGGCAGTGTGCCCCCCCAAAAAAAGAAACACAAGTCCTCAAACGGACGCACCCCCCTCAGATGGCCAGCGTGGGTCAGCATGCTAGCCCTCCAGTAGGATGATCTCGAGGCCACACCTCCATGGGAGCACATAATTGGTCAAGCTGCCCCTCAGCAGCAATGCCCACTCTGATAGGCGCACTTCGCACAGGTGGGCAGGCCAACTGTTGGGCCTGGGTAACTGCAGCCATAGTCAGGACATGGGGGATGCAAGGGGAGTGAACCAATGCATACTTTATTCCAAGAGGGCCAGGGGTTTTTGGCCTTGGAGACCCTTTATCTAATGCTCAAGGAACTCTACCCAAGATTTGGAGTTAAGGGATCTACAGTTTTGGGGTACTTCCTCCTCATGTGCCACACACCAGCCTAATCCTCGTTAATCTCTGAGATCCTCCCCTCCCTGGTAACTAGCTGTGTCTCAAACTCAGTGAGGTGGACGGTAGGGGACTGAGGGGAAGAGGTCGTATTCAAGGAAAACGAGACAGTTTTGCAACCCAGGCCAAAGGCCAGCCTTCAGTCCCACAGAATATAAAGGCAGCCGAGACGCCAGCTCAGCCACCGCCATCTGACTGGCACACTCGTTGCCACCATGCTGGCCTCAGGCATGCTGCTGGTGGCCGTGCTGCCCTGTCTGGCTGTCTTCGTATTGATGTCTGTCTGGCGGCAGAGGAAGCTGTTGGGAAAGCTGCCTCCAGGCCCCACGCCATTGCCTTTCCTTGGAAACTATCTGCAGCTTAACAAGGAGCAGATGTACAATTCTCTCATGAAGGTGCGGCAGGCCGGGAAGTGGTGGGATGGGGTGGGGAGACAGACATGCCCAGTTCCACAGGGCAGGGGCGCTGACCACTGACTGCGTGAGCCAGAGTCTTTATTTTATTTGCCACTCCTCCAGCTCAAACTCAGTGCCTGAGCCCTGTCCCTGAGCTTCTTTTTGCTCATGGCTAATTCTCTACCACTTGAGACACAGTGCCACTTACGCCTTTTTCTTCTTTTTTTTTTTTTTTTTTTTTGGCCAGTCCTGGGCCTTGGACTCAGGGCCTGAGCACTGTCCCTGGCTTCTTTTTGCTCAAGGCTAGCACTCTGCCACTTGAACCACAGCGCCACTTCTGGCCGTTTTCTGTATATGTGGTGCTGGGGAATCAAACCTAGGGCCTCGTGTATCCGAGGCAGGCACTCTTGCCACTAGGCTATATCCCCAGCCCCACTTACGCCTTTTTCTATTTATGTGGTGCTGAGGAATGGAACCCAGGGCTTCATGCATGCTAGGCAAGCACTCTACCACTAGGCCACATTCCAAGAGCGAGGCAGAGCCTTAAACAGGGAATTCTTTTTGTGGGGAGAGGATGTGGTAGGAATCTTTAGAAGCCCATTTCTATTGGGATACCATGGATCTCTCCTCTAATCCTAGCTACTCAGGAGATTCACATCTGAGGATTGTGGTTCAAAGCCAGCCACCTCAGGAAAGCCTGTGAGACAATGAGCCACTGGAAAAGTAGAAGTGGGGCTATGGCCCAATGTGGTAGAGTGCTAGCCTTGAGCTGAAGAGCTTAGGGACAGAGCCCAGTTGCCAAGTTCCAGCCCCAGGATAGGCACCAAAACATAAAAATATGTTTGTGTGTGTGTTTGTGTATGTGTGTGCACACGTGCACATGCCCACTTATATCAGTGTGTGGGTTAGTATGTGTGGTCCTGAGCAGGATTAGACCACATGTGGGAATATTCAATCTCATGACTTTCCCAGGGCTTGGGAGGAAAAAAGCCAATGCACCCCAGTACTTGGAAGCTTGCTCTTCAAATTTTTCCCATCTGCCCTTTCCCAGCTGAGGGATCGCTTCGGCCCCGTGTTCACGGTTCACCTGGGCCCTCGCCGGGTCGTGGTGCTGTGTGGCCAGGATGCGGTGAAGGAGGCGCTGGTGGATCAAGCCGAAGAGTTCAGCGGGCGCGGGGAGCTGGCCACCTTCGATTGGCTCTTCCAAGGCTACGGTGAGCCCAGGGGCCATGGAGTGGAGGGCTTAGTGGCCTCAGTCTCCCCTGCCTGTTTCCTCTGGATCTTTTAAGCTTCTGGCTTGCCTCAGACCTTCCCAGTGTCTTTCCCTCTTGCTTCCATTTCTCTGTGGACAGAAAGCATTCACTCCCCTCATTTCCATCCATTTCAAAAGTCGTCTCCCGCCTTTCGTCTCCCCTCTCTCTTCCTGTCTCCTTACTCCCTTGCTAACTGAGGGAGTGGGGCTGTCTCCTCTTCCCTGCCTCTTTCCCCATGATCTGCAGATCTCTGGCCCTGAGTCTGGGGTTTCTTCCTGGCTCCGATGCTCACTCTTACATCCACAAAGCTCCTCTCCCTTCTCTTGCTTTCTGCACAGCCTGGCCTCCAGGCCTCCAGCTTCCCCAGCAGCCCTACTTTGGTGGTCCTGGGTTCTGATCTTCCCTCTTCCCACTACCCAGGTGTGGCCTTCAGCAATGGGGAGTGCGCCAAGCAGCTGAGGCGCTTCTCCATCACCACGCTGCGGGACTTTGGCGTGGGCAAGCGTGGCATCGAGGAGCGCATCCAGGAGGAGGCGGGCTTCCTCATCCAGGCGTTGCGGGACACGTGTGGTGGGTGCCAGGCAAGGGGAGGTTGGGGCCGGGGGTGCGTGACCCCCGGCTCCACCACTCCATAAAACCTCTCCCAAAGGGTCAGAGTGACATCAAGTCACTGGGATTGTTTCTTTTCCAGGACAGATCTATCCTGGATTCCCCTTCACCCCTGGAAACCCCTCACCCTCCACCCCTACCATTCCTCCTCCACACCTCATCTGCCACACATGCTGAGCCATCAGTCTCCAAGTTTCATAAACCCTCACCTTCACCCCTGAAAACTCCTACCCTTCATCCCTGCAGTCTCCTCCATAAACCCCTCACTCTCCACCGTGCAGGCACCTTCATAGATCCCACCTTCTACCTGAGCAGAACCGTCTCCAATGTCATCAGCTCCATTGTCTTTGGGGACCGCTTCGACTATGAGGACAAGGAGTTCCTTTCGCTCCTGAAAATGATGCAGAGCAGCTTGAAGTTCACAGCCACTTCCACTGGACAGGTACCCACGCCGCGCCCCTGACACAAGTGTATGAGCAACAGCCAGGTCATAGACATAACTTCAAAATGGCCGGGTTCTGATGGCTCACACCTGTCATCCTAGCTACTAGGAAGGCTGACATCTGAGGATTATGGTTCGAATTCAGCCTGGCAGGAAAGTCTGTGAGACTCTTACCTCCAATGAATCAGCAAATCCTGGAAGTGGCGCTGTGGCTCAAAGTGGTAAAGCGTCACCCTTGTGCAGAAGCACTCAGGAACAGCGCCCTAGCCCCACCACAGACAGAACAAATGTGAAAGACGTTGGCTCATGATTGTAATCCCTGCTGTGCAGGAGGGTGAGATCTGATGGATGTTGAAACCATCCTGGGCAGGAAAGTCTATGAGACTCCAATTACCCAGCAAAAAGCTATGACTTCGAGCTGTGGCTCACATGGTGGATCGCCTGGGAGAGGCAGTGAGGTTACCGGCCCAGCCCTGGGCAGGGCGCACCTGTGAGGCCATGAAGTTGGTTTGCTGCCACGTGCAGCCCAGGAGCTGAGCGAATGGTGGAGCCGCGATCTCCCCCCACAGGCTCTGTGTTCAGGCCCATGGGGGAAATGTCCACCTGTCCTGGGAGACCTGAGTATTGGTCACTGACTCTGGGTCCTGGCACTGCTGTTTCAGGGGGGATGGTTTTGTGGGGACCTTGGAGACAGGAGGATGGCTGATGGGGGACCCATGGCCTGTGGAAGTGCACTGACAATAGGGGGGGGGGTGTTATATTAGAGTTTGAAGCCAAGACCTTGAGCCTATTAGCCAAGCACTGTGTCCTTGAGCTACCTATTTTATCATTCTTTATTTATTCAATCATTTATTGAGACACAGTTGCCTCAAACTTGAGACCTTCCTGAACTCCATCTCCAGAGTAGCTGGGATTACAGGTGTGTGCTAAGATGTCAGGTGAATGTCTGTCTTTTTTCCATTTTCCCTCTCCACAACCCCTTGCCCCACCCCAGCTCTTTGAGATGTTCTACCCCATCATGAAGCACCTGCCGGGACCACAGCAACAGGCCTTTAAGGAGCTGAAGGGGCTGGAGGATTTCATCACCAAGAAGGTGGAGCAGAACCAGCGCACCCTGGATCCCAACTCCCCTCGAGACTTCATCGATTCCTTCCTCATCTGCATGCTAGAGGTGCATTCAGCAGCCCGGGGGAAGGGGGCTGAGCAGCCAGTTCAGTGTCATGCAGATTGGGCTAGGATGGAAAACCTAGAACTATGTCAATTATATAAATAATTCTCAGTGTGGATCATGTTTGATTATATAAACAATCCTTAATGTCCACTGGGAATGTGGCTTAGCAGTAGAGTGCTTGCCCAGCATGCTTAAAGTCCAGGGTTCGATTCCTCAACACCACAAACACAGAAATGGCCAGAAGTTTCGCTGTGGCTCATGTGGTAGATTGCTAGGCTTGATCAAAAGAAACTCAGGGACATAGCCTAGTCCTCGAGTTCCAGCCACAGGACTCACAAACAAAAAAAAAAAGTAGTTAATAAATAGTACTCAACGTCACTCATAATGAATACGGATGTTCTTATTCAGAACCTTATCTACAGAGAAGATAATGGTAACCAACTCTACCCCAATGCCTGATGCTAGGGCATCTTCTTTCTTTTTTTCTTTCTTTCTTCCTTTTTCACATTTGTGGAGCTTGAACTCAGGACCTGGGCATTATCCCTGAGTTTCTTTTGCTCAAGGCCTACTGCTCTACCTTGAGCCATTTTGAGATTGGAGATAAGAGTCTCATGCACTTTCCTGCCCAGGCTGACTTCCAACCATGATCCTCAGATCTGAGCTTTCTGAGTAGCTACAATTACAGGTTAAAGCCTCCAGGGCCTGGCTAAGCTAGGTATTATTTAGTGCCCATCACAGTCTTTTCTATATGTGTATATCAGTCCTGGGGCTTGAACTCATGCCCTGGATACTGTCCTTGAGCTTCTTTAGTTCAAGGCTAGCACTCTACCTTTTGAACCACAGCTGCACTTCCATTGTGTGTGTGCATGTGTGTGTGTGTGTGTGTGTGTGTGTGTGTGTGTTTTATTTCTGTTATTTCTGTGCCTGCTAATTGGAGATAAAAATCTCACAGACTTCCCTGCCAGGACTGGGTTCTAATGGCAAATCCTCAGATCTCAGCAGTCTGAGTAGCTAGGATTGCAGACCTGAGCTTCTGGTCCCTGGCCCAACATAGCTATTAGGATCACAATGAGGATTCACAGCCCTGAGAGTGTTGGTGATCTGCCTGAGCTCACACCGCATGGAAACTGTGTCCTCCAGCTTACTCCAGGTCTGTTTCTGACACTGGTGCTTTAAGCTACACCAAATGAGAGTGAGTGGTCTAGAGTTTATGCTCTAGTGCTGGCGTGCGCGCGCGCGCGCACACACACACACACACACACACACACACACACACACATTTTCAATATAAACATCCTACCTACACAGGAGCCTGGGATCATGGTTCAGCCAAGGCTGGAAAATCCATGAAACTCTAATCTCCAGTTAACCACCAGAAAATTTGGAGTAGTGCTGTAGCTCAACGGGTTATATCACTAGTCTTCAGTTCAAGCCCCACAACTGACAAAATCAACCAACAAAACAGAGGGTCAGGTAGGCAAAGGCCAGAGGTGCATTTTGGGCAACAGGCAACAACCTGGGCAAAGCTCTGGAAACAGGATTGAGAGCCTGGAAGGTTGATGTTCTACTTGGACCTCACAGAGGTAGATGCCAAGAGAACATTCCAGAAGATTCTTCAAAGGCATGGGAAATGGGCTGGGAATATGGCCGAGTGTTAGAGTGCTCCCCTCATATATATGAAGCCCTGGGTTTCATTCCTCAGCACCACATATATAGAAAATGGCCAGAAGTGACGCTGTGGCACAAGTGGCAGAGTGCTATCCTGGAGCAAAAGGAAGCCATGGACAGTGCTCAGGCCCTGAGTCCATGCTCCAGGACTGGCAACAAAAACAAAGCAAAACAAAAAAAAGGCATGGGAAGTACCATAGAGTTGAAGGCCTTTCTCCTTGCAGGAGAAGGAGAACCCCAATACGGAATTCCACATGAAGAACCTGGTGCTCACCACCCTGAACCTCTTCTTTGGGGGCACGGAGACCATCAGCACCACCTTGCGTTATGGCTTCCTGCTGCTCATGAAACACCCAGATGTGGGGGGTAAGGCTGGGCAGGGCCAGGACAGTGAAGTGAGGGGAGGGAGGCAGGACCTAAAAGTCTATTGGTGGGGCTTGAACACAGGGCTTTGATGCGATCCATGAGCTTTTTTGATCTAGGCTGGTGCTGTAATGCTTGAGACACATATCCACTTCTGGTTTTCTGGTGGTTTACTGGGGTTTACAGTCTCTTAACGTTCTGCCTAGGCTGGCTTTGAACCCTGATCCTTAGATCTCAGCCTCCTGAATAGCAAGTCTAACAGGTGTTAGGCACCAGTGCCAAGCTCTTTTCTTCTTCCTCCTCCTCCTCTTCTTCTTCTTCTTCTTCTTCTTCTTCTTCTTCTTCTTCTTCTTCTTCTTCTTCTTCTTCTTCTTCTTCTTCTCTCATACCTAATTCAAAGACTTCAAATACCTAAACACATTTCTTCTTTCTCTCCCAGCCAAAGTCCACGAAGAGATTGATCGGGTCATTGGCAAAAACCGACAGCCCAAGTTTGAGGACCGAGCAAACATGCCCTACACAGAGGCTGTGATTCACGAGATCCAGAGATTTGCAGACCTGAGTCCACTAGGGCTGGCTCACAGGGTCACAAAGGACACCAAGTTCCGGGAGTTCCTTCTGCCCAAGGTGCCCCTTCCCTGGGACCCCTGCACCCCAACTCTATTACACACTGTCGACTCCCTGTCTTCCCTTCTTAATCAAAGGTTCCTCATCCCCCATCCCCGTGTCCCTTCTTCTTTCCTACTCAGACTACTCTGTATCCTGGCTCCCTGCAACACCCCTCCCCACCAGCTCCCCTGGCTCAGAAGATCCAGGCCTTGATTTGAATCTTCCTAAATGGAGCGATGGAAACCCCAGCTCTGGCGACTCAGGCCTATCCTCATAGGCATTCAGGAGGCTGAGATGTGAGGATCAACATTGATAGTTTATCTTTTTTTTGGTACTGGGGATCGAACCCAGGACATTGCACTTGATAGGCAACCACTTTGCCACTGAGCTACCTCCCAGCCCTGAGGATCGACATTGAAAGTCAGCTACAGCAGAAACGTCTATGAGACTTAATTTTTTTTCAGCCAGGGGCTTGATCTCACAGCCTGGTCACTGTTCTTGAGTTCTTTTTGTTCAGGGATAGCATTCTACCAGCCACAGTACCACCACCATAAGACTCTTATCTACAGTGAACCACCAAAACTCCTGGAAGTGGAGCTGTGGGCTCAAAGATGCATAGTGCTAGCCTTAACCAAAAACAAACAAACAAAAAAAAAACTCAGAAACAATGCCTTGGTTCTGAGTTCAAGGCCTAGGCCTGAAACACACACACAGGAGCAGAGGGTAAATCTTATTTACCCAGACCTCTTGCTTAAGAACAGGAATCTCCAGTCCTCAATAGATCATTCCAGAAGGCCCGGAATCTCATAGCTCTGGCACATGTACCTGCCAAGACCCCTTGCTCCCCAACCATCCGCCTGGAGAGACAGGGGAGGTAGATCTACCAAACTCTGGCTTTTGGAAGCCTCACACCTGTGTCCACCAAGCCCCTGGAAATAGAGAGGAGGAACTTCACCTTACTCACAGAGACCTTAACCTCATGGTCCCTGAAGCCTCTCCCTCCCTCCTCCACTCCCATGACTCCAATCCCTGGCTGCTCCTACCCCATCCCAGGGGACTTTCAGCACATTCATCTTCCAACTGCCTTTCTCACTCTCCCTTCCTCCTCTTATTCTCAGGGTACCGAAGTGTTCCCCATGCTGGGCTCTGTGCTTAAAGACCCCAAGTTCTTCTCTAACCCCCGAGATTTCAACCCTCGCCACTTCCTAGATGACAATGGACAGTTTAAGAAGAATGATGCTTTTGTCGCCTTTTCCCTTGGTGAGTGACCAGCAGTGGCTACTGGGCCACGGCTTCCCACAAAGGGACAGCTGTGTTTTCCAGCCCCTCTCTGACACACAAAATGATTAGTGCCTTTCCCCTGATTGGAAGGTATGATTGGATCTAGTCTTTGATCCCCTACTTGCACCCATCGTAATTCCCAAACATCCTGTTGGGTGTCAGGCAAAAGAATAGGGATTATCAAAGCTCATTCAGAAATGAGGAAAATCAAGAACAGAGTGAGGTAACCACATTGTCTGTGGCTCACCCTTACATCCTAGATACACAGGAGGCTCATATATGAGGATCCCAGGTGGAATCCAGCCTGGGGAAGGAAAGTCCCTGAGACTCAGCTTCACTGAAGCACCAGAAAATTGGAAGTGCCATGGAGCACAAAGTAGTCAATTACTAGCTTCGAGTGATAAAGCTCAGGGCTACAACCAGGCCCTAACTTCAAGCTCCATGACTGACCAAAAATCTAGTGTAAGTGGGGCTGTGACTCAAGTGCTACAGTACCAGCATGGAGGAGAAAAACTCAAGGACAACACCCAGCACCCTCATGAACTAGGGCAACTCAGGCTTAGAGAGGAGGCTAAAATTTTACAGCATTCCCTGCACCACACTTAAGGAACTCAGCTGGGGACTTGGAGTTGGAGATTAGCTCACAGATAGAGTTGACTACAGTCCTGCCTGCCTCCTCTCCTCTGCAGGAAAGCGGTACTGTTTTGGAGAAGGCCTGGCTAGAATGGAGCTCTTTCTGTTCCTCACCACCATCATGCAAAACTTCCGCTTCAAGTCCACCCAGGCTGCTCAAGACATGGACGTGTCCCCTGAAATTGTGGGTTTTACCACAATCCCACCAACCTATACTATAAGCTTCCAGCCTCGCTGAACCCAGTACTGTGCTGGGGGAGTGGGAAAGGAGAGGATGGAGGTGCAGAGGCGGAGGGAGGGCCCTGGGCCACTAGGAGGGGTGGGAAGATAGGAGGGGGCAATTGTCAGATGGGAAGGGCAGACAGGCCAGATTGCTGACCTTGCTGAACATGGGCGCTTCCAAGCTGGAATGCCAGAAAGGGCATTTTTACATCGTGAGCAGTAATAAAAACAAATCAGTTCTTATTTATTGAAGGAATTTTGTGTGTCATGTATATATCATGTGTCTGATGATCTCTGCTCACACAACCTGAGCAAAGAGTTTGTGTGTGGCTTGGGAATCTTCTGCAGATGACAGGCGTGCTAAGGCTTAGGAAGGCCTTGCTGAGGGCTGCTATTCCATAGGCCTGTCATTCCAGCTACTCAAGAGGCTGAGAGCTAAGGATCCCTGTTCAAAGCAGCCTGGGTAGGAAAACCCAGCATACTCTTCCCTCCAATGAACAAACAAAAAGTTTGGAGTGGAGGTGGGGCCCAAGTGGTAGAGTGCTAGCAGGCTTTGAATTCAAGCCTTGTGTGAGAGAGAAAAAAACACCAAGAGACACTCTGAAAGCTTTGAAAGAAATAATTAAATCACCAGACGCTTTAACACCAGGAGACGACATTAGGGGTGAGAGTGGCATCCCCGATGTCCCGCAGTGTCACCTCCCATGGCCAGGAGAGGGAGAAGTTCATTTCTGGCCTCTCCATCTCACAGGCGCTGGCCCAGAGTGGACAGAAGGGAAATTCCTGAAGGAAATTCCCTGTGGGACCTTGGCTGGAACTGTGCTAAGCTCCAGCCATGGCTCCCCTGTTCCCCTGCAGTCCCATCGCAGAACTGCCCAGCATGGACAGAAACCACTCAATTTCTTAGCATTTCTCAACACCTTTATCTCAGGATGGAGGCGTGGCTCAGGTGATAGGGCGCCAGCCAATGAGCATCAGCCACCAAATTTGAGTCCTGCTCTGTGTGTGTGTGTGTGTGTGTGTGTGTGTGTGTGTGTGTGTGTGTTTGTAATCTAGTCCTGGAGTATGAATTCAGGGCCTGACCACTCTCTCTGAGCTTTTGGGGCTCAAGGCTAGCTCTCTACCACTTGACTCACAGTCCTATTTCTGACAATTTTTCTTTTGGTAGTTAATCTTGCCCAGGCTGACTTTGAACCACGATCTTCAGATTCCAGCCTCCTCAATAACTAGCACTACAGGTAGGAGCCACTGACACCCAGCTTCTATTTTAATTTTAACTTTCAGGTGTAATAGGGCTTGTCAAACTTCGCCATCCGACACTTTACCCTTAGCTTCCATAGCTCCATATTGTTTTTTTATTACTCCATCTTAAATGGCTCCCCCTTCCTCCGCCCCTGAGACTATTTCTTTATAGTTTGACACGTAACGATTTATGTAGCCATTGTTTCTTCCGGTTTCTAGGCAACAACCATAGTACCAGGTTGTGGTAATGATCATAGTAATGAATATAGGAATGATCATAGTAGTGGTTACAAAGATACTTGAAGCTGTCATGTTGCCCTGCTTATAATTGCTTACAACTCGCTCATGCCTGCTTCCAATATTGTTTTAGCTTCTGTAACATCACCTGCAGGGAAGGATCTTTAGGGACTCTCCACCCCTGGGAGAACAAGGGAAGCGGGCTTTCTGCTTTAAAAGGGGCCACGAGGAGTGGGAATGTGGCTTAGTGGTAGAGTGCCTGCCCAGCCTGTTGGAAGGCCTGGCTCGATTCCCGAGTAGCACATAAACAGAGAAACCTGGAGGTGGCACCGTGGCTCAAGTGGTAGAGTTCTAGCTTTGAGCAAAGAGTGGCTCAGGGATAGAGCTCAGGCCCAGAGTTCAAGGCCCACAACTGGCATAAAGACATGTGGAGGGTGGGCATGATATCAGACTGGGTTTTGCACTTTTGGGGCACCTGACGGTCCTGTGTAGTCCTGGCTGTCAATAATTACTTTGTACTCTGAGTCTGTGTCATCTCTTCTGGGGGAGTTATCCCCTCCACATTTTGGAGGCCCCAGCGAGATCTCTAGGACACAATAACCCCAGCCCCAGTGTATTTCAGCAGGTGGCCAGGTACTGGGTAAAGAAACTAGATCAATTCCTAGTTGAGACACCCCCTGAAACATTCCAGGGCCGCAGGAAATGCACTTTTCTCCTCCCTGCTGTTCTAGAGGCCCCCAAGTCTTCTACTCCAAATATTTGCATGAGACCCATGTAATCTCCTTCCTCTTCTTCCCTTTTCCTTCTCCTCCTCATCCTTTTCCTCCTCCTCCTCCTCCTCCTCCTCCTCCTCCTCCTCCTCTTCCTCCTCCTCCTCCTCCTCCTCCTTCTCAAATTCTCACTATCACATTAGGAGTGGACAGTCTCCCTTCATTCCTGGGGACTCATGTCAGGCATGGTCAACTGCAAGCACACAGCTGGATGGTCTAGTCAGGAGAAAAAAAGTTAAAAATTTATGGCCTGTCAACTATTTTTGAAAAAGCTTGTATTTAGCACATACTCCAGGCCCTTGTTACCTTGAAATCTGCCTGCACCACACTCTGGTATGTTTTTCTTCTCCACCTTTGTTTCTTCATTTTCCTTTCATTTTCTGGCACTAATATTACCAAAATGTAGTCCCTTATCATATTCTCCTGTATTTCCGTCTTCCTTCTCCCCCTTCCCCCATTAAAGTCAACATCAAACTCAAGACTTAAATGACAATGGACAGTTTAAGAAGAATGATGATTTGTCCCCTTTTCCATAGGTAAGTGATCAGCGTTGGTCACCGGACCATGGATCACAGCAAAGGAACAGCTGTGTGTGCCAGCCCCTCTCTTACCTACAAAATCATTAGTGCCTTTCTATAGCTTTGAAGGTCCGAGTGGATCTAGTGTGTGATCACCTACATGTACCCCAACATAATTCCCAAACATCCTGTTGGGTGCCAGGCAAAAGAAAAGGGATTATCAAAGCTCATTCAGAAATGAGGAAAATCAAGAACAGAGTGAGGTAACCACATTGTCTGTGGCTCATGCCGCCATCCTAGCTACTCAGGAGGCTCAGATCTGAGGATCCCAGTTGGAATCCAGCCTAGGGAAAGAAAGTCCCTGAGACTCAGCCTCACTGAAGCACCAGAAAATTGGAAGTGCCATGGAGTTCAAAGTAGTAGATTACTAGCTTCAAGTGATAAAGCTCAGTGCAGCACCCAGGCCCTGATAAAGCTCAGTGCAGCACCCAGGCCCTGAGTTCAAGCTCCATGACTGACCAAAAACTCTAGTGTAAGTGGGGCTGTGACTCAAGTGCTACAGTACCAGCATGGAGAAAAAAAACTAAGGGATAACACACAGCGCCCTCAAGGACCTGGGAGACCCAGGCTCGGAAAGGAGGCTAGAATTTTACAGCTTTTCCTGCCCCACACTTAGAGAACTAGCTGGGGACTTGGGGTTTGGGGGATAACTCACAGAGAGAGCTGGCTCCACCCCTGCCTGCCCCCTCTCCTCTGCAGGAAAGTGGTACTGTTTTGGAGAAGGCCTGGCTAGAATGGAGCTCTTTCTCTTCCTCACCACCATCATGCAGAACTTCTGCTTCAAGTCCATGCAGGCTGCCAAAGACATCGACGTGTCCCCTGAAATTGTGGGCATTGTCACAATCCCATCAACCTATACTAAAATCTTCCAGCCTCGCTGAACGCAGAACTGTGCCAGTGGAGAGGGTAAGGAGGAGATGGGGGAGACAGAGGGAGAGAGAGGGCCGTGGGCCACTTGGAGGGGTGGGAAGATGGGAGGGGGCAATTGTCAGATGGGAAGGGCAGACAGGCCAGATTGCTGACCTTGCTGAACATGGGCGCTTCCAAGCTGGAATGCCAGAAAGGGCATTTTTACATCGTGAGCAGTAAGAAAAACAAATCAGTTCTTATTTATTGAAGGAATTTTGTGTGTCATGTATATATCAGGTGTCTGATGATCTCTGCTCACACAACCTGAGCAAAGGGTTTGTGCGCAGCTTGGGAATCTCCTGAAGATGAGAGGCATGCAAAGGCATAGGAAGGCCTTGCTGAGGGCTGCTACTCCATAGGCCTGTCATTCCAGCTACTCAAGAGGCTGAGAGCTAAGGATCCCTGTTCAAACCAGCCTGGGTAGGAAAAGCCAGGCAGACTCTTCCCTCCAATGAACAACAAAAAGGTGGGAGTGGAGGTAGGGATGGAGTGGTAGAGTGCTAGCAGGCTTTGAATTCAAGCCCCGTGAGAGAGCGAGGAAAACACCAAGAGACACTCTGAAAACTTTGAAAGAAGTAATTAAATCACCAGAAGTTTTAACACCAGGAGAGGAAGTTCAGGGTGAGAGTGGCATCCCCAATGTCCCACAGTGTCACCTCCCATGGCCAGGAGTGGGAGAAGCTCACTGCTGGCCTCTCCATCTCACAGGCGCTGGCCCAGAGTGGACAGAAGGGAAATTCCTGAAGGAAATGCCCTGTGGGATCTTGGCTGGAACTGTGCTAACCACCAGCCACGGGTCCCCAATTCCCCCTGCAGTTCCATCGTGGAACTGCCCAGCATGGACTGAGGCAAGCACTCTTTCCACTAGGCCATATTACCAGCCCCAGCATGGACTGAAACCACTCAATTTCTTAGCATTTCTCAACACCATTATCTCAGCATGGAGGTGTGGCTCAGTTGATAGGGCATCAGCCAATGAGCATCAGCCACCAAATTTGAGTCCTGCTATTTGTGTAGGAGCTACTAACACCCAGCTTCTATTTTAATTTTAACTTTAAGGTGTAATATGGCTGGTCAAACCATCCTACACTTTAACCTTACCTTCCATACCTCCATATTGTTTTCTTATGACTCCATCTCAAAGGGCTTCCCCCCTCCTCCGCCCCGTGTGGCTAGTTCCTTAGAGTTTGACAATTAAACATACTGCACCCACAGTACATTCAGGAGAGGGCACAAGCCACCTCCAACAATCCAGGGCAGTGTGCCCCCCCCCCAATAAAGAAACACAAGTCCTCACACGGACGCACCCCCCCTCAGACGGCCAGCGTGGGTAAGCATGCTAGCCCTCCAGTAGGATGATCTCGAGGCCACACCTCCATGGGAGCACATAATTGGTCAAGCTGCCCCTCAGCAGCAATGCCCACTCTGATAGGCACACTTCGCACAGGTGGGCAGGCCAACCCTCAACAGCAACACCTGCTCTGACAGGAACACTCAGCACAGGTGGGTGAGCCACCCCTCAGCCACAATGCTCAATCTGAGAGGCGAGCTCTCTTGACCCACGACAACTAGAGGGGAAAGAATCAAAGAAGACAAAAGTCTCCATGCCACGCTGAACCAGCGACCCGTGAATCCCCAACAGGGCCCCACAAGGGTCAGCACAACACAGCGGCAGAACACGGTCCTGAAGAGAAAGCCACAGAACCTACCCACTCCTAACTGCGGTGAGGGCATGCTCACCCATAGGGCAGTAAGGTTCAACAGCCAAACTCAAACACAGAGCCAGTACAAACAAATACTCTGTGACGGACCAGCATGAACCACCCAAAGCCAAGCCAAGGCTGCCACCTACAGGCCCCTGAAAGTACAAAAACTCCAGATGCATAAATCACAAAGAAATATTATAAATTTTATGAAAGGTCAAGCCAACTCGCCAGCTCCAAAAAGCAGTATGAGCAAAGAGAAGATGGAGAATAAAAAAACAACTGAGGCTAAGATAGCAGAAATGATCAAAAGCCTCAGGAATTAATTCTGAAAACAATTCCAGGAGTTTAGAATGGAAGTCTCGAAGGACCTTCTGGTAGTCAAGAACGAAATGGAAGCAAAAATAGATACAGTCTACTCCTCCGTTAAAGAAGACCTTAAAATTCTGAGAAACGAAATGCATGAAATAATAGATTCAAAACACAACTCATTAAAAGAAGAAATTACCACAATGAGAGCTGATCTGGCAACCATAAACAGCTCACTCACCTCAATGCAAACCACACTCAAAGCCACATCACAAAGAATTGATCATTTTGAATCTCAAGTCTCTCTTCTGGATGATGATTCAGCTGATAAGGAACAGACGATTACCGTACTCCAAGAAACTGTCAAAATCCAGGGCAGACTAATCCAGTAGACAGTGGACAGGGAGAAGAAATATGATCTGCATATAATTGGAATAGATGAAGGAGAGGAGTACCAGAGCAGTTATACAACACATATTCAATAGAATTATTACAGAGAATTTCCCCAATCTCAAAAGGGAAAACCTCACCCAAATAACAGAAACATATGGGTCACCTGGCAGACCAGACCCTAGAAGATCCTCCCCCAGACACATTGTAATCAAGGCCTCAGATCTCAACAATAAGGAGCAAATTTTGAACGCAGCCTAAAAGAAGAAAGAACTATATTACAGTGGAAAAAACATCAGAATCATGGCAGACCTCTCCACACAAACTTACAACACAGGAAGAGCCTGGAAGAACACAATCCAAGTGCTCCAGGCCAACAACTGCCAACCCAGAACTAGATACCCAGCAAAATTAAAATTCACCTTCGAGGGAAAAACCAGATCTTTCCATCGCAAAGAGGAACTAAAGGATTATGTGACTAAAAAAATCAGCCTTACAGCAAATTCTAAGAGGGGAACCCCACCCAACAGGAAATGTACAGGAACCCAGACAGACACAGAAAGAAACTACAATAGCCAAAGACCAACAGGAAGAGCAGCTCAATATACACAAGAAAGAAGGGAGAAAAAACACAGCCTTATAGGAAAATGGAAGGGAAAAAAAAACCCACACCTATCCATGATTTCTTTGAATATAAAAGGTATAAATTCTCCAGTAAACAGGAGCAGATTCACAGAGTGGATCTGTAAACAAAAAATTGCTACTTGGTGTCTTCAAGAGACAAAAACAGGCTCCAAATGAAAGGATGGAGCAAGATCTTCCAAGCAAAAGCACCTACCAAAACAGCAGGGGTAGCCATCCTGATTTCAGACAAACTAGACTTCTCATTAAAATTCGTTCAAAAAGATAAAGAAGGGCACTAAATTTTAATACAAGGAAAAATCCAGAATCAAGATATCACAGAGATAAATTTATACTCACCGAACAAAAAAGGCCCTAAATATGTCAAACAATTTCTTTCAGAACTACAGAACAAGATAGACCCAAATACAATCATAGTGGGAGATTTTAATACTCCCCTCTCTCCAAGAGACAAAGCCAACACACAAAGGATTAGGAAGGGAGAGGACGACCTAAGTAACACCATATCCTACATGGATCTGACAGATCTGTACAGAGTTTTTCACCCTACAGAGACCCAATACAAATCCTTCTCAGCCACCCATGGAACATACTCCAAAATAGATCATGTCATAGTTCACACAAAGAATCTCAGCAAATACAAGAGTATTGACATTATCCCATGTATTTTATCTGATCACAGTGGAATCAAGGTAACCCTCAATAACAAAGGATGCCACAGAGACTACACAAATACTTGGAGGCTAAACCCCTCACTGTTATCTAACAATTGGTGTACAGAAAAAATTAAGGAAGAAATTAATGAATCCATAAGCCACAACAACAATGAAAATACATCACAAAGAAACTTATGGAATACAGCTAAGGCAGTTCTGAGGGGCAAGATCATTATCCTCAGCGCACATATTAAAAGAATGAAATCAGAACAGGTAAATAACCACATGATGCAGCTAAAACGTCTGGAGAAACAAGAAAAAATTGAATCAAAAACAACTAGAAGTAGAGTGATCACAAAGATTAAAAAAGAGATAAAACTGATTGAGAATATAAAGACCATTCAACAAATAAATGAAACTAAAAGCTGGTTCTTTGAGAAAATAAATAAAATTGACAGAACCCTTGCAAGAATTACAAAAAAAAGAAGAGAAGAGACTCATATCTGTAAAATCAGGGACTCCACCGGAAAAATTACAACAGATACACAAGATATTCAAACAATCATAAGGAAGTATTTCACTAAAGATCGAAAATTTTACGGAAATGGATCAATTGTTACAGAAGTATAAACTGCCCAAACTGAATCAAAAAAAATAAATCAACTAAATAAACCAATAACTTACAGTGAGATACAGAAGGTAATCAACAGTCTCCCAACAAAGAAAAGCCCAGGCCCGGATAGATTCACCAATGAATTCTATAAAACCTCCAGTGAGGAGGTAATACCAATACTTCTCAAACTCTTCTGTGAAACAGAAACAGAGGTAGAAATCCCAAACTCATTCTATGAAGTTAATATTATACTCATCCCCAAACCAGGCAAAGACCCAACAAAAAAAGAGAATTACAGACCAATATCACTAATGAACACGGATGCAAAGCTCCTCAACAAAATATTACCTAACAGGATCCAGAAACTGACCAAGGGAATTACACATCATGATGAAGTAGGCTTCAAGACACAGAAACAAGGATGGTTCTACACCCACAAATCAATAAACTTAATTCACCACATCAACAGAGGGAAAACCAAGAACCACAAAATCATTTCAGCCGATGCCCAAAAGACCTTTGACAAAATACAACACCCATACATGTTAAAAAGCCCTGGAGAGAACAGGAATGGAGGGAACATTCTTTAAAACAATAAAAACCATATACAACAGACCAACTGATAATATCATATTAAATGGGGAGAAACTAAAACCATTTCCCCTAAACCCAGGAACAAGACAAGGATGCCCACTCTCCCCACTTCTATTCAATATAGTGCTGGAATCCCTAGCCATAGCAATAAGGCAAGAGGAGGGCATCAAAGGGATCCACATTGGCAAAGAAGAAATCAAACTATCCCTATTCGCAGATAACATGATCTTGTATCTGAAGGACCCAAAACAATCAGTCCCCAATCTCCTAGACCTAATAAACCATTTTGGCAATGTAACAAGATACAAAATCAACCCACAAAAATCAGCAGCTTTTCTGTACACCAGCAAGGTACAGGCAGAAAAGGACATTATGGAAAAATAACATCTACAATAGCTAAAAATAATAATAAATTACTTAGGGAATATTACTTAGGGAATAAATAAAGATGTGAATGACCTATTTAATGAGAAGTATAAAAATCTAAAAAGGGAAATCAAAGAGGACACACGGAAATGGAAAGACCTCCCATGCTCATGAGTAGGCAGAATCAATATAGTGAAAATGGCCATATTTCCCAAAATGTTATACAAATTCAATGCAATACCCATCAAGATCCCAGCTACATTCTTCCTGGAAATAGAGAAAACAACCAATAAATTCATATGGAACAGCAAAAGACCTAGACTAGCCAAAGAAATTAATCACAACACCAGACTTCAATCTCTATTTTAGAGCCTTCTTAATAGTAACAGCCTGATGTTGGTATAAAAACAGACCTGAAGACCAATGGAATAGAATAGAAGACTCAGAAATAAAGTCACATTCTTACAGTCAGCTGATATTTGACAAAGAAGCTAAAGACATACAATAGAAAAAACATAGCCTTTTGAACTATTGGTGCTGGGAAAACTGCGCAGCTGTATGTAGAAAACTCAAAGTAGACCCTAGCCTGTCACCATGCACCAAGACCTCAACATCAAACCTGAATCCTTGAAACTACTGAAGGATAGATTAGGAAAGACGCTAGAATTTATAAACACAGGAAGGAACTTCTTGAATATAATTCCCAGGGGCACAACAGATAGGGGAGAGACTCGACAAATGGGACTACTACAAAATAAAAAGTTTCTGCACAGCTAAAGACATAGCCACCGAACTAGAAAGACAGCCAACCATATGTGAAAGGATCTTCACCAGCACAACAACAGACAAAGGCCTAATATCCTTCATCCACAGAGAACTCAAAAATCTAACCCCCTCCAAACCCAGTAAAGCAATTATTAAATGGGCAAAGGAGCTAAAGAGAGACTTCACAGGAGAAGAGATAAAAATGGCAAATAAACATATGAGGAAATGTTCAAAATCCCTGGCAGGAAGGAAATGCAAATAAAAACAACCCTGAGATACCACCTCACTCCAGTTAGAATGACCTATACTCTGAACTCAGGAAACAACAAATGCTGGAAGGGTGCAGGGGAAAAGGAACCCTTCTCCACTGTTGGTGGGAGTGCAAATTAGTACAATCACTTTGGAGAACAATATGGAGGTTCCTCAAAAAGCTCAGCATAGACCTACCCTATGACCCAGCCATACCACTCCTAGGCATCTATCCTGAACATCAGGTCTGAGGATATCATAAAGACATCTGCACATCCATGTTTATCACTGCCCAATTCACAAGAGCCAAAATATGGAAACAACCCAGATGCCCCTCCACAGATGAATGGATCCACAAAATGTCGTACCTATACACAATGGAATACTACTTAGCGATTAGAAATGACAAAATATTGGTATTCACAGGGACCTGGTCAGAACTTGAACAAATAATGTTTAGCGAGACAAGCCTAGAACACAGAGAAAAAAGGGGCATGGTCTCCTTGATATATGACTGTTAAGGGGGGGATGAGGACAGTAGTGACTGAAATCGCAGAGAAAGCGTGAGTACCCCACAAAAGACATTCTCACTCATACCCACAGAGCAGTCTGGAAGGTAGCCCTTCCCCCACCACCAGAGCTAAGTGCCATCTTTGACACTGGCATAGGGTCAGACCAGACTGGAACTAAAGCGGGCCTGTAGAAAATGAGGACAAAGGTGCCATCTTTGAAAAGGGCAAGAGGGACCAACAAGTGAGAGCCAGCTCCGCCCAGGAGAACAACCCTTGCCCAGGCAGGAGGCTCGTCCGGGGTTGCGGCTCACACACTCAGAGGAACTCAGCCAGAGGTGACCCGTCCTGCCTGCCGGAATTTCTAAATTTAAACCAAAAGCGGTGTGCAGCCACTGGTAGCAAGGAACAACCGGATGGGAGAATAAACAGTTCCTGAGACAGATTAAACGGTCCTATCACAGAGGAAGCCCAATTCCCCACCCAAAACAGAGTTGAATTCCATAGCCACCTCTGCCTATCGGGCCGCCCTGACCAGCAGGGAGGAACTTCCCCCAGGCAACCAACTCTTAGCCAGGTAAACCAAGCCAAAGGCGCTCCTCCCTGCTGAGTCCACAGCCTATTCAAAGCCAGGTATTAAATGCAGCAGTCCTACAGCCCCAGCACTGTTCACATCCCCCATCTACAGAGGACACCCAAGTCCTACATGTAAGCTGTGCAAACCACAGAGTCCCAGGATTTCACAAACAGTGGTGGGAGGTTAAATCATATCCACCCCTTGCAAACCAGCAAAAAGCTAATTAGAATGCAGATCATCACAAGGAAACCAGAGACTGTAGAAAGCCCACCCAAACAAGGAAGACTCCATTTTTTCAAACATATTTTAAGCTTTTTTTTTCTGAGACATCAGTGGTTTTTTGTTTTCCAATTTTACTTGTTTGTTTTATCAAGTTCTTGTTTTGGGTTGTTTGTTTTTCTGTTTTTTATAATATTTTTAAAATAATTTTTCTCTGTTTTATGCATTTGTCTTCCAGTAATTTTTCTTTATTTCTCTCTTCACATTCTTTTTTTTAAAAAATTACTTTCCTATGAATAACACCTCCACTCTTTTCTGCTAAAGCTCCATTGTCTATCATTTTAACCTTGTTCTTATGAATTATTCTACTCTTCTCCACAATTCCGCGTCACTGAAACTAAACCAAAATCATCACCCCCCCCAATACATTTTACTCTATTCTCTTTACTACCTCTAACTTATCTTCCTGATTTATTCCAGTACCTTCAGATTCCATTGACCCGTAGTTATTGGATAGGGGGTATCTCTGCTCAATCTTAGTAAATCAAAGGGGTTCAAAGACAAAGCCAGCCAGTCCAAAAAGAACTTAAAATATAAGAACAAAAATTGCTCATAGGGTTGTAACAGTAAATAAGTAACTACTGAATACAGGGCTCCGGATTGGTTGTTATATCAAAATTGTATTCTTTAGGAACACCAAATCTAATTTTATATGCAGGTATACAAGGAATGTGTATATAATTGTGAACTTCTAAGATTTACACAACAGTGCTTGGTAAGGTCTGCTTTAGGTCTTAAATGGTGCTCACAGGTGCTTGTAGATTGGCATTCCAAATCCAAATGGGCAGAAGAAGCACAAGAAAGATGGCAAACAATGGAGTCTCATCTCCCACTCAAAACAAGCAGGAAGCAGAGCAGTCAATCAAAGACATAGAAGAGAACCCTCAAAATGCTCTACAAAGTCTACTGATAAAAATGATAAATGAAAAGTTTGAATCTCTTCAGTCAAATATTCTAGAGCATGAGGAGGCAAAGCAAAAATTAATGGAGAATTTCATGGCCTCCACAAATAGAAAGATAAATGAACTTCAAGAGTCAAATGAAAAGATAGCTACTCAGCTAAAAGATTTGAGAGACAGCACTCAAAACCAAACTAATGAAGTAAAGAAGTCCATGCACGACCTAAGAGATAAGCATAGCAAGGACATGGAAATCATCAGGAAAGACGAGGCAGAAGGAAAGAGATTCGAAATTAAGTACCTAGCCTACAGTCCCGACTAGATGAAGCAGAGGATCGAATCTCAGGAGCTAAAGATTCCCTAGAATCTATGGAGAAAGATCAAAAAGCAATACAAAACCAATCCAATCGACAAAACAGATCACTCCCGGAGATCCAAGACACAATCAGAAAGGCCAATTTAAGGCTAACAGGTATTGAGGAAAACCTAGAGAAAGAAGTTAATGGAATAGGCAACCTATTTAACAGAATATTAACTGAGAACTTCCCAAATATCCAGAAGGATAGGCCTATACAGATACAAGAAGCGTTTAAAACTCCAAACCAACCAGACCAGAATACGACAACCCACTGACACATTGTTATCAGAACAGGATCACTAGAGTCCAAGGAAATAATCCTTAAAGCTGTTAGGGAGAAGAAAATAATCACATATAAAGGAAAAGCAATCAGAATTACCCCAGACTTTTCAGCAGAGACAATGAAAGCAAGGAGAGCCTGGAATGAGGTATACCAAACCCTAAATAAAAAAACTACGAACCAAGAATACTGTACCCAGCTAAACTCTCATTCATAGCCAAAGGTCAAATGAAAGTCTTCCACAGTAAGGAAAAACTGAAACAATATATCTCCACCAACCAGCTTTACAGAAAATCCTCAAAGATGTACTATACAGGGAAAATAATCAAGACCACAATACAGATAGACAAATGAACCCTAAATAGAAAACCAGAATATTAGATCAATAAATGGGAAGACACATCTTTTAACAAGATAGATACAATGAAAGGAACCAAAGATCATTTCTCAATCCTAACTCTCAACATTAATGGACTTAATTCTCCAATCAAATGACATAGGCTCATAAGCTGGATCAAAAATCAAGATCCATCTTTCTGCTGCCTCCAAGAGACACATCTATCCAGAAAAAGTAAACATCTTCTAAAAGTGAAAGGCTGGAATTAAATCTGCCAAGCAAATGGCCCCCATGAACAGGCTGGCATTGCAATCCTAGTATCAGATAAAATTGACTTCAAATTAAAAATGGTAAGAAGAGACAAAGAATGTTACTACATTGTAATAAAGGGATCTCTGCTACAGGAAGATATAACCATCCTAAATATCTACACACCAAATACAGGACAATCCAACTTCATCAAACAAAAACTACTGACTAAAAACACTCATAGACCCAAACACATTGATAGTTGGAGACTTTAACACTCCACTGTCACCTCTGGACTGATCAACTGTCCAAAAACTGAACAAAGAAACCACAGAACTAAACAACTGCATAGACCAACTAGACTTAACCAACATCTACAGAATATTCCATCCAGCAACAACAGAATACACATTCTTTTCAGCAGCACATGGAACATTCTCCAAAATGGATCACATCTTGGGGCACAAAGAAAATCTATACAAATTCAGAAGTATCAAAACCATTCCCTGCATTCTCTCTTGTTGGGCTCGGGTACTCTTCTTTCCACACTCCCTTTCACGCCCTCTCCCCTAGTCACCTGGCCCACAGATGAAGCTAGGGTGAAGCGGGGGAGCCAGCACCAACCTGCCACGCAAGTGGCCTGGCCGAGAATGTGTGCCCACCTCCTTACCAATAGACGAAGTCAGACGTACGCATATCTCGGGGTCAGCTTCTTAGAACGAACTAACTTTATTGAGACAAGGACAACGGGAGATGATTCCAAGGGGAGGGGAATGGCCAGGATGCCGATAGGCTGAAAGGTATCACCTGACCCCCATGAGCTATCGCCACTCGAGAGCGCCGAGCCAGGGCGGGGTTGGTAGGCGCCGGGCTGGCTAGGCTGGGTTGGGGGCTGGGTGCAAGGGCGGACCCAGAGAGGGCAGCTTGCTTCCCCATTCCCCAGGGCTGGGGGAGGGGCATCAAGCCCCCCTCGCCAAGGCTAAAGACCGGATCCCAACACTCTCTGACCACAATGGAATAAAATTAGAGCTCAACTCAAACAGCCACCGCAGAAAATCCTACAATACCTGGAGACTAAACAACACACTACTGAACCATCAGTGGGTCATTGAAGAAATTAGAACAGAAATTCAAATGTTTATGGAATTCAACCAAGATGAATACACAAAGTAGCAGCTCCTTTGGGACACAGCAAAGGCAGTACTCAGTGAGGAATTTATGTCTCAGAGTGCCTACACTAATAAACTGGAGAAACAGCAACTCAACAACTTTAGAAAGCACCTTAATCTCCTCGAAAGAGAACAGCAAGCCAAACCCCAAGTCAATAGACAAAAGCAAATAATTAAAATCAAATCAGAATTAAATGAATTAGAGAAAAAAAACCATCGAAAGAATCAACAAAACAAAGAGTTGGTTCTTTGCAAAAATTAACAAGATAGAGGCTGGGAATATGACCTAGTGGCAGGAGTGCTTGCCTCACATACATCAAACCCTGAGTTCGATTCCCCAGCCGACATATATACAAAATGGCCAGAAGTGGCGCTGTGGCTCAAGTGGCAGAGTGCTTGACTAGAGCAAAAAGAAGCCAGGGACAGTGCTCAGGCCCTGAGTCCAAGCCCAGGACTGGCAAAAAAAAAAATTAACAAGATAGACAGACCCGCGGGCCTGGGGATATAGCCTAGTGGCAAGAGTGCCTGCCTCGGATACACGAGGCCCTAGGTTCGATTACCCAGCACCACATATACAGAAAACGGCCAGAAGCGGCGCTGTGGCTCAAGTGGCAGAGTGCTAGCCTTGAGCAGGAAGAAGCCAGGGACAGTGCTCAGGCCCTGAGTCCAAGGCCCAGGACTGGCCAAAAAAAAAAAAAAGATAGACAGACCCCTAGCCAACGTGAGCAAACATCGAAAGCAGCACACCCAAATAAACAAGATCAGAGATGAAACAGGTAACATCAATACAGAAACAACCAAAATTCAGAACACAATAAGGGACTATTTTGCAAAACTATATGCCAACAAATTCAAGAACCTGTAAAAAATGGATGATTTCCTAGAAAAATTGATATCCCCAGTCTCAACCATGAAGTTTTAAACCTTCTAAACGGACCTATATCCAGCATTAAAATAGAAACGGCAATAAGTGATCTCCCATCCAAGAAAAGCCCAGGTCCAGACTGATTCACAGCAGAATTCTACAAGGCCTTCAAAACAGAACTCTCACCAATATTTCTCAAATTATTCAATGAAATTGAAAGAGAAAGTTCACTACCAGACAGATTCTATGAAGCCAGTATAACCCTCATCCCAAAACCAGGCAGGGACTCATCACAGAAAGAGAACTATAGACCTATTTCCCTGATGAACATAGATGCAAAAATTGTCAAAAAAAATTCTGGCCAATCGACTTCAACAGGTCACCAAATATACCATACACCATGATCAAACTGGATTCATCCCAGGGACGCAAAGTTGGTTCAATATACCCAAGTCAATTAATGTAATCCAGCACATCAACCGGAGCAAAGTAAAGAACCACATGGTATTATCTCTGGATGCAGAAAAGGTATTTGATAAAATCCAGCACCCATTTATGCTATAAGCCCTGGAAAAACTGGGATTCCAGAGAAAACTCCTGAATATATTCAAGGCAGTTTATAACAAACCAACAGCAAGCATAATTCTAAATGGAGAAAAACTAAAGTCATTCCCTTTAAAATCAGGAGCAAGACATGGATGTCCGCTTTCTCCCCTTCTCTTCAACATAGTACTAGAAATCCTAGCCAGAGCAATCGGGCAAGAAGAAAATATAAAGGGGATCCAAATAGGAAAAGATGAAGTTAAACTTTCTCTCTTCACAGATGACATGATCCTATACCTAGAGAACCCCATAGACTCTACTCCCAAGCTACTAGAGCTGATCCAAAACTTTGGCAACATCGCAGGATATAAAATAAACCCTCAAATTCAATGTCATTTCTATATGCTAATGACCTGAACTCCAAGGCTGCAATCAGGAAAGCAACTCCTTTTTCAATAGCCTCAAAAACATAAAATACCTAGGAATAACCTTAACCAAAGAAGTGAAAGACCTCTGTGATAGGAACTTTAAAAACATGAAAAACGAAATTAAGGCAGAACTAAGGAAATGGAAAAACCTCCCATGCTCCTGGATTGGGAGGATTAATATAATCAAAATGGCAATATTGCCAAAGGCTATCTACAAATTCAATGCAATACCCATTAATATCCCAACACCATTTTTTAATGAAATAGAGGAAGCAATCAAGAAATTCATATGGAACAATAAATGATCCAGAATAGCAAAAACAATCCTAAGCAGAAAGAACAGTGCTGGAGGAATTACAATACCAAACTTCAACCTGTATTTTAAAACTATAGTAATAAAAACAGCTTGGTATTGGCACCATAACCGGCCTGAAGACCAAGGGAACAGAATTGAAGACCCAGAAATGAACCCACAGAACTATGCCTACTTAATCTTTGATAAAGGAGCTAAAAAAGTAGTCTGGAAGAAAGGTAGCCTCTTTAACAAATGGTGCTGGCAAAACTGGCTCAACACATGCAACAAACTAAAACTAGATCCTTATGTATCGCCCTGCACCAAAATCAATTCCAAATGGATCAAAGGTGTTGAAATTAAAACAGATAACCTGAAAACACTAAAGGAAGGAGTAGGAGAAACACTTGGGCTCCTTGGCACATGATGGAACTTCCTTAACAAAGACCCAGAAATGCTACAAATCAAAGATAGGATGGACAAACGGGACTGCATCAAACTGCAGAGCTTCTGCAGGGCAAAGGACACAGCTCGCAAGATAAATAGAAAAAAGCCCACAGGTTGGGAAAAGATCTTTACCAGCCATACAACGGAGAAAGGCCTCATATCTAAAATATATGCAGAACTAAAAAAACTTACATTTCTCCAAAACAAAACCACAAATAACCAATAGCCCCCTCAACAAGAGGGCTAAAGACTTAAAAAGAGACTTCTCTGATGAGGAAATGAGAATGGCCAAGAGGCATATGAAAAAGTGCTCTACATCACTGGCCATAAAAGAAATGCAAATCAAAACAACATTGAGAATCCACCTCACCCCAGTAAGAATGTCCTGTATCTGGGCTGGGGATATAGCCTAGTGGCAAGAGTGCCTGCCTCGGATACACGAGGCCCTAGGTTCGATTACCCAGCACCACATATACAGAAAACGGCCAGAAGCGGCGCTGTGGCTCAAGTGGCAGAGTGCTAGCCTTGAGCGGGAAGAAGCCAGGGACAGTGCTCAGGCCCTGAGTCCAAGGCCCAGGACTGGCCAAAAAAAAAAAAAAAAGAATGTCCTGTATCAAGAAAACTAACAATAACAACTGTTGGAGGGGATGTGGCCAAAAGGGAACCCTCCTTCATTGTTGGTGGGAATGTAAACTGGTTCAGCCACTCTGGAAAGAGGTATGGAGATTCCTCAGAAGGCTAAACATAGAGCTACCCTATGACCCAACAGCCCCACTTTTGGGCATTTACCCAAAAGACCACAAACAAGAACACACTAAAGCCACTAGCACAACAATTTTCATCGCAGCACAATTTGTCATAGCTCGAATAAGGAACTAACACAGACACCCCTCAGTAGATGAATGGGTCAAGAAAATGTGGTACATATACACAATGGAATTTTATGCCTCTATCAGAAAGAATGACATTGCCCCATTCGTAAGGAAATGGAAGGACTTGGAAAAAATTATACTAAGTGAAGTGAGCCAGACCCAAATAAACATGGACACTATGGTCTCCCTCATAGGGAATAATTAGCATAGATTTAGGCTAGTCACAGCACAGGATCACAAGAGCCCAATAACTATACACTTATGAACACATAAGATGATGCTAACTGAAGTGAAATCCATGTTATGGAAATGACTGTTATATCACTGTTTTAATTACTTTCAACATGCGATGTGAATTTGTAGCTTCTATTATTATTTTTTTATTATCCCAGTATTTTTATTTTTTTTCAAATTTTTATTATCAAACTGATGTACAGAGAGGTTACAGTTTCATACGTTAGGCATTGGATACATTTCTTGTACTGTTTGTTACCTTGTCCCTCATACTAGCTTCTATTATTGATGATCCTTTTGTATCCCCTTCCTGTGGTTGTACCTTCACTATCTCTTTATCTTATCTAAGTACATTGGAAACCATGAATACTGGTATTAGTACTAGGAAACTGAAAGGGAATACCAAAATCGAGAGACACAGGGTAAAAAGACAAATGACTACAAAAGCAATACTTGCAAAACTGTTTGGTATAAATCAACTCAACAACTCATGGGGGAAAGAAAAAGGGGGAGGGGAGAGGGGAATGAGGGAGGAGGTAACAGTACAAGAAATGTATCCAGTGCCTAACGTATGAAACTGTATCCTCTCTGTACATCAGTTTGACAATAATTTTTTTTAAATGAGGGTTTAAGATATCACAAGAAATGTACTCACTGCCCTATTATGGAACTATACCCCTTTTATACAACACGTTGTCAACAAAATTTAATTTATAAAATTTTTTTCTATCTTCAAGTTCTTTATTATATATATATATTTTAATTAGAAAACTGAATTACAGAGAGGTTACAATTTCATACATTAGGCATGGGATACATTTCTTGTACTGTTTGTTACCTCGTCCCTCATTCCCCCTTAATAAAAAAAATTTAAAAAAAAAAAAGAAGTAATTAACTCACTAGAAGCTTTAACACAAGGAGAGGACATTTGGGGTGACAGTGGCATCCCCGATGTCCCACAGTGTCACCTCTCATGGCCAGGAGTGGGAGAATTTCACTGCAGGCCTCTCCATCTCACAGGTGCTGGCCCAGAGTGGACAGAAGGGAAATTCCTGAAGGAAATGCCCTGTGGCCTTCTGGCTGGAACTGTGCTGAGAGCCAGCCATGACTCTCCTGCTCCCCCTGCAGGCCCATCGCGGAACTGCCCAGGATGGAGGGAAACCACTTGGTTTCTTAGCATTTCTCAACACCATATCTCAGGATGGAGGCGTGGCTCGGTGATAGAGTGAGCCAATGAGTGTCAGACACCACATTTGAGTACTGCTATTTGTGTGTGTGTGTGTGTGTGTGTGTGTGTGTAATCTAGTCCTGGAATTTGAATTCAGGGCCAGATCACTCTCTCTGAGCTTTTGTTCTCAAGGCAATCTCTCTACCACTTGACTCACAGTCCTAAGTCTGCCTATTTTTCTTTTGGTAGTTAATCTTTCCCAGGCTGACTTTGAACCACGATCTTCAGATCCCAAACTCCTCAATAACTAGCACTATAGGTAGGAGCTACTGACACCCAGCTTCTATTTTAATTTTAACTTTAAGGTGTAATAGGGCTTGTCAAACCATCCTACACTTTACCCATAGCTTCTATAGCTCCATATTGTTTTCTTATGACTCCATCTTAAAGGGCTTCCCTCCTCCTCTGCCCGAGAGACTATTTCCTTACAGGTTGACACTTAAAGATTTATGTAGCCTTTGTTTCTTCTGCTTTCTAGGTAATAACCATAGTACCAGGTTGTCATAATGATCATAGTAATGAGTTATAGGAATATTCATAGTAGTGGTTACAAAGATACTCTAGAAGCTGTCATATTGCCCTGCGTATGATTGCTTACAGCTCACTCATGCCTGCTTCCAATATTGTTTTAGCTTTTGTAACTTCTCCTGCAGAAAAATATCTTTAGGGACTGTCCACACCTGTGTGAACAAGGGAAGTGGGCTTTCTGCTTTAAAAGGGGCCATGAGGTGTGGGAATGTGGCTTAGTGGTAGAGTGCCTGCCTAGCAGGTTGGAAGGCCTGGCTCGATTCCCGAGAACCACATAAACAGGGAAACCTGGAGGTGGCACTCTGGCTCAAGTGGTAGAGGTCTACTAGCCTTGAGCAAAGAGCAGCTCAGGGATAGAGCTCAGGCTCAGAGTTCAAGGCCCACAACTGGCATGAAGAAAGGGGGGCATGATGTCAGACTGGGTGCTGCACTTTTTGAGCACCT
Source organism: Perognathus longimembris pacificus (assembly GCF_023159225.1). Lineage (NCBI taxonomy): Eukaryota > Metazoa > Chordata > Mammalia > Rodentia > Heteromyidae > Perognathus > Perognathus longimembris. Next base: position 18,992,600 of record NC_063180.1, read on the forward strand.
GACCATCTTCTGTAGTACTGGCAGTCAATAATGAATTACTTTGCGTTGTACTCTGAGTCTGTGTCATCTCTCTTGGGGGAGTCATTGCCTCCATATTTTGGAGGCCCCAGCAGGATCTCTAGGAGACAAGAACCCAGGCCCCAGGGTATTTCAGCCATTGGCAGGGCACCGGGGAGATAAACTAGATAAATTCCTAGGTAAGACACAACATGAAACATTCCAGGGCCCCAGGAAATGCACTTCTCTCCTCCCTGCTGTTCTAGAGGCCTCCAAGGCTTCCACTCCAAATATTTCATGAGTACAATGTAACCTCCTTCCTCTTCTTCCTCCCTTCTCCTCCTCCTCCTCCTCCTCCTCCTCCTCCTCCTCCTCCTCCTTTTCCTCCTCCTCCTCCTCCTCCTCCTCCTCCTCCTCCTCCTCCTCCTCCTCTTCCTCCTCTTCCATTTCTCACTATCACACTAAGAGTGGACAGTCTCTCTTCATTCCTGGGGCCTTAGGTCAGACATGATCAACTGGAAGCACACAGATGGATGGTATAGTCAGGAGAAAAAAATTATGCCATGTCCAGGGGCTTTCTTGCCCAGGCTGGCTTCAAACTGCACCCCTCAGATCTCAGTCTACTAAGTAGCTAGGATTAAAAGTGTGAGCCACCAGAGCTCAGCTAATCAGTTATTTTTATACTTTCCTTTAAACTTACTTTAGGATTTATTAAAAGTAGAAGGTGTGGGGAAGTTCATATGAGAAGTCCACGGCTGCCTTCAAGGTCTTTGGATCAGGAAATCTTCTGGGATGGGTAGTAACTGTGGTTTCAAGTCTGTGTTGGGTCAAGGCAAGGCTCTGGGCTCATAGGCTGGGTGAGGGTCTGTGATTCATTCTGGGCCCCACAGGGTGGGTGGGGCAGAGCCTTGCTCTGCCCATGTGGATAAAATGTGCCCATCTGCTTGCTCTGGGCCTAGGAGAAAGGATTTAGAAGAACATAGGCCTGGTGGAGCTGTGGATTGGCGGCTGGGGCTGGGGCTGGCGTGGACACTGGCTCATGACTTCCAGGAACATTTGCCTGTCTGCTTATAGCAGACTCCAAAAGAAGTATGGTGACTTATTTGGCTCATCTAGTGGGTGCTGAAGTGGGGTGGCGCCACATCTCCCTCTGCAAGCCAATCATTTGAGGCTAATTTCCACCCAGCCTGGGGGAACAGGGACAGGATCCACCAGGGCTGTGGTTCAAATGGTAGAGGGCCAGCCCTGAACACAAAGAGACTCAGAGACAGAGCCCAGCCCCTGACTTCAAGCCCCAAGACCAGCAAAGAATAAAGAAAGAAAAAAAATCCCTTCTCTGTTTCCTTTGTTCCTGTCCTTCATTAAACTTCTTTCTCACTAGGTACTGGTAGCTGACTCCCATAATCCTAGCTACTCAGGATGCTGAGATCTGAGCATTGTGTTTCAAAGTCAGTCAGGGCAGGAAAGTCATGAGACTCTGATCAGCAATGAACCCCCAAGAAAAGCCAGATGTAGAGCTGTGACTGACGGGATAGAGCAACAGTCTTCAGCACAGAATGTCAGGGACAGAACCCAGGCCCCAACTTCAAATCCCACGACCAGCACACACACACACACACACACACACACACACACACACACACACACACAAACACGCACACAGACACACACAAGAGCATTCTAAAATCCATGCTTCATCCTAGCTCTTATCCTCAGGAAAACTGAGGGTTCAGCCAGGGGGAGGGAAGAGAGATTATCTCAAAATTTTCCCTTCCGCCATTTCCCAGCTGAGCAATCACTTCGGCCCCGTGTTCAAGGTTCACTTGGGCCTTCGCTGGGTCGTGGTGCTGTGTGGCCAGGATTCGGTGAAGAAGGCGCTGGTGGATCAGGCTGAGGAGTTCAGTGGTCGTGGGGAGCAGGCCACCTTCGACTGGCTCTTCCAAGGCTATGGTGAGCCAAGGGGCCATGGAGTGGAGGTCTGAGTGGCCTCAGTTTCCTCAGCCTGTTTCCTCCGGATCTTTCAGGCTTCTGGCTTGCCTCAGACCTTCCCAGCATCTTTCCCTCTTGCTTCCAGGTCTCTGTGGACAGAAAGCAGTCACTCCCCCCGTTTCCATCCATTTCAAAAGTCACCTCTTGCCCTTCTGCTTCTCCTCCTCTCTCCTCCTCTCCCCTCACTCACTCTCTCTCTCAGAGGGAGGGGGGCTGTCTCCCCTTCCCTGTCTCTTTCCCCATGGTCTGCAGATCTCTGTCCCTGAGTCTGGGGTTTCTTCCTGGCTCCCTTGCTCGCTCTTACACCCATAGAGCTCTTCTCCCTTCTCTTGCTCTCTGCCCAACCAGGCCTCCAGGCCTCCAGCTTCCCCAGCATCCCCAGGGTGCACTGAGGTCTGGCCCCGAAACATTTTGGGAGTCTGGAGTTCTGATTCTCCTGCTTCCCCCTCCCCAGGCATGACCTTGAGCAATGGGGAGGGCACCAAGCAGCTGAGGCGCTTCTCCATCGCCATGCTGCGGGACTTTGGCATGGGCAAGCGTGGCATTGAGGAGCGCATCCAGGAGGAGGCAGGCTTCCTCATCCAGGCGCTGCAAGACATGCGTGGTGGGTGCCAGGCAGGGGGACGGTGGGGCCTGGGGTGGGTGACCCCGGGGTCACCTCTCCCAAAGGGTTAGACTGGCATCAGGTCACTGGTATTGGTTCTTTTCCAGGACAGATCTTTCCTGGGTTCCCCTCCACTCCTGCAAACCCTTCACCCTTCAGCCCTGCAGACCCTCCATTCCTCCTCCACTCCTCACCTGCCACTCCTGCTGAGCCCTCACTCTCCAAGTTTCATAAACCCTCACCCTTCACCCTTGAAAACCTCTACGCTTCACCCCTGCAGGCTCCTCCATAAACTCCTCACTCTCCACCATGCAGGCACCTTCATAGATCCCACATTCTACCTGAGCAGAACCGTCTCCAATGTCATCAGCTCCATTGTCTTTGGGGACCGCTTCGACTATGAGGACAAGGAGTTCCTGTCTCTCCTGTGAGTGATGCTGGTCAGCTTCCAATTCACAGCCACCTCCACCGGACAGGTACCCACGCCATGCCCCTGACACGAGTGTATGAGCAACAGCCAGGTCATAGACATAACTTCAAAATGGCTGGGCTCTGATGGCTCAGCCTGTCATCCTAGCTACTAGGAAGGCTGACATCTCAGGATTATGGTTTGAATTCAGCCTGGCAGGAAAGTCTGTGAGACTCTTACCTCTGTGGCTCAAAGTGGTAAAGTGCCACCCTTGAGCAGAAGCACTCAGGAACAGCGCCCTAGCCCCACCACAGACAGAACAAATGTGAAGGCCTTTGACTCATGATTGTAATCCCAGCTGTTCAGGAGGCTGAGATCTGATGGATGTTGAAATCATCCTGGGCAGGAAAGTCTATGAGACTCCAATTACCCAGTGAAAAGCTATGACTTGGAGCTGTGGCGCTTGTGGTGGAGCAGCGCAGTGACCAGCCCGGCCTTGGGCAGGGAGCACCTGGATGGCTATGAAGTTGGTTTGCTGCCACCTGCAGCCCAGCAGCTGAGCAAATGGTGAACCCGCATTCCCCCGCGCAGGCTCTATGTTCAGTCCCATGGGGGAAATGTCCACCTGTCCTGGGAGTCCTGCGTATTAGTCACTGACTCTGTGTTCTGGCACAGCTCTTCAGGAGGACACATGGGGGGGCTGGTTTTCAGGGGACCTTGGAGGCAGGAGGATGGCAGATGGGGGCCCATGGCCTGTGGGAGTGCACTGACAATTGGGACAGCAGTGTGATTGTGCCCTATGTTCTACTACAGTTTGAAGCCAAGACCATGGGCCTATTAGCCAAGCACTCTGTCCTTGATCTATCTATTTTATCATTCTTTATTTATTCGCTCATATATGCGATGCACGGTTGGCCAAAATATGAGACCTACATCCACTCTCCATCTCCAGAGTAGCTGGGATTTTAGGTATGTGCTAAGATGTCAGGTGAATGTCTGTTTGTGTTTTTTTCCATTTTCTCTCTCCACAACCCCCTACACCACGCCAGCTCTATGATATGTTCTACTCCATCATGAAGCACCTGCTTGGACCACAGCAACAGGCCTTTAAGGAGCTGCAGGGGCTGGAGGATTTCATCACCAAGAGGGTGGAGCAGAACCAGCGCACCCTGGAACCCAACTCCCCATGAGACTTCGTCGACTCCTTCCTCATCTGCATGCTGGAGGTGTGCGCAGCAGCCTGAGGGAAAGGGCGGGGCAGCCAGTTCAGTGTCATGCAGATTGGGCAAGGATGGAAAACCTAGAACTATGTCAATTATATGAATAGTCCTCAGTATGGATCATGGTTGATTATATAAAAATCCTCAATGTTCACTGGGTATGTGGCTTAGCGGACGAGTACTTGCCTAGCATGAATGAAGCCCTGGGTTCGATTCCTCAGCACCGCATACACAGAAAAAGCCAGAAGTGACACTGTGGCTCATGTGATAGAGTGCTAGGCTTGATCAAAAGAAGCTCAGGGACATTGCCTAGGCCCTGAGTTCCAGCCACAGGACTCACAAAAAAAAAGTAGTAAATAGTACTCAATGTCAGTCCTCAGGTCTCAACGTTCTGAGTAGCTGGAATTGCAGACATTAGCCACTGGTGCCTGGCCTATCATAGCTATGAGGATCACAATGAGGAATCACAGCTTAGAGAGTGTTGGTGATCTGCCTGAGCTCACACAGCATGGAATCTGTGTCTCTAGCTTACTCCAGGTCTGTTTCTGACACTGGTGCTTTAAGCTACCACACCAAACGAGAGGGAATGGTCTAGAGTCCAAGCCCTAGTTCGGGTACACATACAGACAAACACACACATTCACACACACTCATGACTAATATCCTAGCTACACAGGAGGCTGAGACCTGAGGATAATCATTCAAATCCAGACAAGGCAGGAAAGTCCATGAGAATCTTTTCTCCAATTAACGAGGAGAAAAGTTGAAGTAGTGCTGTAGCTCAAAGGGGTACAGAACTAGGCATGCGTTCAAACCCTATAACTGACAAAAGCAATCAACCAACCAAACAGCCAGGCATAGGCGAGAGGTGTCTTTTGGGCCACAGGCAACATCCTGGCAAAGTTCTGGAAACAGGATGGAGAGCCTGGCAGATTGATGTTTTACCTGGACCTCACAGCAGTAGATGCCAAGAGAACATTCCAGAAGATCCTTCCAAGGCGTGGGAAGTGGGGTTGACTTGAAGGCCTTTCTCCCTCCAGGAGAAGGAGAACCCCAATACGGAATTCCACATGAAGAACCTGGTGCTCACCACCCTGAACCTCTTCTTTGCAGGCACAAAGACTGTAAGCACCACCTTGCATTATGGCTTCCTGCTGCTCATGAAACACCCAGATGTGGAGGGTAAGGCTGGGCAGAGACAGGGATGGAGAAGTGAGGGGAGGGGTCAGGCCCTAAAAGTTCCCCTAAGTTAGCTGCCATGTTCTCATTTCACATAGGCCCTGTTATAATCAAGACAAGGAGAGAGTAGCTTGTGGACTTAGCTATCACAGTCGTAGCTATGAAAATAGTAGGAGCCAGGGCAGTGGCTCCTCCAGTCATTCTAGCTACTCAGGAAGCTGACAGCTGAGGACTTACCTTTGGAATCCAGCCAAGGCAGGGAGGTCTGTGAGACTCGTATCTCCATGAAACCACTATAAAGCTGGAAGTGAGGCTGTAAGTCAAAGGAGTAGGTGCTAGCCATGAGTAAAAGAGCACAGGGACAGCCTTCAGATCCTGAGATCAAGCCCCACAAGTGACGAACACACACACACACACACACACACACACACACACACACACACACACACACACACATCTGCTTCCTAAACAGATTGGTAAATTGCTGATCTAAACCACAGGGATCCCGCTGCCTCCACCTCCAAGCCACAGCCTAAGACAGCCCTGGATACTGATAGGACAGAGAGCTAATGGCCAACAGATGTTGTGAATGAATGATGAGCTCTATGCCTGTCATTCATTTTTCCAAGACCTGCACACAGTTCCTTTGCCTGCATTCTTCCTTCCTTCTTTCCTTCCTTCCTATCTTCTTTTCTTCCTTCCTTTCCTTTTCTTTCCTTCCTTCCTTCCATCAATCAATTACAGGGCTTGAACTCAGGGCTTTGTGGCTGCCCATGAGCTTTTTTGCTCAAGGCTGATGCTCTACCACATGAGCCACAGTTCCACTTCTAGTTTTCTGGTGGTTCATTGGAGATGAGAGTCTCTTAACTTTCCTGCCTAGGCTAGCTTTAACCTGATCCTTGGATCTCAGCCTCCTGAATAGCTAGTATGACAGGTGTTAGCCACCAGTGCCAAGCTCTTTATTTACTTATTTATTTTTAGTTCTCATCCCTTATTGAAAGACTTCGGATACCTAAAAACATTTCCCCTTTCTCTCCCACTCTCAGCCAAAGTCCACGAAGAGATTGATCGGGTCATTGGCAAAAACGGGCAGCCCAAGTTTGAGGACCGAGCAAACATGCCCTACACAGAGGCTGTGATTCACAAGATCCAAAGATTTGGAGGCCTGATTCCCGTGGGTGTGGCCCACAGTGTCACAAAGGACACGAAGTTCCAGGAGTTCCTTTTGCCCAAGGACACCCTGCACCTCAACTCTGTTACACACTATTGACTCCCTGTCTCCTCTTCTTAATCGAAGGCTTCCTCACCCCCGGTGTCCCTTCTTCTTTCGTACTCAGACAACTTCCCCCCACTCCCGAGCTTCCCTGGCTCAGGAGATCCAAGCCTTGACTTGAATCTTTCTAAATGGAGTGATGGAAACCCCAGCACCAGCGACTCAGGCCTGTCCTCACAGGCATTCAGGAGGCTGAGATCTGAGGATCGAAACTGAAAGTCAGCTCCAGCAGAAACATCTATGAGACTTTTTTTTTTTTGCCTGTGCTTTATCTCACGGCCTGGTCACTGTTCCTGAGTTCTTTTTGTTCAAGGCTAGCATTCTACCAGCCTCAGTACCACTACCATAAGACTCTTATCTACAGTGAACCACCAAAACTCCTGGAAGTGGAGCTGTGAGCTCAAAGAGGCAGAGTGCTATCCTTGACCAAAAACAAGTCAGAGACAATGCCTTGGCTCTGAGTTCAAGGCCTAGGACTGAAACACACACACAAGAGCAGGGGGTAAACATTGTTTACCCAGACCTCTAGCTTAATAACAGGAATCTCCAGTACTCAATAGATCATTACAAAAGGCCCAGAATCTCATAGTTCTGGTACATGTACCTGACAAGTCCCCTTGCCCCCCAACCATCTGCCTAGAGAGACAGGAGAGGTAGATCTGCCAAACTCTGGCTTCTGGAAGCCTCAAACCTGTGTCCACCAAGCCCCTGGTAACAGAGAGGAGGAACTTCTACTCACTCACAGAGACCTTAACCTCATGGTCCTCTCCTCTGCAGGAAAGTGCTACTGTTTTGGAGAAGGCCTGGCTAGAATGGAGCTCTTTCTCTTTCTTTCTACCATCATGCAGAACTTCCGCTTCAAGTCCACGCAGGCTCCCCAAGACATCGACATGTCCCCCTAACATGTGGGCTTTGCCACAATCCCACCAACCTATACTATAAGCTTCCAGCCTCGCTGAGCCCAGGGCTGTGCCAGGGGAGGGGGAGAGGAGGGGATGGAGGGGCAGAGTGAGCAGGAGGGGCCTAGGCCACTGGGATGGGCAGGATGAAGGGAGGGGCTGATTTTCAGATGGGAAGGGCAAACAGGCCAGATTGCTAACCTTGCTGAAGTTGGGCACTTCCAACCTGGAATGCCAGAAAGGTAATTTTTACGTTGTGAGCAGTAATAAAAATAAAATCAGTTCTTATTCATTGAACGAATTTTGTGTGTCATGTTTCTATCAGGTGTCTGATGATCTCTGCTCACTCAACCCAAGCAAAGGGTTTGTGTGCGGCTCAGGAATCTTCTGCAGATGAGTGGAATGCTAAGGCTTAGGAGGTCCTTCCTGAGGACTTCTACTCCATAGGCCTGTCATCCCAGATACTCAAGAGGCTGAGAGCTGAGGATCCCAGCTCAAAGCCAGCCAGGTCAGGAAAACCCCAGCAGACTCTTCCCTCCAATGAACCAACAAAAAGCTGGGAGTGGAGGTGGGGCTCAAGTGGTAGAGTGCTAGCAGGCTTTGATTTCAAGCCCAGTGAGAGGGAGAGAGAGAGGAAAATGCCAAGAGAAACCACAAAAGCTATGAAAGAAGTAATTAAAGTGAGAGGAGGAAGATGATGCTGTCACAATAGGGAGGCACCCCAACTTTCTCCAACCAAATAGTGAGCTGGGAACTCCAAAACCCAATGCCCCATCTAGAGTCCAGCAAACCCAACAACCAGAACAAATAGTGAAACACAGGAAACAAAAAAAGAACAAAGAAAGAAAAGCACGGAGCCGGAAAATCTCTGGAATTCTCTCCCCACCCCAGCCCTTACATGGCCAGGCTGGGGATGTGGTCCCATAGCCGGCAAACGGGACCGCAGACCGTCAGCGACCACATAAGCAACAGCAGAAAAGTCCTGCAGCGAGTGCAGAGACCATACAGCAGGAGCTCCACGGGCCCCAGACTGCATGCAGACCGGACCTAGGCAGATGGTGGCATGGGACCGAACGGCCAGGACCAGACAATAACAGCAGGGGAACTCAGTGCTGCAGACATGGAGAGCCGGGACACTGCCGCCAAATGATAGATCACGACACCCAGCCCTGAAAAGCCCACAGCAGCATGGGACACACAGACACACTCCAGGACCAGTAATTTCCCATTGCCCCACCCCCAAACGGGAGATCAGCTCTGGCAGAGACCCAAAACCTGGTATAGAGCTCATTACAAGCGGACAAAGTATCTAGAGCTCCCTCCTCCCCCTCCCTGCCCCTAGGGAACTATAGAGCCCCATATTTGCGGCTCTAGGACCCTACAGCCCCAGGCAGGACACAGGAACTAACAGTGGTGGAGCAGTGCCCAACAAAGTGGCCAGCATCCCCCAAAGCTCCAGCTGGGGAGCCTGAATCTGTCTGCGCCAGCTCCCCGCCCCCCAGCAGGGACCTGAGGTCTGGTAGGCATTTGACCACCACTTGAGGCACCCTGGTCTGCATGGACTTTTTGAACAACAGTCACAGGCTTGCTGGTGTGCAATACCAGCCCAGCAGGGTCACCTGGGCCTGAGCAAACGGACCCCTCACAGTGGAGGCGCAGAGTCTGTGGGCACCAACCCATATCAGACACTTGAATGTGCTGACACTTGAATGTGCATACCGCCCCCACAGTTGATTCGCAAGAGGGCACAAGCACCCTCCAACAATGCGGGGCAGTGCGCCTCCCCAAAAGAAGAAGAGCTCACACTCAAGCACACTCACACTCAAGGGCCAGCGTGGTTCAGAGTGCTAGCTCTCCAGCAGGAGGGTCCCGCAACCACTCCCCTGTGGGAGCAAACAAGTGGGCAAGCTACCCCTCAGCAGCAGCGCCTGCTCTGATAGGCACACTCCGCACAGGTGGATGAGCCACCCCTCAGCGGCTATATTAAATCTGAGATGCAAGCTCTCTTGACCCACAGCATCTAGAGGGGAAATAATCAAAGAAGACAAAAGTCTCCATGCCACATTGAATCAGCGACCCGTGAACCCCCAACAGGGGCCCACAAGGATCAGCACAACACAGCGGCAGAGCACGGTCAAGAGAAAGCCACGGAACCTATCCACCCCTAACAGCAGTGAGAGTAACCGCCTCGGCAACAACGGAGATGGTCACGCTCACCCATAGGGCATAAAGGTTCAACAGCCAAACTCAAACACAGAGCCAGTACAAACAAGTACCCGCTGACAGACCAGCAGGAACCAGCAAAAAGCCAAGCCAAGGCCTCCACCTACAAGCCCGTTAAAGTGCAAAAACTCCAGACGTGTACATCACAAAGAAATATTAAAAATTTCATGAAAGGTCAAGCCAACTCGCCAGCTCCAAAAGGCAGTACGACTGAAAAGGAGATGGAGAATTAAAAAAACAACTGAGGCTAAGATAGAAGAAATAATCGAAAGCCTCAGGAACAAATTCAGAAAACAATTCCAGGAGTTTAGAATGTAAGTCTTGAAGGACCTTCAGGAAGTCAAGAACAAAATGGAAGAAAAATACAGTCTACTCCACCATTAAAGAAGACCTTAACATCCTGAGAAACGAAATGCATGAAAAAATGGATTCAAAACACAACTCATGGGGCTGGGGATATAGCCTAGTGGCAAGAGTGCCTGCCTCGGATACACGAGGCCCTGGGTTCGATTCCCCAGCACCACATATACAGAGAACGGCCAGAAGCGGCGCTGTGGCTCAAGTGGCGGTGTGCTAGCCTTGAGCGGGAAGAAGCCAGGGACAGTGCTCAGGCCCCTGAGTCCAAGGCCCAGGACTGGCCAAAAAAAAAGAAAAAAAGAAAAAAAAAACACAACTCATTAAAAGAAGAAATTACCACAATGAGAGCTGATCTGGCAACCATAAACAGCTCACTCACCTCAATGCAAACCACACTCAAAGCCACATCACAAAGAATTGATCATCTTGAATCGCGAGTCTCTCTTTTGGATGATGATTCAGCTGATAAGGAACAGAAGATTACCACACTCCAAGAAACTGTCAAAATCCAGGGCAGACTAATCCAGTAGACAGTGAACAGGGAGAAGAGATATAATCTGCGTATAATTGGAATAGATAATGGAGAGGAGTACCAGAGCAGAGTTATACAACACATATTCAATAGAATTAGTACAGAGAATTTCCCCAATCTCAAAAGGGAAAACCTCACCCAAATAACAGAAGCATATGGGTCACCTGGCAGACTGGACTCTAGATGATCCTCCCCCAAACACATTATAATCAAGGTCTCAGATCTCAACAATAAGGAGCAAATTTTGAACGCAGCAAAAATGAAGAAAGAACTATATTACAATGGAAAAACGATCAGAATCATGGCAGACCTCTCCACACAAACTTACAACGCACGAAGAGCCTGGAAGAACACAATCCAAGTCCTCCAGACCGACAACTGCCAAGCCAGAATTAGATACCCAGCAAAATTAAAATTCACCTTCGAGGGAAAAACCAGATCTTTCCATAGCAAAGAGGATCTAAAGGATTATGTGAATGAAGCACCAGCCTTACAGCGAATTCAAAGAGGGGAACCCCACCCAACAGAAAAGGTACAGGACCCACAGACAGAAATAGAAAGAAACTACAATAGCCAGAGCCCAAGAGGAAGAGCAGCTGAATAACAACAAGGAAGAAGGGAGAGGAAACACAGCCTAACAGGAAATGGAAGGGAAAAAAACCACACCTATCCATGGTCTCTTTGAATATAAATGGTATAAATTCTCTCATAAACAGGAGCAGACTGACAGAGTGGATCTGTAAACAAAAAAATTGCTATCTGTTGTCTTCAAGAGACCCATCTTACAGCAAGGGACAAAAACAGGCTCCGAATGAAAGGATGGAGCAAGATCTTCCAAGCAAACGCACCTACCAAAACGGCAGGGGTAGCCATCCTGATTTCAGACAAGCTAGACTTCTCATTAAAATCAGTTCAAAAAGATAAAGAAGGGTACTGAAAGCATAGGTCTCAGCCATCTCAGAGGACCATGCGGAGATAATCACAGACAGGAGAAGAAGGTTTATAAGGAGGTTTATTAGTGGGGCCATAGTTCACACAGGAGAGGGAGCTACATGGCACCTGCACCTTATCCAGGTGGCAGCTTCTCTCTGGGGGTAAAGGGGAAGTAGTTAGGTAGTGAGTAGGAGTGGCTCATTAGGTATGGGTGGATCTAGGGGCTAGTGGGAGGAGCTGAGGACCTGAGGCTAGGGAAATGCTAACATTCCCCCATTTGTTGTTTATTAATAACAGAGGAGGGGTACCAGGCTGGGAGTATGGGTGGAGGTTGTTTCTTCTGGAGCTACTTCCTGCTGATAAGGGGCAAAGTAGTCAGGGGTCCCTGATTCATTTGGCCTGGTACCGTCCAAGAAGTATTTGTTTGACAGTTTGGTTGGTAAAAGTCCTCATCATTTCCACGAGAATGGTTATCAGGGATAATGGGTGTCATGGTCTCCACTGGCTACCTCCTGCAGCTTGGGCACATCAAGGAGTCCCTGGGGCTGGGGCCTTCAGGGTCCAGATCTATGCTGGGCACAGCAGTGTACTACGAGGATGACCTTGAACTGCAAGTTCCCAGGTGGCAACCTCGGTGAGGGATGTTATCCTGTTAAAAGAGACTTTTGAAAAGGTCAGGCAAAAGGCTGACAAGTTCACAGGACCAGTTAACATGAACAACATGGGAGAACACACCTGGGCACAAGCCAGAAAAGTTCCATTTGGAACATAAACCCAATTTTGGCCCATTACAAGGAAGGAGGAATAACTGGACTGAGGGCAGGAAGGAAGTGTTTAGGGATAGTGGACTGGTTGGGAGTAACCAGTCAGAGGCATATATATATACAAATAGGAAGTAACTAGGGCAATAATGCAAGTTTCTGTCCAGATGGATAAAGGACAGGTATGGACATTAGGTGGGTAAACAACTATTCCTTTTGATCTCCCGGCTCTGATTAATTTTGAAAGGGCAAGTTTAAATTGAATCCATTTAAGATGAGACTTCATCTCCTCTTACTCCTCTCCATGGTTCCTCGTTGTCAAGATAGACCTCCTCCTGAAGGTTGTCAGGATAGACCTCCTCCTGAGGGTCTAGGATAGTTTGTCCCAGTTTGCATTCACAGGATTTGAACTCAAGGCCTGGGCACTGTCCCTGAGCACTTCTGTTCAAGGCTAGTGCTCTACCACTTGAGCCATGGTGCCGCATTCAGCATTTGGGTAGTTTTCTTGAGCCACGCTTCCAGTCTGGCTCTTTGCTGGTTAGTTGGGAGATGGAGTTTTAGAGGGATTTTTTTCTCTGCCAGGGCTGGCTTTGACCTACAATCCAAGGAGTCTTAGCCATAAGAGCCTTTTTTATTTCCAATTAAAGCAACAAGGAGAACAACAGGAATAGAGCTTACCTGTAACTTGTTGAGAATTGACCTGAGTTCTGCTGTAACACTTAGAGAACAGCAGACTGAATGAAATCCATGTGCCATCAAATCAAATCATCATTTAACCTTACTGGCAGGTGGAAGAGAGCACAAATGAATTAATAATCAAGAGGGCAAAGAGTTAAGACAATGTAAAAGTCTCAGCTTCAGCAGTGGCTGTGTCTTCCATCCTGGATCAGCAGGCTTCATTAGTCATGTGTGATGGAGGCAGGCAGGAGAGATGGGTTGGATCTGGGAAAGGCTGCAGTGGCTTCTCTCAGAATCTGGATAGATTGTCGCACCTCCTGCTGGATTGCCTGCAAAATTCTACACAGACTGGTTAAAGAAATTTAAAATCTCCCAGTATTTTCTGGTTGCTTTCTCTGAGTACTATGGCTTTTGTAGGCTGGTGCCCTACTGGTTTAAGCAGGGTGACAACTTTAAAAGATTTTAGAAGGCTTGGGCCTTTAACCATATTCCGAGTCACAAAATCCTCACAGACCAAAGGCCAACCAAGTCTGCTCTCTGCAGCAGCCACAACAGTTTCTGAGACATGGAGGGGGAAGACACCAATGCTACCCCAATGCAACCCTGTGGCCACCAAACACAATTCTGATGTTTTTAACCTTGGAGTAAGTCTCGGTTGCAACTCTGTCATCATAGGCCTGCTATAAACCCAACTCTAACCTGGGCAGGGGGCGGGGTCCAGAGCCAGGGCAGGAGCACTCGGCCTGTCAAAATTTTCACAGGAAGATCACCAGTGACTCCTAGATTCCCTGAGCAGTTTTGCAAGAGATAGAGAATAAGGAATCACTAATAGTGAAACCAGGCTCTTTGGGAGCAGACTGTGGAGGCAGCTTCATGTAGCCATGGGCTGCCACAGTCCACGCAGCTAGCACACATGTCGACTCTGCATCCTATAAAGCAAAATATCAATCCTGGGTCAGGAAAATCAAGGTTAGCAGCCACATTTGCACACTCATTCCAAAATGACTCTGGTCCCTTGATCTTAAAGAGTTTATGAGAGAGAAAGATAGCCTCTTTAACAAATGGTGCTGGCAAAACTGGCTCAACACATGCAACAAACTAAAACTAGATCCTTATATATCACCCTGCACCAAAATCAATTCCAAATGGGTTAAAGACCTCGAAATCAAAACACTGAACACACTAAAGGAAGGAGTAGGAGAAACACTTGGGCTCCTTGGCACAGGACGGAACTTCCTTAACAAAGACCCAGAAAGACTACAAATCAAAGAAAGGTTGGACAAATGGGACTGCATCAAACTGCAGAGCTTCTGCATGGCAAAGTACATAGCTCGCAAGATAAACAGAAAGCCTACAGACTGGGAGAAGATCTTTACCGGCCATTCAACGGACAAAGGCCTCATATCTAAACTATATGCAGAACTAAAGAAATTACCTCCCTCCAAAAAGAACCAATAGCCCCCTCATCAAGTGGGCTAAAGACTTACAAAGTGACTTCTCTGATGAGGAAATGAGAATGGCCAAGAGGCATATGAAAAAGTGCTCTACATCACTGGCCATAAAAGAAATGCAAATCAAAACAACACTGAGATTCCATCTCACACCAGTAAGAATGTCATATATCAAGAAACCTAACAATAACAATTGTTGGAGGGGATGTGGCCAAAAGGGAACCCTACTTCATTGTTGGTGGGAATGTAAACTGGTTCAGCCACTCTGGCAAGCAGTATGGAGATTCCTCAGAAGGCTAAATATAGAACTCCCCTATGACCCAGCAACCCCACTTTTGGGTTCTACCCAAAAGACCACAAACAAAATCACAGTAAGGCCACCAGCACAACAATGTTCATCGCAGTACAATTTGTCATAGCTAGAATCTGGAACCAAACCAGATGCCCCTCAGTAGACGAATGGATCAGGAAAATGTGGTACATACACACAGTGGAATTTTATGCCTCTATCAGAAAGAATGACATTGCCCCATTTGTAAGGAAATGGAAGGACTTGGAAAAAATTATACTAAGTGAAGTGAGCCAGACCCAAAGAAACATGGACTCTATGGTCTCCCTTATTAGGAATAATTAGTACAGGTTTAGGCAAGTCATAGCAGAGGATCACAAAGAGCCCAATAGCTACACCCTTATGAACACATAAGATGATGCTTAGTTAAATGAACTCCATGTTATGGAAATGATTGTTATATCACAGTTGTAACTACTTTCAACGTCCCATCTGTATCTGTAGCTTCTATTATTGATGATGTTCTTGTATCCCCTTCCTGTGGTTGTACCTACACTATCTCTGTAATCTTATCTGAGTATATTGGAAACTGTGTATACTGGTATTAGAACTAGGAAATTAAAAGGGAATACCAAAATCGAGAGACACAGGGTAAAAAAAAGACAAACAACTACAAAAGCAATACTTGCAAAACTGTTTGGTGTAAGTGAACTGAACACCCCACGGGGGAAAGGGAAAGGGGGAAGGAGGGAGGGGGGTATGAGGGACAAGGTAACAAACAGTATTGAAGGGTTAAATGAAAAGGGCTCTGTTCTGAGGTGTTAACCCCTTTGTTGTCTACATCAAAATCTAAATGACCCTGAGCATGCTTAAGTTTCTCAGGAACTGGTTTGTTTGTGCTAAAGCTGTTGAGTTGCAAATTCTTTAACAACCCAAAAGCCAGACTCCCCACAAGCCAGACTCCCCACAGTGCAGACTCCCCACAGTGCTTGTAAATCCCTAGAACAAAGCTATCTCCAAGTCAAGCAGCTGCTCTGTGCTGTGCCTGGCCTTGAGGAAGCCTTGGGAAGGCCGGCATCGAGTATGAGAGTATAAGAAAAAGGGACATTAAAAGCAGACCCAGACTGTCAATCACCCCACTTGGCAGGACAGCTTATGGGAATCCAGACAGTCAGGAAACTTCCTTGATAACCTTCAATGCCCCTAGCCCCGAGCCAATCAGCCTCCGGTCCGTACCCTAATTATGGCCAAACACCTGGTTGCTGTAAATTTCGTAGTTTCTTTGCCTTTATAAGCTCTGTAAAAATTCAGCTCGGGGCTTCTTCCCTATCTCCGCTGCGTTGGTGTAAGGGACGAGGCCCGAGTTGCAACTCACCTGATTAAAGCCTTGCTTTTGCATTTCGGAACGTCTGGTTCTCGGTGGTCTTCTTGGTGGGTTTCTCTCGACTTGGGCATTACATTTGGGGGCTCGTCCAGGATACCTCCAGAGACTCCCGAGACCCCAGACCCCGAAGGTAAGAAAACAGCGCTGTTGTTGTCTTGTCTTGTCTGTTCGTTTTGTTTCTTTGTTTTGTTTTGTCTTCTCCTTGAGGACGGCCGATCCGACTCGTAACTCATAAAAGGATTGTTAAGTGGACGCGCTTGCAATTCTGGAGGGAATGGGGGACGCCCCAGAACCCCCATCCTTAGAAGGGGAGCCTTGGAACCCCATCTTGATACTTGTAGGGCATAATCGGTTCGGTTTCAGGCCGGCACCGACCGGGAGGGTCTCCTCACCGAGGCCCAACCGCCCACCTTGAACTTGGGTCCACTCCTTCTGCACCCTTACAGGAGCGACAGGAGGTTGTGGGCCAACTTGGGAGATCTCCAACTCGTACTCATACTAGTAACTTTTCTTTTTCTCAGGCCTGCGTGTTCGGTTCTGTTTGTATTATTGTATTTGTTTTGTTGTTTGTAGCTACTTGGATTGAACATCTGATCAGAGCTATGGGTAACGTTTCATCTGGAGGACCTCCATCTAGCCCTCTAGACTTGACCCTAGCCCACTGGAAGGAAGTTAAAGAAATAGCCCAGAACCAAAGCGTGGCTATTAAGAAGGAGAAATGGATCGCCTTGTGTAAGTCAGTCTGGCCCACCTATGAGGAAGCCAATTGGCCACCTGAGGGGAGCTTTGACATAGGCAAGATCAGAACCTTACAACGCTTGATCTACACCCCCCACTCGGGCCGCCCAGACCAGGTTCTCTACATAGTCATCTGGAGGGAGTTAGTTGACCAGGATGCCCCGGCTTGGGTCAAGCCATTTCTGCCTTCGACCCCCCTCCCCACCCCTTCTTCTGTCCCAGTTCTTGTCCAAAAGACACAGGGAGAAGAAAAGGAGAAACAAGAAACAGAAGAAAAACAAGCTAAGAAGACAGAGAAGAAACTGTACCCACCTATTCTCCAAGGGGGAAGTGCTGAGGAGGAAATATTTCCCCCTCCGTACCTCCCCCCTCAGTTAAATTTGCCCCAGGTACAGGAGGAAGACTCTGAAGAGGAATCTCTAGCCTTGCCAGCTGCACCTTCCGCCCCAGAGGGTCCTGCCCACTCAACTCGCCAGCACCGGGGAGTGACACCTCCTCATAATACTGTTGCCCTTCCCCTTCGCCCTGTAGGCCCTGTGGATGCGGACGGCCGCCAGCAGTTCCAATACTGGCCGTTCGCTACTAGTGATCTTTACAATTGGCGTACTCAAAACGCTCCTTTTTCTGAGAAACTCCAGGATTTAATCCGCTTGCTTGAAACTATTCTTTTTACTCACCAGCCCACTTGGGATGATTGTAGCCAGCTTTTGCAGGTCCCCTTCACCACTGAGGAAAGAGAACGCATCAAGGAGTCGGCCCGGAAACTAGTTCCTGGCCCCACTGGGGCGCCTATTTCAGATCCCGCTGTGGTCGCTGCCTACTTTCCAGAGACCAGACCTAACTGGGACTAGAACATGGCTGAAGGTAGGGAGCGGCTCCTTGTCTATCGCCAGGCTCTGTTGGCAGGTCTCAAGGTGGCGGCTCACCGACCTACTAATATGGCCAAAATTTATTATGTCAGGCAGGGAGAAAGTGAGAGTCCGGCCGCATATCTCGAGTGGCTTATGGAAGCTTTTAGCCAATACACTCCATACAATCTTGAGACCCCGGAGTCTGCTCAGATGATTATGTTTGCATATATAAATCAGGCTGCACCAGACATAAAGCGGAAGTTACAAGCTTTAGATAGGCTTGGTGAAAAATCTGTTAGGGATCTAGTAGCAGCGGCAGAAAAGGTTTACCATAAGAGAGAGACAGAAGGGCAGAGACAGGAGAGAAGGGACAGGGAACGCGAGATCAAGCGTGAAAAGAGAGATAGAGCTAAAGAAAAAAGTTTGGCTAGAATTCTGGAGCAGCAGCAGGCACAACACAGAAACGACCTTAAGGAAATTTTGACACCCGTATCAGTGCAAACAGGAAAAGGAAGTTTTAGACAAGCCTCCTCCTCTCCAAGTAAGGAGCGGAGGCCTAGATCCCAATCAAAAGTGGGGAAGAATCAGTGTGCCTACTGTAAGGAAGAGGGGCATTGGATCAAAAACTGCCCAGAGCTAGCCAAGAAAAATGAAAAAGAACAAAAGGAGAAATCGAAAGTGTTGCCAATCTCAGAGTTGGCTGAGGACAGTGATTGAGGGAGTCGGGGCTCAGCTCCCCTCCCTGAGCCTAGGGTAATGTTAAAAGTGGAGGGGAACCCAGTCACGTTCATGGTGGATACAGGAGCAGAGAATTCAGTATTGTTAGCCCCAAGAGGGCCGATGTCCACTAAAACAACATAGGTGCAAGGTGCAATGGGCACTAAACCCTATAAATGGACTACCCGAAGACCAGTGGACTTGGGAGTGGGACAGGTAACCCACTCGTTTTTAGTCATCCCCGATTGCCCCTATCCTTTGCTTGGACGTGACCTCCTAACTAAAATGAAAGCTCAAATACAGTTCACGGGCAATGGAGCCTCAGTGACAGACTCAAAAAGGCAGCCTATTAGTATATTGGTGACTAGCAAATTAGAGGAGGAATACAGACTCTACCAATGCCTCAAACCCGAGTCTCTAGACAGTGAGTGGCTGCGGGCCTTTCCCCAAGCATGGGCAGAAACTGGGGGAATGGGACTGGCAAAACATCGCCCTCTGATTTTCGTAGAACTCAAGGCTGGGGCCGACCCAGTGAAAGTTTGCCAGTATCCTATGTCACTAGAGGCAAAAGAGGGGATCACCCCCCACATCAGAAAACTGTTAGACTTAGGCGTCCTGAGGCCCATCCAGTCCGCTTGGAATACACCATTGTTGCCTGTAAAAAAAAAAAAAAAAAAAAACCTAATTCCAATGAATACAGACCTGTACAAGATTTGAGAGAAGTTAGCAAGAGGGTGATGGACATTCATCCAACAGTCCCAAACCCATATACTTTGCTGAGCTCCCTGTCTCCAAGCCATGTGTGGTATACAGTGTTGGATTTAAAGGATGCCTTTTTCAGCCTGCCCTTAGCCCCACAGAGCCAAAGCTACTTTGCATTTACTTGGCATGATCCTGAGATCAGAATAAGCGGTCAATTGACCTGGACCAGGCTGCCTCAAGGATTCAAAAACTCGCCTACCATCTTTGATGAGGCATTACATGAAGACCTGAGTGAGTACTGCTCTAAAAATCCTGAAATGAGTTTATTGCAATATGTAGATGACTTGTTAATCGCTGCTCCAGACCAAAACAGTTGTCTAAAGGGAACAGCTAGGCTCTTAAAGACTCTTGGCAACCTGGGCTATAGGGCCTCTGCCAAGAAGACACAAATCTGTAAACCTGAAGTCACTTATCTGGGCTTTGTGTTGAAAGAGGGCAAGCTCTGGCTGTCAGAGGCGCGTAAAGAGACTGTATTAAAAATCCCTGCACCTAAGTCTGCCAGACAAGTCAGAGAGTTTTTGGGAACAGCGGGCTTTTGCCGGCTGTGGATACCTGGGTTTGCTGAGATGGCCAAGCCCCTATATGAAGCCACCAAAAATGTCCCAGAATTTCATTGGACTGAGCAGATGCAAAAAGCTTTCAAGGCGATCAAAAAGAGCCTTTTAGAGGCCCCGGCCTTAGGCTTGCCCGATGTAAACAAGCCATTCACCTTGTTCATGGCTGAACATAAAGGAATAGCAAAAGGAGTGCTCTCTCAGCCAATTGGGCCTTGGAAGCGACCGGTCGCCTACCTGTCATAGACCCTGTCGCCACCGGGTGGCCCCCGTGCCTAAGAATAATAGCTGCAGTGGCTCTCTTAGTAAAATATGCTGATAAATTGACTCTGGGACAAAACTTGACTGTGGCCACACCACATGCTCTAGAGGGGGTGTTAAAACAACCGCCCGACCGGTGGATGAGCAATGCCCGCATGGTCCATTACCAGACTTTGTTTTAACCCTGCACGTATCAGCTTCTGCGTACTTACAGCATTAAACCCAGCAACTCTGCTGCCGGATCCGGATTTGGAAGCACCTCTGCACGATTGCAAGCAAATTCTGGCACAAGCACATAGCCTCAGGCCAGACTTGCTGGATTCGCCGTTGTCACGAGCTGAACACACTTGGTTCACGGATGGCAGCAGCTTCATTCGAGACGGAAAGAGGTATGCAGGTGTGGCGGTCACTACAGACACTGAGATAATATGGGCGGAGGCACTCCCCCAGGGAACTTCTGCACAAAGAGCAGAACTTGTGGCACTAACAAAAGCCTTACAAATGGGAAAAGAAAAGAGACTAAATATCTACACAGACAGCCGGTACGCTTTTGCCACCATGCATGTCCACGGGGCCATTTACCAGGAAAGGGGGCTACTGACAGCTGAAGGAAAGGCCATTAAGAACAAACAGGAAATTTTGAGTCTTATCCGAGCCCTTTGGGAACCAACAGAAATTGCCATTATCCACTGTCCCGGTCATCAGAAGGGAACAGACTCAGTGACTAGAGGAAATAATCTGGCCGATCAGGCAGCCAAGGAAGCAGCCCTCCAATCCAGAGCAGAAGTATTGACTCTAGTAGACCCAGGGCCACGAACTTTGCCTCCTGTGCCTCAGTATTCCCAAGAGGACTTGGAATGGATAAAGAAAATTCCCATGGCTCACAAACCCCCGGACAGAGAAGGAAACAGAGACTGGTGGAAAACTTGTGAGGGAAAACTCATCCTGCCACAAGGGTTGGGCAAGGGGATTCTTAAGAGAATCCACCAAGCTTCTCACATGGGAACCCGAAGAATGCAGGAATTGCTCCGACACTCTGAAGTAAAAATCAGACAAGAAAATCAACTTGTTGAGGACATTATTAAAAATTGCAAGGCCTGTCAGCTCACCAACTCCCCCAACCAACCAATTACAAAGGGAGCTCGCCTCCTTGGGGACAAGCCAGGTGTGTATTGGGAAGTAGATTTCACAGAAATTAAGCTTGGAAAATTCAGTTACAAATATTTGCTAGTTTTTGTAGACACTTTTTCAGGATGGGTTGAAGCTTATCCGACAAAGCATGAGACCGCGAACGTTGTGGCTAAGAAGATCCTAGAAGAAATCCTTCCCAGGTATGGCTTTCCATCCACCATTGGGTCAGATAATGGACCGGCCTTCATCTCAAAAGTAAGTCAGGGAATAGCCGCTGCACTGGGGACAGATTGGAAATTGCATTGTGCTTATAGACCCCAGAGTTCAGGACAGGTAGAGAGAATGAATCGGACTCTAAAAGAGACCTTAATTAAATTGGCCTTAGAGACTGGCGTGGACTGGGTGTCACTCCTTCCTTTTGCCTTATTTAGAGTAAGGAACTCTCCTTATCAGCTTGGTTTTACTCCCTTTGAAATAATGTATGGGCACCCCCTGCCTATCATCCCTAGCCTTCAAACTGAATTGCTTGTTGATTTAGATGATGCTGAGCTCTTGCATAAACTTGACTATCTACAGCGTGTGCATAAAAGTGTATGGCCCCAGCTCAAAGCACTATATGATTCTGCTTCTGTCCCCACCCCCCATTTCTTTAAGCCAGGGGACTGGGTGTCCATTCGGAGACACAACCCAAAATCCTTGGAACTGAGGTGCAAAGGACCCTACTGGGCTGCTGACTATGCCCACCGCTCTCAAGGTAGACGGCATCACCGCCTGGATTCATCACTCCCACGCAAGACCAGCAGACCCCTTCGCCTTGGACGAGAGCTGCTGAAGCGGGACATGAGAGGTCTTCAAACACCCGACTCAGCCGCTTCACCTTCGCATCAGGAGAAAAAATTTAGATTAAGACTGAATATTATTGCTATTGTGATTATTTTGCTTTTGCTTTCTTTCCTTGTTGCTAATGCCGATACTAACCCTCACCAACCCTTTCAGTTATCATGGCAGCTCACCCCTCGGTGGGGAAGCCCCCTCATCCTAGCAACTACAAAGGCCCCATTAGGGACCTGGTGGCCAGACCTAGTAGTAGATTTATGTGACCTGGCCGCAGGCGACTGGGACGTGCCGAGCCACTCGGATCCAAACCTAAATTTACAACTTCCAGAATGTAATGAGCAGGAGTCTTGCAAAGTTTCATGTGTACGGAAAGGTATTAAGAGTATTGGGGATGTTCCAAAACACAGATGCAGCCATCCAGCCCTTAGGTCAGAACTGAGAGAATTGCCTTTTTATGTATGCCCTAGGGATGGCAAAACAAGGAGTGAAGCAGAGAGATGTAGGGATGAGGCTGACTATTTTTGTAGAGCATGGGGGTGTGAAACAACAGGCCAAGCTTCATGGGATCCGAGTTCAAAGTGGGACTTAATTACCATAAAACGAAATCATACAAGATGGGGCCTAACAAAAAAGGTTGGTAATTGTAACAGGCTGTCCAACCAATGGACAGGGCAGGGAGCTTGTTTAAAATATAGATGTAACCCCCTCGTGATTAAATTTACTCAAAAGGCCAAAATCTTTGGTGGATGGACTAGAGGAAGAACGTGGGGATTAAGAATGTATATGTCAGGACATGATTATGGACTCATCTTCCAACTCCAGCTCATTGTTAGACCTGTAACAAATGTGGCAGTGGGCCCTAACTCAGTACTACAACCAGAACCCCCCACTACCCAACCTATTGCTCAGCCAACCCTGAACCCCACCCCATCAGGAACTCTAAAACCCCCTCTTAACCATACCCCAGCTTATTTACCCCGTAAAAATAAGCCCTTAGTAAATGTAATGCAGAAATCCTATGTAATCTTAAACCATACTCAACCTAACTTGACCAAATCTTGCTGGCTTTGCTATGATATTGTTCCACCTTATTATGAAGGTATTGCTGTCTCTGGAGATGTGTCCCAAGCTAGTAAGGAGGAGTCTTGCAGATGGAAGTCGAGGTTGGGACTCACTTTAACCCAAGTCACCGGTACAGGTACCTATATAGGAACACCAGGAAAAGAAATGGCTTCCTTTGTAATCATACTATCAGCCATAAGTCAGGAACAGATTACTGGCTGCCTCCACAAGATGCCTGGTGGGCCTGCTCTCAGACAGGTTTGACTCCCTGTGTGCACTCCACTGTTTTAAAAAGTCTTAATGACTCATGTGTGTTAGTAAGGCTAGTGCCCACCATAAATTATTATCCAGGCCCAGATTTCCTTGACTACCTACAAACCTCTTGGAGGCAGCTCAGCTCAAAATATAGTCCTAAAGTTAAGAGAGAGCCCTTTACCGCCATCACCTTAAGCCTACTGCTAGGCGCTAGCTTGGGAGGCCTAGGAACGGGAATAGCCGCACTGGCCCAGCAAAGAGGATATTATGATGACCTGAGAATGGCCATAGATGAGGACATCAAAAGAATGGAGGAATCTATCTTTCACCTTCAGGATTCTCTAACTTCCCTGTCAGAGGTGGTACTACAAAATAGAAGAGGTTTAGATTTGCTATTCTTACAACAAAGGGGACTTTGTGTTGCGTTAGGAGAAGAATGCTGTTTTTATGCTGACTATTCAGGCATTGTTAAAGATAATATGGCTAAAGTCAGGGAAGGACTAGAAAAAAAGAATACGAATCTGTACAAGGCTGGTGGGAAAAATTGTTTAATTATTCTCCATGGTTTACTACTCTAATTACTACCTTGATGGGACCCCTGGTGACAATTATCCTTTTATTAACATTTGGGCCATGTATTCTAAACAAAGTAATGCGGTTTATTAAAAACAGACTTAACACCATACAACTTATGGTACAGCGAAGCAGGTACACTCCCCTCCCAGATAGAGAGCTGTTGGAGCTAAGCCTTGGGCCTGAATCATAGGATTGTGCTTCATGTCCATAAGTTGAGGGGAGAATGAAGGGTTAAATGAAAAGGGCTCTGTTCTGAGGTGTTAACCCCTTTGTTGTCTACATCAAAATCTAAATGACCCTAAGCATGCTTAAGTTTCTCAGGAACTGGTTTGTTTGTGCTAAAGCTGTTGAGTTGCAAATTCTTTAACAACCCAAAAGCCAGACTCCCCACAAGCAAGACTCCCCACAAGCCAGACTCCCCACAGTGCTTGTAAATCCCTAGAACAAAGCTATCTCCAAGTCAAGCAGCTGCTCTGTGCTGTGCCTGGCCTTGAGGAAGCCTTGGGAAGGCTGGCATCGAGTATGAGAGTATGAGAAAAAGGGACATTAAAAGCAGACCCAGACTGTCAATCACCCCACTTGGCAGGACAGCTTGTGGGAATCCAGACAGTCAGGAAACTTCCTTGATAACCTTCAATGCCCCTAGCCCCGAGCCAATCAGCCTCCGGTCCGTACCCTAATTATGTCCAAACACCTGGTTGCTGTAAATTTCGTAGTTTCTTTGCCTTTATAAGCTCTGTAAAAATTCAGCTCGGGGCTTCTTCCCTATCTCCGCTGCGTCGGTGTAAGGGACGAGGCCCGAGTTGCAACTCACCTGATTAAAGCCTTGCTTTTGCATTTTGGAACGTCTGGTTCTCGGTGGTCTTCTTGGTGGGTTTCTCTCGACTTGGGCATTACAAGTACAAGAAATGTATCCAATGCCTAACATATGAAACTGTAACAACTGTAACCTCTCTGTATATAAGTTTGATAATAAAAATTTGAAAAAAAATAAATGACACAGAAATAAAAAAAAAAGTTTATGAGAGCACAGGAGAGAAAAAATGGAGAAGCAAAATCTTAGTCTATACCAAAGAATTGTCAGGATCAGATGTACACTTAACTTCTAGCATAGATGGACATAAAGAATAACACACTGGTTTTACATCTTAGACACATTTGCTTGCACCCGTTTGCTTGTATCAGTTTGGGTTTAAAACCTGTTTTTATTTTTTTCTTTTGGCTTGGAGTCTGGTGGTAAGAGTCAGGACTGCCTCCAGGCTGTTCACTGTGACTCCACCCACAGGCTGTAAAGAACAGTTTAACACAAAAATTAAAGTAAGTTAAAATAGTAGTCAAAAAGCAAGTAATTTTGAAACCATGATGCCAGATTTTACACGTTTTACCAACAGACAGAGAGACATACAGACACTTGTGCACAAGCTTTGAGGCACGCTTAGAATTTTTTTTTAAATTAGCCACGTAAGTTTTATGGAATTCCAGTGGCAAAATTATAATATTTTGCCCATATTTTAGAACCACGTGGTCAGTTACAAAACAAAAAAACTTCTACCAGGAAACAAAATTTTTTACAGATTATCTGGCGAGGAAATGAAGAAGCCACATTTTGAGAAACCAGTTTAGCATTTGAATTGCAAGGCACATTTGAATTGCAAGGCCACAGTTACAGAATTTAGGGTGGGGGGGCAGGGTTACCAGGAGCTTGAGTCTCCCAAGTCCCTGTCCTGCCTAGATGAATTCAAGGAATTTTGCATGCCCATTACCTGGGGGATGGGTGGGACTCCACCTCCAAGAGTTTTTGGAACTTTGATGGAACCAAGATGGCGCTTGCTAAAATTAATTCTGTTGTCCACGTGGTCAATGCTAGAGAAAACAGGATTTAGCCAACAACAAGCAGAACTTAACCGAATCTCCAAGCTTAACAAACATCAATCAAAGCAGATGTTAAACAAATATTGGTACCTTTCGAACCTAGTACCAGCCCATCGCAGGCAGGCAGGCAGAGTTTAGAGAGAGAGAGAAAGAGAGAGAGAGAGAGATCGAGAGAGAGAGAGAGAACTCCATCCGCCCAAGTGCTCATAGAAGTTACATTGTTATGCCAAGTGGTGAAACGACCACCAAGAAGACCACTGAAACTCAGACATTCTGAAATGCAAAAGCAAGGCAAGGCTTTATTCAGGTGAGCTGCAACTTGGGCTTCGTCCTACCCACCAACACAGTGGAGGTTAAGAGGAAGCCCCGAGCTGTGATTGCACAGGGCTTATAAAAGCAAAAAACAAACTTACAGCCATCAGGTGTTCAAGTAAGACAAAAAACAAAGTTACAGCAATCAGGTGTTCAAGCAAGCAAGATTAGGACACAGGTACAAATCTGATTGGCTCAGGGCTTGAGGCACAGGTCTTGAGACATTCTGGGGGCTGTTACAGTCAAGCATTCCCAGCAGTTAAGAGTTTTTGACCGATTCCCAGCGGTTAGAGTTCTTGACTGGCTGGGCCCTAATAAGCTTGTCCTGGGTTTGCTCACAGGGCCTGCTTATCTCAGGTTTGCGTGGTAAAGTGGGGTTTGCATGGTAAGTGGGGCCTGACTTCAAAGTCTGGCTCTTCAAGGTAAGTCTAAATTTGTAAGATTGTGAGCAGCTTTAGACTGTTCCCCACTTGATGAGTGACCAACGGAGCTGAACTAGAGAAAGTCCAAGCTCCCAGCTAATGGTCACTCACCCAGGTTGGAGTTTCAAATCTGTTGTGGTGGATGATTGTGCCCCTCCCATGGAAAGTGATTAGCAGAGCTGAGGAGTTAATACCAAGCGTCCTCGGTATTACTCTGGTCAGTTGAAATGTGAGAGACAATCAGCGATGGAATCGTCACCCCAATCACTGTGTCTCGGACCCAGGGCAGAGTGTGGCCCTGTGGCCGCGGTCATTGAGTGGGGCTCGGAACTTGGCACCAAGATTTTTGATGTGGCCCTGAAGCCACAGCCCTGTGGACCTACGGTAAATCGGAAAATCGGATCCGAGCACCGGGTTAGATCACTTACCCTGGGTGTGAGGGCAAATTTGTAGATCATCGTGGTGGATGGAAGTAGAGCGGTTGGTCAGGAGAGGTTACCTCGGTGGTCATCGGGGTGGGCTTAGGACAGCAGAGTATGTCCCGGAGGCAGCTTGGACCCCCCAGAAATGGGGGAGCAAATCCACCAGGGAACCTATCCCAGGTTCGGCACCAATGAAAGCATAGATCTCAGCCATCCCAGAGGACCATGCGGAGATAATCACAGGCAGGAGAAGAAGGTTTATAAGGAGGTTTATTAGTGGGGCCATAGTTCACACAGGAGAGGGAGCTACATAGTGCTTGCACCTTACCCAAGTGGCAGCTTCTCTCTGGGGGTAAAAGAGAAGTAGTTAGGTAGTGAGTAGGAGTGGCTAATTAGGTATGGGTGGATCTGGGGGCTAGTGGGAGGAGCTGAGGACCTGCGGTTAGGGAAATGCTAACAGGCACTACATTTAAATACAAGGAAAAATCCAGAATCAAGATATCACAGTGGTAAATTTATACTCACCGAATAAAAAAGGCCCTAAATATGTCAAACAATTTCTTTCAGAACTACAGAACAATATAGACCCAAATACAATCATAGTGGGAGATTTTAATACTCCACTCTCTCAAAGACATATATCCAACACACAGAGGATTAGCAAGGGAGTTGAAGACCTAAGTAACACCATATCCTACATGGATCTGACAGATCTGTACAGAGTATTTCACCCTACAGAGACCCAATACACATTCTTCTCAGCAGCCCATGGAACAAACTCCAAAATAGATCATGTCATAGTTCACACAAAGAACCTCAGCAAACACAAGAGTATTAAGATTATCCCACGTATTTTATCTGATCACAGTGGAATCAAGGTAACCCTCAGTAACAAAGGATGCCACAGAGACTACACAAATACTTGGAGGCTAAACCCCTCACTGTAATCTAACACTTGGGTCACAGAGAAAATTAAGGACGAAATTAATGAACCCATAAGCCACAACGACAATGAAAATATATCACAAAGAAACCTATGGGAGGCTGGGAATATGGCCTAGTGGCAAGAGTGCTTGCCTCCTACACATGAAGCTCTTGGTTCGATTCCCCAGCACCACATACATGGAAAACAGCCAGAAGGGGCGCTGTGGCACAGGTGGCAGAGTGCCAGCCTTGAACGGGAAGAAGCCAGGGACAGTGCTCAGGCCCTGAGTCCAAGGCCCAGGACTGGCCCAAAAAAAAAAAAAAAAAGAAAAAAAAAAGAAACCTATGGGATACAGCTAAGGCAGTGCTGAGGGCCAAGATCATTGCCCTCAGCGCACACATTAATAGAATGGAATCAGAACAGTTAAATAATCTCATGGTGCAGCTAAAACGTCTGGAGAAACAAGAAAAAATTGAATCTAAAACGACTAGAAGGAGGGAGATCACAAAGATTAAAGAAGATAAATCTGATTGAGAATAGAAAGACCATTCAACAAATAAATAAAACTAAAAGCTGGTTCTTTGAGAAAATAAATAAAATTGACAGACTCCTTGAAAGACTTACAAAAAGAGGAAGAGAAGAGACTCATATCCGTAAGATCAGGGTCTCCACCGGAACAATTACAACAAATCCACAGGATATTCAAACAATCATAAGGAACTATTTCCAGAACCTCTACTCACTAAAGAATGAAAATTTTACAGAAATGGATCAATTGTTAGAGAAGTATAAACTGCCCAAACTGAATCAAGAAGAAATAAATCAACTAAATAAACCAATAACGTACAGCAAGATACAGAAGGTAATCAAGAGCCTCCCAACAACAACAACAACAAAAAAGCACATGCCTGGATGGATTCACCAATGAATTCTATAAAACCTTCAGTGAGGAGCTAATACCAATACTCCTCAAACTCTTCGGCGAAATAGAAACAAACTCATTCTGTGTTGCTGATATTATACTTATCCCCAAACCAGGCAAAGACCCAACAAAAAAAGAGAATTACAGACCAATATCACTAACGAACACAGATGCAAAGCTCCTCAACAAAATATTACCTAACAGGACCAGAAACTGATTAAGAAAATTATACAACATGATCAAGTAGGCTTCATCCCACAGATGCAAGGATGGTTCCACATCCACAAGTCAGTAAACGTAATTCACCACATCAACAGAGGTAAGACAAAGAACCACATCATCATCTCACCCCATGCCCAAAAAGGATTTGACAAAATACAACACCCATACATCTTAAAAGCACTGGGGAGAACAGGAATGGAGGGAACATTCTTTAAAACAATAAAAGCCATATACAACAGACCAACTCCTAATATCATATTAAATGGGGAGAAATTAAAACCATTTCCCCTAAACCCAGGAACAAGACAAGGATGCCCACTCTCCCCACTTCTATTCAACATAGGGCTGGAATGCCTAGCCATAGCAATAAGGCAAGAGGAGGGGTTCAAAGGGATCCACATTGGCAAAGAAGAAATCAAACTATCCCTATTCGCAGATAACATGATCTTATATCTGAAGGACCCAAAAAATCAGTCCCCCAAATCCTAGACCTAATAAGCCATTTTGGCAATTTAGGAGGATACAAAATCAACCCACAGAAATCAGCAGCTTTTCTGTACACCAGCAATGTACAAGCAGAAAAGGAAATTATGGAAATAATACCATCTACAATAGATTAAAAAAAAAGAATAAATTACCTGAGGATTAACCCAACTAAAAACGTGAATGACCTATTTAATGAGAACTATAAAAATCTAAAAAGGAAAATCAAAGAGGACACAAGGAGATGGAAAGACCTCCCATGCTCATGGGTAGGCAGAATCAATATAGTGAAAATGGCCATATTGCCCAAAATGTTATAGAAATTCAATGTAATACCCATCAAAATCCCAGCTATATTCTTCCCTGAAATAGAGAAAGCAACCCATAAATTCATATGGAACAGCAAAAGACCTAGAATAGCCAAAGAAATTAATCACAATACCAGCCTTCAAGCTCTATTTTAGAGCCATCTTAACAAAAACAGCCTGCTATGGGTATAAAAACTGATATGAAGACCAATGGAATAGAATAGAAGACCCAGAAATAAAGCCACATTCTACAGTCAGCTGATATTCGACAAAGGAGCTAAAGATATAAATGAAAAAAACATAGCCTCTTCAACTACTGGTGCTGGGAAAACTGGGCAGCCATATGTAGAAAACTCAAAGTAGACTCCAGCCTATCACCATGAACCAAGATCAATTCACCATGGATTAAGGACCTCAACATCAGAGCTGAATCCTTGAACCTACTGAAGGACAGAGTAGGAAAGACACTAGAACTTATAGGCACAGGAAGGAACTTCCTGAATATAGTCCCAGGGGCACAACAGATAGGGGAGAGACTCGACAAAGAGGACTACTAGAAAATAAAAAGTTTCTCCAAAGCTAAAGACATAGCCACCAAACTAGAAAGACAGCCAACCATATGGGAAAGGATCTTCTCCAGCACAGCAACAGACAAAGGCCTAATATCCTTCATCCACAGAGAACTCAAAAAACTAACCCCCTCCAAACCCAGTAGAGCAATAATTATTTGGGCAAAGGGGCTAAAGAGAGACTTCACAGGAGAAGAGATAAAAATGGCAAAGAAACTTATGAGGAAATGTTCAACATCCCTGGTAGTAAAGGAAATGCAAATAAAAACAACCCTGAGATACCACCTCACCCCAGTTAGAGTGACCTATACTATGAACTCAGGCAACAACAAATGCTGGAGGGGATGCGGGGAAAAAGGAACCCTTCTCCACTGTTGGTGGGAGGGCAAATTAGTGCTATCACTTTGGAGAAGAGTATGGAGGTTCCTCAAAAAGCTCAACATAGACATATCCTATGACCCAGCCATACCACTCCTAGGTATCTATCCTGAACAACAGGTCTGAGGATATCATAAAGACATCTGCACATCCATGTTTATCGCTGCCCAATTCACAAGAGCCAAAATATGGAAACAACCCAGATGCTCCTCTACAGATGAATGGATCCACAAAATATGGTACCTATACACAATGGAATACTACATAGCGAGCAGAAATTACAAAATATTGGTATTCACAGGGACCTGGTCACAACTTGAACAAATAATGTTCAGCGAGACAAGTCTAGAACGCAGAGAACAAAGGGGCATGGTCTCCTTGATATATGACTGTTAGGGTGAAGGGGGGGACAGAAGAGACCAGGTCTGCATAACAAAAAACTTCTTGTCAAAGGGTATTTCCACAGGTTTGGGTAAGCAACCTTACATTATGTATGAAAAACCAAACAACTACTAAACACACAAAGGTCTAAAATAGATCTCTCAATGGATCACAATAGCTCAACAGCTATGTACCATGAACATATAAGACAAGGATAAGCAAACTCTATTGTTGACGTTATATTTAAAGTTCCAGGTGAATTTTCTTTGGTGTACACCAAGTGGGTAATCTGTATGATTTTGGTACACTGGATATTTTATATATGCCTACCTGGTATAGGGAAGGGAAAGAAAAATGAAGGTGTGGACTTCCGGGAAGATGGCGGAGGAGCAGCAGAGCCCTAGCTAAGCTCCCTCCCACATCGCAGTTTTAACACTCCAGAGAAACTTCTACTCCTAGAAAGACAGCCCAAGTAAGTTATAACAGTACAGGGATTCTGGCCACGAAGGAAAAACAGACTTTGCTGGCGCAAAAACACAGATTTGAGCTCCAGGCGGAGTCCTGCTGCCACGCCAGTGCCGGAGCTGGTACAGTGCCCTGCACTCCGTGCACCTAAAGCACACGATGGCGACCAGGGAGAAATCCTCCAGACGGCGGCAGACAGACGCGGATCGCAGGCTGAGCACAGATGGGCTGAAATCACAGAGAAAGCGTGAGTACCCCACAAAAGACATTGTCACTCGTGCCCACAGTGCAGCTTCTGGAAGGTAGCCCTTCCCCCACTGCCAGAGCAAAGGGCCATCTTTGACACTGGGGTAGGGTCAGACCAGACTGGAACTAAACCAGGCCTGGGGAAAACGAGGACAAAGGCGCCATCTTTGAAAAGGGCAAGAGGGACCCACAAGTGAGAGCCAGCTCTGCCCAGGAGAACAACCCATGCCAAGGCGGGAGGCTCGCACAATCAGGGGAACTCAGCCAGAGGTGCTCCACCCTGCATGCAGGAATTTCTAAATTAAAACCGAAAGTGGGGAGTAGCTACCGGTGGCAAGGAACAACTGGATGGGAGAATATACAGTTCCTGCAACAGATAAATGGTCCTATCACAGAAGAAGCCCAATTCCCTGCCCAAAACAGAGGTGAATTCCATAGCCAGCTCTGCCCAGGAGGCCGCCCGCCCAGGAGGGAGAAACCTCTCCCAGGCAAGCCACTCTCAGCCAGGTAAACCAGGCCAGACGCACACCTCCCTGCTGAGTTCACAGCCTATTCAAAGCCAGGCATTAAAGGCAGTGGCCCCAAAGTAGATGGGAGGAGCCATTGTTCCCAAGACTGTTCATGTCCCCCATCTACAGAGGACATCCAAGTCCCACCTGCAAGCTGTGCAAACCACAGAGCCCCAGGATTTCACTAACAGGGGAGGGGGGTCAGAGCAGATCCACGCCCAGCCAAACAGCAAAATAGACTGCAGATCATTGCAAGGAAACAAGAGAGTGTAGAAAGCCCACCCAAACAAGGAAGACTACATTTTTCTCAAACATTTTTTAAGCTTTTTTTTTTTTTTCCTGAGAGGTCGTTGGTTTTTTGTTTTCCAATTTTACTTGTTTGTTTGGTGAAGTTATTTTTTGGGGGGAGGTTGTTCATTTTTCTGTTTTTTGTTTATTTTTTGTCCGTCCAGGGGCTTGGACTCAAGGCCTGAGCAATGTCCCTGGCTTCTCTTTGCTCAAAGCTAGCACTCTGCCACTTGAGCCCCAGCGGTGCTGGGGAATTGAACCCAGGGATTCATGTATGTGAGGCAAGAACTCTTGCCACGAAGCCATATTCCCAGCCCCCTGATGGTTTTTTTTTTATAATATTTTTTAAAATAATTTTTCTCTGTTTTGTGCATTTGTCTTCCAGTAATTTTTCTTTCTTTCTTTCTTCGCATTCTCTTTCTTTAAAAATTATATTCCTATGAATAACAGCTCCACTCTTTTCTGCTAATTCTCCATTGTCTATCATTTCAACCTTGTTCTTTCTACTTATTCTACTCTTCTCCACATTTCCACGTCACTGAAACTAAACCATAATCATCACCCCCTCCCAATACATTTTACTCTATTCTCTTTACTACATCTAACTTACCCTCCTGATTTATTTGAGGACCTCCAGATTCCATTGACCCCTGGTTATTGGATAGAGGGTATCCCTGCTCAATCTAAGTAAATCAAAGGGGTTCAAAGACAAAGCCAGCCAGTCCAAAAAGAACTTAATATAAGAACAAAAATTGCTCATAGGGTTGTAACAGTAAATAAGTAACTACTGAATTTAGGGCTCCGGATTGGTTGTTATATCAAAATTCTATTCTTTAGGAACACCAAATCTAATTTTATATGCAGGTATACAAGGTATCTGCATATAATTGTGAACGTCTAAGATTTACACAACAGTGCTTGGTAAGGTCTGCTTTGGGTCTTAAACGGTGCTCACAGGTGCTTGTAGATTGGCATTCCAAATCCAAATGGGCAGAAGAAGCACAAGAAAGATGGCAAACAATGGAGTCTCATCTCCCACTCAAAACAAGCAGGAAGCAGAGCAGTCAATCAAAGACATAGAAGAGAACCCTCAAAATGCTCTACAAAGTCTACTGATAAAAATGATAAATGAAAAGTTTGAATCTCTTCAGTCAAATATTCTAGAGCATGAGGAGGCAAAGCAAAAATTAATGGAGAATTTCATGGCCTCCACAAATAGAAAGATAAATGAACTTCAAGAGTCAAATGAAAAGATAGCTACCCAGCTAAAAGATTTTAGAGACAGCACTCAAAACCAAATTAATGAAGTAAAGAAGTCCATGAATGACCTAAGAGATAATTATAGCAAGGACATGGAAATCATCAGGAAAGATCAGTCAGAAGGAAAAGAGATTTGAAATCAAGTAGCTAGCCTACAGTCCTGACTAGATGAAGCAGAGGATCAAATCTCTGGAGCTAAAGATTCCCTAGAATCTATGGAGAAAGATCAAAAAGCAATACAAAACCAATCCAATCGACAAAACAGATCACTCCCGGAGATCCAAGACACAATCAGGAAGGCCAATTTAAGGCTAATAGGTATTGAGGAAAACCTAGAGAAAGAAGTTAATGGAATAGGCAAACTATTTAACAGGATATTAGCCAAGAGCTTCCCAAATATCCAAAAGGATAGGCCTTTACAGATACAAGAAGCATTTAGAACCCCAAACCGACTAGACCAGAATATGACATTCCACCGACACATTGTGATCAGAACGGGATCAACAGAGTCAAAGGAAAGAATCCCTAAAGATGTAAGGGAGAAGAAAATAATCACATATAAAGGAAAAGCAATCAGAATTTCCCCAGACTTTTCAGCAGAGACCATGAAAGCAAGGAGAGCCTGGAATGAGGTATACCAAACCCTAAATAAAAAAACTACCAACCAAGAATACTGTACCCAGCTAAACTCTCATTCATAGCCGAAGGTCAAATAAAAGACTTCCACAGTAGGGAAAAAACTGAAACAATATGTCTCCACCAACCAGCTTTACAGAAAATCCTCAAACATGTACTATACAGGGAAAATAATCAAGACCACAATACAGACAGAGAAATGAACCATAAATAGAAAACCAGAATATTAGATCAAGAAATGGGAAGACACATCTTTTAACAAGATAGATATAATGAAAGGAACAAACGATCATCTCTCAATCCTAACTTTCAACAGTAATGGACTTAATTCTCCAATCAAATGACATAGGCTCAAAAGCTGGATCAAAAATCAAGATCCATCTTTCTGCTGCCTCCAAGAGACACATCTATCCAGAAAAAGTAAACATCTTCTAAAAGTGAAAGGCTGGAATTAAATCTACCAAGCAAATGGCCCCATAAACAGGCTGGCATTGCAATCCTAGTATCAGATAAAATTGACTTCAAATTAAAAATGGTAAGAAGAGACAAAGAAAGTTACTACATTCTAATGAAGGGATCTCTCCTACAGGAGGATATAACCATCCTAAATATCTACACACCAAATACAGGAGCACCCAACTTCACCAAACAAACACTACTGACTCTAAAAACATTCATAGACCCAAACACATTGATAGTTGGGGACTTTAACACTTTACTGTCACCTCTGGACAGATCAACTCGCCAAAAACTGAACAACAAAACCACAGAACTAAACAACTGTATAGACCAACTAGACTTAACCAACATCTACAGAATATTCCATCCAGCAACAACAGAATACACATTGTTTTCATCAGCAAATGGAAAATTCTCCAAAGTAGATCACATCTTGGGGCACAAAGAAAATATATACAAATTCAGACGTATCAAAACCATTCCCTGCATTCTCTCTGACCACAATGGAATAAAATTAGAGCTCAACTCAAACAGCCACCACAGAAAATCCTACAATACCTGGAGACTAAACAACACACTGCTGAACCATCAGTGGGTCATTGAAGAAATTAGAACAGGAATTCAAATATTTATGGAATTCAACCAAGATGAGTACACAAAGTACCAGCTCCTTTGGGACACAGCAAAGGCAGTACTCAGAGGGAAATTTATATCTCTGAGTGCCTACAACAATGTGGGACACACCTACCCAGATGCCATGCACCTTTAAGAGGCGGTTCTATCTGGCTCGCCTATTTTCCCAGCCCTGGAGCCACTCGGCAGTTAGCCCCGCCTGCCGACCAGGTCTGGAACGGGAAAAGCGGCTCTAACCCGCCCCGGCTCCCAGTCTAGAGACCATGTGTAGCCAAGATGGCCACTGGTGTGAACCAAAGGCGGTCCTGTGGGCCAGGATGTAGATGTACGCCGCTCTTAGGGAGGTCCCTCGGCCCTCCAACCTTGACGCACAGCCCCAGGGCACCAATCATAGCCCCTAGCTAAGTGCACTACACCCCTCCCTTTCCTGCTGCCATCTGGCCTTTAAAAATGTGGTTCCCCCCTTAATAAAGTACAGAGTGCATGACATCCCGCGGATCTTCTGAGTGTCCTTTTTATGTAAGGGGCTGGGTGCAGGCTGTTCACGACTCTTTACCTCCTCTTGGCTCGCCCCGTGGGGTACGCTCCCCCTGTCTCCCACTGGCCAGGAGAGCCCTGGGGGCGTTGGACCCTGGCACACCAATAAACTGGAGAAACAGCAACTCAACAACTTAAGGAAGCACCTTAATCGTGAAAGAGAAAACAAGCCAAACCCCAAGTCAATATATAGAAGCAAATAATTAAAATCAAATCAGAATTAAATGGATTAGAGACAAAAAAAAACCATCAAAAGAATCAACAAAACAAAGAGTTGGTTCTTTGAAAAAATTAACAAGATAGACAGACCCCTAGCCAACCTGACCAAAAATCGAAAGCAGCACACCCAAATAAACAAGATCAGAGATGAAACAGGTAACATCACTACAGAAACAACCAAAATTCAGAACACAATAAGGGACTATTTTGCAAAACTTTATGCCAACAAATTCAAGAACCTGGAGGAAATGGAGGATTTCCTTAAAAAATTGATATCCCCAAACTCAACCATGAAGTTTTAAACCTTCTAAACAGACCCATATCCCGCATTGAAATAGAAATGGCAATAAGTGATCTCCCATCCAAGAAAAGCCCAGGTCCAGACAGCAGAATTCTACAAGGCCTTCAAAACAGAACTCACACCAATATTTCTCAAACTCTTCAATGAAATTGAAAGAGAAAGTTCACTACAAGACAGATTCTATGAAGCCAGTATAACCCTCATCCCAAAACCAGGCAGGGACTCATCACAGAAAGAGAACTATAGACCGATTTCCCTGATGAACATAGATGCAAAAATTCTCAACAAAATGCTGGCCAATCGACCTTCAACAGGTCACCAAAAAAATCATACACCATGATCAAACTGGATTCATCCCAGGGATGCAAAGTTGGTTCAATATACGCAAGTCAATTAATGTAATCCAGGACATCAACCGGAGCAAGGTAAAGAACCACATGGTTATAACTCTGGATGGGGAAAAGGCGTTTGATAAAATCCAGCACCCATTTATGCTAAAAGCCCTGGAAAAGCTGGGATTCCAAAAATCACTCCTGACTATAATAAAGGCAGTTTATGACAAACCAACAGCAAGCATAATTCTAAATGGTGAAAAACTAAAGCCATTCTCTTTAAAATCAGGAGAAAGACAGGGATGTCCGCTCTCTCCCCTTCTCTTCAACATAGTACTAGAATGCCTAGCCAGAGCAATTAGGCAAGAAAAAATATAAAGGGGATCCAAATAGGAAAAGATGAAGTCAAACTTCCTCTCTTCACAGATGACGTGATCCTATACTTAAAGAACCCCATAGACTCTACTCCCAAGCTACTAGAGCTGATCCAAAACTTTGGCAAAGTTGCAGAATACAAAATAAACCCTCAAAAAACAATGGTATTTCTATATGCTAATGACATGAATGCCAAGGCTGAAATCAGGAAAGCAACTCCTTTTTCAATGGCCTCAAAAAACATAAAATACCTAGGAATAACCTTAACCAAAGAAGTGAAAGACCTCAATGATGAGAACTTTAAAAACATGAAAAATGAAACTAAGGCAGAACTAAGGAAATGGAAAAACCTACCATGCTCCTGGATTGGGAGGATTAATATAATCAAAATGGCAATATTGACAAAGGCTATCTACAAATTCAATGCAATACCCATTAATATCCCAACACCATTTCTTAATGAAATAAAGAAACTAATCCAGAAATTCATATAGAACAATACATGACCCAGAATAGCAAAAACAATCCTAAACAGAAAGAACAGTGCTGGAGGAATTACAATACCAAACTTCAACCTGTATTTTAAAACTATAGTGATAAAAACAGCTTGGTTTGGAACCAGACCGGTCTGAAGACCAAGGGAACAGAATTGAAGACCCAGAAATGAACCCACAGAACTATGCCTACTCAATCTTTGATAAAGGAGCTAAAAAAAGTAGTCTGGAAGAAAGATAGCCTCGTTAACAAATGGTGCTGGCAAAACTGGTTCAACACATGCAACAAACTAAAACTAGATCCTTATGTATCACCCTGCACCAAAATCAATTCCAAATGGATCAAAGACTTTGAAATTAAAACAGATACCCTGAAAACACTAAAGGAAGGAGTAGGAGAAACACTTGGGCTGCTTGGCACAGGACGGAACTTCCTTAACAAAGACCCAAAAATGCTACAAATCAAAGATAGGATGGACAAATAGGACTGCATCAAACTGCAGATCTTCTGCAGGGCAAAGGACATAGATCTCAAGATGAATATAAAGACCCCAGATTGGGAAAAGATCTTTACCAGCCATGCAATGAACAAAGGTCTCATATGTAAAATATATGAAGATCTAAAAAAAAAAAAATTACATTTCTCCAAAACAAAACCTCAAAGAACCAATGGCCCACTCAACAAGTGGGCTAAAGACTTAAAAAGAGACTTCTCTGATGAGGAGATGAGAATGGCCAAGAGGCATATGAAAAAGTGCTCTACATCACTGGCCATAAAAGAAATGCAAATCAAAACAACATTGAGAATCCACCTCACCCCAGTAAGAATGTGCATTATCAAGAAAACTAACAATAACAAATGTTGGAGGTTATGTGGCCAAAAGGGAACCCTACTTCATTGTTGGTGGGAATGTAAACTGGTCAGCCACTCTGGAAAGAGGTATGGAGATTCCTCAGAAGGCTAAACATAGAGCTACCCTATGACCCAACAGCCCCACTTTTGGGTATGTACCCAAAAGACCACAAACAAGAACACACTAAAGCCACCTGCACAACAATGTTCATCGCAGCACAATTTGTCATAGCTAGAATATGGAACTCACCCAGATGCCCCTCAGTAGATGAATGGATCAGGAAAATGTGATACATATACACAATGGAATTTTATGCCTCTATCAGAAAGAATGACATTGCCCCATTCGTAAGGAAATGGAAGGGCTTGGAAAAAATTATACTAAGTGAAGTGAGCCAGACCCAAAGAAACATGGACTATATGGTCTCCCTCATAGGGAATAATTAGCACAGGTTTAGGCTAGTCACAGCACAGGATCACAAGAGCCCAATATCTATACCCTTATGAACACATAAGATGATGCTAAGTGAAATGAAATCCATGTTATAGAAATGACTGTTATATCACTGTTGTAAGTACTTTCAACATGAGATGTGAAACCGTAGCTTCTATTATTGATGATCCTCTTGTATCCCTTTCCTGTGGTTTTACCTGCACTATCTCTTTATCTTATCTAAGTACATTGGAAACCATGTACTGGTATTAGTACTAGGAAACTGAAAGGGAATACCAAAATGGAGAGAGACAGGATAAAAAGACAAATGACTACAAAAGCAATACTTGCAAAACTGTTTGGTGTAAATCAACTGCATAACTCATGGGGGAAAGTAAAAGGGGGAGGGGAGAGGGGAATGAGGGAGGATGTAACAAACAGTACAAGAAATGTATCCAGTGCCTAACGTATGAAACTGTGTCCTCTCTGTACATCAGTTTGACAATAAAATTAAAAAAAGAAAAATGCGGCTGTAAGTTATCACAAGATATGTACTCACTGCCCCATTTTGGAACTGTGCCCCTTTTGTACAACACATTCTCAAAAAAATTTAATTGATAAAAATTAAGAAAAAAAAAAAAAAGAATTGTCTCAGTAGAAGCTTTAACACCAGGAGAGGACGTTCGGGGTGAGAGTGGCATCCCCGATGCCCTGCAGTGTCACCTCCCATGGCCAGGAGAGGGAGAAGCTCACCACCGGCCTCTCCATCTCACAGGCGCTGGCCCAGAGTGGACAGAAAGGAAATTCCTGAAGGAAATGCCCTGTGGCATCCTGGCTAGAACTGTGCTAAGCGCCAGCCACGACTCCCCTGCCCTGCAGGCTCTTCACGGAACTACCCAGCATGGAGGGAAACCACTCAGTTTCTTAGCATTTCTCAACACCATTATCTCAGGATGGAGGCATGGCTCAGGTGATAGAGCGACAGCCATTGAACGTCAACCCCCGAATTTGCATCCTGGGGTGTTTGTGTGTGTGTGTGTGTGTGTGTGTGTGTGTGTGTGTGTGTGTGTGTGTGTGTAATATAGTCCTGGAATTTGAATTCAGGGCCTGACCACTCTCTGTGAGTTTTGTGTTCAAGGCTAGCTCACTAACACGTGACTCACAGTCCTATTTCTGACATTTTTTCTTTTGGTACTTAATCTTTCCCAGGATGACTTTGAACTACGATCTTCAGATCCCAGTGTCCTCAATAACTAGCAGTATAGGTAGGAACTACTGAGACCCAGCTTCTATTTTAATTTTAACTTAAACTTAACTTAAACTTAACTTCGCCATTGTACACTTTACCCTTAGCTTCCATAGCTCCATATTGTTTTCTTTTGACTCCATCTTAAAGGGCTTCCCCCCTCCTCCAACCCTGAGACTATTTCCTTATAGTTTGACACTTAAAGATTTATATACACATTGCTTCTTCTGGTTTCTAGGCAACAACCATAGTACCAGGTTGTGGTAATGATCATAGTAATGAGTTATAGGAATAATCATAGTAGTAGTTACACAGATACTCTAGAAGCTGTCATGTTGCCCTGCATATAATTGCTTACAGCTCACTCATACCTGCTTCCAATATTGTTTTAGCTTCTGTAACTTCTCCTGCAGAAAAGGATCTTTAGGGACTGTCCACACCAGTGCGAACAAGGGAAGTGGGCTTTCTGCTTTGAGAGGGGCCATGAGGTGTGGGAATGTGGCTTAGTGGTAGAGTGCCTGCTAGCAGGTTGGAAGGCCTGGCTCAATTCCCAAGTACCACATAAACAGAGAAACCTGGAGGTGGCACTCTGGCTCAAGTGATAGAGCTCTACTAGCCTTGAGCAAACAGCGGCTCAGGGATAGAGCTCAGGCTCAGAATTCAAGGCCCACAAATGGCATAAAGAAAGCGGGGACATGATATCAGACTGGGTGCTGCACTTCTTAGGCACCTGACAATCCAGTGTAGTCCTGGCTGTCAATAACGACTTTCTTTTGGTTGTACTCTGAGTCTGCGTCATCTCTCCTGGAGGAGTCATCGCCTCCAGATTTTGGAGGCCCCAGCAGGATCTCTAGGATACAACAACCCAGGCTCCAGGGTATTTCAGCCAATTGCCGGGCACCAAGGAGATAAACTAGATCAATTCCTAGGTGAGACACCCCCTGAAACATTCCAGGGCCCCAGGAAATGCACATTCTCCTCCCTGCTGTTATAGAGGCTCCCAAGGCTTCCACTCCAAATATTTCAGGAGACCAATGTAACCTCGTTCCTCTTCTTCCTCCCTTCTCCTCCTCTTCCTCCTCCTCCTCTCCTCTTTCTCCCCCTCCTCCTTCTCCTCCTCTCCTCCTCCTCCTCCTCCTCCTCCTCCTCCTCCTCCTCCTCCTCCTCCTCCTCCTCCTCTTTCTCCTCCTCTTCCTCCTCTTCCATTTCTCACTATCACACTAAGAGTAGACAGTCTCTTTTCATTCCTGGGGCCTCAGGTCAGGCATGGTCAACTGCAAGCACACAGATGGATGGTCTAGTCAGGAGAAAAAAAAGTTAAAAATTTATGCCCTGTCCAGGGGCTTTCTTGCCCAGGCTAGCTTCAAACTGCACCCCTCAGATCTCAGTCTACTAAGTAGCTAGGATTAAAAATGTGAGACACCAGTGCTCAGCTAATCAGTTGTTTTGATTCTTTTTTTAAAAACTTACTTTAGGAGGTATTAAAAGTAGAAGGAG
The DNA here is from genome assembly GCF_023159225.1 of Perognathus longimembris pacificus. Classification (NCBI taxonomy): domain Eukaryota; kingdom Metazoa; phylum Chordata; class Mammalia; order Rodentia; family Heteromyidae; genus Perognathus; species Perognathus longimembris. The sequence goes on from NC_063180.1 coordinate 19,034,521, forward strand.
TGGGGAAGTTCATATGAGAAGTCCATGGCTGCCTACAAGGTCTTTGGATCAGGAAATCTTCTGGGATGGGTAGTAACTGTGGTTTCAAGTCTGTGTTGGGTCAAGGCCAGGCTCTGGGCTCTGAGGCTGGGTGAGGGTCTATGATTCATTCTGGGCCCCCAGGGTCTGTGGGGCAGAGCCTCGCTCCAACCATATGCATAAAATGTGCCCATTTGCTTGCTATGGGCCTAGGAGAAAGGATTTAGAAGAACATAGGCCTGGTGGAGCTGTTGATTGGCGGCTGGGGTTGGGGTTGGTGTAGAGACTGGCTCATGACTTCCAGGAACACTTGCCTGTCGGCCTATAGCAGACTCCAAAAAAAAGCATGGCAGCTTATTTGGCTCATCCAGTGGGTGCTGACGTGGGATGGGGCCACATTCTCCCTCTGCAAGCCAAACATTTGAGGCTAATTTCCACCCATCCTTGGGGATCAGGGACAGGAGCCACCAGAGCTGTGGTTCAAGTGGTAGAGGGCCAGCCTGAGCACAAAGAGACTCAGAGACAGAGCCCAGCCCCTGACTTCAAGCCCCAAGACCAGCAAAGAATAAAGAAAGAAAAAAAAATCCCTTCACTATTAACTTTGTTCCTGTCCTTCATTAAACTTCTTTCTCACTAGGTACTGGTGGCTGACCCCAGTAATCCTAGCTACTCAAAGTCAGTCAGGGCAGGAAAGTCATGAGACTCTGATCAGCAATGAACCCCCAAGAAAAGCCAGATGTGGAGCTGTGACTGATGGGATAGACCAACAGTCTTCAGCACAGAATGTCAGGGACAGCACCCAGGCCCCAACTTCAAATCCCAGGACCATCACACATGCATACACACACACACACACACACACACACACACACACACACACACACACGCACACAGACACACACAAGAGCATTCTAAAATCCATGCTTCATCCTAGCTCTTAACCTCAGGAAAACTGAGGGTTCAGCCAGTGGGAGGGAGGAGAGATTTTCTTGTGTTCACTCTCCCTTGCTCATTTTGTCCTGAGTCACCATGAGTGACATTTGTTTCTCCCATATGACCCCAGACACCAATCCTAGTTCCAAGTTCCAGAAACATCAGGAAAATCAAACACACGTGACCTCTTTGTCCTTATGCCCTTCCCCTATCTGTCGATAACCAGTTCCTTCCAGGAGGGATCATGGGAGCCCATCTCCACTCTGTGGCCAACCCTCATGCATCCCTCAAGAAGCACGAAATCCTACAAATGACTCCAAGAAAAAGATAAACATAAACAAATAAACAGAAAACCCAGAGGGGAGGAGAGAGGCCCAGGCCGGGGGCCAGCCCAGGTGTAGGCTGGTAACCCCATTCAAGGTATAAATGTCTGCCAAGCCTTTGTTAATCCTTTTCCCCACCTCTTCCCCCTTCTAAATCAACAAGCAAATTTTCTACCACCCAGCTTTGTTGTGCCCTTTATTCTCTCCACACAACACTCAGAGTCCAGCACCCTAGAAGGAGATGAAGCAAAATGCAAGTGCCAGGCCAGGCCTGGGGTGCCAGCCTCACCCAACTTCCACCCATTCGATGTTGCAAAGCAGGTGGCAGACCTCTGCCGTGCCAACAAACTGGGCACAGAGGCTACCCGGGACCTCTGCCCAGGTCTATGACACAACCCACTTGGACTCAAACTCACAAGTTTCATAAGGACATCTTTAGACCTTCCCCAGGAAACTTTGGTGACCCTCTCCTGAACTTACTCTTTTACCACACAGGGAGCCAAGCTCAAGTCCATGTGGTGTCCTCCATCTCTGGGGCTAGCTGACCCTGACAGGACAACTGTGCCAATCTCAGGACCCATCTAAGGGTGGGGGAGGGGTGGGAGGGAGGGAGTTCCAGTCCTCCCTTCCTCACACTGCCTGGGTCACTTCAGTGGAGATGATGAGTCAGCATCTTCATTTCCAGTAACAATCAAAACATCAGGCAGCCAGGCACCCCGGGCATGTCTGTCATCCTAGCAGATCAAGAGGCTGAGATCTGAGATTTGTGGTTCAATGCTAGCCTGGACAGGTATGTCCATGAGACTCTGATCTCCAATGAACCACCAGAAAACTGGAAGTAGTGCTGTGGCTCAAAGTGGTGAAATGCTAGCCTTGAGAAAAAGAGTCTCAGGGACAGTGTCCAGGCCCGGAGTTCAAGCCCCACAAATGACAAAAGAGTCTCTCACATTTGCATTCCAGGCAAAATCTCTGGGCTCTGTGCACAAGAAACCTATGTGTAAAATAGGGGGCAGTCATAAATAACCACAGTAATAGAAGTGATCTAATAAATGGAATGCACTTGCCTAGGGGGTGGGACATACAGCGGGGGCTCTTTGCAAATTGGACCCCTTGGTAGTGGGGGTTTCTGCCACATTGCTGGTTATTATGTCCTAGACCTAGCCTGTCCCTCTGCCCATTGTGACGCCGGAATGTTGTATTCAGGGCTATGTGGTGTTCTGCTAAAATGTGACTCAGGTGGTGGATCACGGGCAGTGGGGGGTACCGGCTCCGTGACCCCTATCATGACCTTCCACTTGGGGTCTCAAGAGACAGCATAGGGCTACAATCACAGCAGGTCTGCACCTGGGCTCAGGTGCTCACTGTCGATTCTGGCTGGGCTTTCTTCCTCCATACTCACAGTTATGTATCGTTCTTAGCCCCTGACCCTCCAAGCCATCACCCTTGAATCCCCCAAATCGTACTTCACTAGAACGTTCTCAAACCCATAACCATCTTTCACCAATACATTATTTGGATGAAACCCACACCTCTCCCAAGACCCTTAAAAAATTCACTCATGGGGCTGGGGATATGGCCTAGTAGCAAGAGTGCCTGCCACATATACATGAGGCCCTGGGTTCGGTTCCCCAGCACCACATATACAGAAAATGGCCAGAAGTGGCGCTGTGGCTCAAGTGGCAGAGTACTAGCCTTAAGCAAAAAGAAGCCAGGGGGGCTGGGGATATAGCCTAGTGGCAAGAGTGCCTGCCTCAGATACACGAGGCTCTAGGATCGATTCCCCAGCACCACATATACAGAAAACGGCCAGAAGCGGCGCTGTGGCTCAAGTGGCAGAGTGCTAGCCTTGAGCAAAAAGAAGCCAGGGACAGTGCTCAGGCCCTGAGTCCAAGGCCCAGGACTGGCCAAAAAAAAAAAAAAAAAAAAAGAAGCCAGGGACAGTGCTCAGGCCCTGAGCCCAAGCCCCAGGACTGGCCAAAAAAAAAAAAAAAATCACGCATGCTGTGTGAGGTCTTGGAGACCCACTATCTAAAAGCTCAAGGAACTCTACCCAAGATTTGAAGGTAATGAATCCACAGTTTTGGGGTACTTCCTCCTCAAGTGCCACACACCCAGCCTGTTTCTCCTTCCCACGTCTGTTACACTGGCTATGTCTCAAATTTGGTACAGTGCCTGGTAGAGGATGGATGAGGGGGTGGAAAGGAGGACGCGTGCAAAGAAAACAAGACAGTTATGCAACCCAGGCCAAAGGCCAGACTTCAGTCACGCAGAGTAGAGTATAAAGGCAGGCTAGACGCCGGCTCAGCCACCACCATCTGACTGGCACCCTGGTCTCCACCATGCTGGCCTCAGGCATGCTGCTGGTGGCCGTGCTGGCCTGTCTGACTGTCCTGGTGTTGATGTCTGTCTGGCGGCAGAGGAAGCTGGCGGGAAAGCTGCCTCCAGGCCCCACGCCATTGCCTTTCCTTGGAAACTATCTGCAGCTCAACACGGAGCAGATGTACGACTCTCTCATGAAGGTGCGGCGGGCCGGGAAGTGGTGGGATGGCGTGGTGGGACAGATGCGCCCAGATCCACAGGGCAGGGGCGCTGACCACAGACTGCGTGAGCCAGAGTTTTTATTTTATTTTCCAGTCCTCCAGCTTAAACTCAGGGCCTGAGCCCTGTCCCTGAGCTTCATTTTGCTCAAGGCTAATGCTCTACCACTTGAGACACAGTGCCACCTCCAGTTTATTCTTTTGATGTGGTGCTGAGGAATCAAACCCAAAGGGGAAAGGGGTTGGTGGGGACCTTTAGAAGCCAATTTCTATCTTGGCACCATGGCTCCCTCTTGGAATCCTAGCTACTCAGCAGATTCACATCTTAGGATTGTGGTTCAAAGCCAGCCAGGTCAGGAAATCCCATGAGACTCTTATCTCCCATGATGAGCTACTGGAAAACTAGAAGTGGGGCTGTGGCCCTAAGTGTTAGTATGCTGGCCTTGAGCAGACGTGCTCAGGGACAGAGCCCAGGTGCCAAGTTCCAGCCCCAGGACAGGCACCAAGAAGAAAAATGTGTGTGTGTATGTGTGTGTGTGTGTGCCCGCGCCGGCACGCACTCACATGAGTGTGTGAGTATGTGTTCCTGAGCAGTATTAGACCACATGTGGGAATATTCAATCTCTTGACTTTGCCAGGGTTTGGGGGAAGAAAAACGAATGCACCCCAGTACCTGCAAGCTTCCTCCTCAAAGTATTCCCATCTGCCCTTTCCCAGCTAAGGGATCGCTTCGGCCCCGTGTTCACGGTTCACCTGGGCCCTCACCGGGTCGTGGTGCTGTGTGGCCAGGATGCTGTGAAGGAGGCACTGGTGGATCAGGCCGAGGAGTTCAGCGGGCGCGGGGAGCAGGCCACCTTCAACTGGTTCTTCAAAGGCTATGGTGAGTGAAGGTGACATGGAGTGGAGATCTGAGTGGTCTCAGTATCCCCAGCCTGTCTCCTCTGGATCTTTCAAGCTTCTGGCTTGCCTCAGACCTTCCCAGTGTCTTTCCCGCTTGCTTCCAGTTCTCTGTGGACAGAAAGCAGTCACTCTTCCCCTTTCCATCCATTTCAAAAGTCACCTCCTGACTTTCTGCCTCTCCTCCACTCTCCTCCTCTCTCTTTACTCCCTCTCTCTCTGAGGGAGGGGGACTGTCTCCCCTTCCCTGTCTCTTTCCCCATGATCTGCAAATTTTTGGCCCTGAGTCTGGGGTTTCTTCCTGGCTCCCTCGTTCGCTCTCGGCCCATAGAGCTCCTCTCCCTTCTCTTGCTCTATGCACAGCCGGGCCTACAGGCCTCCAGCTTCCCCAGCATCCCTAGGGTGCTCTGAGGGTCCTAGCTCGCACGCACTTTGGTGGTCATGGGTTCTGATCTTCCCTCTTCCCACTCCCCAGGTGTGGCCTTCAGCGATGGGGAGCGCGCCAAGCAGCTGAGGCGCTTCTCCATCACCACACTGCGGGACTTTGGTGTGGGCAAGCGTGGCATTGAGGAGCGCATCCAAGAGGAGGCGGGCTTCCTCATCCAGGCACTGCGGGACACTCGCGGTGGGTGCCAGGCAGGGGGAGGGTGGGGCCGGGGGTGGGTGAACCCAGGCTACACGACCCCATAAAACCTCTCCCAAAGGGTCAAACTGGCATCAGGTCACTGGGATTGGTTCTTTTCCAGGACAGATCTATCCTGGGTTCCCCTCCACCAAGGCAAACCCCTAACCCTTCCCCCTGCAGATGCTCCATTATTTCTCCACTCCTCACCTGCCACTCCTGCTGAGCTCTCACTCTCCAAGTTTCATAACCCCTCACCCTTCACCCCTGAAAACCCCTACCCTTCAGCCCTGCAGGCTCCTCCATAAACCCCTCACTCTCCACCCTGCAGGCACCTTCATTGACCCCACCTTCTACCTGAGCAGAACCGTCTCCAATGTCATCAGCTCCATTGTCTTTGGGGACCGCTTCGACTATGAGGACAAGGAGTTCCTGTCTCTCCTGGAAATGATTCGGAGCAGCTTCCAGTTCACAGCCACCTCCACCGGCCAGGTACCCACACCGCGCCCCTGCCCTGAAAGTAGGTCATAGAAATAACTTCAAATTAGCCAGGATCTGATGGCTTACGCCTGTCATCCTAGCTACTAGGAAGGCTGACATTTGAGGATTTTGGTTCAAATTCAGCCTGGCAGGAAAGTCTGTGAGACTCTTACCTCCAATGGATCAGCAAATCCTGGAAGTGGCACTGTGGCTCAAAGTGGTAAAGCACCACCCTTGAGCAAAAGAGGTCCGGAACAGTGCCCTAGCCCCACCACAGACAGAACAAATGTGAAGGCTATTGACTCAAACCTGTCATCCCAGATATTCAGGAGGCTGAGATCTGATGGATGTTGAAACCATCCTGGGCAGGAAAGTCTATGAGACTCCAATTACCCAGTGAAAAGCAATGACTTGGAGCTGTGGCTCACATACTCGAGTGCCTGGGAGAGGCAGGGTACTCACCGGCCCAGCCCTGGGCAGGGCGCACCTGTCAGGTCAAGAAGTTGGTTTGCTGAGAGCTGCAGTCAAGGAGCCCAGGGGGTGGTGGAGCCGCACCCTCCCCCGCAGGCTTTGTGTTCAGGTGGAAATGTCCACCTGTCCTCAGAGACCTGCGTATTGGTCACTGACTCTGGGTCCTGGCACAGCTCTTCAGGTGTACACATGGTGGGCTGGTTTTGAGGGTAACTTGGAGGCAGGAGGATGGCAGATGGGGGCCCATGACCTGTGGGGGTGGATTGACAATTAGGGGAGGGGTGTGTTGTGCCCTGTGTTCTACTGAAGATTGAAGCCAAGACCTGGAGCATATTAGCCATGCACTCTGTCCTTGAGCTAACTATTTTATCATTCTTTATTTATTCACACATTTATGCGATGCATGGTTGCCCCAAACTTGAGACCTTCCTGGACTCCATCTCCAGAGTAGCTGGGATTACAGGTGTGTGCTATGCTGTCCAGTGAATGTCTGTTTTTTTTTTTTTTCCACTTTCTCTCTCCACAACTCCCCCTGCCCCCCCCCACCCCAGCTCTATGATATGTTCTACTCCATCATGAATCACCTGCCGGGACCACAGCAACAGGCCATTAAGGAGCTGCAGGGGCTGGAGGATTTCGTCACCAAGAAGGTAGAGCAGAACCAGCGCACCCTGGATCCCAACTCCCCGCGAGACTTCATTGACTCCTTCCTCATCCGCATGCTGGAGGTGTGTGCAGCAGCCCGGGGGAGGGGGCGGGGCAGGCAGTTGAGTGCCAAGGAGATTGGGGTAGGATGGAAAACCTAGAACTATGTCAATTATATAAATAATCCTCAGTGTGGATCATGGTTGATTATATAAACAATCCTTAATGTCCACTGGGAATGTGCCTTAGCGGCAGAGTGCTTGCCCAGCATGCTTGAAGTCCAGGGTTCGATTCCTCAACACCACATACACAGAAAAATCCAGAAGTGGTGCTGTGACTCATGTGGTAGAGTGCTAGGATTGATCAAAAGAAGCTCAGGGACATTGTCTAGGCCCCGAGTTCCAGCCACAGGACTCACAAAAAAAGAAAGTAGTTAATAAATAGTACTCAATGTCAATCATAATGAATATGGGTGTTCTTCTACAGAACCCTTATCCACAGAGAAGATAATGGTAACCAACTCTACCCCAATGCCTGTGCTGGGGCTTGTTCTTTCTTGTTTTCTTTCTTTCTTCCTTTTTCACATTTGTGGAGCTTGAACTCGGGACCTGGGCATTATTCCTGAGTTTCTTTTGCTCAAGGCCTAGTGCTCTACCTTGAGCCACTTTGAGATTGGAGATAAGAGTCTCATGCCCTTTCCTGCCCAGGCTGACTTCCAACCATGATCCTCAGATCTGAGCTTTCTGAGTAGCTACAATTACAGGTGTAAGCCTCCAGGGCCTGTCTAAACTAGGTATTATTTAGTGCCCATCACAGCCTTTTCTATATGTGTGTACCAGTCCTGGGGCTTGAACTCATGTCCTGGATACTGTCCTTGAGCTTCTTTTGTTCAGGGCTAGCACTCTACCTTTTGAACCACAGCTCCACTTCCATTGTGTGTGTGTGTTATTACTGTTGTTTTTGTGCCTGCTAATATGGGATAAACATCTCACAGACTTCCCTGCCAGGACTGGGTTCTAATGGCAAATCCTCAGATCTCAGCATTCTGAGTAGCTGGGATTGCAGACATGAGCCACTGGTGCTGGCCCATCCTAACTATTAGTATCACAATGAAGCATCACAGCCTAGAGAGTGATGGTGATCTGCCTGAGCTCACACAGCATGGAAACTGTGTCGTCTACCTTACTCCAGGTCTGTTTCTGACAATGGTGCTTTAAGTTACCACACCAAATGAGAGTGAGTGGTCTAGAGTTCAAGCCCCAGTACTGGCACACACACAGACAAACACAAACACTCATGATAAATATCCTAGCTACACAGGAGCCTGAGTTGTGAGGATCATGGTTCAAAACCAGCCAAGGCTGGAAAGTCCATGAGACTCTTATATCCAGTTAACCACCAGAAAAGTTGAAGTATGCTGTAGCTCTAAGGGGTATATCACTAGGCTTGAGTTCAAGCCCCACAATTGACAAAAATAATCAACCAACCAGCCAGAGGGTCAGCCAGGCAAAGGCCAGAGGTGCATTTTGGGCCACAGGCAACATCCTGGGCAAAGTTGTGGAAACAGAATGGAGAGCCTGGCAGATTGATGTTCTACCTGGACCTCACAGAGGTAGATGCCAAGAGAACATTCCAGAAGATCCTTCAAAGGCATGGGCAGTGGGCTGGGAATATGGCCTAGTGGTAAAGTGCAAGCGTCATATATATGAAGCCCTGGGTTCGATTCCTCAGCACCACATATATAGAAAATGGCCAGAATTAGCGTTTGTCCAAATTCTCCAGGAACACACAAGTCTTCGCCGTCACATGAAGTGTGGGCGCATTTCTGCTTAGTATAGGTTGGGGCTAGCATGGTGGCCCCTCCTGAATGTGTTCAGCATCTGTACAAATGAATTTTATTTGCTACAGTTTGTGAAGCTGTATAGTTAAAGGAAATGAAAACCTTTTCAGCATAAATACATTTTACTTGCACTGTGTTTTTTAGCTAAAAGTGAAAACTTAGATTAAATAAAAGCAGAGTTGAGAAGAATCATCAAAAGACTGTTCTCAGTGTGAATCAAGTGTTGAAAAATGGTTGGTGTATTTTGTCAGTAATTGTACATAATTTTTGGCACATAACATAAAATGGCTATGTAAACTATAATTATTTTGCTAAGAGACTGTATGCAAGCTATGGGCAGACTTTACAGACGTCCAGACCAAAGTCCCTTCTTTGTACCTATTTTTTTATTACAAATATACTAATTGGTTCTTTATATTTTCAGAGGTTATTGTATTAAATTGTCTATTGATAGTATTTTTATGACTGTAAATATTTTGGCTTCCTCCATGTGAATTCTCACGTTAGACATGAATTCTTACGTGTGAACTGAACGCTGATCAGTATTTTTTACCCACACCCAAGAACTGTTACACTTTTATTTTATCTTTTAGGAAATCTCGTCTTTCCATTTTTTCATGTACATTTTGCACAACTACTTGTTCATATGTAAATATTTTACTTTCAAAAATGAAGTTTTTAATTGCTATTGTTTTATATAGCATTGAAAGAAATTTAACTCCTTTATTAAAAACAAATTTATCGGGGCTGGGGATATAGCCTAGTGGCAAGAGTGCCTGCCTCGGATACACGAGGCCCTAGGTTCGATTCCCCAGCACCACATATACAGAAAAAAACGGCCAGAAGCGGCGCTGTGGCTCAAGTGGCAGAGTGCTAGCCTTGAGCGGGAAGAAGCCAGGGACAGTGCTCAGGCCCTGAGTCCAAGGCCCAGGACTGGCCAAAAAAAAAAAAAAAAACAAATTTATCTGTAAAAAAAAACAGAAAAACAACAAGAAATAGCACTTGGCTCAAGTGGCAGTGTGCTAGCCTTGAGCAAAAGGAAGCCATGGACAGTACTGAGGCCCTGAGTCCATGCCCCAGTACTGACAACAAAAACAAAGCAAAACAAAACAAAGGCGGGGAAAATGGGGTAGACTTGAAGGCCTTTCTCCCTACAGGAGAAGAAGAACCCCAATACGGAATTCCACATGAAGAATCTGGTGCACACCACCCTGAACCTCTTCTTTGCGGGCACGGAGACTGTCAGCACCACCTTGCGTTATGGCTTCCTGCTGCTCATGAAACACCCAGATGTGGGGGGTAAGGCCGGGAATGGGCAGGGACAGAGAAATGAGGGGAGGGGGCAGGCCCTAAAAGTCCCCTAAGTTAGCTGTCAAGTTCTCATTTCTACTAACAACCTGGAGTTTCACATGGGCCCTGTTACAATCAAGACGGGAGAGTCAGCCTGTGCACTTAGCTATCACAGTCGTAGCTATGAAAATAGTAGGAGCCAGGGCAGTGGCTCCTCCAGTCATCCTAGCTACTCAGGAGGCTGGCAGCTGAGGATTTGCCTTTGGAATCCAGCCAAAGCAGGGAGATGTATGAGATTCATATCTCCAAGACACCGCCAGAAAACTGGAAGTGAGGCTGTCGCTAAAAGTGGTAAAAGAGTTCAGGGACAGCCCCCTGGCTCTGAATTCAAGCCCCCAAACTGATAAATACATGTATATTGGTGCTTCCTAAACGGATTGGTAAATTGCTGATTTCAACCACAAGGACCCCACTGCCTCCTTCACCAAGCCACAGCCTAAGACAGCCCTTGATAATGATAGGACAGCGAGCTAATGCCCAACAGAATGTTGTGAATGAATGATGAGCTGTACGCCTGTCACTCATTGTTCTAAGACCTACACACAGGTTTCTTTGCCTGCCTCCCTGGCCTGCCTTCTTTCTTCATTCCTTCCTTCCTTCCTTCCTTCCTTCCTTCCTTCCTTCCTTCCTTCCTTCCCTCCTTCCTTTCTTCTTCCTTTCTGTCAGTTATGGTGGGGCTTGAACACAGGGCTTTGATGCAATCCATGAGCTTTTTTGATATAGGCTGGTGCTCTAACCCTTGAGTCACAAATCCACTTCTGGTTTCTGGTGGTTTATTGGAGTTTACAGTCTCTTACCTTTTCTGCCTAGGCTGGCTTTGAACCCTGATCCTTAGATCTCAACCTCCTGAATAGCTAGTATGACAGGTGGTAGCCACCAGTGCCAAGCTCTTTTCTTCTTCTTCTTCTTCTTCTTCTTCTTCTTCTTCTTCTTCTTCTTCTTCTTCTTCTTCTTCTTCTTCTTCTTCTTCTTCTTCTTCCTTTTTGATTCTCATCCCTAATTTAAAGACTTCAAATACCTAAACACATTTCTTCTTTCTCTCCCAACTCCCAGCCAAAGTCCACGAAGAGATTGATCGGGTCATTGGCAAAAACCGGCAGCCAAAGTTTGAGGACCGAGCAAACATGCCCTACACAGAGGCTGTGATTCACGAGATCCAGAGATTTGGAGACATTATTCCCATGGGGCTGGCCCGCAGGGTCACAAAGGACACCAAGTTCCGGGAGTTCCTTCTGCCCAAGGTGCCCCTTGCCTGGGACCCCTGCACCCCAAATCTATTACACACTATTGACTCCCTGTCTTCCCTTCTTAATCGAAGGTTCCTCACACACACACACACACCCGTGTCCCTTCTTCTTTCCTACTCAGACAACTCTGTATCCTGGCTCCCTGCAACACCCCTCCTCCCCATCTGCCCTGGCTCAGGAGATCCATGCCTTGATTTGAATCTTCCTAAATGGGGTGATGAAAATCCCATCACTGGTGACTCGGGCCTGTCCTCATAGGCATTCAGGAGGCTAAGTTCTGAGAATCGACATTTAAAGTCAGCTCCAGCAGAAACGTCTATGAGACTTAATTTTTTTTTTCGGCCTGGGGCTTGATCTCATGGCCTGGTCACTGTTCTTGAGTTCTTTTTGCTCAAGACTAGCATTCTACCAGCCATGGTACCACCACCATAAGACTCTTATCTACAGTGAACCACCAAAACTCCTGGAAGTGGAGCTGTGGGCTCAAAGAGGCAGAGTGCTAGCCTTGACCAAAAAAAAAAAAAAAAAAAAAAAAAAAAAAAAAAAACCAAAAACTCAGAGACAATGCCTTGGCTCTGAGTTCAAGGCCTAGGACTGAAACACACACACAAGAGCAGGGGTTAAATCTTATTTACCCAGACCTCTTGCTTAAGAACAGGAATCTCCAGTCATCAATAGATCATTCCAGAAGGCCCGGAATCTCATAGCTCTGGCACATGTACCTGCCAAGTCCACTCGCCCCCCCAACCATCCACCTAGAGAGACAAGAGAGGTAGATCTCCCAAACTGTGGCTTCTGGAAGCCTCAAACCTGTGTCCACCAAGCCCCTGGTAACAGGAGGAACTTCTACTCACTCACAGAGACCTTAACCTCATGGTCCCTGAAGCCTCTCCCTCCCTCCTCCACTCCCATGACTCCACTCCCTGGCCCTTCCTACCCCATCCCAGGGGACTTTCAGCACATTCATCTTCCAACTGCCTTTCTCACTCTCCCTTCCTCCTCTTCTTCTCAGGGTACCGAAGTGTTCCCCATGCTGGGCACTGTGCTTAAAGACCCCAAGTTCTTCTCTAACCCCCGAGATTTCAACCCTCACCACTTCCTGGATGACAATGGACGGTTTAAGAAGAATGATGCTTTTGTCCCCTTTTCCATCGGTGAGTGACCAGAGGTGGCCACTGGTACATCACTCACAGCAAAGGGACAGCTGTGCGTGCCAGCCCCTCTTTGACCCACAAAACCATTAGTGTCTTTCCCCAGGTTGAAAGGTCTGATTGTATCTAGTCTGTGATCCCCTACCTGCAACCCATCATAATGCCCAAACATCCTGTTGGGTGCCAGGCAACACAAAAGGGATCATCAAAGCTCATTCAGAAATGAGGAAAATCAAGAACAGAGTGAGGTAGACACAGTGTCTGTGGCTCATGCCTCCATCCTAGCTACTCAGGAGGCTCAGATCTGAGGATCACAGTTGGAATCCAGCCTGGGGAAGGAAAGTCCGTGAGACTCTTAGCTTTACTGAAGCACCAGAAAATTGGAAGTGCCATGGAGCTCAAAGTAGTAGATGACTAGCTTCGAGTGGAAAAGCTTAGGGCTGCACCCAGGCCCTGAGTTCAACCCCAAGACTGACCAAAAAAATACTGTAAGTGGGGCTGTGGCTCAAGTGCTACAGTACCAGCATGGAGGAGAAAAACTCAAGGACAACACCCAGCATCCTCATGAACTAGGGAAACCCAGGTTCAGAGAGGAGGCTAGAATTTTATAGCTTTCCCTGCACTACCCTTAGAGAACTCACCTGGGGACTTAGAGTTGGGAGGTTAGCTCACAGATAGAGTTGGCTTCAGCCCTGCTTGCCTCTTGTCCTCTGCAGGAAAGCGGTATTGTTTTGGAGAAAGCCTGGCTAGAATGGAGCTCTTTCTCTTTGTCACCACCATCATGCAGAACTTCCGCTTCAAGTCCACCCAGGCTGCCCAAGACATCGACGTGTCCCCCAAATATGTGGGCTTTGCCACAATCCCACCAACCTATACTATAAGCTTCCAGCCTCGCTGACCCCAGAGCTGAGCTGGGGGAGGGGGAAAGAAGGGGATGCAGGGCCAGAGGGGGAGGGAGGGCCCTGGGCCACTAGGAGTGGTGGGAAGATGGGAGGGGGCAATTGTCAGATGGGAAGAGCAAACAGGCCAGATTGCTGACCTTGCTGAAGATGGGTGTTTCCAAGCTGGAATGTCAGAAAGGGAATTTTGACGTCATGAGCAGTAATAAAAACAAATCAGTTCTTATTTATTAAAGGAATTTTGTGTGTCATGTTTCTATCAGGTGTCTGATGATCTCTGCCCACACAACCTGAGCAAAGGGTTTGTGCGCAGCTTGGGAATCTTCTGCAGATGAGAGGCATGCTAAGGCTTAGGAAGTCCTTGCTGAGGGCTGCTGCTCCGTAGGCCGGTCATCCCAGCTACTCAAGAGGCTGAGAGCTGAGGATCCCTGTTCAAAGCCAGCCTGACTAGGAAAAGCCCAGCAGACTCTTCCCTCCAATGAACCAACAAAAAGCTGGGAGTGGAGGTGGGGCTCAAGTGGTAGAGTGCTAGAAGGCTTTGAATTCAAGCCTTGTGAGAGAGAGAGGGAGAGATGCGAACAGAGAGGGAGAGGGAGAGAGAGAGGAAAACACCAAGAGAAACTCTGAAAGCATTGAAAGAAGTAATTAAATCACCAGAAGCTTTAACACCAGGAGAGGACTTTCAGGGTGAGAGTGGCATCCCTGATGTCCCACAGTGTCACCTCCCATGCCAGGAGTGGTAGATGCTCACTGCCGGCCTCTCCATCTCAAAGGTTCTGGCCCAGAGTGGACAGAAAGGAAATTCCTGAAGGAAATGCCCTGTGGCATCTTGGCTGGAACTGTGCTAAGCAGCAGCCAAGGCTCCCCTGCTCCCCCTGCAGGCTCATCATGGAACTGCCCAGCATGGAGGAAAACCACTCAATTTCTTAGCATTTCTCAACACCATTATCTCAGGATGGAGGCGTGGCTCACGTGAAAGGGCAACAGCCAATGAGCGTCAGCCACCGAGTTTGAGTCCTGGTGTATGTGTGTGTGTGTGTGTGTGTGTGTGTGTGTGTGTGTGTGTGTGTGTGTGTGTGATCTAGTCCTGGAGTTTGAATGCAGGGCCTGACCACTCTCTCTGAACTTTTTTTTTTTCCTCAAATTTTTATTATCAAACTGACGTACAGAGAGGTTACAGTATCATACATTGGGCATTGGATACATTTCTTGTACTGTTTGTTGCCTTGTCCCTCATGCCCCCCTCCCTCCCCCCCTTTCCCTCCCCCCCCAGGTGTTCAGTTCACTTACACCGAACAGTTTTGCAAGTATTGCTTTTGTAGTTATTTCTCTTTTTTTACCCTGTGTCTCTCGAATTTGGTATTCCCTTTGAATTTCCTACTTCCAATACCAGTAAACACGGTTTCCAATATACTCAGATAAGATTACAGAGATAGTGTAGGTACAAACATAAGAAGGTGATACAAAACATTATCAATAATAGAAACTACACATACACATACACGTTGAAAGTAGTTACAACTGTGATATATCACTTGTTTCCATAACATGGAGTTCATTTCAATTAGCATCATCTTATGTGTTTCTAAGGGTATAGCTATTGGGCCTTGTGATGCTCTGCTATGGCTTGCCTAAACCTGTACTAATTATTCCCAATAAGGGAGGCCATAGAGTCCATGTTTCTTTGGGTCTGGCTCACTTCACTTAGTATAACTTTTTCCAAGTCCTTCCATTTCCTTACAAATGGAACAATGTCATTCTTTCTGATAGAGGCATAAAATTCCATTGTGTAAATGTACCACATTTTCCTGATCCATTCATCTATGGAGGGGCATCTGGGTTGGTTCCAGCTTCTCGCTATGACAAATTGTGCTGCGATGAACATTGTTGTGCTGGTGGCATTACTGTGATTTTGTTTGTGGGCTTTTGGATAGATACCCAACAGTGGGCTGCTGGGTCATAGGGGAGTTCTATATTGAGCCTTCTGAGGAATCTCCATACTGCTTGCCAGAGTGGCTGAACCAGTTTACATTCCCACCAACAATGAAGTAGGGTTCCCTTTTGGCCACATCCCCTCCAACAATTGTTATTATTAGTTTTCTTGATATATGACATTCTTGCTGGGGTGAGATGGAATCTCAATGTTGTTTTGATTTGCATTTCCTTTATGGCCAGTGATGTAGAGCATTTTTTCATATGTCTATTGGCCATTCTCATTTCCTCATCAGAGAAGTTTCTTTGTAGGTCTTTAGCCCACTTGATGAGGGGGCTATTGGTTCTTTGCAGTTTTGTTTTGGAAGAAGGTAATTTTTTTAGTTCTGCATATATTTTAGAGATGAGGCCTTTGTCTGTTGAATGTCCGGTAAAGATCTTCGCCCAGTCTGTGGGCTTTCTGTTTATCTTGAGAGCTATGTCCTTTGCCGTGCAGAAGCTCTGGAGTTTGATGCAGTCCCATTTGTCCAACCTTTCTTTGATTTGTAGCCTTTCAGGGTCTTTGTTAAGGAAGTTCTGTCCTGTGCCAAGGAGCCCAAGTGTTTCTCCTACTCCTTCCTTTAGTGTCTTCAGGGTGCCTGTTTTGATTTCAAGTGAAAAACTAAAGCCATTCCCTTTAAAATCAGGAACAAGGCAGGGATGTCCACTCTCTCCCCTGCTCTTCAACATAGTACTAGAATTCCTAGCCAGAGCAATTAGGCAAGAAGAGAATATAAAGGGGATCCAAATAGGAAAAGATGAAGTTAAACTTTCTCTCTTCGCAGATGACATGATCCTATACCTAAAGAATCCCATAGACTCTACCCCCAAGCTACTAGAGCTGATACAAAACTTTGGCAAAGTTGCAGGATATAAAATAAACCTTCAAAAATCAACGGCCTTTCTCTATGCTAACAACCCGAAGACCGAGGCTGAAATCAGGAAAGCAACTCCTTTTGCAATAGCCCCCAAAAACATAAAATACCTAGGAATAACCTTAACCAAAGAAGTGAAAGACCTCTTTGAAGAGAACTTTAAAAGCTTGAAAAATGAAATTAAGTCAGAACTAAAAAAATGGAAAAACCTCCCATGCTCCTGGATTGGGAGGATTAATGTAATCAAAATGGCAATATTGCCAAAGGCTATCTACAAATTCAATGCAATACCCATTAATATCCCAACACCATTCTTTAATGAAATAGAGGAAGCAATCCAGAAATTCATATGGAACAATAAAAGACCTAGAATAGCAAAAACACTCCTAAGCAGAAAGAACAGTGCTGGAGGAATTACAATACCCAACTTCAAGCTGTATTATAAAGCTATAGTAATAAAAACAGCTTGGTATTGGCACCGGAACAGGCCTGAAGACCAATGGAACAGAATTGAAGACCCAGAATTAAACCCACAGAACTATGCCTACTTAATCTTTGATAAAGGAGCTAAAACAATAATATGGAAGAAAGATAGCCTCTTTAACAAGTGGTGCTGGCAAAACTGGCTCAACACATGCAACAAACTAAAACTAGATCCTTATATATCACCCTGCACCAAAATCAATTCCAAATGGATTAAAGACCTTGAAATCTCTCTGAACTTTTGTGGCTCAAGGCTAGCTCTCTACCACTTGACTCACAGTCCTATTTCTGACATTTTTTTCTTTTGGTACTTAATCTTTCCCAGGCTGACTTTGAACCACGATCTTCAGATCCCAGTCTCCTCAATAACTAGCAGTATAGGTAGGAACTACTGACACCCAGCTTCTATTTTATTTTTACTTAAAGGTATAATAGGGATTCTCAAACTTCACCATCCTACACTTTACCCTTAGCTTCCATCGCTCCATATTTTTTTTTATAGCTCCATCTGAAAGGGCTTCCGCCCTCCTCCACCTCTGAGACTATTTCCTTATAGTTTGACACTTAAAGATTTATGTAGCCATTGTTTCTTCCGGTTTCTAGGCAACAACCATAGTACCAGGTTGTGATAATGATCATAGTAATGAGTTATAGGAATGATCATAGTAGTGGTTACAAAGATACTCTAGAAGCTGTCATGTTGCCCTGTGTATGATTGCTTACAGCTCACTCATGCCTGCTTCCAATATTGTTTTAGCTTCTGTAACTTCTCCTGCAGAAAAGGATCTTTAGGGACTATCCACACCAGTGCGAACAAGGGAAGTGGGCTTTTACTTTAAAAGGGGCAATGCAGAGTGGGAATGTGGCTTAGTGGTAGAGTGCCTGCCCAGCGTGTTGGAAGGCCTGGCTCAATTTCTGAGTAGCACATAAACAGAGAAACCGGGAGGTGGCACTCTGGCTCAAGTGGTAGAGCTCTAGCCTTGAACAAAGAGCGGCCCAGGGATAGAGCTCAGGCCCAGAGTTCAAGGCCCAAAACTGGCATAAAGAAGAGGGAGGCATGATATCAGACTGGGTGCTGCACTTTTTGGGCACCTGACAGTCCTGTGTAGTCCTTGCTGTCAATAACGACTTTCTTTTGGTTGTACTCTGAGTCTGTGTCATCTCCCCTGGGGGAGTCTGCCCCTCCAGATTTTGGTGGCCCCAGTGAGATCTCTAGAAGACAATAACCCAACCCCTCGGTATTTCAGCAGGTGGCCAGGCACTAGGGAGAAAAACTAGATCAATTTCTAGGTGAGACATGCCCTGAAATATTCCAGGGCCCCAGGAAATGCACTTCTCTCCTCCCTGCTGTTCTACAGGCCCCCAAGGCTTCCACTCCAAATATTTGTATGAGACCAATGTAACCTCCTTCCTCTTCTTTCCTCTTCCTCCCCCTCCCCCTCCCCCTCCCCCTCCCGCTCCCCCTCCCGCTCCCCCTCCCCCTCCTCCTCCCCCTCCTCCTCCATTTCTCACTATCACACTAAGAGTGGACAGTCTCTCTTCATTCCTGGGGCCTCAGGTCAGGTATGGTCAACTGCAAGCACACAAATGGATGGTCTAGTCAGGAGAAAAAAGGTTAAAAATTTATGCCCTGTCCAGGGGCTTTCTTGCCCAGGCTGGCTTCAAACTGCACCCCTCAGATCTCAGTCTACTAAGTAGCTAGGATTAAAAATTTTGAGACACCAGTGCTCAACTAATCAGTTGTTTTTATTCTTTTTCTTAAAACTTACTTCAGGAGGTATTAAAAGTAGGAGGTGTGGGGAAGTCCATATGAAAAGTCCATGGCTGCCTACAAGGTCTTTGGATCAGGAAATCTTCTGGGATGAGTAGTAACTGTGGTTTCAAGTCTGTGTTGGGTCAAGGCAAGGCTCTGGGCTCTGAGGCTGGGTGAGGGTCTGTGATTGATTCTGGGCCCCACAGGGTGGGTGGGGCAGAGCCTTGCTCCACCCATTTGCAAAAAATGTGCCCATCTGCTTGCTCTGGGCCTAGGAGACAGAATTTAGAAGAACACAGGCCTGGTGGAGCTGTTGATTGGCAGTTGGGGCTGGGGCTGGCGTGGACACTGGCTCATGACTTCCAGGAACACTTGCCTGTTGGCCTATAGCAGACTCCAAAAGAAGCATGGCAACTTATTTGGCTCCTCTTGTGAGTGCTGACATGGGGTGGGGCCACATTCTCCCTCTGCAAGCCAATCATTTGAGGCTAATTTCCACCCAGCCTGGGGGAACAGGGACAGGAGCCACTAGGGCTGTGGTTCAAGTGGTAGTAGAGGGCCAGCCCTGAGCACAAAGAGACTCAGAGACAGAGCCCAGCCTCTGACATCAAGCCCCAAGACCAGCAAAGAATAAAGAAAGAAAAAAAATCCCTTCACTGTTTCCTTTGTTCCTGTCCTTCATTAAACTTCTTTCTCACTAGGTACTGGTGGCTGACCCCAGTAATCCTAGCTACTCAGGATGCTGAGATCTGAGCATTGTGTTTCAAAGTCAGTCAGGGCAGGAAAGTCATGAGACTCTGATCAGCAATGAACCCCCAAGAAAAGCCAGATGTGGAGCTGTGACTGATGGGATAGAGCAACAGTCTTCAGCACAGAATGTCAGGGACAGAACCCAGGCCCCAACTTCAAATCCCATGACCAGCACACATGCACACACACACACACACACACACACACACACACACACACACGCACACAGACACGCACAAGAGCATTCTAAAATCCATGCTTCATCCTTGCTCTTAACCACAGGGAAACTGAGGGTTCAGCCAGGGGAACGGGGGAGAGATTTTTCTTGTGTTCACCCTCCCTTGCTCATTTTGTCCTGAGTCACCATGAGTGACATGTGTTTCTCTCATATGACTCCAGACACCAATCCTAATTCCAAGTTCCAGAAACATCAGGAAGAGGAAACACACGTGACTTCTTTGTCCTTAAGTCCTTCTCCTATCTGTCGATACCCAGTCCATTCCAGAGGGATCATGGGAGCCCATCTCCACTCTGGCCACTCCTCATGCATCCCTCAGGAAGCACGAAATCCTACAAGTGACTACAAGGAAAAAGTAAACACAAACAAATAAACAGAAAACCCAGAGGGGAGGAGAGAGGTCCAGGCCGGGGGCCAGCCCAGGTGTAGGCTGGTAACCCCATTCAAGGTATAAATGTCTGCCAAGCCTTTGCTAATGCTTTTCCTTACCTCTTCCCTCTCCTAAATCAACAAGCAAATAATCCATCCCCCAGCTTTGTTGTTTGCCCTTTATTCTCTCCATACAACACTCAGAGTCCAGCACCCTAGAAGGAGATGAAGCAAAATGCAAGTGCCAGGCCAGGCCTGGGGTGCCAGCCTCACCCAACTTCCACCCATCCGATGTCGCAAAGCAGGTGGCAGACCTCTGCCGTGCCAACAAAGTGTGCACAGAGGCTACCAGGGACCTCTGCTACGGTCTATGACACAACCCACTTGGACTCAAACTCACAAGTTGCATAAGTACATCTTTAGACCTTCCCCAGGAAACTTTGGTGACCCTCTCCTGAATTTACTCTTTACCATACAGGGGGCCAAGCTCAAGTCTATGTGACATCCTCCATCTCTGGGGCTAGCTGACCCTGACAGGACAACTGTGCCAATCTCAGGACCCATCTAAGGGTGAGGGGGGGTGGGAGGGAGGGAGTTCCAGTCCTCCCTTCCTCACACTGCCTGGGTCACTTCAGTGGAGATGATGAGTCAGCATCTTCATTTCCAGTAACAATCAAAACATCAGGCAGCCAGGCACCCCGGGCATGTCTATCATCCTAGCAGATCAAGAGGCTGAGATCTGAGGATTGTGGTTCAATTGCTAGCCTGGACAGGAATGTCCATAAGACTCTGATCTCCCATGAACCGCCAGAAAACTGGAAGTAGTGCTGTGGCTCAAAGTGGTGAAATGCTAGCCTTGAGAAAAAGAGTCTCAGGGACAGTGTTAAGGCCCAGAGATCAAGCCCCACAAATGACAAAAGAGTCTCTCACATTTGCATTCCAGGCAAAATCTCTGGGCTCTGTGCACAAGAAACCTATGTGTAAAATAGGGGGCAGTCATAAATAACCACAGTAATAGAAGTGATCTAATAAATGGAGTGCACTTGCCTAGGGGGTGGGACATACAGCGGGGGCTCTTTGCAAATTGGACCCCTTGGTAGCTGGGGTTTTCTGCCACATTGCTGGTTATCATGTCCTAGACCTAGCCTGTCCCTCTGCCCATTGTGACCCCGGAATGTTGTCTTCAAGGATGTGTGGTGTTCTGCTGAAATGTGACTCAGGTGGTGGATCACAGACAGTGTGGGGGTCCTGGCTCCATGGCCCCCATCATGACCTGCCACTCAGGGTCTCAAGCGACAGCACAGGGCTGCAATCTCAGCAGGTCTCCACCTGGGCTCAGGTGCTCACTCTAGAGTCCGGCTGGGCTTTCTTCCCCCATACTCACAGTTATGTATCATTCTTAGCCCCTGACCCTACAAGCCATCACCCTTGAATCCCTCAAATCTTACTTCACTAGAACATCCTCAAACCCATAACCACCTTTCACCAATCCATCATTAGGATGAAACCCACACCTCTCCCAAGACCCTAAAAAAATTCACTCATGCTGTGTGAGGTTTTGGAGACCCACTATCTAAAAGCTCAAGGAACTCTACCCAAGATTTGAAGGTAATGAATCCACAGTTTTGGGGTACTTCCTCCTCAAGTGCCACACACCCAGCCTGTTTCTCCTTAGTGTGATGGCTTCCCAGGCCTGTTACACTGGCTGTGTCTCAAACTTGGTATGGTACATGGTAGAGGATGGCTGGGGGGTGGAAAGGGGGACGTGTAAAAGGAAAACAAGACAGTTATGCAACCCAGGCAAAAGGCCAGCCTTCAGTCCAGCAGAGTAGAAAGGCAGCCGAGACGCCAGCTCAGCCACAGCCATCTGACTCGCACCCTGGTCTCCACCATGCTGGCCTCAGGCATGCTGCTGGTGGCCGTGCTGGCCTGTCTGACTGTCCTGGTGTTGATGTCTGTCTGGCGGCAGTGGAAGCTATCGGGAAAGCTGCCTCCAGGTCCCACGCCATTGCCTTTCCTTGGAAACTATCTGCAGCTCAACACGGAGCAGATGTACGACTCTCTCATGAAGGTGTGGCGGGCTGGGAGGTGGTGGGATGGGGTGGCAGGACAGACGCGCCCAGTTCCACAGGGCAGGGGCGCTGACCACAGACTGCGTGAGCCAGAGTTTTTATTTTATTTGCCAGTCCTCCAGCTTAAACTCGGGGCCTGAGCCCTGTCTCTGAGCTTCATTTTGCTCAAGGCTAATGCTCTACCACTTGAGACACAGTGCCACCTCCAGTTTATTCTGTCTATGTGGTGCTGAAGAATCAAACCCATGGGAAAAAGGGGGTGGTGGGGACCTTTAGAAGCCAATTTCTATCTTGGTACCATGGCTCCCTCTTGGAATCCTAGCTACTCAGCAGATTCACATCTGAGGATTGTGATTCAAAGCCAGCCAGGTCAGGAAATCCCGTGAGACTCTTATCTCCCATGAGGAGCCACTAGAAAACTAGAAGTGGGGCTGTGGCCCTAAGTGGTAGAGTGCTAGCCTTGAGCAGACGTGCTCAGGGACAGAGCCCAGGTGCCAAGTTCCAGCCCCAGGACAGGCACCAAAGAATAAAAATGTGTGTATGTGTGTGCCCGCGCGCGCACGCACTCACGTGAGTGTGTGTGTTCCCGAGCACGATTAGACCACATGTGGGAATATTCAATCTCTTGACTTTGCCAGGGTTTGGGGGAAGAAAAACCAATGCACCCCAGTACCTGCAAGCTTCTCCTCAAAGTATTCCCATCCGCCCTTTCCCAGCTAAGGGATCGCTTCGGCCCCGTGTTCACGGTTCACCTGGGCCCTCACCGGGTCGTGGTGCTGTGTGGCCAGGATGCTGTGAAGGAGGCACTGGTGGATCAGGCCGAGGAGTTCAGCGGGCGCGGGGAGCAGGCCACCTTCAACTGGTTCTTCAAAGGCTACAGTGAGTGAAGGTGACATGGAGTGGAGGTCTGAGTGGCCTCAGTATCCCCAGCCTGTCTCCTCTGGATCTTTCAAGCTTCTGGCTTGCCTCATACCTACCCAGTGTCTTTCCCTCTTGCTTCCAGTTCTCTGGACAGTTCTGTGGACAGAATGCAGTCACTTCCGCCCTTTTCATCCATTTCAAATTTCACCTCTTGCCTTTCTGCCTTTCCCCTCGATCCTCCTCTCTCCTTACTCCCTCTCTCTCTGAGGGAGGGGGGCTGTCTCCCCTTCCCTGTCTCTTTCCCCATGATCTGCAGATCTCTGGCCCTGAGTCTGGGGTTTCTTCCTGGCTCCCTCGCTCGCTCTTCTGCCCATAGAGCTCCTCTCCCTTCTCTTGCTCTCTTCACAGCCTGGCCTCCAGGCCTCCAGCTTCCCCAGCATCCCCAAGGTGCTCTGAGGGTCCCAGCTCCCACGCACTTTGGTGGTCATGGGTTCTGATCTTCCCTTTTCCCACTCCCCAGATGTGGCCTTTAGCAATGGGGAGCGCGCCAAGCAGCTGAGGTGCTTCTCCATCACCACGCTGCGGGACTTTGGCGTGAGCAAGCGTGGCATTGAGGAGCACATCCAGCAGGAGGCGGGCTTCCTCATCCAAGCGCTGCAAGACACGCGAGGTGGGTGCTAGGTAGGGTAGGGTGGGGCCAAGTGACTGAGCCTGGGGTCAACCACCCCCCAAAACCTCTCTCAAAGGGTTAGACTGGCATCAGGCCACTGGGATTGGTTCTTTTTCTGGACAGATCTTTCCTGGGTTCCCCTCTACCAAGGCAAACCCCTCACCCTCCACCCTTGCAGACCCTCCATTACTCCTCCACTCCTCACCTGCCACTCCTGAGCCCTCAGTCTCCACGTTTCACCCTCACCTTCACCCTGAAAACCCCTACCCTTCACCCCTGCAGGCTCCTCCATAAACTCCTCACTCTCCACCCTGCAGGCACCTTCATAGATCCCACCTTCTACCTGAGCAGAACCGTCTCCAATGTCATCAGCTCCATTGTCTTTGGGGACCGCTTCGACTATGAGGACAAGAAGTTCCTGTCTCTCCTGCAAATGATGCTGAGCAGCTTCCAGTTCACAGCCACCTCCACCGGCCAGGTACCCATGCCGCGCCCCTGCCACGAGTGTATAAGCAACAGCCAGGTCATAGACATAACTTCAAAATGGCCGGGCTCTGATGGCTCACACTTGTCATCCTAGCTACTAGAAAGGCTGATCTCAGGCTAATCTCAGGATTATGGTTCAAATTCAGCCTGGCAGGAAAGTCTGTGAGACTCTTACCTCCAATGAATCAGCAAATCCTGGAAGTGGCGCTGTGGCTCAAAGTGGTAAAGCGCCAGCCTTGAGCAAAAGAGCTCAGGATCAGCACCCTGGCCCCACCACAAACAAAACAAATGTGAAGGCCGTTGACTCATGATTGTAATCCCAGCTGTTCAGGAGGCTGAGATCTGATGGATGTTTCAAACCATCCTGGGCAAGAAAGTCTTTGAGACTCCAACTACCCAGTGAAAAACGGTGAAGTGGAGCTGTGGCTCATGTAGTGAAACAGCGCAGTCACCAGCCCTGCCCTGGGCAGGGTGCACCTGGGAGGCCATGAAGTTATTTTGCTGCCACCTGTAGCCAAGGAGCAGAGCCGGTGGTGGGGCCGTGCTCTCCCCCCCGCCCCCAGGCTCTGTGTTCCGGGCCATGGGGGAAATGTCCACCTGTCTTCCGAGACCTGCATATTGGTCACTGACTCTGGGTCCTGGCACAGCTCTTCAGGTGTAGACAGGGGGGCTGGTTTTGTGGGGACCTTGGAGGATGGCAGATGGAGCCCCATGGCCTGTGGGAGTGCACTGAATATAGGGTGGGGGTGTGATTTTGCCCTGTGTTCTACTGGAGTTTGAAGCCAAGACCTTGGGCATATTAGCCAAGTACTCTGTCCTTGTGCTATCGATTTTATCATTCTTTATTTATTCACTCACATATGCGATTCACGGTTGCCCCAAATATGAGACCTACATCCACTCTCCATCTCCAGAGTATCTGGGATTACAGGTGTGTGCTAAGATGTCAGGTGAATGGGGTTTTTTTTTGCATTTGCCCTCTCCACAACCCCTCACCCCACCTCAGCTCTTTGAGATGTTCTACTCCATCATGAAGCACCTGCAGGGACCATAGCAACAGGCCATTAAGGAGCTGCAGGGGCTGGAGGATTTCATCACCAAGAAGGTGGAGCAGAACCAGCACACCCTGGATCCCAACTCCCCGTGAGACTTCATCGACTCCTTCCTCATCCGCATGCTGGAGGTGCGTGCAGCAGCCCAGGGTTGGGGGTGGTGGGGGGGCAGGCAGTTGAGTGCCATGGAGATTGGGCTAGGATAGAAAACCTAGAACTATGTCAATTATATAAATAATCCTCAGTGTAGATCATGGTTATATAAAAATCCTCAATGTTCACTGGGAATGTGGCTTAGCGGAAGAGTGCTTCCCTAGCATGAATGAAGCCCTGGGTTCGATTCCTCAGCACCACGTACATAGAAAAAGCCGGAAGTGGCGCTGTGGCTCATGTGGTAGAGTGCTAGGCTTGATCAAAAGAAGCTCAGGGACATTGCCTAGGCCCTGAGTTCCAGCCACAGGACTCACAAAAAAAAAAAGTAGTAAATAGTACTCAATGTCAATCCTCAGATCTCAGCATTCTGAGTAGCTGGAATTACAGACATGAGCCACTGGTGCCTGGCCGATCATAGCTTTGAGGATCACAATGAGGAATCACAGCCTAGAGAGTGTTGGTGATCTGCCTGAGCTCACACAGCATGGAATCTGTGTCTCTAGCTTACTCCAGGTCTCTTTCTGACACTGGTGCTTTAAGCTACCACACCAAATGAGAGTGAATGGTCTAGAGTTCAAGCCCTAGTACGGGTACACACACAGACAAACACACACATTCACATACACTCATGACTAATATCCTAGCTACACAGGAGGCTGAAATCTGAGGATAATCATTCAAAGCCAGCTAAGGCAGAAAAGTCCATGAGACTCATTTCTCCAATTAATGAGGAGAAAAGTTGAAGTAATGCTGTAGCTCAAAGGGGTACAGAACTAGGCTTGCGTTCAAACCCCATACCTGACAAAAATCAATCAACCAACCAACCAGCCAGGCAAAAGCGAGAGGTGTCTTTTGGGCCACAGGCAACATCCTGGCAAAGTTCTGGAAACAGGATGAAGAGCCTGGCAGATTGATGTTTTACCTGGACCTCACAGCAGTAGATGCCAAGAGCACATTCCAGAAGATCCTTCCAAGGCGTGGGAAGTGGGGTTGACTTGAAGGCCTTTCTCCCTCCAGGAGAAGGAGAACCCCAATATGAAATTCCACATAAAGAACCTGCTGCTCACCACCCTGAACCTCTTCTTGGCAGGCATGGAGACCTTCAGCACCACCATGTGTTATGGCTTCCTGCTGCTCATGAAACACCCAGATGTGAAGGGTAAGGCTGGGCAGAGACAGGGATGGAGAAGTGAGGGGAGGGGTCAGGCCCTAAAAGTTCCCCTAAGTTAGCTGCCATGTTCTCATTTCACATAGGCCGTGTTATGATCAAGACAGGAGAGAGTAGCTTATGGAATTAGCTATCACAGTCGTAGCTATGAAAATAGTAGGAGCCAGGGCAGTGTCTCCTCCTGTCATCCTATCTACTCACGAGGCTGACAGCTCAGGATTTACCTTTGGAATCCAGCCAAGGCAGAGAGGTCTGTGAGACTCGTATCTCCATGAAACCACTATAAAGCTGGAAGTAAGGCTGTAGGTCAAAGAGGTAGGTGCTAGCCATGAGTAAAAGAGCACAGGGACAGCCTTCAGATCCTGAGATCAAGCCCCACAAGTGACGAACACACACACACACACACACACACACACACACACACACACACACACACACACATCTGATTCTTAAATGGATTCTTAAATGGATTAAATGGATTCTTAAATGGTGGCTGATCTCAACCACAAGGACCCCACTGCCTCCTTCTCCAAGCCACAGCCTAAGACATCCCTAGATACTGATAGGACAGCGAGCTAATGCCCAACAGCTGTTGTGAATGATGAGCTGTATGCCTGTCATTCACTTTTCTAAGACCTGTGCACAATTCCTTTCCCTGCGTCCTTTCTTCATTCTTTCCATGTTTCCTTCCTTCCTTCCTTCCTTCCTTCCTTCCTTCCTTCCTTCCTTCCTTCTGTTCTTCTTTCCATCTATCAGTTAGAGGGCTTGAACTCAGAGCCTTGTGGCTGCCCATGAGCTCATTTGCTCATAGCTGATGAACTACCACATGAGCCACACTTCCATTTCTAGTTTTCTGGTGGTTCATTGGAGATGATGTCTCGTAACTTCCCTGTCTACGCTGGCTTTGAACATGATGCTTGGATCTCAGCCTCCTGAATAGCTAATATTACAGGTGTTAGGCACCAGTGCCAAACACCTTATTTATTTATTTATTTACTTACTTACTTACTTACTTATTTATTTTTAGTTCTCATCCCTGATTGAAAGACTTCAGATAATCCATGAAGAGATTGATCGGGTCATTCACAAAAACCGGCAGCCCAAGTTTGAGGACCGAGCAAACATGCCCTACACAGAGGCTGTGATTCATGAGATCCAGAGATTTGGAGACATGATTCCCAGGGGTGTGGCCAGCAGGGTCACAAAGGACACTAAGTTCTGGGAGTTCCTTTTGCCCAAGGTGCCACTTGCCTGAGACCCTGCACCCCAACTCTGTTACACACTATCAACTCCCTGTCTCCCCTTCTTAATCGAAGGCTTCCTCACCCCCCATGTCACTTCTTCTTTCCTTCTCAGACAACTCCTCCCACCCCCAGCTTCCCTGGATCAGGAGATCCAAGACTTGACTTGGATCTTCCTAAATGGAGCGATGGAAATCCCAGCACCAGTGACTCAGGCCTGTCCTCACAGGCATTCAGGAGGCTGAGATCTGAGGATGGAGACTGAAAGTCAGCTCCAGCAGAAATGTCTACACTTAATTTTTTTTTTTTTGGCCTATGCTAGATCTCACACGCTGGTCACTGTTCTTGAGTTCTTTTTGTTCAAGACTAGCATTCTACCAGCCACAGTACCACCACCATAAGACTCTTATCTACAGTGAACCACCAATACTGCTGGAAGTGGAGCTGTGGGCTCAAAGAGGCAGAGTGCTAGCCTTGACCAAAAAAGAAAAAACATCAGAGACAATGACTTGGCTCTGAGTTCAAGGACTAGGACTGAAACACACACACAAGAGCAGGGGTTAAATCTTATTTACCCAGACCTCTTACTTAAGAACAGGAATGTCCAGTCCTCAATAGATCATTCCAGAAGGCCCGAATGTCATACCTCTGGCACATGTACCTGCTAAGTCCCCTTGCCTCCCAACCATCCGCCTAGAGAGACAGGAGAGGTAGATCTCCCAAACTGGATTCTGGAAACCTCAAAACTGTGTCCACCAAGCCCCTGGTAACAAAGAGGAGGAACTTCTACTCACCCACAGAGACCTTAACCTCATGGTCCCTGAAGCCTTTCCCTCCTTCCTCCTCTCCCATGTCTCCAATCACTGCCCCCCCCACCTTGTCCCAGGGGGCTTTCAGCACATTCATCTTCCATCTGCCTTTCTCACTCTCCCTTCCTCTTCTTCTTCTCAGGGTACCAAAGTGTTCCCCATGCTGGGCTGTGTGTTTGAAGACCCCAAGTGCTTCTATAACCCCAGAGATTCAACCCAAACCACTTCCTGGATGGCAATGGATGGTTTAAGAAGAATGATGCTTTTGTGCCCTTTTCCATCGGTGAGTGACCAGCATTGGCCACTGGGCCACGGCTCACAGCAAAGGGACAGCTGTGTGTGCCAGCCCCTCTCCGACCCACAAAATCATTAGTGCCTTCCCCTGACTGGAAGGTCCTATTGGATCTAGTCTCTGATCCCCTACCTGCAACCCATTGTAATTCCCAAACATCCTGTTGGGTTCCAGGAAAGAGAAAAGGGATCATCAAAGCTAATTCGGAAATTAGGAAAATCAAGAACAGAGTGAGGTAGCCACATTTTCTGTGGCTCACATGCCATCCTAGCTACTCAGGAGGCTCAGATCTGAGGATCCCAGTTGGAATCCAGTCTGGGGAAGGAAAGTCTGTGAGACTCTTAGCTTTACTGAAACACCAGAAAATTGGAAGTGCCATGGAGTTCAAAATAGTAGATGACTATCTTTGAGTGAAAAAGCTCAGGGCAGCACCCAGACCCTGAGTTCAAGCTCCATGACTGACCAAAAACTGTACTGTAATTGGGGCTGTGGCTCAAGTGCTACAGTACCAGCATGGAGGAAAAAAACTAAGGGATAACACCCAGTCCCCTCATGGATTAGGGAAACACAGGCTCAGAGAGGAGGCTAAAATTTTACAGCTTTCCCTGCCCCACCCTTGGAGAACTCAACTGGGGATGTGGGGTTTGGGGGTTAGCTCACAGAGAGAGTTGGCTTCAGCCCTGCCTGCCTCCTCTTCTCTGCAGGAAAGCGGTACTGTTTTGGAGAAGGCCTGGCTAGAATGGAGCTCTTTGCCTTCCTCACCACCATCATGCAGAACTTCTGCTTCAAGTCCACGCAGGCTACCCAACACATCGACATGTCCCCCAAACATGTGTGCTTTGCCACAATCACACCAACCTATACTATAAGCTTCCAGCCTTGCTGAGCCCAGGGCTGTGCCAGGGGTGGGGAAGAGGAGGGGATGGGGGGGCAGAAGGGGAGGGAGGGGCCTGTGCCACTGGTACAGGCAGGAAGAAGGGAGGGGCCGATTGTCAGAAGGGAAGGGCAAACAGGCCAGATTACTGACCTTGCTGAAGATGGGCACTTCCAAGCTGGAATGCCAGAAAGGTAGTTTTTACGTGTGAGCAGTAATTTTTTAAAAATCTGTTCTTATTCATTGAAGGAATTTTGTGTGTCATATTTCTATCAGGTGTCTGATGATCTCTGCTCACACAACCTGAGCAAAGGGCTTGTGCGGGGATCAGGAATCTTGTGCAGATGAGTGGCATGCTAAGGCTTAGGAAGTCCTTACTGAAGGCTCCTTCTCCTTAGGCCTGTCATCCCAGCTACTAAAGAGGCTGAGGATCCCAGCTCAAAGCCAGCCTGGGCAGGAAAAGCCCAGCAGACTCTTCCCTCCAATGAACCAGCAAAAAGCTGGGAGTGGAGGTGGGACTCAAGTGGTAGAGTGCTAGCAGGCTTTGATTTCAAGCCCAGTGAGTGGGAGAGAGAGAGGAAAACACCAAGAGAAACCACAAAAGCTTTGAAAGAAGTAATTAAAGTGAGAGGAGGAAGATGATGCTGTCACAATAGGGAGGCACCCCAACTTTCTCCAACCAAATAGTAAGCTGGGAACTCCAATACTCAATGCCCCATCTAGAGTCCGGCAAACCAACAACCAGAACAAACAGTGAAACACAGGAAATGAAAAAGAGCAAAGAGGGGCTGGGGATATAGCCTAGTGGCAAGAGTGCCTGCCTCGGATACACGAGGCCCTAGGTTCGATTCCCCAGCACCACATATACAGAAAACAGCCAGAAGCGGCGCTGTGGCTCAAGTGGCAGAGTGCTAGCCTTGAGCGGGAAGAAGCCAGGGACAGTGCTCAGGCCCTGAGTCCAAGGCCCAGGACTGGCCAAAAAGAAAAAGAGCAAAGAAAGAAAAGCCTATAATCTGCACAGAGCTGGAAAATCTTTGGGTTACTCTCCCCACCCTGGCCCAAACAGGGCCATGCTGGGATAGTGGCCCAGCTCTGGCGAACGGGACCGCAGAACGTCAGCGACCACAGAAGCAACAGCAGAAAAGTCCCGCAGAGAATGTAGAGACCAGACAGCACGCAGACCGGACCAAGGCAGACGGTGGCGTGGGACCGAACGGCCGGGACCAGACAACAACAGCAGGGGAACTGGGCGCTGCAGACGTGGAGAGCCGGGACGCTGCTGCCAAACGATAGATCAACACACCCCAGCCCTGAAAAGCCCACAGCAGCATGGGACACACACAAAATCCAGGACCAGTAAGTTCCCCATTGCCCCCCCCCCCTTAAACGGGAGATCAGCTCTGGCAGAGACCCAAAACCTGATGTAGAGCTCATCACAAGGGAACAAAGAAGCTAGAACTCCCTCCCTCCCTCTCAGTACCCCGAGGGTATAAAGAGCCCCATATCTGGCGGCTCTAGGACCCTACAGCCACTGGGAGGACACAGGAACTAGCAGCGGTGGAGCAGCTCCCAACAACGTGGCCCGGAGACACCTTAGGCCAGCATCCCCCAAAGCCCCAGCTTGGGAGCCTGAATCTGTCTGCACCAGCCCCCTGCAGCAGAAACCCGGGGTCTGGTAGGCATTTGACCACCACTTGAGGCACCCTGGTCTGTGTGGACTTTTTGAACAACAGTCACAGGCTTGCTGGTGTGCAACACCAACCCAACAGGGTCACCTGGGCCCAACACTGAGCCCAGACAATTGAACCTGCTGGGGACCACGCATATGGCCCCCACAGTTGATTCGCAAGAGGGCACAAGCACCCTCCAACAATCCGGGGCAGTGTGCCCCCCCAAAAGAAGCAGAAGAGCTCACACTCACGCACCCCCCTAGAGGGCCAGCATGGGTCAGTGTGCTAGCCCTCCGGCAAAAGGGTCCCGCAACCACTCCCCTGCGAGAGCACACAAGTGGACAAGCTGCCCCTCAGCAGCAATGCCCGCTCTGATAGGCGCATTCCACAAAGGTGGGCAAGCTGCCCCTCAGTGGCAATATTAAATCTGAGAGGCAAGATCTCTTGACCCACGGCATCTAGAGGGGAAATAATCAAAGAAGACAAAAGTCTCCATGCCATGCTGAATCAGCAACCCGTGAACCCCCAACAGGGGCCCACAAAGGTCAGCACAACACAGCGGCAGAGAATGGTCCTGAAGAGAAAGCCACAGAATCTACGCACCTCTAACTGCAGTGAGGGTGACTGCCTCAGAAACAACCAAGATGGTCACGCTCACTCATAGGGCAGAAAGGTTCAACAGCCAAACTCAAATACAGAGCCAGTACAAACAAGTCCCTGCTGACGGACCAGTGGGAACCAGCAGAAAGCCAAGCCAAGGCCGCCACCTACAGGCCCCTGAAAGTGCAAAAACTCCAGATGCATAAGTCACAAAGAAATATTACCAATTTTATGAAAGGTAAAGCCAACTCGCCAGCTCCATAAGGCAGTACGACCGAAGAGGAGATGGAGAATTAAAAAACAACTGAGGCTAAGATAGCAGAAATTATAGAAAGCCTCAGGAATGAATTCAGAAAACAATTCCAGGAGTTTAGAATGGAAGCCTCGAAGGGCCTTCAGGAAGTCAAGAAAGAAATGGAAGCAAAAATAGATATAGTCTACTCCTCCGTTAAAGAACACCTTAACATCCTGAGAAACAAAATGCATGAAAAAATACATACAAAACAACACACCTCATTAAAAGAAGAAATTACCACAATGAGGGCTGATCTGGCAACCATAAACAGCTCACTCACCTCAATGCAAACCACACTCAAAGCCACATCACAAAGAATTGATCATCTTGAATTGTGAGTCTCTCCTTTCAGTCATGATTCAGCTGATAAGGACCAGAAGATTACCATACTCCAAGAAACTGTCAAAATCCAGGGCAGACTAATCCAGGAGATAGTGAACAGGGAGAAGAGATATAATCTGCGTATAATCGGAATAGATGAAGGAGAGGAGTACCAGAGCAGAGTTATGCAACACATATTCAATAGAATTATTACAGAGAATTTCCCCAATCTCAAAAGGGAAAACATCACCCAAATAACAGGAGCATATGGGTCACCTGGTAGACTGAACCCTAGAAGATCCTCCCCAGACACATTATAATCAAGGCCTCAGATCTCAACAATAAGGAGCAAATTTTGAACGCAGCCTAAACGAAGAAAGAACTATATTACAGTGGGAAAAAAAATCAGAATCATGGTAGACTTCTCCACACAAATTTACAAGGCAGAAAGAGCCTGGAAGAACACAATCCAAGTCCTCCAGGCTGACAACTGCCAATCCAGAATTAGATACTCAGCAAAATTAAAATTCACCTTTGAGGGAAAAACCAGATCTTTCCATAGCAAAGAGGAACTAAAGGATTAGGTGAATAAAAAACCAGCCTTACAGCCAATTCTAAGAGGGGAACCCCACCCAACAGAAATTGTACAGGACACACAGAAACAGAAAGAAACTACAATAGTCAGAGCCCAACAGGAAGAGCAGTCCAATAAAGAAAAGAAAGAAGAGAGAAAAAACACAGGCTAACAGGAAAATGGAAGGAAAAAAACACACCCATCCACGATTTCTTTGAATATAAATGGTATAGATTCTCCGATAAACAGGAGCAGATTGACAGAGTGGATCCGTAAACAAAAATTTGCTATCTGTTGTCTTCAAGAGACCCATCTTACAGCAAGGGACAAAAACAGGCTCCAAACAAAAGGATGGAGAAAGATCTTCCAAGCAAACAGACCTACCAAAATGGCAGGGATAGCCATCCTGATTTCAGACAAGCTAGACTACTCATTAAAATCAGTTCAAAAAGATAAAGAAGGGCCCTACAGTTTAATACAAGGAAAAATCCAGAATCAAGATATCACGGAGATAAATTTATACTCACTGAACAAAAAAGGCCCTAAGGGCTGGGGATATGGCCTAGTGGCAAGAGTGCTCGCCTCGTATACAGGAGGTCCTAGATTCAATTCCCCAGCACCACATATACAGAAAATGGCCAGAAGTGGTGCTGTGGCTCAAGTGGCAGAATGCTAGCCTTGAGCAAAAACAAGCCAGGGACAGTGCTCAGGCCCTGAATCCAAAGCCCAGGACTGGCCAAAAAAAAAAAAGGGCCCTAATTATGTGAAACAATTTCTTTCAGAACTACAGTACAATATAGACCCAAATACAATCATAGTGGGAGATTTTTAATACTCCACTCTCTCCAAGAGACAGATCCAACACACAGAGGATTAGCAAGGGAGCCAAAGACCTAAGTAACACCATAACCCACCTGGACCTGACAGATCTGTACAGTGTTTCACCCTACAGAGATCCAACACACATTCTTCTCAGCAGCCCATGGAACATACTCCAAAATAGATCATGTCATAGTCCACACAAAGAATCTCAGCAAATACAAGAATATTGACATTATCCCATGTATTTTATCTGATCATAATTGAATCAAGGTAACCCTCAATAACAAAGGATGCCACACAGACTATACAAATACTTGGAGGCTAAACCCCTCACTGTAATCTAACACTTGGGTCACAGAGCAAATGAAGGATGAAATTAATGGATTCATAAGTCACAACGACAATGAAAATACATCACAAAGAAACCTATGGGATACAGCTAAGGCAGTGCTGAGGGCCAAGATCATTGCCCTCAGCGCACACATTAAAAGAATGGAATCAGAACAGGTAAATAACCTCATGATGCAGCTAAAACATCTGGAGAAACAAGAAAAATTTGAATCTAAAACGATTAGGAGGAGAATGATCACAAAGATTAAAGAAGAGATAAATCTTATTGAGAATAGAAAGACCATTCGACAAATAAATAAAACTAAAAGCTGGTTCTTTGACAAAATAAATAAAATTGACAGGCCCCTTGCAAGACTTACAAAAAAAAAAAAGAAGAGACTCATATCCGTAAGATCAGGGTCTCCACCGGAAAAATTACAACAAATCCACAGGATATTCAAACAATCATAAGGAACTATTTCCAGAACCCCACTCACTAAAGAACAAAAATTTTACAGAAATGGATCAATTGTTAGAGAAGTATAAACTGCCCAAACTGAATCAAGAAGAAATAAATCAACTAAATAAACCAATAACCTATAGCGAGATATAGGAGGTAATCAAGAGCCTCCCAACAAAGAAAAGCCTAGGCCCAGATGGATTCACCAATGAATTCTATAAAACCTCCAGTGAGGAGCTAATATCAATACTTCTCAAACTCTTCCACGAAATAGAAACAGAAGGAGACATCCCAAACTCATTCTATGAAGCTGATATTATACTCATCCCCAAACCAGGCAAAGACCCAACAAAAAAAAGAGAACTACAGACCAATATCACTAATGAACACAGACACAAAGCTCCTCAACAAAATATTACCTAAGAGGATCCAGAAACTGATCAAGAAAATTATAAATCATGATCAAGTAGGCTTCATCCCACAGATGCAAGGATGGTTCAATATCCACAAATCAATAAATGTAAGTCACCACATCAACAGAGCTAAGACAAAGAACCACATCATCATCCCAGCTGATGCCCAAAAAGCCTTTGACAAAATACAACACCCATGCATCTTAAAAGCCCTGGAGAGAACAGGAATGGAGGGAACATTCTTTAAAACAATAAAAGCCATATACAACAGACCAACTCCTAATATCATATTAAATGGGGAGAAACCAAAACCATTTCCCCTAAACCCATGAACAAGAGAAGGATGCCCACTCTTCCCACTTCTATTCAACATAGGGCTGGAATCTCTGGCCATAGCAATAAGGCAAGAGGAGGGGTTCAAAGGGATCCACATTGGCAAAGAAGAAATCAAACTATCCCTATTTGCAGATAACATGATCTTATATCTGAAGGACCCAAAAAACTCAGTCCCCAAACTTCTAGACCTAATAAACCATTTTGGCAAAGTAGCAGGATACAAAATCAACCCACAAAAATCAGCAGCTTTTCTGTACACCAGCAATGTACAAGCACAAAAAGAAATTATGGAAATAATACCATTTACAATAGCTTAAAAAAAAAAGGATAAATCACCTAGGGATTAGCCTACCTAAAGATGTGAATGACCTATTTAATGAGTGTTGGGATCTCTGAGGACCCGCTTCCCCCCCATCTCCCAGGGGAATGCCTGAAGCTCAATTATGAAATAAACTCCGCCCTACCCCTCATATCGGCAGGAGTAAGGCGTGTCCTTACCAGACTGCTCTAGCTGAAGTGGGATGCCGAAATCCCTTCCTCGGCCCCCCCATAATGTGTCAGGAGCCGCAGGACAAAGGTATCGGGGAGACGGTTGGATGGTTGAGTGGGTCTCAAAGGATTTAATTGGGAGGGGGGTTTATATAGTGGTAATGGCGGGAATGGGAAGGACTTGGGCCATTGGCTAAGCCGGGCTGCCCATCAGGTGATGTCATGAAACTTCCTTTGTGGGCTGGACAATCCCTATCATGGTGGCACACACGTGTTTGCCCCCCAGGGGCGGGGGCTTCTTTTCTGGTTGAGGCCGGAAGGTGGGAGGGGCTCCCTCCCACACTGCCCCAGGGCTGGGGAGGGAAGGGCAGCGTCTGGCTCTTGTCGCCCATCCCCCATTAAGGCCATACTAAATCCCCAACATCTCCCCCTTTTTGTTTTTTCAATGAGCTGGGGATGCTGTAAACACATGGCATATGTGGGCATAAGGCAAATGCTGACATAAGATCTATGGGGCCCCTTTCACAAAAGGGGTGAGGGGTAGGTAAGGGGCCATCCATGTGATTTCGTCCAGAGACGCTGGAGTCCTTAGGGTCTCTGTGCCATTGAAGATAATGCGAGCATCATTCCTCTTTTGGCGGTAAGGTAGAAGTAGGCTGAAGCTCTGGCATCCCTGGTAGTTCACAGTAGCTGATAACTTAAACATAAGTGATTAGTAAAACATTCTTTTATATATAAACATTGAAGCGAAGGCACTAAACCTTTGCACTTACTTTTCTCAAACATTTCTATCATAAAACATTGGGGTTGAGTGTCAATACCCTCAGCTCCTATTTTCTTTCCAACGAGACTCCCTAAGTCTAGCAGCAGGGGGAGAGGAAAGGGAGAAACACCGTGCAAAATTTCTTTAGTTTTTGTGCAACACTGTGTGCAATATCGCCATGGCAAAACATTGTGCCATGAGGCAATCAAGAAAGAATCTAGAACACAAACAAGGAAAGGAAGCTTTGTTGCCTCCTACCGGTCTCCGGCCGTATGCAGTCATACTTTCCATATTTCCATGGAAGAGCAGAAGTCCAACATGGTCCTCATTTTCCTGGAGAGAACAAGAAGAAAACACCTCAAGAGCAGGTGCTCTTGGTTTAATTTTCCAATCTGGGAAAACACATATACAGTACTACATCCCACACTGATTCTGGATGATTTAAAATTTCTTGATAATTAACATAAGCATAACTATCCTTAATTAATCCTGGGGGCTACCCCCACCTCTTTTGTTTTTTAAAATTATGACACCGGCAGCCACCAGGCAGGGAGTATGGGTGGAGGTCTCTTCTTCTGTAGCTACTTCCTGCTGTCAAGGGGGCGACGTAATCAAGGGCCCCTCAGCCTGGGACCGTCCAGTGTGGCTGGCAAAAGTTCCCATCATTACCATGAGAATAATCACTGAGGCCAGAGAGTGCTATGGTTTCCTCTGTCCTCTCCTGCATCTTGGGCATACCCAGAAGTTTCCAGGGCTGGGGCCTCCAGGGTTCAAGGTCTGTGTTAGGGTGACGGCTATGAACGGCAAATTGCCAGGTGGTGATCTCAGCAAGAGATTTTATTCTGTCAAAAGAGACTTTTGAAAAGTTCAGGCAAAGTATTGACAAGTTTTTAGAGCTGGTTGGCATGAATGACGTAGAACACACCCTGGGCATAAGCCAGGAAAAGTTCCTTTTGGAGCATAAACCCAATTGTAAAATGAACAGATAAGGAGAAATGACTGAAAGAAGTGTTTAGTGATAGAAAACCGATTTGGCATAGCCAGTCAGAGGCTATAACACTTAGAGAACATGAGATTTATATGCCATCAACCCGGATCACATCATTTAATCCCACTGGCAAGTGAAAGAGAACACAGATGAATGACAACTGAGGGCAAAGGGTTAAAGCAGTGTGAAATCCTCAGTCCCAGCAGTGGCTGCGTCCCTTATCCCAATTTGGCAAGTTCCATGCCATGCGATGGAGAGATCTGGGCAAGGCTGCAATGGCATCTCTGGATAGACTGTCACATCTCTCTTTGGGTTGCCTGCAAAATTTCTATATAGATTGGTTAGGGTGTTTAAAATTTCCCAGCATTCCTGGCTCTGGTAGGCTGACGCCCTTCTGGTTTAAGCAGGGTGAAAAGATTTTCTTAATCACAAAATCCACCTGGCTAGCTCTGTGGTCACTAACATAACTATGGTGATTTAACCTGGAGTAACTGTTAGGATGGGACTATTCACATCCTCACAAGGCTCATAAATCGTTCGAGCAGCTTCCAATGCGAGAGAGAGAGAGACCAAGGGATCGTTAGTGGTGAAACCAGGCAGTTTGGGAACAGACTGTGGTGGCTCTCTGTCACAGTCCATGCAGTTAATACATACACGTTGGACCTGTATCCTAGGAAGCAAAATGTCAATTTTGGATCAGGAAAATTTAGGTTAATAGTCACATTTGTATGAAGCGATTTCAATTTCTTGATCTTGAGAGTTTATGAGAACACAGGAGAGAAAAACTGGGAAGGTAAAAACCTTAATTTATGCCAAAGAATTGTCAGGACTAGATGCACACTTAACTTTTAACACACTGAATATAAAAATAACCCACTAGTTTTACATCACTGTACTTATACCACATGCTGCCTATTTGAACCTTATGGAGTTTCTCTTAGGCCCATTTGTTTGCATCCGAACTTTGGGCTGAAAACCTATTTTGTTTTGCTTTTAAATCTTACCAACAACCCCCCCACACACACACACACACATAAAAACCCTGAGCACTCTTAAAATTGCTTTTTTTGATGGGCCATTTAAGTTTTCTGGAATTCCAGTGGCAAATGGTATTAATTTGCCCATAATAGGACCATGTGGTTGAATAAAAAACAAAAAAGAAACCTCTCCTAGTCACCCAATCCCAAGACGAATCTGTGACTCCCAAATGACAATTTTTTAAACCACAGTAGACAAGCAAACTTTTCCACCCATTCAGAAAAACCCCTCCAGTTTTTTTTGTATCTTTGAACTGTTAATTATAGGAGATCCAGTAAAATTACCTATTGTTGTATTAAAACTCTTTGTTTCCCTCTTTAATATTTTGTTTTAGTTCACAATTTGAAGCTTTCCCTGGTTTTACCCTGCCTGCAGCTGTAAGTCTGACCCGGAGAGGGAAGGTGCAGCAGCTGGGCAGTGGCGGGGTGGGGGGCGAGGGGGGCGCGGGTGGTTGAGCTCAGAGATGCAGACTCTAGTCCTGCCCCACTGCACCGGGACCGGCAGCCCAGCCCGAGAGCTGACGCCATCGCCGCCATCGCCGCCGTTTCCCAGTTGCAGAACCGCGCTTCCGCCACGCGGTGCTTGGCCCGCCACATTCGGCGTCCCATAGATTTCCTCACTAGACGCCCAGTGCCACCCGAGGCCACGCGAGCACCAGCACACGCCGCTGCCTGTGAACCTGAGCGGCCCCCCCACCCCTGGCCCGTGGCCAAGTGGAGATCAAACGCTCTCCGCGCACGCCCCGCCACTCGTTCCGGGGGCTCCGGGGCGGGATGGCGACACCCACTCCGGGAATCGCCTCCGCCTGTTCCACTGCCATCCCTAGCCCTCCCACCTCCACGCCGGGCCCCAAGCGGCGGAATCGCGCAGCAGCGGAAGCCCACGGCGCGCCCACGGCGCCGCCGATAGTGAACCCCAGTGGGGACATCTGGCCTGGGTGGCTGTACGTGCCAGGAGCGCCGGCGTCACCCGAGGCCACGTGGGCCCCAGCACACGCCGTTGCTCACAAACCCAGGGCCGCGTGGAGCCCAGACTGCACTCCGCACCCAGCACGCGACCCATTCACAGATCGGGACCGGAAACGCCAGGCGGGCGAGAGCCCGAGCAGCCATGCCAGAGTTCCCCTGCCGTGTCTCCACAGGACGTGCACCCCACTCCCTCCCCTGCCTGGCACCAAATCGCCGCGGTGGGGCAACTCCCTCCGGTGCCACAGAGCCCCACGAGCCCACCTGCTCTTTACGCGTTTGTCCCCCCCATTTGGAGGACACATCCCACTCCTGAAAACCATATACCTAGAGCAGCCTGTGGGGGTCGCTGAACCCTGAAATTCCCAGCCGTGCGTTCAAGCCCCACATTGGTCACCATAATGTCAGGATCTCTGAGGACCCCTTCCCCACCCCTATCTCCCGGGGGAATGCCTGAACTTCAGTTATGAAAGAAACTCCACCCTATCCTTCATACCAGCAGAAGGAGTAAGGCATGTCCTTACCGGACTGCTCTAAGCTGAAGTGGGATGCTGAAATCCTTTCCTTGGCCCCCCATAATGTGTCAGGAGCCGCAGGACAAAGGTATCGGGGAGACGGTTGGATGTTTGAATGGGTCTCAAAGGATTTAATTGGGAGGGGGGTTTATATAGTGGTAATGGCGGGAATGGGAAGGACTTGGGCCATTGGCTAAGCCGGGCTGCCCATCAGGTGATGTCATGAAACTTCCTTTGTGGGCTGGACAATCCCTATCATGGTTGCATGCACGTGTTCGCCCCGCAGGGGCTTCTTTTCTGGTTGAGGCCGGAAGGTGGGAGGGGCTCCCTCCCACACTGCCCCAGGGCTGGGGAGGGAAGGGTAGCGTCTGGCTCTTGTCACCCATCCCCCATTAAGGCCAAACTAAATCCCCAACAAATGAGAATTATAAAAATCTAAAAAGGAAAATCAAAGAGGACACAAGGAAATGGAAAGACCTCCCATGCTCATGTGTAGGCAGAATCAATATAGTGAAAATGGCCATATTGCCCAAAATATTATCCAAATTCAATGCAATCCCCATCAAGATCCCAGCTACATTCCTCCCTGAAATAGAGAAAACACCCCATAAATTCATATGGAACAGCAAAAGACCTAGAATAGCCAAAGAAATTAATCATAATACCAGCCTTCAAGCTCTATTTTAGAGCCATCTTAACAAAAACAGGGCTGGGGATATAGCCTAGTGGCAAAGAGTGCCTGCCTCGAATACACGAGGCCCTAGGTTCGATTCCCCAGCACCACATATACAGAAAACGGCCAGAAGTGGCGCTGTGGCTCAAGTGGCAGAGTGCTAGCCTTGAGCGGGAAGAAGCCAGGGACAGTGCTCAGGCCCTGAGTCCAAGGCCCACGACTGGCCAAAAAAAAAAAAAAAAACAGCCTGGTATGATACTGGTTTAAAAACTGATATGAAGACCAATTGAATAGAAGAGAAGACCCAGAAATAAAGCCACATTCTACAGTCAGCTGATATTTGACAAAGGAGCTAAAGACATACAATGGAAAAAACACAGCCTCTTCAACTACTGGTGCTGGGAAAACTGGGCAGCCATATGTAGAAAACTCAAAGTAGACCCTAGCCTATCACCTTGAACCACGATCAATTCACTATGGATTAAGGACCTCAGCATCAGACCTGAATCCTTGAAACTACTGAAGGACAGAGTAGGAAAGATGCTAGAACTTATAGACACAGAAAGGCACTTCCTGAATATAGTCCCAGGGGCACAACAGATAGGGGAGAAACTCGACAAAGAGGACTACTACAAAATAAAAAGTTTCTCCAAAGCTAAAGACATAGCCACCAAACTAGAAAGAAAGCCAACCATATGGGAAAGGATCTTCACCAGCACAGCAACGGACAAAGGCCTAATATCCGTCATCTACAGAGAACTCAAAAAACTAAGCCCCTCCAAACCCAGTAAAGCAATTATTAAATGGGCAAAGGAGCTAGAGAGACTTCACAGGAGAAGAGATAAAAATGGCAAAGAAACATATGAGGAAATGTTCAACATCCCTGGCAGTAAGGAAATGCAAATAAAAACCCTGAGATACCACCTCACTCCAGTTAGAATGGCCTACACTCTGAACTCAGGCAACAACAAATGCTGGAGGGGATGTGGGGAAAGAGGAACCCTTCTCCCCTGTTGGTGGGAGTGCAAATTAGTACAACCACTTTGGAGAACTGTATGGGGGTTCCTCAAAAAGCTCAGCATAGATATACCCTATGACCCAGTCATACCACTCCTAGGCATCTATCCTGAACAACAGGTCTGAGGATACATAAAGATATCTGCACATCCATGTTTATCAGTGCACAATTCACAATAGCCAAAATATGGAAACAACCCAGATGCCCCTCTACAGATGAATGGATCCACAAAATGTGGTACCTATACACAATGGAATACTACATAGCGAGCAGAAATTACAAAATATTGGTATTCACAGGGACCTGGTCAGAACTTGAACAAATAATGTTTAGCAAGACAAGCCTAGAACACAGGGAAAAAAGGGGCATAGTCTCCATGATATATGACTGTTAAGGGGGGGGATGAGGACAGTAGTGACCAGGTCTGCGAAACAAAAAGCTTCTTGTAGGGCTGGGGATATAGCCTAGTGGCAAGAGTGCCTGCCTCGGATACACGAGGCCCTAGGTTCGATTCCCCAGCACCACATATACAGAAAACGGCCAGAAGCGGCGCTGTGGCTCAAGTGGCAGAGTGCTAGCCTTGAGCGGGAAGAAGCCAGGGACAGTGCTCAGGCCCTGAGTCCAAGGCCCAGGACTGGACAAAAAAATAAATAAATAAATAAATAAATAAGCTACTTGTCAAATGGTATTGCCGCAGGCTTGGGTCAGCGACCTTACATTATGTATGAAAAACCAAACAACTACTAAATATAAAAAGGTATGAAATAGACCTCTCAGCGGATCACAATAGCTCAACAGCTATGCATATATGATCATATAAGTCAAGGATAAGCAAACTCTATTGTTGACATTATATTTAAAGTTCTAGGTGAATTTACTTTGGCATACGCCATGTGGCTACTGTATATGATTTTGGTACACTGGGTATTGTATATATTCCTACCTGATTTAGGGAAGGGAAAGAAAAATAAGGTGTAAGATATCGCAAGAAATTTACTCACTGCCCTATTATGTAACTGTACCCCTTTTGCACAATACCTTGTCAACAAAATTTAATTAATAAAAAAATAAAAATAAAGAAAGAAGGGAAGACAGGGAGTCAATAGTGTGAAATAGAGTTGGGGTGCAGGGTCCCAGGCAAGGGGCACCTTGGGCAGAAGGAACTCCCGGAACTTGGTGTCCTTTGTAACCCTGCGGGCCAGCCCCATGGGAATAATGTCTACAAATCTCTGGATTTTGTGAGTCACAGCCTCTGTGTAGGGCATCTTTGCTCGGTCCTCAAACTTGGGCTGCCGGTTTTTGCCAATGAGCTGATCAATCTCTTCGTGGACTTTGACTGGGAGT
This sequence comes from Perognathus longimembris pacificus, assembly GCF_023159225.1. Taxonomy (NCBI): domain Eukaryota; kingdom Metazoa; phylum Chordata; class Mammalia; order Rodentia; family Heteromyidae; genus Perognathus; species Perognathus longimembris. The sequence goes on from NC_063180.1 coordinate 19,077,665, forward strand.
TGGGAGAGAAAGAAGAAATGTGTTTAGGTATATGAAGTCATTGAATTAGGGATGAGAAAAGAAGAAGGAGAAGGAGAAGGAGAAGGAGAAGGAGAAGAAGAAGAAGAAGAAGAAGAAGAAGAAGAAGAAGAAGAAGAAGAAGAAGAAGAAGAAGAAGAAGAAGAAGAAGAAAAGAGCTTGCCACTGGTGGCTAACACCTGTCATACTAGCTATTCAAGAGGGTAGGATCTAAGGATCAGGGTTCAAAGCCAGCCTAGGCAGAAAAGTTAAGAGACTGTAAATTCCAGTAAACCACCAGAAGACCAGAAGATGATGTGGGGCTCAAGCGTTAGAGCACCAGCCTAAATCAAAAAAGCTCATGGATCACATCAAAGCCCTGTGTTCAAGCCTCACCTGCCTCCAAGGTCCCCTCAAATCCAGCCCCCCATGTGTAAACCTGAATAGCTGGGCCAGGACCCAGAGTCTGTGATCATTGTGCAGGTCTCCAAGGACATGTAAACATTTCCCCCATGGGCCTGAACACAGAGCCTGGGCGGGAGGGGGGAGGCGGTGTGGCTCCAACACTCGCTTGGCTCCTCAGCTGCAGGTGGCACCTAACCAACTTCATGGCCTGACAGCTGTGCCCTGCCCAGGGCTGGGCCAGTGAGTGTGCTGCCTCTCCCAGGCGCTCCACCACATGAGCCACAGCTCCAAGTCATAGCTTTTCACTGGATAATTGGAGTCTCATAGACTTTCCTGCCTGAAGGGGGGAATGAAGAGTTAAAGTAAACCCCATTTTCAGGCAGCCCCCATTTTGTTGTCTGTTTAAACTATGAGCAAACCCAGGACAAGCTTATTAGGGCCCAGCCAGTCAAGAACTCTAACCACCTGGGAATGCTTAACTCTCACCATCCCCAGAATGTCTTGAGCCCTGAGCCAATCAGATTTGTACCGGTGTCCTAATCTTGCTTGCTTGAACACCTGATTGCTATAACTTTGTTTTTTGCCTTTATAAGCTCTGTGCAATCGCAGCTCGGGGCTTCCTCCTAACCTCCACTGTGTAGGTGGGTAGGATGAGGCCCGGGCCGCGGCCCGCTTGAATAAAGCCTTTCCTTGCTTTTGCATTTCGGGACATCTGAGTCTCGGTGGTCTTCTTGGTGGTCGTTTTGCAACTTGGCATAACATTTGGGGTTTCGTCCGGGATAGCCCCAGAGACCCCCGAGACTCCAGACTCCGAAGGTAAGAAAACAGTGCTGTTCATTTGTCTTGTCCTGTAGTTTGTCTGTCTGTTTTGCTTTTGCTTATTTCTTGGAGGGGTTGTCGAAGCAGACATGCTTACTCGGCAATCCTCAGGAGACTGGAGATGCCCCAGACCCTCCACCCTTGAAGGGGGACCCCTGGAACCCGCCTTGTAGGGCACAAATCAGTCCAGTTTCTGGCCGGCACTGACCGGGAGGGTCTTCTCACCGAGGCTCAACCTGCCCACCTTGAACTTGGATCCACTCCTTCTGCACCCTTGCAGGAGGTTGTGGGCCAACTTGGGTCCACTCCTTCTGCACCCTTGCAGGGGGTCGTGGGCCAACTTGGGAGATCTCCAACTTGTACCTTTTCTTGTTCTCAGGCTTGTGTGTTTTCCTCCTTTTGTATTAATTGTTTTGTTTTTTGTAGCCTTTTGGACTGAGCATCTGATCAGAGCTATGGGTAACGTTCTATCATGGGAACCTCCGTCTAGCCCCCTAGACTTGATCCTAGATCACTGGAGGGAGGTTAAGGAGATAGCTCAGAACCAAGGTGTGGCCCTTAAGAAGGAAAAGTGGATCACCCTGTGCAAGTCAGAATGGCCCACCTTTGAGGGAGCTAATTGGCCACCCAAGGGGAGCTTTGACATAGGTAAGATCAGGACTTTGCAACGCCTAATCTACACCCCTCGTTCGGGCCATCCAGACAAGAGAGAAACCAAGAAGGAAGAGAAGAAATTGTACCCACCTGTCCTCGAGGGAGGAAGCACGGAGGAGGAAATATTTCCCCCTCCATACTCCCCACCCCAGTTAACTCTACAAGAGGAGGACTCTGAGGAAAATGTTTCAGCTGTGCCCTCCGCTCCAGAGGGTGTCTCCCAGTCAACTCTCCGGTGCCGGCAGCCCAAGGTACTGACCCACAGCCGCCCAGGGGTGGACACGGGGCCAGCCCAAGCCACCTGCAGGTGGCAGGGAGTGACCTCACCGTGCAGCACTGTCATCTCCCTGTTTGTAAGTCTGACAGTCTCTTTTGTGTCAAACCTGCATAGCTCATTGGAAAGATGTACAGGCGATGGCTCACAATCAGAGTGTGAGTGTCCACAAAAAGAACTCTGGGGGACCCCCACTCAGCCTTCTTAAGCAGAAAATTATTTGGTGTGCTAAAATGTTTTACTAAGACTAAAAATGTTTTACTGAGACTATCACGCCCTAGAAAATGAGGCTGGAGAATGCTAAAATCATTTGTTGAAGGTTTTGTCTTAAAATTTGCATGTTGCAGGAGTAAGATTGGCAAAAATATCTCTTGCCACTGGAAAATGTACAGCCGATGCTTATTCTGCGCACTTTAAGATCTTATGAATATGTATGTGTGTGTGCATGTGTGAGTGTGAATATGTTCAAGACTGTTAGTGATGTAAAATTGAGTGAGTTTAAGTTTAAATTCAAATGGTCATCAAGTTTGGGCATTACCAAATGCTTCAAAGGATTATTGCATTGTTTTAAAGAGGAACTATAGTTAAAAAATGTTTAATTAAAAAATTAGAGCTAAGTGTCAGAAATTTGGATGTAAAGATTTATCACTGTTAAAAACTGCTTGGGTTTCTCAGTTCAAAGACCAATAGGAAAGAACAGGAAAAACCTGAGACGGGCCTGTGTGCCTATCCACAGGAGTGAGGGGTGATCTGGCAAAGGTGCAGCTTAGCCAGTCCACGTGGTGGCACAGGCCCTGGAGGGAATCTACGTGGTGGGACAGCCATAAGGGGGCGTCCATTCATGGTGGAAGAGGACAAGCCGGCACCAAGACACTTCATCAAGCTCTGAGGAGTAGGATAGAGATAGGCCGTTCCGTAGGACAGGCCAATGGAGGCCTTTTTTTCGTCTTTGTTTTCAGGTGAACATTGGAAACCTGGTGGTAAAAATGAATGATTTGACTGGAATTTCTAAAACTGCCCCTTGAGAGGTACTAAGAATTGGAAAAGTTTTTTAAATGGTTGAAAAGTTTATTTATCTGATGTGATTCGATTCCTGTGCTATTTTTGTAATTTGGATTTTAAAGGATATATGTTAAACTAATGGGGATAGCAGTAAACTCTCATTAACTCTATGTACGTAGGAAGAAATGGCAAAATGGGCCAACGTTTCTCACTAATTTATTGGAAAGCTGAATGGATAAGTATTTCTAATTCTCTAATTGTAATTCTTGCAATAATGAAAATTTGTCATTTGAGTTCAAAGGTCTTCATGCCTTGCTGTAACTGGGACTGAAGAAAAAAAAAAAGAAAAAAGGCTCTTTTAAAACAAGCAGCCCGGAGGCAAAGGGCGGCACCTGGTTTCAGAATGTCTGTAAGCTTCAGAGTTTTTCCAATGCTGATAAAATCTAAAGTGTTAGTGTTAAAGCAGAGGTTAGTAAAAGGCTTTGGAAATCAAGAATGCATTTCTAGATAAGAAATTTGGAAGTAAAATTGTCCTAAATGATTATTGCAAAGTGAGAAAAGGAGAATTATGGCTACCAAAATGTTTAATTGCCATTCCAGTTTCTTTGTAGGTTTTTTGTAACAGTTTCCAGCAGGCCCACAGAGAAGCACAGGTGATTCCTACAAGTGTGTCAAGATCTAACATTGGCCCTTAAAGAGTTCCAGGTAAGAGCATGCTTGAAAACTACTTCTGTGTGGACCTCCTTGTTGCTTTTAATGGAGTTAAGTGGCCTATTATAAGACTCACTGATCTGAAATCTGCAGTTCCAGGCCAGCCCAGGCAGAGAAAGGTCCCTGTGAGAGTCTTCATCTCTAGTTGGCCAGCAGAAGTGCTGGGAACAGAGTCGTGAGTTGCTTTGAGGCTCAAAGTGGTAGGGTGCTAGTCTTGAGCTGGAGAGCTGAGGGACAGCACTCAGGCCCTGAGTCCAAGTCCAGTGGAAAGTCACTCCTCCTGGGACAAAAGTGATAGAGCATCCAGAGGCAGTAAGCCACTGCTTGGATGGCAGAGATTGTGTCAGATCCTAGAGTCACTCCTGTTTGGCCTTTCAAAAGTTAATCAAAGCCGGGAAGTCCTAGAAGAATAGTTTGTAAGCGTGCCTTTCTAATGCCCATGTCTGTCTACTGGGCAGGAACTTGCCAGTCATCTGTGAAAGTGGTTAGTAAGGGTAAGTTTGTCAAATGAGAGGATAGTTTAAAATCCCAACCCCCGCATCTACTCAAAGCCCTGACTGGCAGTAAGAATTTTAAGCTGATACATCTGTTCAGGAAAGAAAGCTTGTAGACCTGAGATTGTGTCCTTATTGAGATCTGTCAAAGGCCTGCAAAGGTAATGTAGGCATTTTTTTAGGTCATCAGAGATCAGTTCCCCAGCCAGTCAGGAAAAAGCTTTTACAAACTAGAATGTTAAAAGGCTACACTGCGGTAGCCCAAAAAGAAGTCTGTATAGTTGAAAGTTAAAATGTTGAATGTAATTTCCAGTTTGGAGTAAAGCTCCTAATGGACATCTGATTCTGCAGCCCCTTGGTAAAGTAGACTAAGGTTATAGGTTCCTGACTAGGTAAGGTCAACCTCCCTGAGTCAGCCTGAAGAAGTTACAGAAGATGGATGATCTTTGCCCATCAGTCCCCCCCTTTAGGACCAAGGGACCAGAGTCGTTTTTGGGAAGATGAGTCAGGATAAACTAGAGGCATGGAAAACAGGGTAACAGTATACAGAGACTGCACTTGTGAGAAATGGTTACAGGCCAAGCCTTCTATGTTGGCTTTAAAAAAAAATCCTAGCCTTATTGGAAATATCTGATTTTAACTTATTGCCCTGGCAAAATGACCCAAGGGCCATTGATTACCTAAAGCCGTCTTGACATTTACTGATGTGCCAGCCTACAAAAGCTAGTGTGCTTAAGAAGGAATCAGGAAAATACTAGGAAATTTGACTAAAGTTAGGCTTTAGATTAACTTAGGTTAAGCTTCTCTAACCAGTCTATGGAGAAAGTTGCAGGTAACTCAGCAGAAGGTGTGACATTCTACTGAAACCACTGGGAGCCACTGCTGCCTGCTGCCTGACACCACCATGGCCCCTGCCCATTGCATTTGAGTGAGGATCAAGGACAGTCTAACAGTCATCTGGAAGAATCTACATCTTCAGATGAGATTCTTATCACACGCAGCTGATTTCTGCTGGAAAGTGCTTTGGATCTGCTAAAACTTAAATTTTGGGGGGGACATTCTTGAGTTGACTGGAGTTAACTAGCTCTATTAAGAAAATTGGATATTGTAAGAAATTTTCAAGCAGACTGGCCTGCTACTAAATTCAAAGCATGTATGACAGGCCGGAGAGTCACTCCCAGGCAATGCCTGGGGTGGGAGGGGTATCCAAGAGTATTACAATGTGTCCAGATGGATTAGGGTGTGACCTCAGAGAAGAGAGGGAGGTAACTGCCATCAGGTGTGCCAGGTACCAAGGTAACTGGACAGAGATTTAAACTGCTGGGGGCATCTTTTTTTTTTTTTTTTGGCCAGTCCTGGGCCTTGGACTCAGGGCCTGAGCACTGTCCCTGGCTTCTTCTCGCTCAAGGCTAGCACTCTGCCACATGAGCCACAGCGCCGCTTCTGGCCGTTTTTTCTGTATATGTGGTGCTGGGGAATCGAACCTAGGGCCTCGTGTATCCGAGGCAGGCACTCTTGCCACTAGGCTATATCCCCAGCCCTGCTGGGGGCATCTTCATGGAGCCCTCCTGGGGGTGGATCTTACAGATGCCACTGGCCAACCTTAGGCACTTAGAGGAACTGGAAACTGGAGAAATCCACTCTAAAATAGTAACTCATGATACTTGGCTCTGGTCTGGCTTCTTAAGGAGCAGCAGTCACATCGGACTGACTCTTGCCCCATCTTTGTTTTCCTCAACAGCCTGTGGGTGGAGTCACAGCAAATTGCCTTGACATAGTTGAGATAAACCGGAAAATGTAGACAGTTTAAAACTCTAGCGGCAAAGAAGCCCCAGGAAATGTAAAGAGGAAAGTTAGAAAGCCTTGGAGAAAGGGATAGAGAAATGGTTTCCTCTGGATAAGAAAGGGATTTAAAAAGTAAATTATCACAGAATGTTCCAGTAAGTCGCTGATGGCGTGAGGAAGTAGAAGATGATGTGAATGGGGATATGTTAAATTTTATAAGACACAGATTATAAAACTGTATAAGGAAAGACTTTAGAGAGAGAATTGGGGAAACAAAAATGTTTCTTTTAGATTAAAAGGTTTTGGAATGTTAAAAGTGAGAAAGACAGGGCTGGGGATATAGCCTAGTGGCAAGAGTGCCTGTCTCAGATACACGAGGCCCTAGGTTTGATTCCCCAGCACCACATATACAGAAAACGGCCAGAAGCGGCGCTGTGGCTCAAGTGGCAGAGTGCTAGCCTTGAGCGGGAAGAAGCCAGGGACAGTGCTCAGGCCCTGAGTCCAAGGCCCAGGACTGGCCAAAAAAAAAAAAAGAAAAAAGTGAGAAAGACAATCCCTAGAAAGTTTGAGTATGTAACAAATGGTATCAGTATGTCTTAAAATTAGAGCATATGAGTAAAGTTGGTATGTAATCAAATTGGCTATAATATAAATAGGGTCAGAATTGGGGCTTTGGTGTAAAACTGTTTATCTGTACCTGCATCTGCAGGGCTAAGGGACTTGTGTGATGTCATCTACATGTTATTCCTAACTTGCATTCGCATTTGTTATGAGCTTTTATCCCCCCTCAGAGCCCTATAGCAAGTCCACCAAGAGATCTGGCTCAAGCTAAAGACCCTTTATGAGACTGGACCTCCTTCGGAGCCACACCCGCTACCAACTGAGTAAAGCACCACCGACAACTTATGGTATTGCGGGCACAATACCAATCTATCCCTACCAATTCTCAGTCAGAATCAAACTAATAAGCAAGGAGAACCACGATTGGTTCTCAAGTTACCTATCAGAAGGGGGGAATGAAGGTGGGAATGAAGAGTTAAAGTAAACCCCATTTTCAGGCAGCCCCCGTTGTCTGTTTAAACTATGAGCAAACCCAGGGCAAGCTTATTAGGGCCCAGCCGGTCAAGAACTCTAACCGCCTGGAAATGCTTAACTCTCACCATCCCCAGAATGTCGTCAGCCCTAAGCCAATCAGATTTGTACCGGTGTCCTAATCTTGCTTGCTTGAACACCTGATTGCTGTAACTTTGTTTTTTGCCTTTATAAGCTCTGTGCAATCACAGCTCGAGGCTTCCTCCTAACCTCCGCTGTGTCGGTAGGTAGGACGAGGCCCGGGCCGCGGCCTGCTTGAATAAAGCCTTGCCTTGCTTTTTTTTTTTTTTTTTTTTTTTTTGGCCAGTCCTGGGCCTTGGACTCAGGGCCTGAGCACTGTCCCTGGCTTCTTCCCGCTCAAGGCTAGCACTCTGCCACTTGAGCCACAGCGCCGCTTCTGGCCGTTTTCTGGATATGTGGTGCTGGGGAATCGAACCTAGGGCCTCGTGTATCCGAGGCAGGCACTCTTGCCACTAGGCTATATCTCCAGCCCCCTTGCCTTGCTTTTGCATTTTGGAACGTCTGAGTCTCGGTGGTCTTCTTGGTGGTCGTTTCGCAACTTGGCATAACACTGCCAAGGATGGTTTCAACATCCATCAGATCTCAGCCACCTGTATATATGGTATTATAGGCTTCAGTCAAAGGCCTTCAATTTTGTTTTTTGAGCTGTGGGGCTTGAGCTTGCGGTCTGGGCGCTGTTCCTGAGCTCTTTTGCTCAAGGCTGGCGCTTTACCACTTTGAGCCACAGCGCCATGTCCAGGTTTTGCTGATTCAATGGAGGTAAGAGTCTCACTGACTTTCCTACCAGGCTGAATTCAAACCATAATCCTGAGATGTCAGCCTTCCTAGTAGCTAGGATGACAGGCATGAGCCATCAGAGCCCAGCCATTTTGAAGTTATGTCTATGACCTGGCTGTTGCTCATAGACTCGTGGCAGGGGCGCGGCGTGGGTACCTGGCTCATGGAGGTGGCTGTGAACTGGAAGCTGACCAACATCATTCACAGGAGAAACAGAAACTCCTTGTCCTCATAGTCAAAGCGGTCCCCAAAGACAAAGGAGCTGATGACATTGGAGACGGTTCTGCTCAGGTAGAAGGTGGGATCTATGAAGGTGCCTGCAGGGTGGAGAGTGAGGGGTTTATGAAGGAGCCTGCAGGTTGAAGGGTAGGGGTTTTCAGGGGTGAAGGGTGAGGGTTTATGAAGCGTGGAGACTGACGGCTCAGCAGGACTGGCAGGTGAGGAGTGGATGTGTGAGTCTGGGTGTGTGGCACTTGAAGATGAAGTACCCCAAGACTGTGGATCCATTACCTCCAAATTTTGAGTAGAGTTCCTTGAGCTTTAAATAGAGGGTCTCCAAGGCCAACAACCCCAAAAGCATGGGTGAATTTTGTTTTTAGGGTCTCAGAAGAAGCGTGGGTTTCATTCAAATGACAGATACGTGATAGGGGCCAATGGGTTTGAGAATGTTCCGGGGGCTAAAAACGATCCCAAACTGAGTATGGAGGAAGAAAACCCAGCTGGAATCGAGAGTGAGCACCTGAGCCCAGGTGCGAACCTGCTGTGATTGTAACCCTATGCTGTCTCTTGAGACCCCAAGTGGAAGGTCATGATGGGGGTCATGGAGCCAGGACCCCCCACTGCCCGTGATCCACCACCTGAGTCACATTTCAGCAGAACACCACACAGCTCTGAAGACAAAATTCTGGGGTCACAATGGGTAGAGGGACAGGCTATGTCTAGGACATAATCACCACCAATATGGCAGAAAACTCCTGCTACCAAGGGGTCCAATTTGCAAAGAGCCCCCGCTGGATTTCCCACCCCGTAGGCAAGTGCACTCCATTTATTAGTTGCACTCCATTTATTAGATCACTTATATTACTTTGGTTTTGATGACTGCCCCCTATTTTACACATAGGTTTCTTGTGCATAGAGCCCAGAGATTAGGCCTGGAATGCAAACATGACACTCTTTTGTCACTTGTGGGGCATGAGATAAGAGTCTCACTGACTTTCCTATCCTGGTTGGCTTTGAACCACGATTCTCAGATCTCAGCCTCTTGAATCACTAGGATTATAGGCATAAGATACCAGCTCCAGGCCTGTTTTCCTTTCCCTTTTTCTTTTTTTTTTCTTGTGTCATTCCTGGGGCTTGAACTCAGGGCCTGGGATATGTCATAAACCCTAGTAGAGGCCCCAGGTAGGCTCTGTGCACACTTGGTTGTCACAGCAGAGGTTGTCCACCTCTTTCTGGAAATCAGATGGGTGGGTGAGGCTGGCACCTCCAGGCCTGGCCTGTCACTTGCAGTTTGCTTCCACTCCTCCTAGGATGCTAGACTATGAGTCCTGTGTGGAGAGAATAAAGGACAAGAACAACACCTGTAGGTGGAAAGGTTGGTTGTTTATTTGGGAGGGGGAAGAGGTGGGGAAAAGAAATAGCAAAGTGTTGGCTGACATTAATGTCTCAGATTGGGGTTACCAGACTACACCTGGGCTGGCCCCTGGGCTGGGCCTCTCTTCTCCCCTCTGGGTGTTTCGTTTATTTGTATTTATGTTTTTCTTGGAGTCATTTGAATTTTGTGCTTCATGTGGGATGCATCAGGAAACAGCCTGAGAGTGGAGATGGGCTCCCATGATCCCCTCCTGGAAGAGGCTGGGTGAGGACGGATAGGAGAGGGACCTAAGGACGAAGTGGTCACATGTGTTTGCGCTTATTTGTGTTTGGTCTTGTGTTTGCTCTCTGTTTGCTGTACTGCTCTTTCCTGGAAAGTGGGAGGAGGATCGGTGGAAGGAGGTCTGCAGTCTCATGGGAGAGACACATGTCAGTCATGACTCAGGGCAAAATTGAAGGGGGGAATGAAGAGTTAAAGTAAACCCCATTTTCAGGGAGTCCCCGTTTTGTTGTCTGTTTAAACTATGAGCAAACCCAGGGCAAGCTTATTAGGGCCCAGCCGGTCAAGAACTCTAACCGCCTGGGAATGCTTAACTCTCACCGCCCCCAGAATGCCTCGAGCCCTGAGCCAATCAGATTTGTCCTAATCTTGCTTAAACCCCTGATTGCTATAACTTTGTGTTTTGCCTTTATAAGCTCTATGCAATCACAGCTCGGGGCTTCCTCCTAACCTCCGCAGTGACCGTGGGTAGGACGAAGCCCAGGCCACAGACCACTTGAATAAAGCCTTGCCTTGCTTTTGCATTCTGGAACATCTGAGTCTTGGTGGTCTTCTTGGTGGTGGTTTCCCGACTTGGCACAACAAAATGAGCAAGGGAGGTGAACACAAGAAAATCTCTCTCCTGACCCTTGGTTGGGCTCTCAGTTTCCCTGAGTTAAAGAGCAAGGATGAAGCAGAGATTTTTAAATGCTCTGGTGGTAGGGGTGAGGGCTGGTTTTGTGATTTGAACTTGGGTCCTGGCTGTTGTCCCTGATGTTCTGTGTTCAACACTCGTGCTCTACCATGAAAGCCACAGCCCTACTTTTAATTGGTTCATTGGTGATTAAGAGTCTCATAGAGTTTCTTGCCCTGACTGACTTTGAACCCTGATCCTCAGATCTCAGGCTCTAGCTAGGATAACAGGCCGGAGCACCAGTGCCTGGCTAGAATGTTCTTCGTTCTTCATTGTCACGTGCCCTTGAAGAGATGATTTCAGTCTCTGAGCTTTATGGAGCCAAGGAGACCAGCTATCATCTCTTCAGCTGTTTTGATGAGGTGTATATGAGTTGACACATATTTAATAAAAAGCATTTGAGAAAAGCCAGGTGCTGGTGGCTCACGCCTGTCATCCTAGCTACTCAGAAAGCTGAGGTTGAGGATCGAGGTTGTAAGCCACCCTGGGCAGGAAAGTCCATGAAACTCTTCTCCCCAGTGAACCACCCAAAAGCTGTGAAAGTGTAGCTGTGGCTTGAGTGGTGGAATGAAGGCCTCAGGTGAAAACGTTCAGGGAACTGTTGCCAGGTCCTGATTTCAAGCCCCAGTACCGACAAAAAAGCATATATTGAAGCTCCTTTGAACAATTGACATTTGTTAGGTCTGTCCTGGAGAAATGGCCCCTTCCCTTGAGTCTCTCCTGGTGCACCATAGTTCCTGCCAGCACCTGTCACCCAGGGAACTGGCCTGCCAGGGGGGCAGGGGGCGTCCCCGGGCTCTGGGCCACTGCCCCATCCTCTGAAGTCACCTGGGCATGGGGGGGAGCCACACCCTCCCACTTTCCCTGGTATGAGCCCTCTCTTCTCCCCTACCCTAGTGGTAGAGTGCCTGCCTAGCATGTTGGAAGGCCTGGCTTGATTCCGCAGTACCACATAAACAGAAAAACCTGGAGGTGGCAGTCTGGCTCAAGTGGTAGAGCTCTACCCTTGAGCAAAGAGCGGATCAGGGGTAGAGCTCAGGTCCAGAGTTCAAGTCCCACAACTGGCATAAAGAAGGTGGGGAGCATGATATCAGACTGGGTGCTGCACTTTTTGGGGACCTGACCGTCCAGTGTAGTCCTGGCTCTCAAGAAAGACTTTCTTGTGGTTGAACTTAGTCTGTGTCGTCTCTCCTGGGGGAGTCATCCACTCCACATTTTGGAGGCCCCAGCTGTGCCCAGTGGGAAACTTAGCCTTGGCACAGAAGTTCTGATGCCTTAATAGCAAACTAATAGACCTATGGGAAAAAATCTCCATTAAAGAAGTCTCCTGAGTTTGATGGCAAAAGGAAGACACTTTGTCATGAGACGTTTCCCTCCTGTATGGAGCCTCCCTGGGGAGATTTGTTTGCCCAGCTGCTCCAGGGAAGTCTTTTCACAGTAAATAGAGAAGTCATAGTCAACGATAATTAGTCTCCAGGAAATACTAGCTAGGTAATAGTTAGAGTTCTGCCTTGATTGGTTTAATCATTTGTTTTAGTATTAACAATCTTTGTAATAGTGAAGGCCTTTGTAGTTGTTACCCTTTGTAGTAGCCTCGCAGAAGCAACATCTCCAACTTTTGTACTGATATGGATATCATTCTGTATTAATTTTACTCTTGAAGTTGTGAAATGATTTCTAACCCTATATAAACCCTGGCCCTCCTGAAATAAAGTATGAATTGGTCCACTCGCCTCTGCATCCCCTGTGTCCTGACTACGGTTGCAGTTACCCGGGTCCAACACCCAGTGAGATCTCTAGGAGACAAGAACCCTGGCCCCAGGGTATTTCAGCAGGTGGCCAGGCACCAGGCAGATAAACTAGATCAATTCCTAGGTGAGACACCCCCTGAAACATTCCAGGGACCCAGGAAATGCACTTCTCTCCTCTCTGCTGTTCTAGAGGCCCCCAAGGCTTCCACTCCAAATATTTGCATGAGACTCATGTAATCTCCTTCCTACTCTTCTTCCCTTCTTCTTCTTCTCCTCCTCCTCCCCCATTTCTCACTATCACACTAACAGTGGACAGTCTCCCTTCTTTCCTGGGTCCTCAGGTCAGGCATGGTCATCTCAAAGCGTACAGCTGGATGGTCTGGTCAGGAGGAGGAAAAAAAAGTAAAAATTTATGCCCTGTCCAAGATTTTGGAAAAAGCTTGTAGTTAGCACATACTCCATGCCCTTCTCACCTTGAAGTCTGCCTGCACCACACTCTGGTATTTTTTTCTTCTCCATCTTTGTCTCTTTATTTTCCTTTTGTTTTCTGGCACTGATATTACCAAAATGTAGTTCCTCATCATATTCTCCTGTAATTCCATCTTTCTTCTCCCCTTCCCCAATAAAGTCAACACCAAACTCAAGACTTAAATAAGTAAGCGAGTGTGTGGTGCACCGTGAGAACACTCAGGTAAGCTATGCTAACACCTTGAATTTGAGACAGTAAAAGGAAGAAAACAAGGAAGGGAAGAATAAAAAAAGTAGAGACAAGCCTTTCTGTATTATGTTTATTAGTGCAGAAAGGTCTGGGCTCACAAGAAAACCCCCAAGAGACCCCTTGAGGTTCAGGACCTTCAAGAAAACCGAGGTTGAAATGTCACTAACACCCAGGTGCTGGTGGCCTATGCTTGTAATCCCATCTACTCAGGAAGCTGAGATCTGAGAATCATGGTTCAAAGCCAGCCCAATCAGGAAAGTCTATGAGACCCTTATGTCCAGTGAACCAATGAAAAGTTTGAAGTAGAGCTATGGCTCAAATAGTAGAGTGGCAGCATTAAGCACGAAACCTTAGGGCCAATATCTAGGTCCTGAGTTGAAGTCCTATGTCTTCAGGGACAGTGTGCAGGTACTGATTCAAACCCCAGAAGTGGCACACACACAAGCTAATGACACTGACAAATTCATGCTTGATCCTATAGTGTATTAGTGCATGATATGTCCTTTATTTTGACCTTTTTTTGCACTTGCTTGTGTGTGTGTGTGTGTGTGTGTGTGTGTGTGTGTGTGTGTGTGCTTGCCTGTCTGTCTGTCTGTCCTGGGTTAAACTCAGGGCCTGGGCACTATCCCTTTAGCTTTTGTGCCCATAACAAGCCCTCTACTCCTTGAGACACAGCTCTGCTTCCAGCTTTTGGGGGGTTCACTGGAGGTAAGAATGTCAGGGGCTTTCTTGCCCAGGCTGGCTTCAAACTGCACCACTCAGATCTCAGTCTGCTGAGTAGCTAGGATGAAAGGTGTGAGCCACCAGTGCTCAGCTATTCAGTTCTGTTTATTCTTGATTTGGTTTTTAAACTTACTTTAGGATTTATGAAAAATAGAAGGTGTGGGGCAGTTCATATGAGAAGTCCGTGGCTGCCTACAAGGTCTTTGGATCAGGAAATCTTCTGGGATGGGTAGTAACTGTGGTTTCAAGTCTGTGATGCATCAAGTTGATGCTCTGAGCTCTGAGACTGGGGTGGGGTCTCTGGGGTTCATCCTGGGCCCTACAGAGTGGGCAGGACAGAGCCTTGCTCCCCCCAAATGCATAAAATGTGCCCATCTGCTTGCTCTGGGCCTAGGAGACAGGCTTTAGAAGAACACAGGCCTGGTGGAGCTGTTGATTGGTGGCTGGGGTTGGGGCTGGTGTGGAGACTGGCTCATGACTTCCATGAACACTTGCCTGTCTGCCTATAGCAGATTCCAAAAGAAGCATGGTGGCTTATTTGGCTCATCTATTGGGTGCTGAGGTGGGATGGGGCCACATTCTCCCATTGGAAGCCAATCATTTGAGGCTAATTTCCACCAAGCCTGGGGGAACAGGGACAGGAGCCACCAGGGCAGTGTTTCTAGTGGTAGAGGGCCAGCCCTGAGTGAAAGAAAGCCATGCAAAAGTGCTGGTCCCTGAGTTCAAGTCTGTCATTCTGGTACTCAGGAGACTAAGATCTGAGGATCCCAGTTGAAAGCCAACCTGAGCAGGAAAGTAACCATTGGATGCTTATCTCCAATGAGCCACCAAAAACATCAGAAGTTGGAGGTGTGGCTCAAGTGGCCAAGTAGTATATATGAGCAAAACATAAAAAATAAAGTAAAAAAGCTAGGAGACAGAGTCCAACCTGAGTTTAATACCTATGACTGCCACAAAGAAAGAAGAAAGAAAAGGAAGAAATATCCAAGAATGAAAGCTAGTCCCAGATCAAGGCATGCGTACGTGTGCACACACACACACACACATACACACACATACACATGCACACACACAGATGTGAATATCAGTTAGCCAGAAGAGAATAAGTTTGAGAAGATCTATTATACAACATGGTGCTAATAATAACAATATTGGATATTCTTGAAAACTAAATAATAGAAAAGTATTATTGTTGCCTATCATATTTTTATTACTCAATTAAAACTCCAAATTAAAAGAAAAAATTATCTCTCTCTGGATTCTATTTTCTTTGTCCCTGTCCATTAAACTTCTTTCTCATCTGGACACTGGTGGCTCATGACTATAATCTTGGCCACTCAGGAGGTTGAGATCTGAGAATCACGCTTCAAAGCCAGCCCAGGCAAAGAAGTCCCTGAGACTAGCCAATAAACCACCAGTAAACCAGAAGTTGTGCTGTGGTTCAAAGTGGTAGAGTGCTAGCCTTGAGCAAAAGAGTTCAGGGATAGATCGTATGCCCTGAGTTCAAGCCCCATGACCAACAAAAACAAAGTTCTTTCTCTTTTTTTTCTACTCTAGTACCTACCATTTCTGGGCAGGGAACATTCCTGTAGCTACATGTTTTAGTTATCCGAACAATCAGACAAAAGGAAAAAAAAAAAAACCTGACTTTCTTCTCTTCTTTGGCTTTCTCCTTCATGACATTTCACCAACCCCGCCACCAGCTCCAAATGCTCAAAAAGGAACACCCCAGCCAAACTCTCAGAAACACAACAATTTTCAATATTCTGTCCTCAACCTCTTAATCCCCAGGCTCACCTTTCTCTTCTCTGGCCTGGCCTGGGACTACCTGATCCACTGGATTTTGGTTAGGAGTACGTTGGCTCTGAGGCTTGAACTCAAGGTTGGGGAGCTATCCTTGAGTTTGGGTGCTCAAGGCTGATGCTCTACCACTTGAGCTACAGCTCCACTTCTGGCTTTATGGAGATAAGGATCTCAATGCACTTTCTTGCCTAGGCCGGCTTTGAACTGTGATCCTCAGCCTCCTGAGTAGCTTGGATTTCAGGCATGAGCCACTGATACTCAACCTTAAGAGACATCTTCATTTTTTTTGCAGCGCTGAGGACCATCCTCAGCGCTCTGCACTTGTCAGGCATGGGCTCTTCCACGGAGTGAAACCTCCAACCCCTAAGATCTTTTCTAACATTCTGGAATCTTCACTTTCATGTTTACAAGGATTCCCCCCATCACCCCCAGAACAACATGGAAAAAAGTAACAAATATTAAAAAAAAAATAAAGCCAGGCATCAGTTTTATGTTATTCAGTAGACACTATGTGGAGAATGAACAATGCAATTTGTGGGCAGGGATAGAAAGAGGAAACTGAGGGAAAGCAAAGAAGGGGTGACATTATCCAAAACAACAAATGTACTCATTGCCTGACTTATGACACCTGTACAACACCTTATACTTATTAGCAACAAAATTACATTAAAAAATGAAGTCCCCTTCTCCCAACCCAGTGTCTGCCTACTTTTTCTTCCTTATGGTCATATGAATTTAGGAAAGGAATAAAGGTATTTTAGGTTCCCCCCTCCCCTCTTAATGTTTTGTTGTGTGTTTTTTGCCAGTCCTGGGGCTGGAACTCAGGGCCTGAGCACTGTCCCTGGCTTCTTTTTGCTCAAGGCTAGCACTCTATCACTTGAGCCACAGCGCCACTCTTTGGGCAGGGTCCAGATGATGGAGGCGGTGTAGGGCAAGCTCTTGCCCAGTGGCCTTCCTTGCAATGCTTAAAGCATGGTACCAGTGGCATGTGGTGGGTGTTTCTTCTTTGAGGAGCCCTGAGGGCAGCAGCCGGGATAGGTAATTTTTCCTATCATGGGCAGCCTGTTGGCTTTTTCCTTATTCTCTTGGTTGTGGAAACCCTTAAAGGCCAAGCTCACCAAATCTTGTTGGGTGGTGGAGAGGGGTGTTAAGGGCCATTATCAGCATTTTTAATTGTGTTTTAAACATCAGGAGCTGACTGGGAGACAAAGTCGGTATTATGGGCCACTTTACCTTCCCTTGAGTCTACATTTAGCTTAGTATACCGCTGGTGGTCAGTCAAGGGATTCGGCTGTGTTTTCAGTGGGTCTCTAGGTAACCTCCCTTAATTTACCCTAGTTGACCACACGGTGGGCTGCCTTCTGGAGGCAATGCACCAGGCAGGTTACCATCCATTTCTGTTAACCCTTCTGGGAGCATGATTTTGGTAACCCCAAATGGGCTCTTCTGTGGGCACAGCCATTGCCTCTGTGGAGAAGGTCTTTCTAGGCCGTGGGTTCCATCGGCCTGGGCCTGGGCTTGAAGCCCGAACCTTCTCCTTTTCCTCAAAGGTAAGGACAGAGGGCAGGATCGCACAGAGGGCAGGCCAAGTGAGGTCATAGGCCAGAGAGAGGTATTTTAACTCTGTGGTATAATTATTAGGGTCTTGGGAAGATGATCCCGGTCCAGTTGGTTCTCAATCTGGGAAAGATTGGTCATTGAAAAGGGAGCAACCCACAAACAGTTCCCTCTACCCCTGGCAAGGCCCGCAGAGCACATAAGGGAGCACGGGAGGGGGTGGGAGCCCTGGGAAGAGAGGAAAAAGGAGAAGAAGGGGGAGGAGAAGCTGCAGAAGGCTTTGAAGGTTTAGGGAGGAGGAGCCGAGTCCTCGATGTCCCTGAAGGGACCAGGTACTTCATGTTCAGGAACAGGTGATTGGGCAGAGACAGGCTGCTCCTGTGCCAGGGGGAGAGGGAAAGTAGGGCAGGGCCGGCAGAGAGAAGGGCAAGCAGGAGAAGGAAGCCCTAAACATAGGGATCTTCCAGCCATCTACCATTGCATCGGCAAAAACCAGCATACATTCCTGGGAAGAGGGTCATCGTGCAAGGCTTAAACAAAATATCATTGCAATCTAAATAATTTAGGTATCCAGAAGTCAGTGGAGCTAGGATACTTTGAGTCATTATTTAAAACGTACCCACAGCCTTGCCTAAATAATTGAGCTTGAATAAAACTGTTTTACTTTCCCACACATAGGAAGTTGAAATCCTTCCCTCTCATAGCCAACTATTAACAATATTAATCCCTGGCGAAGCCTACCTCTAACCTCCTTTTGTGGTAAACTCCCCAGCTTCAGCCACTCAGCAGGTGGCGGAGAAGGCCTCCAGGTCCAGCTGCTTCTTTTTTTTTTTTTTTTTTTTGGCCAGGCCTGGGACTTGGACTCAGGGCCTGAGCACTGTCCCTGGCTTCTTTTTGTTCAAGGCTAGCACTCTGCCACTTGAGCCACAGCGCCACTTCTGGCCATTTTCTGTATATGTGGTGCTGGGGAATTGAACCCAGGGCCTCATGTATATGAGGCAGGCACTCTTGCCACTAGGCCATAACCCCAGCCCGCCTGCCAGCTGCTTCTTCAGGCAGCAAGATAACAGCTCCACAGCCCTACGGTATGTCACTAGGGCCTGGACCATGCAGCTAAAGTGACCTCCCCCATGAGCCAGCCAACCACCTTTTCCAGACTTATTTCCCCACACCAGCTGTACCAACCAGCTTTTGAAGTTGTTTTATGATTTTCCCACACTGCAATGTAATTTGTTGTATGATGCATGGCACTCCCCTGACAACCCTATAAAAACCCTGCTAGGTAGAGGGGCAGGGCTCTCAATCCAGATCCGCTGTGTCGGTGAAGGTTGTGAGTTCAGGCTCAAGCTTGCAATTTAAAGACTCTCGTGCACTTGCATCGGAATCTGCTCCTTGGTGGACTTTGGGGACCCCTGAAATCTGGGTTTAACAACCAGTAGTCCCGTTTGTGGGCCTTTGAGACCGTCTGTCTCTGGCCTATGCATTGGCCAGACTCGACCTCAATAAAAGAAGAGCCAATTTGGCTTTATGGAGTCCGTGAGTAAAAAGCATCAAGAGAGCATCCAGGACATCCACGGGGGTCAGTGGCATGGGGGAGAGGGAAGAGATGGAACTGCAGTCAGAAACAGGACAGGAAGGAAGGAGGTCTCGGGGGAGGGTGAGGGCGGAGCCAGTGAGGAGGTAGTCTGAGAGGACTTGGGGGGCAGAGTCAGTGAGGATGGGGGCGGAGTCGGTGAGGATGGAGGCGGAGTCAGTGAAGAGGTATGGGCGGAATCTAAGAGGATGAGGGCAGAAGATGTGAGGACGTAGGGAGCTAGTGAGGAAATAGGGGCGAGGCCTATGAGGATGAGTGGGCAGAGTCAGTGAGAACGTAGGAGGGGAGTCAGTGAGGGGGTAGGGGCGGGGCCTATCAGGATGTGGGGGCGGAGCCAATGAGGACGTGGGAGGCGGAGTCAGCAGAGATGTGGGGTCTGCTAAGGTGGAGGTGGGAGGGATCGCGACAGACCACAGCGGATTTGGGGGGTAACCTGGACACAGAGCCCGAGAGCCAGCGGACTGGAGTCTCTCACCACTTGCAGACAGGAAACACTGGAGCAGCTGCAGGGCCAGCAGTGCTCAAAGCCGGTTCTGGAGAGGGCGTTTCCTTCCTCCATTGGGGGTGGCAGGAGGCAGATGGACCCTAAGAAAGAAGAACCCGGGGATGCCGTGACTCCTGACCCACTCCTCCTCCTCCGGGTCACCACACCAAAGACAGGGTGGCCGAAGTGCACAAGGTGTGCCCCCGGGGCTCCGAGGAAGAGGATGCATGGAGAGAGGGAGAGGCCAAGCTTGGGGCCCAACAGGGAGTGGGGCAGAGCAAGGGAGACAATGTCAGGAGGAGAGAGATCAAACCCTAGAAGGTGGGAGGAGAGGGATCATAGGAGATCACACCAGGGTAGGCGGGAGGAGAGGGATCATAACAGGGAAGGCCGGAGGGCGTGGTTGCCCCCCATGCCCAGGTGACTTCAGAGGATGGGGCAGTGGCCCAGACACCGGTGACCCCCCTACCACCCACAGAGAGGCCAGTTGCCCAGGTGACAGGTGCTGGAGGGGACTGTGGTGCCCCAGGAGAGACTCCAGGGAAGGGGCCATTTCTCTAGGACAGACCTAACAAATGTCAATTGTTCAAAGGAGCTTCAACATATGCTTTTTTGTCTGTGTGCCGGTACTGGGGCTTGAACTCAGGGCCTGGCAACAATCCCCTGAGCATATTCACCTGAGGCCTGTGCTCCACCACTCAAGCCACAGCTACACTTCCACAGTTTTTGGTGGTTCACTGGAGAGAAGAGTTTTGTGGACTTTCCTGCCCCCGGTAGCTTAGAAACTCAATCCTCAACCTCAGCTTCCTGAGTAGCTAGGATGACAGGCGTGAGCCACCAGCACCTGGCTTTTCTCAAATGCTTTTTATTAAATATGTATCAACTCATATACACCTCATCAAAACAGCTGAAGACATGATAGCTGGTCTCCTTAGCTCCATAAAGCTCAGAGACTAAAATCATCTCTTCAAGAGCCCGTGACAATGAAGAACGAAGAAGATTCTAGCCAGGCACTGGTGCTCCGGCTGTAATCCTAGCTAGAGCCTGAGATCTGAGGATCAGGGTTCAAAGTCAGTCAGGGCAGGAAACTCTATGAGACTCTTAATCGCCAATGAACCAATTAAAAGTAGGGCTGTGGCTTTCATGGTAGAGCACGAGTGTTGAACACAGAACATCAGGGACAACACCCAGGACCCAAGTTCAAATCACACAACCAGCCCTCACCCTGATCACAAGAGCATTCTAAAATACGTGCTTCATCCTTGCTCTCTACCTCAGGGAAACTGAGAGTCCAACCAGGGGTCGGGGGAGAGATTTTCTTGTGTTCACCTCCTTGCTCAATTTGTCCTGAGTCATGATTGAGATGTATCTCTCCCACGTGACTGAGGGCACCAATCCTCCTTCCACATTCCAGGAACGACCAGTACAGCAAACAGAGAGAAAAGCACAAGAGCAAACACAAACAAGAGCAAACACACGTGACCACTTTGTCCTTATGTCCTTCTCCTATCCGTCCTTACCTAGCTCCTTCCAGGAGTGGATCATGGGAGCCCATCTCCACTCTCAGGCCATTTCCTGATACATCCCTCATAAAGCACAAAATTCTACAAATGACTCCAAGAAAAACATAAATGCAAATAAACAAAACACCCAGAGGGGAGAAGAGAGGCCCAGCCCAGGGGCCAGCCCAAGTGTAGGCTGGTAACCCGAATCCGGGATATTAATGTCTGCCAAGCCTTTGCTAATCCTTTTCCCCACCTCTTCCCCCTCCCAAATCAACAAACAACCTTTCCACCTCCAGGCATTGTTCTTGTCTTATATTCTCACCACACAGGACTCAGAGTCCAGCACCCTAGAAGGAGAGGAAGCAAACTGCAAGTGACAGGCCAGGCCTGGGGTGCCAGCCTCACCCACCCATCTGATTTCCAGAGAGAGGTGGACAACCTCTTCTGTGACAACCAAGTGTGCACAGAGCCTACCTGGGGCCTCTACCAGGGTCTGTGACATATCCCAGGCCCTGAGTTCAAGCCCCAGGACTGAGACAAGAAAAAAAAATAAAAATGTAAAGGAGCTGGTATCTTATGCCAATAATCCTAGTGATTCAAGAGGCTGAGATCTGAGAATTGTGGTTCAAACCCAACCAGGATAGGAAGGTCAGTGACACACTTATCTCATGCCCCACAACTGACAAAAGAGTGTCATGTTTGCATTACAGGCATAATCTCTGAGCTCTGTGCACAAGAATCCTACATGTAAAATAGGGGACAGTCATAAATAACCACAGTAATACAAGCGATCTAATAAATGGACTGCACTTGCCTAGGTCGGGGGAAATCCAGCAGGGCTCTTTGCAATTCGGACCCCTTGATAGCTGGGGTTTTCTGCCATATTGGTGGTTATTATGTCCTGGAACTAGCCTGTCCCTCTGCCCATTGTGACCCAAGAATTTTGTCTTCAGGGCTATGTGGTGTCCTGCTGAATGTGACTCAGGTGGTGGATCACGGGCAGTGGGGGTCCTGGCTCCGCGACCCCCATCATAACCTTTCACTTGGGGTCTCAAGAGACAACACAGAGCTGCAATCACAGCAGGTCCGCACCTGGGCTCAGGTGCTCACTCTCGATTCCGGCTGGGCTTTCTTCCTCCATACTCACAGTTCAGGATCCTTTTTAGCCCCGGGAACATTCTCAAACCTATTACCACCTTTCACCTATCTGTCATTTGAATAAAACCCACACATGTCCTGAGACCCTAAAAACAAAATTCACCCAGGCTTTCGGGGTTGTTGGCCTTGGAGACTCTCTATCTAAAGCTCAAGGAACTCTACTCAAGATTTGGAGGTAATGGATCCACAGTCATGGGGTACTTCCTCCTCATGTGCCACACACCCAGCCTATTCCTCGTTAATCTCTGAGATCCTCCCCTCCCTGGTAACTAGCTGTGTCTCAAAGTAGGTGGGGTACACGGTAGGGGACTGTGGCGGAAGAGGTCGTATTCAAGGAAAAGGAGACAGTTTTGCAACCCAGGCCAAAGGCCAGCCTTCAGTCCCACAGAGTATAAAGGCAGCCAAGACGCTGGCTCAGCCACCACCATCTGACTGGCACCCTGGTTGCCACCATGCTGGCCTCAGGCATGCTGCTGGTGGCCGTGCTGGCCTGTCTGGCTGTCCTCATGTTGATGTCTGTCTGGCGGCAGAGGAAGCTTTTGGGAAAGCTGCCTCCAGGCCCCACGCCATTGCCTTTCCTTGGAAACTATCTGCAGCTCAACACGGAGCAGATGTACAATTCTCTCATGAAGGTGCGGCGGGCTGGGAGGCAGTGGGATGGGGTGGGGAGACAGACATGCCCAGATCCACAAGGCAGGGGCCCTGACCACAGACTGCATGAGCCAGAGTCTTTATTTTATTTTATTTGCCAGTCCTCCAGCTTAAACTCAGTGCTTGAGCCCTGTGCCTGAGCTTCTTTTTGCTCAAGGCTAATGCTCTACCACTTGAGACACAGCGCCACTTCTGGCTTTTTCCGTTTATGTGGTGCTGAGGAATGGAACCCAGGGCTTCATGCATGCTAGGCAAGCACTCTACCACTAGGCCACATTCCAAGCCTGAGGCAGAGTCTTAAACGGGGAATTCTTTTTGTGGGGAGAGGATGTGGTAGGAATCTTTAGAAGCCCATTTCTATTGGGATACCATGGATCTCTCCTCTAATCCTAGCTACTCAGGAGATTCACATCTGAGGATTGTGGTTCAAAGCCAGCCACCTCAGGAAAGCCTGTGAGACAATGAGCCACTGGACAACTAGAAATGGGGCTATGGCCCAATGTGGTAGAGTTCTAGCCTTGAGCTGAAGAGCTTAGGGACAGAGCCCAGTTGCCAAGTTCCAGCTCCAGGATAGGCAACAAAAAAATAAAAATATGTGTGTGTGTGTGTTTGTGTGTGTGTTTGTGTGTGTGTGTGTGTGTGTGCATACGTGCACATGCCCACTTATGTGGGTGGGTGGGTGAGTAGGTGTGGTCCTGAGCAGGCTTAGACTACAAATGGAAACATTCAATCTCTTAACTTTCCCAGGGTTTGGAGGGGAAAAAAGCCAATGCACCCTAGTATCTGGAAGTTGCTCCTCAAATTTTTCCCATCTGCCCATTCCCAGCTGAGCGATCGCTTCGGCCCCGTGTTCACGGTTCACCTGGGCCCTCGCCGGGTCGTGGTGCTGTGTGGCCAGGATGCGGTGAAGGAGGCACTGCTGGATCAAGCTGAGGAGTTCAGTGGGCGTGGGGAGCTGGCCACCTTCAACTGGCTCTTCCAAGGCTACGGTGAACCCAGGGGCCATGGAGTGGAGGGCTTAGTGGCCTCAGTTTCCCCAGCCTGTTTCCTCTGGATCTTTCAAGCTTCTGGCTTGCCTCAGACCTTCCCAGTGTCTTTCTCTCTTGCTTCCAGTTCTCTGTGGACAGAAAGCAGTCACTCCCCCCTTTCCATCCATTTCAAAAGTCAACTCCCGCCTTTCTGCCTCTCCTCCTCTCTCTTTCTCTCTCCTTACACCCTCCCTCTCTGATGGAGGGGGACTGTCTCCCCTTCCCTGTCTCTTTCCCCATGATCTGCAGATCTCTGTCCCTGAGTCTGGGGTTTCTTCCTGGCTCCCTCGCTTGCTCTTCTGCCTATAGAGCTCCTCTCCCTTGTCTTGCTCTCTGCACACCCTGGCTTCCAGGCCTCCACCTTCCCCAGCATCCCCAGGGTGCTCTGAGGATACCAGCCCACATGCACTTTGGTGGTCATGGGTTCTGATCTTCCCTCTTCCCTCTCCCAGGCCTGGCCTTAGGCAATGGGGAGCGCGCCAAGCAGCTGAGGCGCTTCTCCATCGCCACATTGCGCGACTTTGGTGTAGGCAAGCATGGCATCGAGGAGCGCATCCAGGAGGAGGCGGGCTTCCTCATCCAGGCACTGCGGGACACGTGCGGTGGGTGCGAGGCAGGGGGAGAGTGGGGCCAGGGGTTGGTGACCACCCCATAAATCCTCTCCCAAAGGGCTGGGAATATGGCCTAGTGGCAAGAGTGCATGCCTCCTACACACGAAGCTCTCGGTTCGATTCCCCAGCACCACATATATGGAAAACGGCCAGAAGGGGTGCTGTGGCTATGGTGGCAGAGTGCTAGCCTTGAGCGGGAAGAAGCCAGGGACAGTGCTCAGGCCCTGAGTCCAAGGTCCAGGACTGGCCAAAAAAAAAACCTCTCCCAAAGGGTCAGACTGGCATCAGGTCACTGGGATTGGTTCTTTTCCAGGAAGATCTTTCGTGGGTTCCCCTTCACCCCTGCAAACCCCTCACCCTCCACCCCTGCCTACCCTCCATTCCTCCACCACTCTCACCTTCTATTCCTGCTGAGCCCTCAGGCTCCATGTTTCATAAACCCTCACCCTTGGGGCTGGGGATATGGCCTAGTGGCAAGAGTGCTTGCCTCGTGTACATGAGGCCCTGGGTTCGATTCCCCAGCACCAAATATACAGAAAATGGCCAGAAGTGGCGCTGTGGCTCAAGTGGCAGAGTGCTAGCCTTGAGCAAGAAGAAGCCAGGGACAGTGCTCAGGCCCTGAGTCCAAGCGCCAGGACTGGCCAAAAAAAAAACAAAAAAATAAATAAATAAAATAAACCCTCACCCTTCACCCTTGAAAACCCCTACCCTTCACCCCTGCAGGCTCCTCCATAAACTCCTCACTCTCCACCCTGCAGGCACCTTCATAGATCCCACCTTCTACCTGAGCAGAACCGTCTCCAATGTCATCAGCTCCATTATCTTTGGGGACCGCTTCGACTATGAGGACAAGGAGTTCCTTTCTCTCCTGAAAATGATGCAGAGCAGCTTGAAGTTCACAGCCACTTCCACTGGACAGGTACCCACGCCGCGCCCTGACACAAGTGTATGAGCAAGAGCCAGGTCATAGACATAATTTCAAAATGGCCGGGTTCTCATGGCTCACGCCTGTCATCCTAGCTACTAGGAGGGCTGACATCTCAGGATTATGGTTTGAATTCAGCCTGGCAGGAAAGTCTGTGAGACTCTTACCTCCAATGAATCAGCAAATCCTGGAAGTGGCGCTGTGGCTCAAAGTGGTAAAGCGCCACCCTTGTGCAGAAGCACTCAGGAACAGCGCCCTAGCCCCACCACAGACAGAACAAATGTGAAAGCCGTTGACTCATGATTGTAATCCCTGCTGTGCAGGAGGCTGAGATCTGATGGATGTTGAAACCATCCTAGGCAGGAAAGACTGTGAGACTCCAATTACCCAGCAAAAAGCTATGACTGGGAGCTGTGGTTCACATGCTAGAGCGCCTGGAAGAGGCAATGAGATCACCGGCCCAGCCCTGGGCAGGGTGCACCTGTGAGGCCATGAAGTTGGTTTGCTGCCACCTGCAGCCCAGGAGCTGAGCAAATGGTGGACCCACGCTCTGTGTTCAGGCCATGGGGGAAATGTCCACCTGTCCTGGGAGACCTGCGTATTGGTCACTGACTCTGGGTCCTGGCACAGCTCTTCAGGTGTACACGGGGGGGGGGGGGGTTGTGGGGACCTTGGAGGCAGGAGGATGGCAGATGGGTGACCCATGGCCTGTGGGAGTGCACTAACTATGGGGGGGGGGGGGGGCGGCTGTGATTGTGCCTTGTGTTGTACTAGAGTTTGAAGCCAAGACCTTGAGCATATTAGCCAAGCACTCTGTCCTTGCGCTAACTATTTTATCATTCTTTATTTATTCATTCATTTATTGAGCCACAGTTGCCTCAAACTTGAGACATTCCTGGACTCCAGAGTAGCTGGGATTACAGGTGTGTGATAGATGTCAGGTGAATGTCTGTCTTTTTTCCATTTTCCCTCTCCTCAACCCCACCCCAGCTCTTTGAGATGTTCTACTCCATCATGAAGCACCTGCCGGGACCACAGCAACAGGTCTTTAAGGAGCTGCAGGGGCTGGAGGATTTCATCACCAAGAAGGTGGAGCAGAACCAGCGCACCCTGGATCCCAACTCCCCTCGAGACTTCATCGATTCCTTCCTCATCCGCATGCTAGAGGTGCATTCAGCAGCCCGGGGGAAGGGGGCGGGGCAGCCAGTTCAGTGCCATGCAGATTGGGCTAGGATGGAAAACCTAGAACTATGTCAATTATATAAATAATTCTCTGTGTGGATCATGGTTGATTATATAAATCCTTAATGTCCACTGGGAATGTGGCTTAGCGGTAGAGTGCTTGCCCAGCATGCTTGAAGTCCAGGGTTCGATTCCTCAACACCACATACACAGAAAAAGCCGGAAGTGACTCTGTGACTCATGTGGTAGAGTGCTAGGCTTGATCAAAAGAAGCTCAGGGACATTGACTAGGCCCCAGCCACAGGACTCACAAAAAAAGAAAGTAGTTAATAAATAGTACTCAATGTCAATCATAATGAATATGGGTGTTCTTCTACAGAACCTTATCCACAGAGAAGATAATGGTAACTAACTCTACCCCAATGCCTGTACTAGGGCTTGTGCTTTCTTTTTTTCTTTCTTTCTTCCTTTTTCACATTTGTGGAGCTTGAACTCAGGACCTGGGCATTATCCCTGAGTTTCTTTTGCTCAAGGCCTAGTGCTCTACCTTGAGCCACTTTGAGATTGGAGATAAGAGTCTCATGTACTTTCCTGCCCAGGCTGGCTTCCAACCACCATCCTCAGATCTGAGCTTCCTGATTAGCTACAATTACAGGTGTAAGCCTCCAGGGCCTGACTAAGCTAGGTATTATTTAGTGCCCATAACAACCTTTTCTATATGTGTGTACCAGTCCTGGGGCTTGAACTCATGCCCTGGATACTGTCCTTGAGCTTCTTTTGTTCAAGGCTAGCACTCTATATTTTGAACCTCAGCTCCACTTCCATTGTGTGTGCCTATGTGTGTGTGTGTGTGTGTGTGTGTGTGTGTGTGTGTGTGTGTGTGTGTGTGTATTACTGTTGTCTTTGTGCCTGCTAATTGGAGATAAACATCTCACAGACTTCCCTGCCTGGACTGGGTTCTAATGGCAAATCCTCAGATCTCAGCATTCTGAGTAGCTAGGATTGCAAGGGCCACTGGTGCCTGGCCCATCATAGCTATTAGGATCACAATGAGGAACCACAGCCCAGAGAGTGTTGGTGATCTGCCTGAGCTCACTCAGCATGGAATCTGTGTCTCTAGCTTACTCCAGGTCTGTTTCTGACACTGGTGCTTTAAGCTACCACACCAAATGAGAGTGAGTGGGAAGTACAGTAGAGTTGAAGGCCTTTCTCCTTGCAGGAGAAGGAGAACCCCAATACGGAATTCCACATGAAGAACCTGGTGCTCACCACCCTGAACCTCTTCTTTGCGGGCACAGAGTCTGTCAGCACTACCTTGCGTTATGGCTTCCTGCTGCTCATGAAACACCCAGATGTGGGGGGTAAGGCCGGGCAGGGCCAGGACAGAGAAGTGAGGGGAGGGAGGCAGGCCCTACAAGTCCCCGAAGTTAGCTGTCATGTTCTCATTTCTCCTAACAACCTGGACCTTCACATAGGCCCTGTTACAATCAAGACAGGAGAGTCAGCCTGTGCACTTAGCTATCACAGTCTAGCTATGAAAATAGTAGGAGCCAGGGCAGTGGCTCCTCCAGTCATCCTAGCTACTCAGGAGGCTGACAGCTGAGGATTGGAGTCTGGATTTGCCTGCTCTGGCTGGCTTAAAACCAGGATCCTAGATCTCAGCCTCCTAAGTAGCTACAATTACAGGTTTGAGACACTGGTGCCTGCATGTGGAGATGATTTTAACTGTTGTTTGTTACGTTTTCTAGAGGGCTTATAGGAAAAATTGATAGGTAATATATTCATAACTTCTGTGGTTTGCTTATTTAATTTGGAGAGATGGCAAAAATCAATTGTAGTTCCGATTCCATTCTTATGTTTGAAGCTGGATGCTGTTGTGCATAACTGTATTCCCACCCCTGAGACTGAGACATGGAAGATTGGAGTTCAAAGCCAGCTCAGGGAGCTGAGACTTAATTCTTATTAACTAGCAAAAAGATGGGTTGGAAATGTTGTTAAAGTGGTAGAGCACCAGCCAAGTGAGAATGTGTGGCTGAGTTCAAGCCCTAATACTGGTATTAAGAAAAAAAAAAGCAAAAGAAGAAATAATAAATTTGATAGGCATTGGAAAAAAATTTTAGCTTTTTATTGAGAAAATTGTCACTTTTGATTGGTAGAATGGACCTAATTCTGAGAAACCCTGTTATCTGTCTTACTGTTTACGATAAAATAAAATAAAAACTAAAGTGAATGCAGAAAAAAAAAGGAAAAAGAAAATAGTAGGAGCTCCTCCAGTCATCCTAGCTACTCAGGAGGCTGACAGCTGAGGATTTGCCTTTGGAATCCAGCCAAGGCAGGGAAGTCTGTGAGACTCCTATCTCCAAGACACCACCAACCAGTAAACTGGAAGTGAGGCTGTGGCTAAAAGTGGTAAAAGAGTTCAGGGACAGCCCCCTGGCTCTGAGTTCAAGCCCCACAACTGACAAATGCATATATATTGGTGCTTCCTAAACGGATTGGTAAATTGTGGATCCAAACCACAAGGACCCCACTGCCTCCTTCTCCAAGC
Organism: Perognathus longimembris pacificus; assembly: GCF_023159225.1. Taxonomy (NCBI): domain Eukaryota; kingdom Metazoa; phylum Chordata; class Mammalia; order Rodentia; family Heteromyidae; genus Perognathus; species Perognathus longimembris. Next base: position 19,106,480 of record NC_063180.1, read on the forward strand.
CACAGCCTAAGACAGCCCTTGATACTGATAGGACAGTGAGTTAATGGCCAACAGCTGTTGTGAATGAATGATGAGCTGTATGCCTGTCATTCATTGTTCTAAGACCTACACACAGGTTTCTTTGCCTGCCTTCCTGCTTCCTTCCTTCCTACCTACCTTCCTTCATTTCTTCTTCCTTTCTGTCAGTTGTGGTGGGGATTGAACACAGGGCTTTGATGCTATCCATGAGTTTGTTTTATCTAGGCTGGTGCTCTAACACTTGAGCCACACATCCACTTCTGGTTTTCTGGTGGTTTATTGGAATTTACAGTCTCTTAACTTTTCTGCCTAGGCTGGCTTTGAAATCTGATCCTTAGATCTCAGCCTCCTGAATAGCAAGTATGACAGGTGTTATCCACTAGTGCCAAACTCTTTTATGATTCCTTTTTTTTTTCTCGATTCTCATCCCTAATTCAAAGACTTCAAATACCGAAACACATTTCTTCTTTCTCTCCCAACTCCCAGCCAAAGTCCACGAAGAGATTGATCGGGTCATTGGCAAAAACCGGCAGCCCAAGGTTGAGGACCGAGCAAAGATGCCCTACACAGAGGCTGTGATTCACGAGATCCAGAGATTTTTAGACATTATTCCCATGGGGATGGCCCACAGGGTCACAAAGGACACCAAGTTCCGGGAGTTCCTTCTGCCCAAGGTGCTACTATCGACACCCTGTCTTCCCTTCTTAATCGAAGGCTTCCTCACCTCCCATGTCCCTTCTGCTTTCCTACTCAGACAACTCTGTATCCTGGCTCCCTGCAACACCCCTCCTCCCCATCTTCCCTGGCTCAGAAGATCCAGGCCTTGGGGCTGGGAATATGGCCTATTGGCAAGAGTGCTTACCCCATATACATGAAGTCCTGGGTTCGATTCCCCAGTACCACATATATAGAAAACAGCCAGAAGTGGCGCTGTGGCTCAAATGGCAGAGTGCTAGCCTTCAGCAAAAGGAAGCCAGGGACAGTGCTCAGGCCCTGAGTCCAAGGCCCAGAAATGGCAAAAAAAAAAAAAAAAATCCAGGCCTTGACTTAAATCCTCCCAAATAGGCATTCAGGAGGCTGAGATCTGAGGATCGACATTTAAAGTCAGCCCCAGCAGAAACGTCTATGAGACTTAAATTTTTTCGGCCTGGGGCTTGATCTCACTGGTCAATGTTCTTGAGGTTTTTTTGTTCAAGGCTAGCATTCTACCAGCCACAGTACCACCACCATAAGACTCTTATCTACAGTGAAACACACAAACTCCTGGAAGTGGAGCTGTGGGCTCAAAGAGGCAGAGTGCTAGCCTTGACCAGAAAAATAAAAAATAAAAACTTAGAGACAATGCCTTGGCTCTGAGTTCAAGGCCTAGGACTGAAACACACACACAAGAGCAGGGTTAAATCTTATTTACCCAGACCTCTTGCTTAAGAACAGGAATCTCCAGTCATCAATAGATCATTCCAGAAGGCCCGGAATGTCATAGCTCTGGCACATGTACCTGCCAAGTCCCCTTGCCCCCCAACCATCCACCTAGAAAGACAGGAGATGTAGATCTCCAAAACTCTGGCTTCTGGAAGCCTCAAACCTGTGTCCACCAAGCCCCTGGTAACAGGAGGAACTTCTACTCACTCACAGAGACCTTAACCTCATGGTCCCTGAAGCCTCTCCCTCCCTCCTCCACCCCCATGACTCCAATCCCAGCCCCCCCACACACACCTTGTCCCAGGGGACTTTCAGCACATTCATCTTCCATCTGCCTTTCTCACTTTCCCTTCCTCCTCTTCTTCTCAGGGTACCGAAGTATTCCCCATGCTGGGCACTGTGCTTAAAGACCCCAAGTTCTTCTCTAACCCCCGAGATTTTAACCCTCACCACTTCCTGGATGACAAGGGACAGTTTAAGAAGAATGATGCTTTTGTCGCCTTTTCCCTTGGTGAGTGACCAGCAGTGGCCACCGGGCCACGGCTCACCGCAAAGGGACAGCTGTGTGTGCCAGCCCCTCTCCAACCCACAAAATCATTAGTGCCTTTCGCCAGCTTGGAAGGTCCATTGGATCTAGTCTGTGATCCCCTACCTGCAACCCATGCTAATTCCCAAACATCCTGTTGGGTGCCAGGAAAAAGAAAAGGGATTATCAAAGCTCATTCACAAATGAGGAAAATCAAGAACAGAGTGAGGTAGCCATATTGTCTGTGGCTCACGCTGCCATCCTAGCTACTCAGGAGGCTCAGATCTGAGGATGTTGATTGAAAGCCAGCCAGGGCAGGACTAGCCTTGAGTGAAAAATCTTAGGGACAGCAGTCAGGCCTTCAGTTCAAGCTTCATGATTGATCAAAAAAATATACTTTAAGTGGAGTCAGCCTTGAGGGGAAAAACCAAAGGATAATGCCCAGTCCCCTCATGGACTAGGGAAACCCAGGCTCAGAGAGGAGGTTAGAATTTTCAGCTTCCCTGCCTACCTTTAGAGGACTCAGCTGGGGACTTGGGATTTGGGGGTTAGCTCACAGAGAGAGTTGGCTTCACCCCTGCCTGCCTGCTCTCCTCTACAGGAAAGCGGTACTGTTTTGGAGAAGGCCTGGCTAGAATGGAGCTCTTTCTTTTCCTTACCACCATCATGCAGAACTTCCATTTCAAGTCCACGCAGCCTGCCCAAGACATCGACGTGTCCCCCGAAATTGTGGGGCTCACCACAATCCCACCAACCTATACTATAAGCTTCCAGCCTCACTGAGCCTAGGGCTGTGCTGGGGGAGGAGGAGAGGAGAGGATGGGGAGGCAGAGGGGGAGGGAGGGCCCTGGGCCACTAGGAGGGGTGGGAAGAAGGGAGGGGGCGATTGTCAGATGGGAAGGGCAAACAGGCCAGACTGCTGACCTTGCTGAAGATGGGCGCTTCCAATCTGGAATGCCAGAGGGGGCATTTTTTACCTCGTGAGTGGTAATAAAAATAAATCAGTTCATATTTATTGAACGAATTTTGTGTGTCACATTTATATCAGGTGTCTGATGATCTCTGCGCACACGACCTGAGCAAAGGGTTTGTGTGCGGCTGGGAATCTTCTGCAGATGAGAGGCATGCTAAGGCTTAGGAAGGCCTTGCTGAGGGCTGCTACTCCATAGCCCTGTCATCCCAGCTACTCATGAGGCTGAGAGCTGAGGATCCCTGTTCAAAGCCAGCCTGGGTAGGAAAAGCCCAGCAGACTCTTCCCTCCAATGAACCAACAAAAAGTTGGGAGTGGAGGTGGGGCTCAAGTGGTAGAGTGATAGCAGGCTTTGAATTCAAGCCTTGTGAGAGAGAGAGGAAAACACCAAGAGAAACTCTGAAAGCTTTGAAAGAAGTAATTAAATCACCAGACACTTTAACACCAGGAGAGGACTTTCAGGGTAAGAGTGGCATCCCCGATGTCCCACAGTGTCACCTCCCATGGCCAGGAGAGGGAGAAGCTCACTGCCAGCCTCTCCATCTCACAGGCACTGGCCCAGAGTGGACAGAAGGGAAATTCCTGAAGGAAATGCCTTGTGGCAAAATGGCTGGAACTGTGCTGAGAGCCAGCCATGACTCCCCTGCTCCCCATGCAGGCACATCGCGGAATTGCACAGCATGGACTGAAACCACTCACTTGCTTAGCATTTCTCAACACCATTATCTCAGGATGGAGATGTGGCTTAGGGGATAGAGCGTCAGCCAATGAGCGTCAGCCACTGAGTTTGAGTCCTGCTCTGTGTGTGTGTGTGTGTGTGTGTGTGTGTGTGTGTGTGTGTGTGTGTGTGTGTGTGTAATATAGTCCTGGAGTTTGAATTCAGGGCCTGACCACTCTCTCTGAGCTTTTGGGGCTCAAGGCTAGGTCTCTACCACTTGATTGACAGTCCTATTTCTGACTTTTATTCTTTTGGTAGTTAATGTTTCCCAGGCTCACTCTGAACCATGATCTTCAGATCCCAGCCTCCTCAATAGCACTATAGGTAGGAGTTACTGACACCCAGCTTCTATTTTAATTTTAACTTTATAGTGTAATAAGGCTTGTCAAACTTCACCATCCTACACTTTACCCTTAGCTTCCATAGCTCCATATTGATTTTTTGTGACTCCACCTTAAAGGGCTTCCCCCCTCCTCTGCCCCATGAGACTGTTTCCTTATAGTTTGACACTCAAAGATTTATGTAGCCATTGTTTCTTCTGGTTTCTAGGTAACAACTATAGTACCAGGTTGTGGTAATGATCATAGTAATGAGTTATAGGAATGATCATAGTAGTGGTTACAAAGATACTCTAGAAGCTGTCATGTTGCCCTGCTTATGATTGCTTACAGCTCGCTCATGCCTGCTTCCAATATTGTTTTAGTTTCTGTAACTTCACCTGCAGGGAAGGATCTTTAGGGACTTTCCACCCCTGTGCAAAGAAGGGAAGTGGGCTTTCTGCTTTAAAAGAGGCCATAAGGTGTGGGAATATGGCTTAGTGGTAGAGTGCGTGCCTAGCATGTTGGAAGGCCTGGCTCGGTTCCCCACTACCACATAAACAGAAAAACCTGGAGGTGGCACTCTGGCTCAAGTGGTAGAGTTGTAGCCTTGAGCAAAGAGCAGCTCAGGGATAGAGCTCAGGCCCAGAGTTCAAGGCCCAAACTGGCATAAGGGGGGCATGATATCAGACTGGGTGCTGCACTTTTTGGGCACCTGACCATCCAGTGTAGTCGTGGCTATCAACAAAGACTTTCTTTTGGTTGTACTCTGAGTCTGCGTCGTCTCTCCTGGGGGAGTCATCGCCTCCACATTTTCGAGGCCCCAGCAACATCTATAGGAGACAAGAACCCAGGCTCCAGGGTATTTCAACAGGTGGCCAGGCACTCGGGAGATAAACTAGATCAATTCCTGTATGAGACACCCCCTGAAACATTTCAGGGCCCCAGGAAATGCGCTTCTCTACTCCCTTCTGTGCTAGAGGCCCCCAAGGCTTCCACCCCCAATTATTGCATGAGACCCATGTAATCTCCTTCCTCTTTTTCCTCCCTTCTTCTCCTCCCCCTCTCCTCCTACATTTCTCACTATCACACTAACAGTGGACAGTCTCCCTTCTTTCCTGGGGCCTCAGGTCAGGCATGGTCATCTGCAAGCACTCAGCTGGATGGTCTAGTCAGGAGAAAAAACGTAAAAAATGTATGCCCTATCCAAGATTTTGGAAAAAGCTTGTAGTTAGCACATACTCCATGCCCTTCTCACCTTGAAGTCTGCCTGCACCACACTCTGGTACTGTTTTCTCCTCCATCTTTGTCTCTTTATTTTCCTATTGTTTTCTGGCACTGATATTACCAAAATGTAGTCCCTCATCATACTGGCCAGTATTTCCATCTTCCTTCTCCCCTTTCCCCCAATAAAGTCAACACCAAACTCAAGACTTAAATGTAAGCGAATGTGTGGTGCACCGTGAGAACACTCAGGTAAGTTATGCTAACACCTTGAATTTGAGACAGGAAAAGGAAGAAAACAAGGAAGGGGAGGAATAAAAAAAGAAGTAGAGACAAGCCTTTCTGTATTATGTTTATTAGTGCAGAAAGGTCTGGACTCACAAGAAAACCCCCAAGAGACCCCTTGAGGTTCAGGACCTTCAAGAAAACCGAGGTTGAAAGGCCACTACCAGCCAGGTGCTGGTGGCCTATGCTTGTAATCCCATCTACTCAGGAAGCTGAGATCTGAGAATCATGGTTCAAAGCCAGCCCAGGCAGAGAAGTTCCTGAGACTAGCCAATAAACCACCAGAAAACCCCAAGTAGTGCTGTGGTTCAAAGTGGCAGAGTGCTAGCCTTGACCAAAAGAGTTCAGGGATAGATCGTAGGCCCTGAGCAAGCACCATGACCAGCAAAAACAAAGTTCTTTCTCTTTTTTTCTACTCTAGCACCTACCATTTCTGGACAGGGAACATTCTGGTAGCTACATGTTTTAGTTATCCAAACAATCAGACAGAAGGGAAAAAACCCTGACTTGGGGCTGGGGATATTGCCTAGTGGCAAGAGTGCTTGCCTCGTATACATGAGGCCCTGGGTTCGATTCCCCAGCACCACATATACAGAAAATGGCCAGAAGTGGCGCTGTGGCTCAAGTGGCAGAGTGCTAACCTTGAGCAAGAAGAAGCCAGGGACAGCGTTCAGGCCCTGAGTCAAGCCCAAGGACTGGCCAAAAAAAAAAAAAAAAAACCCTGACTTGCTTCTCTTCTTTGGCTTTCTCCTTAGTGACATTTCACCAACTCCGCCTCCAGCTCCAAATGCTCAAAAAGGAACACCCCACCCAAACTCTCAGAAACACAAATATTTTCAGTATTCTGGCCTCAACCTATTAATCCCCAGGCTCACATTTCTCTTCTCTGGCCTGGCCTGGCCTGGCCTGGGACTACCTGATCAACTGGATCTTTGTTAGGAATACAGAGATTATAAACATTAGGTGCAATGCCAAATCTCTTAGCTCTTAAGAGATGTGTGAGTGTGTGTGTGTGTGTGTGTGCGCGCGCGCACGTGTGTGCACATTGGATCTCAGGCTTGAACTCAAGGTTGGGGAGCTATCCTTGAGTTTGGGTGCTCAAGGCTGATGCTCTACCACTTGAGATACAGCTCCACTTCTGGCTTTAAGGAGATAAGGATCAAAATGCACTTTCTTGCCTAGGCCGGCTTTGAACTGTGATCCTCAGATCCCAGCCTCCTCAGTAGTTTGGATCTCAGGCATGAGCCACTGATGCCCAGCCTTAAGAGACATCTTCATTTTTTTTTGCAGCGCTGAGGACCATCCTCAGGGCTCTGCACTTGTCAGGCAAGGGCTCTTCCACGGAGTGAAACCTCCAACCCCTAAGATCTTTTCTAACATTCTGGAATCTTCACTTTCATGTTTACAAAAATTCCCCCATCACCCACAGAACGACATGGAAAAAAGTAAAAAAGTAAAGCCAAGCATTGGTTTTATGTTATTCAGTAGAAACTATGTGGAAAACGAATGATGCAATCTGTGGGTAGGGATAGAAAGAGGAAACTGAGGGAAAGCAAAGAAGGGGTGACATTATCCAAAACAACAAATGTACTCATTGCCTGACTTATGACACCTGTACAACACCTTATACTTATTATCAACAAAATTACATTAAAAAATGAAGTCCCCTTCTCCCAACCCAGTGTCTGCCTACTTTTTCTTCCCTACGTTCACATGAGTTTAGGAAAGTAATAGAGGTATTTAGGATCCCCTTCCCCCTTTAATGTTCTTTTTTTTGCCAGTCCTGGGGCTTGAACTCAGGGCCTGAGCACTGTCCCTGGCTTCTTTTTGCTCAAGGCTAGCACTTGAGCCAAGGCACCACTTCTGGCTTTTTCTATATATGTGGTGCTGAGGAATCGAATCCAGGGCTTCATGCATGCTATGTGAGTACTCTACCACTTGGCCATATTCTCAGCTCCCCTTTTAATGTTTTTACTCAAAAAAAAAAACTCTGGGCCATTTTCTGGTGTTTCATAAAGCAAAACAAGTACAAGTGAGGCTGGGTGATCAGGAGTGGTAGCTAAGAACACAGAATGTAGCAGGGTACCACTGCTCATGCCTGTGGCCCTTTCTACTGGGGGAAGGGGGACGCTGAGATCTGAGGATCACAGTTAAAAGCCAGACTGGGCAGAAAAATCCAAGACTCTCATCTAATTAACCACCAAAATGCTGGAAGTGGGAGTATAGCTCGAATAGAGCATCAGGCTTGGGGGAGAAGCTCAGGGACAGTGCCCAGGCTCTGAGTTCAAGCCTTAGGACCTATACACTCTCATTAAATAAATAAGATGGGCCAGGCCCAGTGCCAGTGGCTCATGCCTGTAATCCTATCTACTTAGAAGGCTGAGATCTGAGGGTCAGGGTTCAAAGCCATCCCAGGCAAATGTCTCCCTGGACCCCCACTCCCCTCCCGTGAGACTCTTTATCTCCAATGAACACTAACAAACCTGAAGCAGAGCCAAGGTAGCAAAGCCAGGTATCCAAGTATGAAGAAAGCCCAGAAGTACCAGGAAAGACCAAAAGTCCTCCCTGGTCTGCGAGACTCAGAGAGAGTCAATAGGCCTTTCAATCAAGAGTATTTCTCTCGGTGGCAGTTATCGACAGACACAGATATGTTACCTCTGGTTTTGTTATCTAGGCCTTGGAGACTCTATATCCTTTGACCAGTAGGAAATTAAGGAGGTCAGCCGCATGTTGGCAAGCCAGCTCAAAGGAAGGACTGCAAAGCAAGAGCACATCCACATGCTGAAGGTGATGCTAGGGGACACTTGAAGACAAAGGAGATCCTTTGCTAATGCCTGTTCAAACAATGGGTCTGTCCTGAAACCCCAGAAGGAGGACTGACCTCCAGAAGAAGGAGCTCCTCCAGAAGGAGGAGCTGTTGTGCTCTGGAGGTGTCTGGGTCCACCCAGGTAAAAGCAAAGAGACCCTAAGTGTGGGAGTGTGAGGGGATTGTAAAGAAAGTGTCTTTCACGCTGGGAATATACCCTAGTGGCAAGAGTGCTTGCCTCGAATACATAAAGCCCTAGGTTCGATTCCTCAGCGTATATATATATATATATATATATATATATATATATATATATATATATATGTGTGTGTGTGTGTGCCATATATATATATATATATATATATATATATATATATAAATATATGCGCCAGAAGTGGTGCTGTGGCTCAAGTGGTAGAGTGCTAGCCTTTAGTAAAAAGAAGCCAGAGACAGTGCTCACGCCCTGAGTTCAAGCCCCAAGACTGGCAAAAAAAAAAAAAAAAAAAGTGTCTTCCAGATTCAGCACTGAGAATTGGGTGGTACCAGCAGGTCGCTGTGCAAGGAGAGAATCTGGGTTAGACACTCCTGGATGGACAGGAAACATTGCAGCATTGATAATGTGCAGACCCTGTACCAAGCCATAGGTTCTGTTCTGTTTAATCACCAGTTAGATAGGAGTGTTGAAGGGGAAGTTAGTAGGTCTGAGAAGTTGCTGTTTAAGAAGGCAGAGGATGATTTAAAACTTGCCTATGTCAAAAAAAATGGAGGTATTCATGGTGTTGGGGAAATGGGTAGGATCCTTAAGTTTAATGAGGAACAGGAGTATGGTGTCAAGCAACAGTCAGTGTAGAAATGCCCAGGAGAGGATTAACAAGATCTGCGGGGAGGGGGGAGATGAGCAGAGATTCATCAAAGGACAAAAGCAGAATCTTTGTTGGCTTTCTTGGAATATGGACTGAGAGGAGACTTGGAATTTAGGGAGTGGGTCCCTCCCTAGAAGGGGTGTGGAACAACGGGGTACCATTAGAAAGGAATGTGAAAAGGGTAAATTTTCTATTCTGCATGGGACCCGTCCTGTAGTTGTGGGGCAAGTAGGAAGGCCATCTACACCTACTCCTGAGATCTGGGAGGGAAAAGATGGGTTGGAATATTCAGGTGACACCGAATTATTGGCTCCTGTATCCAAAAGAAAGGATACAAGTTTACCTGCATTCTGAAGAGATACCCTGGGCTCCTCCATTGTGATGATTGTGGGAGCCAGCAGCCCTGGGGACTGTCAGTCTTCTGTCAAGTGGGGTATCAGGTGAGTTGGGGTCCTCTCTGTGTGGGTGGGGTATGAGAGGGGACAGTGACTCTCCAGCATCCTGGTTGGCCACTCCTGGGGCAGGGTACAGATGGTGGAGGTGGTGGAGGGCAAGCTCTTGCCCAGTGGCCTTCCTTGCAATGCTTAAAGCATGGTCCCAACGGCATGTGGTGGGTGTTTCTTCTTTGAGGACCCCTGAGGGCAGCAGCCAGGACGGGTAATTTTTCCTATCATGGGCAGCCTTATTGGCTTTTTCCCAATCCTCTCGGTTGTGGAAACCCTTAAAGGCCAAGCTCACCAAATCTCGTTGGGTGGTGGAGGGGGGATGTTGAGGGCCATTATCAGCAGCTGACTGGGAAATAAAATGGGTATATGGGCCACTTTACCTTCTCTTGAGTCTGGGAGGCGATCAAGGATTTGGCTGTGTTTTTAGTGGGTCTCTGGATAACCTCCCTGAATTTACCCTAGTTGACCACAGGTGGGCTGTCTTCTGGAGGCCAGCCACCAGGCAGGTTACCATCCTATTTCTGTTAACCCTTCCGGGAGCATGATTTTTTTTTTTTTTTTTTGCCAGTTCTGGGCCTTGGACTCAGGGCCTGAGCACTGTCCCTGGCTTTATTTTGCTCAAGGACAGCACACTGCCACTTGAATCACAGCGCCACTTCTGGCCATTTTTTATATATGTGGTGCTGGGGAATTGAACCCAGGGCTTCATATATATGAGGCAAGCACTCTACCACTAGGCCAAATTCCCAGCCCGGGAGTATGATTTTCGTAACCCCAAATGGGCTCTTCCGAAGGCACAACCGTTGCCTCTGTGGAGAAGGTCTTTCTAGGCCGTGGGTTCCATCGGCCTGGGCCTGGGCTTGAAGCCTGAACCTTCTCCTTTTCCTCAAAGGTAAGGACAGAGGGCAGGATGGCACAGAGGTCAGGCCAAGTGAGGTCATAGGCCAGAGAGAGGTATTTTAACTCTGTGGTATAATTATTAGGGTCTTGGGAAGATGATCCCGGTCCAGTTGGTTCTCAATCTGGGAAAGATTGGTCATTGAAAAGGGAGCAACCCACAAACAGTTCCCTCTACCCCTGGCAAGGCCGGCAGTGCACATAAGGGAGCACGGGAGGGGGTGGGAGCCCTGGGAAGAGAGGAAAAAGGAGAAGAAGGGGGAGGAGAAGATGCAGAAGGCTTTGAAGGTTTAGAGAGGAGGAGCCAAGTCCTCGATGTCCCTGAAGGGACCAGGTTCTTCACGTTCAGGAACAGGTGATTGGGCAGAGACAGGCTGCTCCTGTGCCAGGGGGAGAGGGAAAGTTGGGCAGGGCTGGCAGAGAGAAGGGCAAGCAGGAGAGCAAAGGAAGCCCTAAACATAGGGATCCTCCAGCCATCTACGACATTGCATCGGCAAAAACCAGCATACATTCCTGGGAAGAGGGTCATCAGAAGTCCCTTTTGGGGGCCCTTGACACCGTCTGTCTCTGGCCTATGCTTTGTCCAGACTCGACCTCAATAAAAGAGGAGCCAGTTTGGCTTTACAGAGTCCGTGAGCGTCCAGGACATCCATGGGGGTCGGTGGCATGGGGGAGCCGGAAGAGACTGGACTGCAGGGAGAAACAAGAGTTGAAGGGAGGAGGTCGGGGGAGGGTGGGGGCAGAGCCAGTGAGGAGGTAAGGGCGGGGTATGAGAGAACTTGGGAACACTAGATGTGAGGACATAGGGAGTCTGTGAAGAATAGGAGCGTGGTTTATGATGATGAGGGGGCAGAGACAGTGAGGATGTGGGGGGTGGAGTCGGTAAGGTGGGGGGCGGAGTCTGTGAGGACATAGGAGGGGAGTTGGTGAGGCCGTGGGGGAGTCAGTGAGGAGGTAGGGGCGGGGCCTATCAGGATGTGGGGGCGGAGCCAATGAGGACGTGGGAGGCGGAGTCAACGGAGACATGGGGAGCAGATCGGTCTGCTAAGGTGGGGTTAGGAGCAATCGCTAGGGACCACAGTGGATTTGGGGGGTAACCTGGACACAGAGCCCGAAAGCCGGTGGACTGGAATCTCTCACCAGTTGCAGACAGGAAACACTGGAGCAGCTGCAGGGCCAGCAGTGCTCAAGGCCGGGTTCCGGCGAGGGCGTTTCCTTCCTCCATTGGGGGTGGCAGGAGGTGGATGGACCCTGGGAAAGAAGAGCCCGGGGATGCCGTGACTCCTTACCCACTCCTCCTCCTCCAGGTCACCCCACCAAAGGCAGGGTGGCCGAAGGGCAAAAGGAGTGCCCCCGGGGCTCCGAGGAAGAGGATGCATGGAGAGAGGGAGAGGCCAAGCTTGGGGCCCACAACAGGGAGTGGGGCGGAGCGAGGGAGCCGATGTCAGGAGGAGAGAGATCAGACCCTAGAAGGTGGGAGGAGAGGGATCATAGGAGATCACACCAGGGTAGGCAGGAGGAGAGGGATCATAACAGGGAAGGCCGGAGGGCGTGGCTGCCCCCCATGCCCAGGTGACTTCAGAGGATGGGGCAGTGGCCAGACACCGGTGACCCCCCTACCACCTCCAGAGAGGCCAGTTGCCCAGGTGACAGGTGCTGGAGGGGACTGCGGTGCCCCAGGAGAGACTCAAGGAAAGGGGCCATTTCTCCAGGACAGACCTAAAAAATGTCGATTGTTCAAAGGAGCTTCAATATATGCTTTTTTTGTCTGTGTGAGGGTACTGGGGCTTGAACTCAGGGCCTGGCAACAGTTCCCTGAGCGTTTTCCCCTGAGGCCTGCACTCCACCACTCAAGCCACAGCTACACTTCCACAGCTTTTGGGTGGTTCACTGGGGAGAAGAGTTTCATGGACTTTCCTGCCCAGGGTGGCTTGGAACCTCGATCCTCAACCTCAGCTTCCTGAGTAGTTAAGATGACAGGCGTGAGCCACCAGCACCTGGCTTTTCTCTAATGCTTTTTATTAAATATGTGTCAACTCATATACACCTCATCAAAACAGCTGAAGACATGATAGCTGGTCTCCTTAGCTCCATAAAGCTCAGAGACTAAAATCATCTCTTCAAGAGCCCGTGACAATGAAGAACGAAGAAGATTCTAGCCAGGCACGGGTGCTCCGGCCTGTAATCCTAGCTAGAGCGTGAGATCTGAGGATCAGGGTTCAAAGTCAGTCAGGGCAGGAAAGTCTATGAGACCCTTAATCGCCAATGAACCAACTAAAATTAGGGCTGTGGCTTTCATGGTAGCACACGAGTGTTGAACACAGAACATCAGGGAGAACACCCAGGACCCAAGTTCAAATCACACAACCAGCACACATACACACAGACACACACAAAAGAGCATTCTAAAATCCGTGCTTCATCCTTGCTCTTAACCTCAGGGAAATTGAGAGTACAACCAGGGGGGTCAGGAGAGAGATTTTCCTATGTTCACCCTCCCTTGCTCCTTTTGTCCTGAGTCACCATGTCTGGCATGTGTTTCTCCACATGACTCCTGACACTGATCCTGGTTCCATGTTCCAGAAAACATCAGGAAGAGCAAACACACGTGACCTCTTTGTCCTTATGTCCCTCTCCTATCTGACCTCATCCAGACCCTTCCAGGAGGGGATCATGGAAGCCCATCTCCACTCTCAAGCCGTTTCCTGATGCATCCCTCATGAAGCACAAAATTCTACAAATGACTCCAAGAAAAACATAAATACAAATAAACAAAACACCCAGAGGGGAGAAGAGAGGCCCAGGCCAGGGGCCAGCCCAGGTGTAGGCTAGTAACCCCAATCCGGGATATTAATGTCTGCCAAGCCTTTGCTAATCCTTTTCCCCACCTCTTCCCCCTCCCAAATCAACAAACAACTTTTCTACCACCAGGCTTTGTTCTTGTCCTTTATTCTCTCCACACAGGACTCAGAGTCCAGCACCCTAGAAGGATAGGAAGAAAACTGCAAGTGACAGGCCAGGCCTGGGGTGCCAGCCTCACCCACCCATCTGATTTCCAGAAAGAGGTGGACAACGTCTTCTGTGACAACCAAGTGTGCACAGAGCCTACCCGGGACCTCTACCAGGGTCTGTGACATATCCCAGACCCTGAGTTCAAGCCCCAGGACTGACACAGGAAAAAGAAAATAAAAAGGGAAAGGAAAACAGGCCTGGAGCTGGTATCTTACGCCTATAATCCTAGTGATTCAAGAGGCTGAGATCTGAGAATTTTGGTTCAAAGCCAGCAAGGATAGGAAAATCAGTGAGACTCTTATCTCAGGCCCCACAACTGACAAAAGAGTGTCATGTTTGCATTCCAGACATAATCTCTGGGCTCTGTGCAAAAGAAACCTATGTGTAAAATAGGGGGCAGTCATAAATAACCACAGTAATAGAAGCGATCTAATAAATGGACTGCACTTGCCTAGGGGGTGGGAAATCCAGTGGGGGCTCCTTGCAAATCGGACCCCTTGGTACCTAGGGTTTTCTGCCACATTGGTGGTTATTACGTCCTGGAACTAGCCTGTCCCTCTGCCCATTGTGACCCCAGAATTTTGCCTTCAGGGCTGTGTGCTGTCCTGCTGAAATGTGACTCAGGTGTGGATCACAGGCAGTGGGGGGAGGGGGGGTCCTTGCTCCGTGACGCCCATCATGACCTTCCACTCGGGGTCTCAAGAGACAACACAGAGCTGCAATCACAGCAGGTCCACACCTGGGCTCAGGTGCTCATTCTCGATTCCGGCTGGGCTTTCTTCCTCCATACTCACAGTTCAGGATCGTTCTTAGCCCCTGTCCCTCCAAGCCATCACCCTTGACCCCACCAAATCTCACTTCACTAGAACATTCTCAAACCTGTAACCACCTATCACCAATCCATCATTTGCCTGAAACCCAAACCTCTCCTGAGACCCTAAAAACAAAATTCACCTGTGCTGTGTGAGGTCTTGGAGACCCTCTATCTAAAGCTCAAGGAACTCTACCCAAGATTTGGAGGTAATGGATCCACAGTCTTGGGGTACTTCCTCCTCAAGTGCCACACACCCAGCCTGTTCCCCGTTAATCTCTGAGATCCTCCCCTCCCTGGCTTACTGGGTGTGTCTCAAAGTAGGTGGGATGCACAATAGGAGATTGGGGGGAGGAGGTCGTGTGCAAAGAAAACGAGACAGTTATGCAACCCAGGCCAAAGGCCAGCCTTCACTCCCACAGAGTATAAAGGCAGCCAAGACACCAGCTCAGCCACCACCATCTGACTGGCACCCTGGTTGCCACCATGCTGGCCTCAGGCATGCTGCTGGTGGCCGTACTGGCCTGTCTGACTGTCCTGGTGTTGATGTCTGTCTGGCGGCAGAGGAAGCTGTCGGGAAAGCTGCCTCCAGGCCCCACGCCATTGCCTTTCCTTGGAAACTATCTGCAGCTCAACACGGAGCAGATGTACGATTCTCTCATGAAGGTGCGGCGGGCTGGGAGGCGGAGGGTTGGGGTGGGGGGACAGACGCCCCCATATCCACAGGGCAGAGGCGCTGACCACCGACTGCATGAGCCAGAGTATTGAATAGGGATTTTTTTTCCCTTGGGGAGAGGGAGTAGTGGGAATCTTTGGAAGCCAATTTCTATCCGGTTACCATGGCTCCCTCCTATAATTCTAGCTACTCAGCAGATTCACATCTGAGGATTGTGGTTCAAAGCCAGCCGGGTCAGGAAAGCCCATGAGACTCTTATCTCCCATGATGAGCCACTGGAAAACTATAAGTGGCGCTGTGGCGCCAAAGTGGTAGAGTGCTAGCCTTGAGCAGTGGCGCTCAGGCACTGAGCCCAGGTGCCAAGTTCGAGCCCCAGGACAGGCACCAAAAGATAAAAATAAATGTATGGGGTTTTTTTTCTTAGCAGGAAAAGACCACATGTGCAAAACTTCAGTTTGTTGACTTTCCAGAGTTTGGGGAAAAAGCCAATGCACCCCAGTACCTGCAAGCTTGTTGCTCAGATTTTTCCCATCCGCCCTTTCCCAGCTGAGTGATCGCTTCGGCCCTGTGTTCACGGTTCACCTGGGCCCTCGCCGGGTCGTGGTGCTGTGTGGCCAGGATGCGGTGAAGGAAGCACTGGTGGATCAGGCCGATGAGTTCAGCGGGCGTGGGGAGCAGGCCACCTTCGACTGGCTCTTCAAAGGCTACGGTGAGCCTAGGGGCCATGGAGTGGAGGGCTGAGTAGTCTCTGTTTCCCCAGCCTGTTTCCTCTGGATCTTTCAAGCTTCTGGCTTGCCTCAGACCTTCCCAGTGTCTTTCCCTCTTGCTTCCAGTTCTCTGTGGACAGAAAGCAGTCACTCTCCCCCTTTCCATCCATTTCAAAAGTCATCTCCCGCCTTTCTGCCTCTCCCCTCTCTCTTCCTCTCTCCTTACTCCCTCTCTCTCTCTGAGGGAGGGGGGCTGTCTCCCCTTCCCTGTTTCTTTCCCCATGATCTGTAGATCTCTGTCCCTGAGTCTGGGGTTTCTTCCTGGCTCCCTCGCTCGCTCTTCTGCCCATAGAGCTCCTCTCCCTTGTCTTGCTCTCTGCACAGCCGGGCCTCCAGGCTTCCAGCTTACCCAGCGTCCCCAAGGTGCTCTGTGGGTCCTGGCCCCCACACACTTTGGGGGTCATGGGTTCCGATCCTCTCCCTCACCCCTCCCCAGGCGTGGCCTTCAGCAATGGGGAGCGTGCCAAGCAGCTGAGGCGCTTCTCCATCACCACGCTGCGGGACTTTGGCGTGGGCAAGCGTGGCATTGAGGAGCGCATCCAGGAGGAGGCCGGCTTCCTCATCCAGGCGCTGCGGGACACACGCGGTGGGTGCCGGTGGGATAAGGGAGTGGAATGGAGCAGGACCACACTGGGCACTCTGTGGGAGCCTGCATGGATGATAGATGAAATGTGTCCCCCCTGTCATTCCCTCTTGTTCTAGAAATTTTGGCTCAGCCACTCCACCCCCCAATCTTGCCCAAATACTCAGAGTGGCATAAGATCATTAAGTTTGGTTCTTTTCCAAGATAGATCTTTCCTGGGCTCCCCAGCCTACCCTGCTTTCCACCCCTGTAGACCTCTCACACTCCACCCCTGCAGATCTCTCACACTCCACCCCTGCAGACGCTTTACCCTCTACTCCTGCAGACCCTCCACCTTGCACCCCTGCAGACCTCTCACCCTCCACCCCTACAGGAATCTCCATACAGCCCCCACCCTCTACCTCTGCAGATGCCTTCATAGACACATCCACCCCTGCAGGTGTCTTTATAGATTCCCCACCCTTCGCCCCTGTAGGCAGCCACCCTCCAGTCCTGCAGACTCCCCCATCCTTTATCCCCTTCACCCCTACAGGCATCTCAATAAACCCCTCACTCTCCATCCTGCAGGCACCTTCATTGACCCCACCTTCTACCTGAGCAGAACCGTCTCCAATGTCATCAGCTCCATTGTCTTTGGGGACCGCTTCGACTATGAGGACAAGGAGTTCCTGTCTCTCCTGCGAATGATGCTGGGCAGCTTCCAGTTCACAGCCACCTCCACCGGGCAGGTACCCACACCGTGCCCCTGCCCCGAGTGTAGGTCATAGAAATAACTTCAAAATAGCCAGGCTCTGTTGGGTGACACCTCTTATCTTAGCTGCTTGCAAGGCTGAGATCTGAGGATCAAGGTTTGAAACCATCTTGCGCAGGAATTTCTGTGAGACTCATCCCCAATGGACAAGAAAAACCTGGATGTGGCACTGTGGCTCAAAGCGGTAAAGCACCAGCCTAGAGCAAAAGAGCTCAGGAACAGCACCCAGGCCGCACCACAGACAGAACAAACGTGAAGGCCATTGACTCATGCCTGTAATCCCAGCTGTTCAGGAGACTGAGATCTGATAGATGTTGAAACCATCCTAGGCAGGAAAGTCTGTGAGACTCCAATTACCCAGTGAAAAGCTATGACTTGGAGCTGTGGCTCACATGGTGGAGCGCCTGGGAGAGGCAGCACAGTCACTGGCCCAGCTTCAGGCAGTGCGCACCTGTCAGCCCATGAAGTTGGTTTGCTGCCACCTGCAGCCCAGGAGCCGAGCACGTGTCCACCTGTCCTCGGAGACCTGCGTATTGGTCACTGACTCTGGGTCCTGGCACAGCTCTTCAGGTGTACACATGGTGGGCTGGTTTTGAGGTACCTTGGAGGCAGGAGGATGGCAGATGGGGGCCCTATGGCCTCTGGGAGTGCACTGACAATTGACGGAGGGGTGTGATTTTGCCCTGTGTTCTGCTGGAGTTTGAAGCCAAGACCTTGAGCATATTAGCCAAGCACTCTGTCCTTGAGCTATCTATCGTTATTTATTTATTCACCCATTTATGCTAGGCACAGTTGCCTCAAACTTGAGACCTACCTCCACTCTCCATCTCCAGAGTAGCTAGGATTACAGGTGTGTGCTAAGATGTCAGGTGAATGTCTGTCTTTTTCCCATTTTCTCTCTACACAAACCCCCAACCCCACCCCAGCTCTATGAGATGTTCTACTCCATCATGAAGCACCTGCCAGGACCACAGCAACAAGCCTTTAAGGAGCTGCAGGGGCTGGAGGATTTCATCACCAAGAAGGTGGAACAGAACCAGCGCACCCTGGACCCCAACTCCCCGCGAGACTTCATCGACTCCTTCCTCATCCGCATGCTGGAGGTGTGTGCAGCAGCCCGGGGGAGGGGGTGGGGGAAGGTAGTTCAATGCCATGCAATGTCATACATAGCCCAGATGGGGCTAGGATGGAAAACCCAGAGCTATGTCAATTATATAAATAATCCTTCTTTAATGTGGATCATAATGTTATATTACATAAATAATCCTCAGTGTCAATCATAATGAATATGGGTGTTCTTCTACAGAACCCTTATCCAACTCTACCCCAATGCCTATGATAGGCATTTTTTTTCTGTTGCTTTTGGAGCTTGAACTCAGGGCCTGGGCGCTGTCTCTGAACCTCTTTGTGCTCATGGGCAGCACTCTACCATGCGAGCCACAGCACTACTCCTGGCTTTTGAGAGGTTCATTGGAGATAAGTGTCTCATGGAGACATTTCTGTCTGGGCTGGCTTCAAACCGTGATCCTCAGAGCACAGTCTCCTGAGTAGCTAGGATTACAGGTGTGAGCCACCCGTGCCCAGCTTTATTTAGTGCCCGTCAGAGCCGTGTGTGTATGTGTGTGTGTGCACGCGCACAACTGCACGCACCTGCACACCAGTCCTGGGGCTTGAACTCAAGGGCTATTCCCAAGCTTCTTTTGCCCAAAGCTAGTCCTCTCCCACTTGAGCCACAGCCCCATTTCCTGGTAATTTTTGCTTGTTCATTGGAGAGAAGAGTCTCACAGACTTTCCTGTCCAGGCTAGCTTCAAACAGCAAATCCTTTGATTTCAGCCTCCTGATTGGTTAGGGTTACAGGCATGAGCCACTGGTGCTCGACTCATCATAGCTGTTAAAATAGGTTATATTAGGATAACAATGAGGAATCACAGCCCAAAGAGTGTTGGTGATCTGCCTGGGCTCACACAGCATGGAAACTGTGTTTCTAGATTACTCCTGGTCTGTCTCTGACACTAGTGCTTTAAGCTACTACACCGAATGAGAATGAGTGGTCTAGAGTTCAAGCCCTAGTACTTGCATATGCACACATGTGCTTACACACACACACACACACACACACACACACACACAAATCAGATGGCCGGGAGGGGTGGGGGCCTGGCTCCATTGGTAGAGTGCCAGTCATGAGCGAAAGAATCAGGTACCAAGGTAAAGTCTCAGTCTTTGACCTTATAAAGAAAAAAATAAATAAAAAATCTGGATGCTGGTGGCTCACGCCTGGAATCCTGGCTATTCAAAGGGTGAGATCTGAGGGTCATGGTTCGAAGCCAGCCTGGGCAGGAAAGTCTGTGAGACTCTTATCTCCAATCAAGTAAACAAAAACCAGAAGTGGAGCTGTGGCTCAAAGTGGTAGAGGACTAACCTTGAACAAAAGAGCTCATAGGCAGCACCAAGACCCTGAGTTCAAGCCACAAGACCAACAATCAATCAATTAATCAATCAGTCAGTCAATAAATAAGATGGTCAGCAAGATAACGATGAGAGGTGTGTTTTTGGCCACAGTCAATATCCCGGGCAAAATTCTGGAAACAGGATGGAGAGCCTGGCAGATTGATTTTCCACCTGGACCTCACAGAGGTAGATGCCAAAAGAACATTCCAGAAGATCCTTCAAGGGAGTGAGAAGTGGGGTAGACTTGAAGGCCTTTCTCCCTGCAGGAGAAGAAGAACCCCAATACAGAATTCTACATGAAGAACCTGGTGCTCACCACCCTGAACCTCTTCTTTGCGGGCACAGAGACCGTCAGCACCACCTTGCGTTATGGCTTCCTGCTGCTCATGAAACACCCAGATGTGGAGGGTAAGGCCAAGCGGGGTTGGGGACAGAGAAGTGAGGGGAGGGGGGCAGGCCCTAAAAGTTCCCCTAAGTTAGCTGTCATGTTCTCATTTTTCCTAACTACCTGGACCTTCATATAAGCCCTGTTACAATCAAGATGGGAGAAAGTAGCTTGTGGACTTGGCTACTAACATCTTAGCTATGAAAATATTGGTAGCTAGGTTCTGGTGGCTCACACCTGTCATCCTAGCTACCCAGGAGGCTGAGATCTGAGGATTGCGATTCAAAGCCAGCCCAGGCAGGAAAGTCCGTGAGACTCTTATCTGCAATGAACTACCAGAAAACCAGAAGTGGTGCTGTGCCATAAAGTGGTAGAGTGCTAGCCTGGAGCAAAAGAGTCAGGGACAGCTCCCAGGCCTGGAGTTCAAGCCCCACAACTGACAAAAAAATTATTGGTGTTAGCTGAACTGATTGGTAAATTGCTGATCTAAACCACAAAGGACCCAACTGCCTCCTTCTCTAAGTTACAGCCCTAAGATTCCTCTCTTGATACTGATGGAACAATGAGCTAATAGCCAACAGCTGTTGTGAATGAATGATGAGCTGTATGCCTGTTATTCATTGTTCCAAGACCTGCATACAGTTTTCTTTCTCTTCCCCTCTCTCTCCCTCCCTCTCTCCATCCCTCTTCCCCATCTTCCTTCCTTCCTTCCTTCCTTCCTTCCTTCCTTCCTTCCTTCCTTCCTTCTTTTCCCCCTTCCTTCCTTCTTTTCCCTCTTTCTTTCTTTCTCTTTATTTTTTTTGTTGGTTGTGGGGCTTGAACTCAGGGCCTTGGTGCTGTCCATGAGCTTTTTTGTTCAAGGCTAGCAATCTACCACTTGATCCACAGTACACATCCACTTTTCTGGTGGTTCAGTGGAGATAAGAATCTCATGGACTTTCCTGTTCAGGCTGGCTTTGAACCCTGATCCTTAGATCGCAGCCTCCTGAATAGCTAGTATGACAGGTGTTAGCCACCAGTGCCAAGCTCTTTTCTCCTTCTACTACTTCTACTTCTTCTTCTTCTTCTTCTTCTTCTTCTTCTTCTTCTTCTTCTTCTTCTTCTTCTTCTTCTTCTTTTCATTCTCATCCCTGATTGAAAGACTTCAAATACCTAAACACATTTCCCCTTTCTCTCCCACTCCCAGCCAAAGTCCATGAAGAGATTGATCGGGTCATTGGCAAAAACCGGCAGCCCAAGTTTGAGGACCGAGCAAAGATGCCCTACACAGAGGCTGTGATTCACGAGATCCAGAGATTTGGAGACATGATTCCCATGGGGCTGGCCCGCAGGGTCACAAAGGACACCAAGTTCCGGGAGTTCCTTCTGCCCAAGGTGCCCCTTGCCTGGGACCCCAGCACCTCAACTCCCTTGCACACCTTACCCCCTGTCTTCCCATCTGTTATTTTTTTCCAGTCCTGGGTCTTGAACTCAGGGCCTGAGCACTGTCCCTGGCTTCTTTTTGCTCAAGGCTGGCACTCTGCCACTTGAGCCACAGCACCACTTCTGACCGTTTTCTAAATATGTGGTGCTGGGGAATCGAACCCAGGGCTTCATGTATACTAGGCAAGCATTCTTGCCACTAGGCTATACTCCCAGCCCCTGTCTTCCCATCTTAATCAAAGGCTTCCTTAGCCCCCATGTCCCTTCTTCTTTCCTACTCAGAAAATTCTGTATTCTTGCTCCCTCTGAACCCCCTGCTCCCCATCTTCCATGGCTCAGGAGATCCAAGCCTTGACTTGAATCTTCTTAAATCAAGAGAGGGAAATCCCAGCACTGGCAACTCAGGCCTGTCCTCATAGGCATTCTGGAGGCTGAGATCTGAGGATCCAGACTGAAAGTCAGCCAGGGCAGGAGAGTCCATGTTTTTGTTGTTGTTGTTGTGGGGCTTGATCTCAGGGCCTGGTCACTGTCCTTGAGTTTTTTGTTCAAGGCTAGCACTCTACCACTTTCACCCACAGTGCCATTACCATGAGACTTTTATCTGCAGTTAACCACCAAAAAATACTCCACCCTCCACTCCCATGACTCCATTCCCTGGCCCCTCCTACCCCGTCCCAGGGGACTTTCATCACATTCATCTTCCATCTGCCTTTCTCACTCTCCCTTCCTCCTCTTCTTCTCAGGGTACCGAAGTGTTCCCCATGCTGGGCTCTGTGCTTAGAGACCCCAAGTTCTTCTCTAACCCCCGAGATTTCAACCCTCACCACTTCCTGGATGACAAGGGACAGTTTAAGAAGAGTGACGCTTTTGTCCCCTTTTCCATCGGTGAGTGACCAGCATTGGCCACCAGGCCATGGCTCAAAGCAAAGGGACAGCTGTGTGTGCCAGCCCCTCTCTGACCCACAAAATCATTAGTGCCTTTCTCTAGCTTGGAAGGTCCGTTGGATCTAGTCTGTGATCCCCTACCTGCAACCCATGGTAATTCCCAAACATCCTATTGGGTGCCAGGCAACACAAAAGGGATCATCAAAGCTCATCCAGAAATGAGGAAAATCAAGAACAGAGTGAGGTAACCACATTGTCTGTGTTGGGGTTCGTGACCCCTCTCCCCACTTCTCCAGAGGAGATGCCCAAATTCCAAACTATGAAAGAACATTCGGCTTTAGCCTCCCGCCCGCAGAAGGCAAAGCGTGTTCTTGTGAATTGCGCTAAGCCGAGGAAAGGTTGCCGAGACCCCCCTTTCCCCTCCCCCCCCAGAAACGGCAGCAGAGAGAGATGCATGGGGAGATGTATTCGATGGTTCATGAGTCTCACAGGATTTAATTGGGGGGGAGGGGTTATATAACGGTAATGGCGGGAAAGGAGGGGGACTGGCCAAAGGGTCAGTCATAGGCTAAAGACCGTGTCTGTCACGGTGATGTCACAAACTTCCTCTATGGGCGGAGATTACAATCCCCCAAGGGCCAGGCCTCCGCCATTAGACAGGGGCCGAGCTGAGAGGCGGGGACTGCTTGCTTCTCTTCTGGTTAAGGCCAGAAGGTGGGAGGGGCTCCCTCCCACACTGCCCCAGGGCTGGAGGAAGGGCAGCGTAAAGCCCCAACATCTGCACTTTTTTTGTTTTTGTTTTGTTTTTGTTTTTAAATTAGCAGGGGATGCTGTAAACATATAGCACATATGTAGGCATAAGGCAGTCCAAGTCCAAAAACGTTGGAGTCTTTAGTCTGTTTCTGCACCAAGTGCAGACATCATCCCTCTTTTGGCGGTGAGGTAGAAGCAGGCTGAAGCTCTGGCATCTCTGGTAGTTCACAGTAGCTGGTAACTTAAGCACATGTAGTTAGTAAAACATTCCTTCTTTTGTAAACATTGAAGCAAAGGTGCTAAACCTTTGCGCTTACTTTTTTCAAAACATTTCTATCATGAAACATTGGGGTTGAGTGTCAAAACCCTCAGCTCCTATTTTGTAAACATTATCACAAATATCAAGATAAGGTGTCAGAACCCTCAGCTCTGATTTCCTTTCCAACGGGACTCCCCAAGTCTAGCAGCAGGGGGAGAGGAAAGGAAGAAACACAGTGTAAAATTTCTTTAGTTTTTGTGTGACTCTGTGGGCAGTATTGCCACGGCAAAACATTGCGCCATGAGATGCTCAAGAAAGAATCTAGAAAGCAGACAGGTTGTCTCCT
Organism: Perognathus longimembris pacificus; assembly: GCF_023159225.1. Classification (NCBI taxonomy): domain Eukaryota; kingdom Metazoa; phylum Chordata; class Mammalia; order Rodentia; family Heteromyidae; genus Perognathus; species Perognathus longimembris. The sequence continues at coordinate 19,130,074 of NC_063180.1, forward strand.
ACCGCTATCGCCCTTGTGTGCAGGCAGGCCTTCTATATTCTCTTGAAAGAACAGAAGAAATCCAGTATGGTCCTCGTTTTCCTAGAGACAGCAACAAGACATTTCTCCAGAGAAAGTGCTCTGGGTTTAGTTTTCCAATCTGGAAAGTCACATACAGTGCTCCATCCCACACTGATTTGGGATGATTTTTTTAAAAAAATTTTAAGATATTTAATATAAGCATAACTACCCTTAATTAATCCTGGGGGCTACTCCTACTCTTTTGTTTTTTAAAATTATGACACCGGTGGGCACCAGGCTGGGTTGGGGATATGGGCGAAGGTCTTTTTATCTGTAGCTACTTCCTGCTGAAAGGGGGTGACATAATCAAGGGGCCCCTGGTCAGCCTGGCACCATCCAGTGTGGCTGGCAAAAGTTCCCATCATTACCACGAGAATGGTCACTAGGGCCAGAGGGTGTCATGGTCTCCTCTGGCTAACTCCTGCATCTTGGGCATACCCAGAAGTTTCCAGGGCTGGGGCCTCCAGGGTTCAAGTCTGTGTTAGGGTGACGGCTGTGAATGGCAAATTCCCAGGTGGTGATCTCAGCAAGAGATTTTATTCTGTTAAAAGAAGCTTTTGAAAAGGTCAGGCAAAGTATTGACAAGTTCTCAGAGCTGGTTGGCATGAATGACATAAAATATATCCTGGGCATAAGCCAGAAAAGTTCCATTTGGAGCATAAACCCAATTGTAAAGTGAGCAGGTAAGGAGGAATGGCTGAAAGAAGTGTTTAGTGATAGAAAACCTGTTTGGCATAGCCAGTCAGAGGCAATAAATAAATAAATAAATAAAAGTATATATACAACTGGCAGAGAAAAAGGAAAATGGACAAGTATTACCTCTCTTGATTTCCCGGCTCTGATCCATTTTGAAAAGGGCGAGACAAGGCAGCTCCATTTAGGATATGACACCATTCTCCTCTCCCTCCACTCCACATTTCCATCTCCTGGACTGGCTAAGTCCCAGGACTTCCAGCGCTTGTTGCTGGGATGGCATGCTCCCATCTGCATTTATGGGTTTTGAACTTGGGGCCTGAGCACTGTCCCTGAGCACTTCTGTTTGAGGCTAGTGCTCTAGCACTTGAGCCACGGTGCCGCTTTCAACATTTTGCTGGTTCTCTTGAGTCAAGCTCTCAATCTGGCTCTTTGCTGGTTAACTGGGAGGTGGAGTTTTAGAGAGATTTTTCTTTTGCCCGGGCTGGCTTTGAACTGTATCCAGGGAGTCTTAGTCATACCAGCCCTTTTTATCTCCAATTGAGCAACAAGGAAAACAACAGAGATAATCCATTTGTAACTTGTTGAGAGCTGACCAAAAACTTCTTGTTAAGGTTTTGCTGTAACACTTAGAGAACATGAGATCTATGTGCCATCAATCTGAATCACGCCATTTAATCTTACTGGCAAGTGAAAGAGAACACAGATAAATGACAACCGGGGGCAAAGGGTTAAAGCAGTGTGGAATTTTCAGTTTTAGCAGTGGCTGCGTCTTTCATCCCAAATTAGCAGGTTCCGAGTAACTGTTAGGATAGGACTATTTAAATCCTCACAAGGCTCATAAATCGTTTAAGCAGTTTCCAATGCAAGAGAGAGAAAGAGACCAAGGAATTGTTAGTAGTGAAACCAGGCAGCTTGGGAACAGACAGCTAGTACACGCATTGGACCTGCATCCTAGGAAGCAAAATGTTTGATTTTGGGTTAGGAAAATTTAGGTTAATAGTCACATTTGTATGAAACGATTCCAATTTCTTGATCTTGAGAGTTTATGAGAACACAGGAGAGAAAAATGGGAAGGTAAAATCTTAATTTATGCCAAAGAATTGTCAGGACTAGATGTACACTTGACTTTTAACACACTGAATATAAAAAAAAACCCACTGGTTTTATATCATTGTACTTATACCACATGCTGTATTATTTGAACCTTTTGGAGTTTTTCTTAGACATATTTGCTTGCACCCAAACATTGGGCTGAAAACCTATTTTGTTCTGCTTTTAAATTTTACCAGACAGACATACAGACACACAGACACATATATGAACCTTGAGTGCTCTTAAAATTGCTTTTTTGATTGGCCATTTAAGTTTTCTGGAATTCCAGTGGCAAATGCTATTAATTTGCCCATAATAGAACCATGTGGTTGATAAAAAAAAAAAACAGAAAGGAAACCTCTCCTAGTCACCCAATCCCAAGACAAATCTGTGACTCCCAACCTGACAATTTTTTTTTTTTTTCAAATCACACCAGATGAGCAAACTTTCCATCCATCCAGAAAAACTCCTCCAGTTTTTGGTATTTTTGAACTGGTAATTATAGGAAATCCAACCAAATTACTTATTGCTGTATCAAAACTGTTGTTCGCCTTTTTAAATCTGAGGCTTTTGTTGTTGTTGTTGTTCTCTCACTCAGCCTGTAGCTGCTGCGAGTTTAAGAGAGAGAAAAACCGCGCAGGGGAGCGCAGTGGGGGGTGGGGTTTTCACAGACACAGGCGCTAGCCCCGCCCAGCTGCAGTCACCCGAGGTCTGCCCATCTCTTGATTCCCGGCCCATCCGCGGCAGTGGCGGGAAAATTTGGAATCTCTTTTATCTGTTAACCAAGCCTAGGATTTAGCCCACAAACTCAGAGTTAACGAATCTCCGACTAGCGAACGTTGACCAAAAAAAAACCAACAACCTTTTTGTTTCCTTTAAAGCAGATCATTCAGCCTTCCCAGACCTCAGAGGCAGGGGGAGGGAGCCAGCATAAAGCAGTTTCCGCCCGCCGCCGCGCGCTTTGGGGGTGGAGGGGGCGCGCAATGCTCTGCGCCCCTGGACGCTCCTGCGTTAGGCGCCACCCACAGCTGCCGGGCCCCTGTATCGGCAGCCCAGAAATTCTCAATCCCGGCGCCCCGTTTGCAGATTGGGACCTGGAAATGCCAGGTGGGAGGGGCTCCCTGCCACACTGCCCCAGGGCTGGGGGAAGGGCAGCATAAATCCCCCACATCCTGTGGCTCAAGCTGCCATCCTAGCTACTCAGGAGGCTCAGAAGTGAGGATGGTGATTGGAAGCCAGCCAGGGCAGGACTAGCCTTGAGTGAAAAATCTTAGGGACAGCAGTCAGGCCTTCAGTTCAAGCTCCATGATTGATCAAAAAATATACTGTAAGTGGAGCCAGCCTTGAGAGGAAAAACTAAAGAATAATGCTCAGTCACCTAGGGAAACCCAAGCTTAGAGAGGCTAGAATTTTACAGCTTTCCCTGCCCCACCCTTAGAGGACTCAGCTGGGGACTTGGGATTTGGGGGTTAGCTCACAGAGAGAGTTGGCTTCACCCCTGCCTGCCTCCTCTCCTCTGCAGGAAAGCGATACTGTTTTGGAGAAGGCCTGGCTAGAATGGAGCTCTTTCTTTTCCTTACCACCATCATGCAGAACTTCCATTTCAAGTCCACGCAGCCGGCCCAAGACATCGACGTGTCCCCCAAACATGTGGGCTTTGCCACAATCCCACCAACCTATACTATAAGCTTCCAGCCTCGCTGAGCCCAAGGCTCTGCCAGGGGAGGGGGAGAGGAGGGGATGGGGGGCAGAGGGGGAGGGAGGGGCCTGGGCCACTGGGAGGGGTGGGGGGCAAGAGCAAAAATGAAGGGGGAAGGGAGAGGCTGATAGATCAGATGGGAAGGGGAAACAGGCCAGATTGCTGACCTTGCTGAAGTTGGACACTTCCAAGCTGGAATGTCAGAAAGGGAATGTTTACGTCGTGAGCGGTAATAAAAATAAATCAGTTCTTATTTATTGAAGGAATTTTGTGTCGTTTACATCAGGTGTCGGATGAGCTCTGCTCACACAGCCTGAGCAAAAGGCTTATGTGCTGCTCTGGAATCCTCTGCAGATGAGCGGCATGCTAAGGCTTAGGAAGTCCTTGCTGAGGGCTGCTGCTCCATAGGTTGTCATCCTGGCTACTCACGAGGCTGAGCTCTGAGGATCCCAGCTCAAAGCCAGCCTGGGCAGGAAAAGCCCAGCAGACTCTTCCCTCCAATGAACCAACAAAAAGCTGGGAGTGGAGGTGGGGCCCAAGAGTGCTAACCTTGAGCAAGAAAGCTGAAGGACAAGCAAGAGTCCAGGCTCTGAGTTCAAGACTCATGACAGAGGAGGGTGGAGGAAAGAAAGCCAAGAGAAACCACAAAAGCTTTGAAAGAAGTAATTAAATCACCAGAAGCTTTAACACCAGGAGAGGAAGTTCGGGGTGAGAGTGGCATCCCCGATGTCCCGCAGTGTCACCTGTCATGGCCAGGAGTGGGAGAAGTTCACTGCCGGCCTCTCCATCTCACAGGCGCTGGCCCAGAGTGGACAGAAGGGAAATTCCTGAAGGAAATGCCCTGTAGCATCCTGGCTGTAACTAAGCACCAGCCATGACTCCCCTGCTCCCCCTGCAGGCCCATCGCAGAACTGCCCAGCCTTACTTCCTATACCTTAGCATTTCTCAAAACTATCATCTTGGGGATGGAGGTGGTAGAGAGTCAGACAACATTTGAGTTCCACTGTGTGTGTGTGTGTGTGTGTGTGTGTGTGTGTGTGTGTGTGTGTACGTGCATGCCAGTCCTGGGGCTTGAACTCAAGACCTGGGTACTGTCTCTGAGCTTTTGTGCTCAAAGCTGTTGCTCTACCACGCAAGCCACAGTGCCACTTCTGGTTTTGGGAGGGTTTTTTTGGTAGTTAATCTTGCCTGTGCTGGATTTGAACCATGATCATCAGATCTCAGCCTCCTGAGTAGCTAGGATGATAGGCGCGAGCCACTGACATGCAGCTTCTATCTTAATGTTTAACTTTATGGTCTATGTAACAGGATTGTTGACACTTTCTCACATTTGAATATTGTTATGCCAAGTCGCAAGAAGACCACCAAGAAGGCCACCGAGACTCAGACGTTCCGAAATGCAAAAGCAAGGCAAGGCTTTATTCAAGCAAGCTGCAACTCAGGCCTTGTCCTACCCACCGACACCACGGAAGTTAGGAGGAAGCCCTGAGCTGCGATTGCACAGGGCTTATAAAGGCAAAAAACAAAATTACAGCCATCAGGTGTTCAAGCAAGACAAAAAACAAAGTTACAGCAATCAGGTGTTCAAGGAAGCAAGATTAGGACACCGGTACAAATATGATTGGCTCAGGGCTCGAGACACAGGGCTCAAGGCATTCTGGGGGTGGTTAGAGTTAAGCATTCCCAGCGGTTAGAGTTCTTGACCGGCTGGGCCCTAATAAGCTTGTCCTGGGTTTGCTCACAGGGCCTGCTTATCTCAGGTTCGCGTGGTAAAGTGGAGCCAGACTTCAAAATGGCTTTAGTCTGGCTCTTCAAATATACCATCCTTTGGGCAGATAGATTGAATATAGCATAGATGACACAAAATCGGGTTTCATGAATATTCCATCTATATAATTTATGCAGCAAGTTAATAAGGTTTAGTAAAAGAGGGCTGGGAATATGGCTTAGTGGTAGAGTGCTTGCCTTGCATGCATGAAGCCCTGGGTTTGATTCCTCCGTACCACATAAACAGAAAAAGCCAGAAGTGGTGCTGTGGCTCACGTGATAGAGTGCTAGCCTTGAGCAAAGAGAAGCCAGGGACAGTGCTCAGGCCCTGAGTCCAAGCCCCAACACTGGCAAAAACAAACAAACAAGGGGCTGGGGATTTGGCTCAGCAGAAGAGTGCCTGCGAGCGCACGGCCCCAAGTTCGGTCCTCAGCTCTGGAGAAATAAACAAACTATAAAAGACCAAAAAAACCAACCAAAAATAAAAGAAGGCAAGAAAAGAAAACCAAGATTTAGTAAGAGAGAGCAAGACAGAGACACACAGAGAGAAAATTGTTCTTAAACAATCCATGGCCTAAGAATCAATGAGAAATGACTTCTCCAATCTTCTCCTACTATTCAAGAAAAAGAGGAACAAAGCAAAGGCCCAGGTCTGGGGCCAGCCCACAGTGGACAAGTAGCTGACCACCGCTCTCAGCTCTTCCCTAAATCTGTTTTGTTCTCTGCACTTCGGCCCTCTCCACTCATCCAAGAAAGATGGCAGACACTGTTGCTTCTCCCCCTGCTGGTTTCTTCAAAGAAGAGGAGGGGGAGGGGGAGGGGAGGGGGAGGGGGAGGGGGAGGGAAAAGGGAAGAGTAAGAGAGGGAGGAGAAGAGGAAGAAGAGGGAGAAGAAGCAATTTCAATTAGAGATCTTGTATACAATCACAGCTATAATCTGTAATCTTAGCATCTCCCTCCCTGACTTTTTTTCAATGCCAGTCCTGGGCTTGAACTCAGGGACGGTGTAGTGTCCAAGCCTTTTATTCTTTTCTTTCTGGTTTTTGTTTTCTCAAGGCTAGTGCTCTACCACTTTCACCACAGCTCCACTTCCTACTCTTTGGTAGTTTATGAAAGATAAGAATCAAGAGTCAGCCACGGCTGGCTTTAAACTGTGATCCTCAGATCTCAGTCTCCTAAATTGCTAGGACTACTGGCGTGTACCACCAATGCCTGGCCTTTCATGACTCCTTTATTTCTCTCTCTCTCTCTCTCTCTCTCTCTCTCTCTCTCTCTCTCTCTCTCTCTCTCTCTCTCTCTCTCTCTCTCTCTCTCTCTCTCTCTCTCTTCTTTCTTTGCCAGTCCTGGGGCTTGCACCGTCCCTGAGCTTCTTTTGCTAGTACTCTACCACTTGAGCCACAGCTTCACCTCCAGCTTTTTCTGTGTATGTGGTAGTGAGGTGTAGGGGATGGCTATGCCTTTAAGACCTGGGGTGGCTAGCTGCTGGGCCAGCAGCTAGCCCGTCTCACCTCCTTCTGGGTTATGCCGGAAGAGATGCCAAACCAGCCCCTGCCTCTCGGTGGAGAGCAAGTGTGTTGTGATGGTGCTGGCTGACCCAGAGATGGAGCCAAGAGGTCTCTGCCTCTGTGGGAAGTTCCGTGACATCACCATGATGTACAGATCATTAGCCAATCACTAGTGCCTAGCTAGGCGCTCCAAGTCCCTCCCCTTCCCACCGTCACTGCTGGTATAAGTGTATTTGCACTTCCCCCTATTAAACGGAAATCCAAGGAGCTTTCCCCGAAGAAGTCCACGTGTCTCGCGCTTTTGTTCTTAGTAAGACAAGGGGGAGGAAGGGCTCTTCGCATTCACACACAGGTTCTGAGGCTTTCACGTAACCCTCACTCCAGCCTTGCTGCCTGCAGGTCAGGCAGCTCATGCTTGAGGGCAAAAGGGGTTACTCGGGAGATAGAGACAGCCCAACAGTGAGGAATCAAACCCAGGGCATCATGCATGCTAGGCAAGCACTCTATCTACCACTAAGCCACATTCCCAGCCCCCTTCCTGACTTAATCCTGTCTCTCTCACAGAGAGATTCCCAATATGCACATCCTGTCCTCACCCCAACAAATCTAAAGATTTCAGTTCTACTGTGAATCTCCTAAATCCATGTCTGTGAGGCCTGTTTTCAACCTGGGGTTCCGAATTTAGTCTCAGCCATCAGCCACGCAGCTCTGACAATTTCCTCTCCACTGGCTCTGTATTCAGCCTGAAGCTCTGGGACTGGTGAGTCTGCCCAGCTGTGGGTGCACTGTCCTTCCTGGCTGTGGGTGATGCAATATACTGGGGGGTGGGAGGATGAGACTGAGTGACAAAGTGACACAATTAAATAAATAGGGGCAAAGGCCACCCCTTCTGTCTCCAAAAGCATCAACACACACGGTCTCGGCCATCACAGCCATTCACCTCCACCGCCACCATGCTGGCCTCAGTCATGCTCCTGGCCCTGGCCGTCCTGAGCGCCCTGATGCTGATGTCTGTCTGGAATCAGAAGTTCTGGAGGAAGATGCCTCCTGGCCCCATCCCACTGCCCCTCATTGGGAATTACCTCCAGCTGGATGCAGGAGACATGTACAATGCCCTTATGAAGGTACAGCCTAGCAGGGAGATGGGTGGCCCCTGGTGGGTATAGAATTTGCCTCAGTTTCACCTAGCTAACGCGAGACAGAATATTGGCAGGGTAAACCAGAGGGTTAGCCAGAGATTGGCAGATTCAGTAGACAAGCCCAAGCTAGAAACAACCAGATTTTTGGATCTTCAATGCCCTGATGATCAAAATCATACTGGGCCAGGGGGCACTGCTCTATTGAGCTCACCCCTGTCATCCTAGCTACTCTGGAGGCTGAGAGCTGAGGATCGCAGTTCAAAGCCAGCCCAGGCAGGAAGGCCTATGGAACTCTTTATCTCCAGTGAACCACCAAGGAGGCCGGAAGTGGAGCTGTAGCTCAAGTGGTAGAGCGTCAGCCTTGAGGGGGGAAAAAAGACAAGCAAGATGGGTTTGGAGGCATGGCTCCATTGGTAGGGCGCTAGCCAATGAGCAAAAGCATCAGGTACCCAGTTTCAGTCCCAGTCTCAGACCCATCCATGAGAAAAAAGAAGACGTGAAGGGAGGGAGGGAGAGAAAGAAAGAAAGCCAGCCAAGCAAGAACATGAGGCTCTGAGTTCAAGGTCCAGTACCAGCATGACTGACTTCTGGGGGGGACATAGCGATGAGCCAAGGCAGTCCCCACTCTCCTCATCCTCCCCTTCAGATGAGCGAGCACTATGGCCCCGTGTTCTTGGTCCACCTGGGGCTCCGCCGGATCGTGGTGCTGTGTGGGTATCACACTGTGAAGGAGGCCCTGGTCGACCAGGCCGAGGAGTTCAGTGGGCGAGGCCAGCAGGCCACCTTCAACACGCTCTTCGACGACTATGGTGAGGGAGCCGTCACTGGTAGGGAGCTGGGCCTGCTGATGGTGTCATTCCTCCATCTTTCCCTCTCAGATCCCCTCTAAGACTCACCGCCTGCTTCTCTGCATCCCTCTCCGTCCCAAGCCATGGTCCCTGACCTTGTGGGACCCATTTTCTCCCTGCCTCCCTCGACCTCTGTTTCTTCCCCTCACACTAGGTGTCTTTTCTTTCTTAGAAACCCTTGAGAAGCCAAGCCAGCTCTGGTAGATCCCACCTGTAATCAGAGCTACTTGGGAGGCTGAGATTTGAGGATCATGGTTCAAAAGCCAGCCAAATTCAAGATTCTTATGTACAACAAACCAGCAAAAAAAAAGACAGACATGGAGCTGTGGCTCAAGTGGTAGAGCCTTGAGTGGGATAGGATCCAGGCCTTGAGTTAGAGTGGACCCAGCACAAAAAATCTAAAAACAACAACAAGAAGAAAAAATAACTTCTTGAGAGCCCCTTGTTGGAATCTAGCTTTTTCCCCCTTTTCCTCATGTTTTTGTGTGTTGATATTGCCCAGATTCTCTATTTCCCCCCATTTCCTTGGCCCCCTCTCCCTTCCCTTTTCTCCTCCCAAATCTCATGCAAAATCATCTCGAATGTTCCCTCGTTACAATCTCCTAGAAATAACCTCTCCTCTTTCCAGACCTTCTCCGGGTCCTTTTCCCTGATTTATCTTTCTTGCCAACTCAGTATGGAAAATGTCACAAACTTTTTACCCATGCCAAGTCTCCACAATCTCAGTCCCTTCCTTCTTTCCCTTTTCCCTTCCCTCCCAGCACTGCAGTATCTCTCAATCTTTCTCTTTCTCTGCTTCTATTCACCTCTCTCTCTCTCTCTCTCTCTCTCTCTCTCTCTCTCTCTCTCTCTCTCTCTCTCTCTCTCTCTCTCTCTCTCGTGTGTGTGTGTGTGTGTGTGTGTGCTGGTACTGGTACTGGTGCTTGAACTCAGGGCCTGGGTACTGTCCCTTAAGACTTTCATTTTTGGTTTTTTGCTCAGGAACGGCACTCTAACACTTGATCCATAGCTTCACTCCAGCTTTTAGTGAGTTCATTGGAGATAAGAGTCTCTCAGACTTTCCTGTCCCAACTGGCTTTGAACCATGATCCTCATTCTCAGCCTCCTGAGTATCTAGGATGACAGGCATGAGCCACTGGCGCCTAGCCTCCGATCTTGCCTTTCTGCCTCTCCTTCTGTTTGACATTGTCTACACAGGCACTTTTCCTGTGTGTGTCTGAGATGGGTTCTAAATTTTTTTGATCTTTGAGCTCTTCTCTTTGCCCCTCCGTATCCTTCCCTTCCCCTCCTCTCCTCTCTCCTCTTTTATCTCCCCTTCCCTTCCCTTCTTCTCTCCTTTCTTTCCACTCTCCTTCCCTTCCCTCCCTTTTTCTTCTTCTTCCTCCTCCTCCTCCTCTTCCTCTCTCTCTCCCTCTTGCCCTCTTTGCCCCCCTCCTCCCAGTTCCCCTCATCCGGGGTGTGGGTGTCCCCCCAGGTCCCTCTGACATCCTCCCTCCTCAGGCCTGGCGCTGAGCAATGGGGAGCGTGCCAAGCAGATGCGGCGCTTCGCCATCACCACGCTGCGGGACTTCGGCGTGGGCAAGCGCGGCATCGAGGAGCGCATCCAGGAAGAGGCGAGCTTCCTCATCAAGAGGCTGAGGGGTACCAATGGTGAGCAAGGGAGGACCCGGTCTTGTTGGGCTTAAAACGGACTCCACATACCGGACACGCAGGGGTGATGGGTTAGGGCTTGCACTGGTCTGTGCTGCAAGGCCTGGAACTCTGGGGCAGGAGTTCACTGGTTCGAGGCTGCTGTGTCCTCAGATGCTCGACTGATGCAGCCCACCAAGGTGACTCTTTTTTCATTTCTTTTGTCAGTCCTGGGGCTTGAACTCAAGGCTTGGGTGCTGTCCCTAAGCTCTTTCACTCAAAGCTAGTGCTCTATCACTGTGAGCCACAGCTCCATTTCTGGTTTTCTGGTGGTCTATTGAAGATAAGGGTCTCATGGACTTTCCTGCTCACACTGGCTTTGAATCAAGATCCTCAGATCTCAGCCTCCTGAGTAGCTAGGATGACAGGCGTGAGCCACTGTGCCCTCCTGGCTTCAAGTTGACTCTTGGCCAAGTCCTCCTCTCCCCTTAACCCTGCTCACCCACCAGGTGCCTTCATTGACCCCACCTTCTACCTGAGCCAAACTGTCTCCAATGTCATCAGCTCCGTGGTGTTCGGGGACCGCTTCGACTATGAGGACGAAGAGTTACGGTCGCTGCTGAAGATGATGATGACGATCAACGCATTTGCAGCTTCACCTATGGGCCAGGTGACCAATGCCCACTCTTCCTACTCCCCCCAGCCCCCACCATGTCTGTCTAATGGCCTGAACTCAGGGCCTAAGCACAGTCCTTGAGCTTTTGAACTCAAGGCTACTGCTCTTGAATCACAGTGCCACTTCTGGCTTTTTGGTGATTCACTGGAGATAAAAGTCTCACGGACTTTCCTGCCCTGGGTTGGCTTTGAACCATGAGCCCTCAGATCTCAGCCCCCTGAGTAGCTGGGATGCCAGGCATGAGCCCCCAGTGCCCACTTTAATTGTCTTTCTTTCGTATCCCCCCTTCTTCCCACCCTCCAGATCTATGATATGTTCTATTCCATCATGAAATACTTTCCAGGACCACAGAGAAAGATCTCTAAAAGCATTCAGGGGCTGGAGGAATTCATCACCAAGAAGGTGGAGCAGAACCAACGCACCCTGGATCCCAACTCCCCTCGAGACTTCATCGACTCCTTCCTCATCCACATGCTGGAGGTGCGTGCAGCAGCCCCTCCCCCAAGGGGGGTGAAGAACTACTAAGCTAGGAAGAAGGAAATCAGGCTGGGGAGTATGGAGGAGAGAGGCACAATCAAATGGAGCCCTATTATAATCATCTCACAGTCCCCCTCATAATTAAACAGGCACCAATGGCTCATGCCTGTCATCCTAGCCACTCAGGAGGCTGAGATCTGAGAATCGTGGTTGGAAACCAGCCTGGACAGGAAAGCCTGGGAGATTCTTATCTCCAATGAACCACCAAAAAGCCAGAAGTAGAGCTGTGGCTCAAATGGTAGAGCTCCAGCCTTGAATAAAACAACTAAGAGTCCAGTATATACACACACACAAACACACACACACACACACATTACAGTTTCATCTACTGTGTATGTGTGTGTGTGTGTGTGCGCGCGCCTGTATGTATGCCAGTACTGAGGCTTGAACTCAGGGCCTGGGCACTCTCCAATTTTTCTACTCAGAGCTAGTATTCTACCACTTGAGCCACAGCTCCACTTCCAGCTTTTTTTTTTTTCCTGGTCCTGGGCCTTGAACTCTGGGCCTGGATTCTGTCACTGAGCTGCTTTTGTTCTAGGTTAGCACTCTACCACTTGAGCTACAGCCTTTTTCGGTGATTAGAGATAAGAGTCAAACGGATTTTCCTGGCTAGGCTGCCTTCAAATCACAATCCTCAGATCTCAGCCTCCTGCATAGCTAGGATGACAGGCGTGAGCCACTGGCACTTGACTCAGAGAGATAAGAAATTTACTCTTGGTAATTTCTTTCCTAGGCTGGCTTTGAACCGAGATCCTCTAGATCTCAGCTTCCTGAATAGGTTGGACAACAGACGTGAGCCACAGTGCCTGGCCTCATTTTAGCTTTGACCCCAGTTTTACAGAGGAAGAATGTACATCCCAGAGACTCAAATGGTGACTTCCCTAAGCACACATGAACGAAGGCCTGCACCCTAGCTCCTCTCAGCTCTACTGTTCTAAGCCTTTTAGGCTCCACCCTGTCTAATACTTCGTACATATCAAATATACCTGGGGGGACAAGTGGCCTGGCTTTACAGGTGGCCTGACACGAGAGGTCCCACCCTAATTGTATGTCAGTCTCCCTTCTGGGGGGAAAAAAAAGATAAGGATTTATGAAATTTGGAGGCTAAAGGATTTGGAAAACTTTCAAAGTACTTACAGGAGTCAGATGCTATCATTTAAAGTTCTGTCTCAGAAAATGTGTCCCTAAGTCTCTGTGACACCCTCACAGTGACATATCTGCCCTTCTTCTCCACAGGGCCTCTCTCCCTTGCTTTCTAAAATACTCCTACCATTCAAAGAGTAACAACAGCCAGGCACCAGTGATTCACGCCTGTAATTCCAACTACTCAGGAGGCTGAGATCAGAGGGTTGCGGTTCAAAGCCAGCCCAGGCAGGAAAGTTTGTAAGACTCTTATCTCCAATTAACCAAAAGCAAAACAAAGCAAAATAGAAGTGGAGCTGTGGCTTAAGTGGGAGAGCACTAACCTTTGAGCAAAGCATGGGGTCAATGCCCAGCCCCAGAACTGGCACAAAAACAAACAAACAACAACAACAAAAAAGAATAACCACCAAGCTGAAAGTCAAAGGACAGATAGTTTGAGCTTGGCAGAAAAGCATTTGGGGGCAGCCAGGGCAATGGGAAAAGTCTGGCAGATCTAGAGTTTGTCTTTCTAAGGATCATGGTTCAAGCCAGTCTGGACAGGAAAGTCCATGAGACTCCGATCTCCAGTGAACCACCAAAAAAAGCCAAAAGTGGAGCTGTGGCTCAAGCGGTAAAACACTAGTACCGAGCAAGAAAGAAAATCAGGGACAGTGGCCAGGCCCTGAGTCCAAGCCCCAGTGCACACGGACACGCCATCAGAATGAACCCAAGATGGTGATAGCAGACAGATTCAAGCCAAAGGCTTTTCTCCCTGCAGGAGAAGAAGAAAAACCCCAACACAGAGTTCTGCATGAAGAACCTCGTGATGTCAGCCCTGAGTCTCTTCTTTGCAGGCTCAGAAACCACCAGCTCCACACTCCGTTATGGCTTCCTGCTGCTTCTGAAACATCCAGAGGTGGAGGGTAAGGCTGGAGGGCACAGGAAGCAGGGGCCCCTCCACAAGCCCTGGAAACGCCTCTGACATCCACGCATGCCCACAAGTGTTGATCCTCAGACATGCCCTTGCATGGGGATTTTGTTGTTAAAACGGCACAAGTTTCCAGGGCCTCTTGGTCAATCACAGATATAGGTTAAAAATTAAGTATGAAGCCAGGTTCCCGTGGCTCCCATCTGTAATCCCACCTTACTTGGGAGGCTGAGATCTGAGGATTGTGGTTCAATGTCAGCCCAGGTAGGAAAGCCTGTGAGACTCTTATCTCTAATGAACACCAGCCAAAAACCCAGAAGTGGCACCATGGCGCAAGTGATAGAGTGCTCTTTGGACTCTCATCCTTGCATTCGTAAACACGCACACCTCCCCCCACCACCTCAGCCAAGGTCCATGAGGAGATTGACCTGGTGATCGGAAGGAACCGGCAGCCCCAGTTCGAGGACCGCCACAAGATGCCCTACACGGAGGCGGTGATCTACGAAATCCAGAGATTCGCCAACTTTGCCCCCATGGGCATTCCTCGCAGGGTCACCAAGGACACCCGATTTCGGGGCTTCTTCCTCCCTAAGGTGCACCCCTCCTTACTCCCCGAGATGCCAGAACAGCTTTCCAACCCTCACCCAACAATTGCTGACTGCAACACGTTACCCCAGCTGTCCCTCTCAGACTCCCCAACATCCTGCTGTCTTCTCCCCACCCCCAAATGCCTCAAGAGGATTTGACCATTGGTGCCCAACTCTCTGTCTCCACAGAGGTGACACCCCCGGCCTCCAGCCCCCCCTCAAAAAAATTCCTGCCTTGAAAGATACCAGCTGTGGCTAGGCACTGGTGCTCATGTCTGTTGTCCTAGCTACTCAGGACACTGAAATCTGAGGATCATGATTCAAAGCCAGCCCAGGAAGGAAAGTCCATGAGGCTCTTATCTCCAATAAACCACCAGAAAACTGGAAATGGGGCTGTGGTTCAAATGGTAGAGCACTAGCCTTGAGTGAAAAAGCTCAGGGACAGCACCCAGGCCTTGAGTTCAAGCCCCAGGACCAGCTCAGGTGCAAATACACACACATATACACACACATACACACACACACACACACACACACACACACGAGTATGCACCAGCTAGGTCCCAGACTTTCTGCTTCAAGAGACCCAAATGTAATATTTCCCATGCTGCATAGTGGTGCTGCTCCCCTAAATTCCCTCCCTCGTGGACCCCCAGCTCCACTGCTTCTTTTTCTCTTCACCTGGGTCTCTGCAACTTCCCACCCTCCCACCATCTCTAGTAAAGATGAGTCAGCCTTGAACACACTGATGGCTTGATCTTCCTAATCAAATCTCCCCTCCTCCTCCTCTTCCTCCTTCTCCTCCTCCTTCTCCTCCTCCTCTCCTTTTTAGGGTACTGAAGTGTTCCCCATGCTGGGCTCTGTGCTGAATGACCCCAAGTTCTTCCCCAACCCTGGAGATTTCAATCCTCAACACTTCCTGGATGACAAGGGACAGTTTAAGAAGAGTGACGCTTTTGTCCCCTTTTCCATCGGTGAGTGACCAGCATTGGCCACTGGGCCATGGCTCACAGCAAAGGGCACATCTGTGCGCCCCAGCCCCTCTCTGAGCCACAGATTCATTAGAGCCTTTCTCCAGCTTGGAAGGTCCTCTTGCAGCCAACCAGGAGAATCACAAATAACTGTAAAGGACCAAGCATCTACACCCAAGCCAAAAGTAATGTGCAAATCTCTTTCAGAGATGGGGGGAAGTGGGAATCAAAGGTCAGAGTTAGTCGTTAATCTTTCCAAAGACACAACCAGTTCTCCCAACTTTTAGGAAGGAGAGGAGATCCGGGTGCCAGTGCCTCACACCTGTCATCCTAGTTCCTCAGGAGGCTGAGGTCTAAGGATGATGGTTCAAAGCCAGTTGGAGGAGGAGAGTCTGTAAGACTCTTATCTTGAATGAATCACTGAAGAGCCAGAAGTAGAGAGATGGCTCAAGTGGTAGAGTGCTAGCCTTGAGCAGAAAAAGCTAAGGAAAAGTGCCCAGGTTCTGAGTTCAAGACCCAGGACTGGCACAAGAGAAAAGACAGAAAGAAAGAATGATAGACTGACAGAAAGGAAGGAATGGAGGAAGGGAGGGAGGGAGGGAGAAAGGGAGAGAGGGAGGGAAGGAAGGAAATAAGGAAGGGGAGGGAAGGAGGGAGGGAAGGAAAGAAACACTGAAAAAAGAGAGAGAAAGAAAGGAGGGGGGAAAAGGAGGGAGGGAGGGAAGGAGGAAGGAAGGAAGGAAGGAAAGTAGGGAAAGATAAAGAAAGACAAAAGGGAAGGGGGAAAGAAGGAAGGAAGGAAGAGAAAAAAGAGGGGAGAAAGGAAAAAGGGAAGGAAGAAATGAAAAAGAAAGGAAGGAAGAAGGGAAAAGAAAGGAAGGAATGCCAGGTTCCAGTGGGTCATACCTGCAATCCTAGCTACTCAAGAGGCTGAGATCTGAGGATCACAGTTCAAAGCCAGCCCAGGCAAGAAAGTCCATGAGACTGTTATCTCCAACTAACCACCAGAAAACCAGAAATGGAGTTGTAGCTCAAGTGGCAGAGTTCTGGCCATGAGCTGAAGAGCTCGGGGACAGTGCCTAGGCCCAGCGTTCAAGCCCTACGACTGACAAAACTAAAACAAAAAAAAAGAAGGAAGGAAGGACATGACAGTACAGCTGTCTTATTTTCTTATTTGAGAGTAGTTGGGGGTACAGACATCAAGATTTCCCATTGCTCTAGCCCGTCTCTTATATGAGGGACTCTGGGCTCAGAGAGAATGTTGCACTTTGTTTTGGAGCCCCCCTCTCCCTTACGGAACCCAGCCTGAGGCTCCCTATCGAAGCTGGTCCCCAGGGAGCTGGCTTCACCCTGTGTTTCCTCCCTCTTCTACTCTGCAGGGAAGCGGTACTGCTTGGGAGAGGGCCTGGCTAAAATGGAGCTCTTTCTCCTCTTCACCACCATCTTGCAGAACTTCCGCTTCAAGTCCCCAAAGGCTCCCCAGGACATCAAAGTGTCCCCTGATTCCCTCGGCTTTACCAGAATCCTACCAAAATACACCTTGAGTTTTCTGCCTCTCTGAGCCCCCCAAGGCTGGGCCAGGGAAGGAAGAGTGGGTGAGGCTGGGGGGAAATGGAGGGGCAGGAAGTGGACCATAAGCATAGGATAGGGAGAAAGAAGAAAGAGAGTGGGGAGAGGGGTAGGGAGGGGATGTATAGGTGAGAACGCTGAAAGGGGGGACATTGATCTAGATATATTTTATTCATAAACTGCTTTGTCAAACAGCAACTCCTTCGTACAACTACTTAAAGATAATTTTTAAAAGAATAAAGACTAAAAAGAAAACATAGGGGCTGGGGATATGGCCTAGTAGCAAGAGTGCCTGCCTCATATACATGAGGCCCTGGGTTCGATTCCCCAGCACCACATATACAGAAAATGGCCAGAAGTGGCGCTGTGGCTCAAGTGGCAGAGTGCTAGCCTTGAACAAAAAGAAGCCAGGGACAGGGCTCAGGCCCTGAGTCCAAACCCCAGGACTGGCCAAAAAAAAAAAAAAAGAAAACATACTCACCTTGCAAAGAAACAGAAGAGGGATAATGTACTCTACTGAGGCAGAATATAGTAATAACAATAGATAATAACAGCAATGATAGATAATAGTAATAATAGATGCTACTACTAATAACAGTAGATGTTTTTCATTGTGCAAGTCAGCTTTTTGCTAAAGATATCTCATGATTCCCCCACTTGAGTGTTTGCAACCCAGGAAAAGTGCTCCAGCCTGCTTTATAAGAAACAAAGCTGCCAGGTGCTGGTGGTTCACGCCTGTCATCTTACCTCCTTGGGAGGCTAAGATCTGAGGATCACAGTTCAAAGCCATCCCAGGCAGGAAAGTCCATGAAACTCTCATCTCCAGTAAGCTACTCAGAAGAATCAGAAGTGGTGCAGTGGCTCAAGTGGTAGAGCACTAGCCTTCAGCCATAGAGGTTCAGGGACGGTGCCCAGGCCTTGAGTTCATGCCTTGACCAGACAATGAAGAGAGGAGAGGAGGGGAGGGGAGGGGAGGGGAGGAGAGGGGAAAAGAACAAAGCTGAGGCTTAGAAAGTTATGACTAGCTGAATGTAAGTGGTGGCTCACACCTGTCATCCTAGCTACTGAGGAAGCTGAGATCTGAGACTCACAGTTCAAAGTCAGCCCAGGCAGAAAAGTCCATGAAACTCTAATGAACAAGCAAAAAGCCAGTATTTTAGCGATAATGAAAAAAGTATTATAGAGTTGGGCATTGGATCCACAACCATGTGAATATAAAAATCATTGAATCATACATATTAAGTGGGTGAATTGTATGGTATGTGAATTATATCTCAATAAAACTTTTTTTTAAATGAAGAAAAAGCCAGAGATGGAAGTGTGGTGTCAGTGGTAGAGCACCAACCTTGAGGGAAAGAGCCAAACAAGAGCTGAGGCCTTGAGTTCAAAGCCAAGTACCAGAACACACACACATACACACACACACACACACACACACACTTTCAAAACAGAACAGGACAGTGATCAAAGCAAGCATATAATATAAAATAATAATCAGAATTTTCATTAGCCCTCCTGGGAGATATAGATAAATTGACCAATCAATAGGTAGATATCCCAAGCATATATTAATACATTACTACATATTATATACTATATTATATACTATGGCATAGTATATGCAATATACTATACATATGCAATATTATATAGAATAATATATACTGTATGTCATTTATATATGATATAATTTATAATAATATATGTAATATAATGTTACATATAATACAATATATTATGCTATAACATAGAATATATCACATATCATAGGATCTATTTTATACTTTATATTTATATAATAGTATATATGGTATAATAGCATATAATATAATCCATAATAGTATATATAACAAAATAGTATAAGT